>NC_069676.1:84700000-85300000 GCF_023699985.2 Odocoileus virginianus
CGCCTTTGGTGGTGTACGAGTAGGCTGGGAAATATTGTCTAGTGAGTTCATTTCTGGTTTGCCTCCAGTGATAGATTTTTTGCTGGTTGGAATTTTTCCCAGCACCGTGCACTCACAGCCACACAAGAGGCGTCACCATAGTGGAACAGATGCTTTGTATTTCAGTGGACTAGAGGGTGCATTTGGAACTGTTAATCCAAAATACCATCCCTCGAGGAACAACTCAATTGCCAACTTTACATTTTCAGCTTGGGTAATGCCCAATGCCAATACGAATGGATTTGTTATAGCAAAGGATGATGGTAATGGAGGCATCTACTATGGGGTAAAAATTCACACAAATGAATCCCATGTGACACTTTCCCTCCATTACAAAACTCTGGGTTCCAATGCTACGTATGTTGCCAAGACCACTGTCATGAAATATTTGGAAGAAAATGTCTGGCTGCATCTTCTAATTGTCCTGGATGATGGTATAATTGAATTCTATCTCGATGGAAATGCAATGCCCAGGGGAATCAAGAGTCTGAAAGGAGAAGCCATTACTGATGGTGAGTGTCATCTCCACAATTAGGACCCTGAATTTTGAGTTTTGAAAAATTTTGACTTCTTAAAAGCCTCACCGGTATTTCTGGGGAGAAGGGAGGAGAGGGTGAGATGTTTGGAGAGAGTAACATGGAAACTTATGTTACCGTATGTAAACTAGACAATGGGAATTTGCTGTATGTCTCAGGGAACTCAAATAGGGGCTCTGTATCAACCTAGAGGGGTGGAGTGGGGAGGGAGATGGGTGGGAGGTTCTAGAGGGAGAGGACTTATATATACCTGTGGCTGGCTCATGTTGGTGTTTGACAGAAAACAACAAAATTCTGTAAAGCAATTTTCCTTCAATTAAAAAAAAAAGGCCTAGAAAGTATTTCAAATCTGCTTGGTGTTTTGGTTTATAATTTCTTTAAATAAAACTCTGTGTCTATGAAGACCATACGTTTTGTGCTAGGTACTGTAGAAATGAATTGGGCAGAGACTCTGCCTTTGAAGGCAGCTGAAGTAGGCTCTGGGAGAAAGGTATGCAAACAGATCACTTCAACACATGGTAGGAAGAAAGAAAAAAAATTACCAAGTAGAAACATTTATTCCTCTTGTGGTCCTAGGAGAGCTGGGCATGATATTCCAGGTAGAGAAAAGAACAAAGGTGTGGAAATGTGAAACAGAATATTGCATCTGGGGAAACTGCTGCTATCTCAGTATTTCTGGAGTTAGAGTATGGTGGAGATAAGTTTAAAGAAGAGTCAAAAGAAAATTATATTAAGCAATCCAGCAATTACAGAGGTCTCAAGGAACAGGAGTTAAAGTGAATTCTATGGTGTGCTTTATAGAGAGGATCTTTGTTCTCTTTAAGCTGAACCAGTGTGCTGTTTCCTTGAGAAATACACTTTTGTGCATGTTTCTACCCAAATATCACTTATCTCTATTATAATCACAATTCCCTCCCAGCCCCTTTATCTTGTGATTTGATTCTGTTTTTTTTTTTTTTTTAGTAGGAAAATAGAACAGAGCTTGTATGATATCTTAACAGATTATCTTTCCTTCTGAACCTCCTGCATTAGCTATCTGGTTGCATTTTTTCTTTCCTAGTAGGAAAAAAAGGTGGGCAAAAGAAAACATATACTTACTGCTGATTTCAACCTCAAGAACTATGCTTACAGTGTTCTGTGGCATTAAATTATTATCTTTTGATTGTGAATATATACATATGTTTGTTGACATTGAGTTTTCTGGATGATCGCATGGTGGGAGAATGAGAGTGGGAAAGACTGGGAAAGTAAGAACTGGTGTTTCTTTTCTCTGTGTAGCTTGCTGCAGGGAACTTACATTGTTAATGTAATTTGTAACTTAAAATGGAGAAAGTGTATATATATATTTAGGTTATGAATGAAATGCAGGGCATTATATGTTTATTATAAAATATATAAAAGTACACATAAGTGTACAGATACATGAATTTTTTTAAATTTTAAATGGATTAGTTTCAACACTCCATATAACCAGTCCCCACATCAAGATTTTTTTTTCCAGAAACCCTCTCTTTTTCTCTTTGCTAGTCATTGACTCACCACCTTGCCTGACTACTATTGCCATTTCTAAGAGCCTAAGATTAGTTTTTAATGTTGTTAAAATTTATGTAAATAGGATTGAGCAGTGTGTACACTTGAGTGTCTGAGGTTTGTTCAATGGTGTGTGTGAAGTTCATGTATTTTTTTGTCTATTGTAGACATTTCACTGTTTCAGTCAGTCCAGAACCACTAGAGAAGGCATGGAGGCAATCCCAAATCAATGCCAAACTCTCATCTTCCAGAAATATTTTAGTTGAGTTATTGGAGGGAATAAGTAAAGAAAGAAGAATTGTTGAATTGCTGAAAGGGTTTATTATTGCTACATAGTAATGTAGTTAAACTGCATGTTGTTATTATCATGAAAAAGTCCATGAGACTCATATAATTGTTACTAGAAAGAGATATTTCTTTTTCTACATTTATTGCTTTGATTGTTTGGGTAAAAAGTTATATTTGGTCCATAAGAATTTCTTTCACTGAATTCTCACAACTTTAACTCAAGGTAACTTTCTAATAGACCAAGAATTGAAGTTCTCAAGAACAGTAATACTAAAGTTTTAAAATTGTGACTGAGTTGAATCATTCCATTCTTAGATGTGCAAGGAAATTTTTAAATTTCCTGGAAGAAATGTCTGTCTTAATATATACACATTCATTTGTATATATGCATACATACATATGTACAACATATCTTTGGTATAAAATGTCTTAAATCCCAGTGATTCCTGATTCATTTTTCATTATAATATTGACAGAAAGTAGCCTTTACTGTGTTCTAGTTATGCAAAAACTTTGCTTACCTAATAAGACCTTTTAATAAAATCATTTCACTTTCTGAATCACACTTGTCATTTAGGACAGTACAGTTGTGGTTATTGTAGCATTTAAACCCATTTCTAATTTCAGGTCCAGGAACATTGAGAATTGGGGCAGGAGTGAATGGCAATAACAGATTTACAGGTCTGATGCAGGATGTGAGGTCCTATGAGCGGAAATTGACCCTTGAAGAAATTTATGAACTTCACGCCATGCCAGCCAAGAGTGATTTGCATCCTGTTTCTGGATATCTGGAATTCAGACAGGGAGAAACTAACAAGTCATTCATTATTTCTGCAAGAGATGACAATGAAGAGGAAGGAGAAGAATTATTCATTCTTAAGCTAGTTTCTGTATATGGAGGAGCTCGCCTTTCAGAAGAGAATACTATAGCAAGATTGGTAATACAAAAAAGTGACAATGCCAATGGCTTGTTTGGTTTCACAGGAGCCTGTATACCAGAGGTAAGTAGTGAGCATGGTGAATTTCAGAGTGAAAAAGCTCATCCCATGTGGATTTGTTTGGGAGTGGACTCTCTTTGATTTGGTAAGATGGCTTGAGTGTTGACACTAGACCCAGAAGTATGCTATAGGCAGTGGTGAAAATGTAAATTGGAAGGTCTTTGCTCTTGTAAGTTCACAGTTTGAATCAGAAGCTTAATGAGGAGAGAGAAGTAATAATAAGGTAGCAAATGCAGTTTAGCAATTATCTTTAGAGTTAATGACTTTCACAGACTGCATAATTGTACTCCACATGGAATTTACTTTCTGGTTACCAGGTAAGTAGATGAAATAATATATATTGAAAGCATCTGTGAATACTTGAAATTTTATTAAGATAAATTTTTTGTGCATTTTTTCCCCCCCACTTGCAAAATATTCTTAAGAAGTTACAACCTTCTTCCACGTTGGGTGTAAATGCCTTTCTTACCACTCTCTTGGCCAGCTTAATTCATTAGGCAGTTTTCCCTCCTTATCAGCCCTTTCCAAGCATTCAGAGGTTCGTAATCATCTTGGTTTCCCACTCAGTAACGTGATCGTGTGAAACTGCTTCCCAGGTGTTGTGTCAACAGGAACAGCTCAGTGTCCTTGAAAGGATGCCAGGGAACAAGAGAGGTGTTCCCTTTGCAAGTTGATTCTTGTAGGTTTACAGGGGGTAACATATGTAAATTGAAGCAATTAAGGAAAATGGGAAGGGTAGAACTTGAAAAAATATCTAGGTCACAGGCCTCATTTGTAGCTCAGATTGGGGTTCCTGGCTCTCTGGATGTTTTATTGCCCCTCCTACTCTTTGGTTTGATGACAGTCGTAAGAAATCTTCAATAAGTGCTCTTTTTTACACCAGCAATAGAATATCCTAGACAGGAAGGACAAATGTCCTCCTATGATTTAAAAGAGAAATATATTTATCTTTAATGATAGTACTTCTAGATGCTTAGTCATCAAAAAACTTTACGTGTTAAGTTTTTTGTTCAACTTTCTGACAATTCCTAATGTACTGCAACAAATATTACTCTCTCTATTTAGGAGGGTTAGAAATGGCTGCTTAGAGACCTTAGAAAATAACTAACCCTAGTTGAATTAAATGAGATAGGATCAAATAACGGATTCAAAGCCTGGCAGTTACTAGCATTTTAATAAGTATTCATTTTTCTCCTCCTTTTTTTGCGCCTAAGATGCAATGGGAAGAACTGGAATTTGAACTTAACATCTTGTGAATTCTAACCTGCTGTCTTTCCCCCTTGTATCTTCAATATCATCTTTATTTTTAAAAAGAAAAGGGACTTCCGTCAGGTTGTGAGAACCATTCTGGTACCATGTAAGATCAGTTTACCTTCATATCTCTTCAAGACCTGGCACCTGCCTCTGACTTCTTGTGTTAATTCTCTTCTTTGGTCAGCATGTTTCGGTCAGAGTTGCCTTCTTTCAGTTTCAGGATCAGGGCCTCAGCACTTTCTAGCCTCTCTATCCAGAACATTCTAATTCCAGATCCGCAGATTTAATTGTTCGAGTCTCAGCTCCAAAGACATCTTCTCAGTGAAGACTTTTTGATTTAAAGTAATCCTCCCACTTCTCCCAGCCGGTCAGTCTCTATTCCTTCACCTAGTTTTACTTGTTTCATAGCACTGATCACACTTTTGAATTCCTTATATTATTTATAAGCCTACTTGTATACTGCTTTCCCTTTCTCCCACAGAGGGGAAAGAGCTCTGGGTGTGACAAGGTTCATTACTGGATCTCTGAGATCTAGCATGGTGCACGGTAGGTACTCAGTAAATCTTTCTTGAACTTGTGAATGTATTTTAATATCAAGACATTAAAAGGTTCATAGTGCAAGTAACAGACACATCTGGATTCAGCTAAGCTTCATAAATAGCCAACTGAAAACAAAACAATATATAAGGTTTTAAACTGCCTAAAGAGGAGTGGTTTTTGAGTGTTTCTCTAGCTTTTATTTGGTTTTTTTTTTTTTTTGAACTTCCCTGATGGCTTAGATGGTAAAGCATCTGCCCACAGTGCAGGATACCCCGGTTCAATCCCTGGGTTGGGAAGATCCCCTGGAGAAGGAAATGGCAACCCCCTCCAGTATTCTTGCCTGGAAAATCCCATGGACGGAGGAGCCTGGTAGGCTACAGTCCATGGAGTAGCAAAGAGTCGGACACGACTGAGCGACTTCACCTCTTCTAGCTTTCTGGGCCATTAAACTAAGTACTAAGTTTTCAGTGTTGGCTTGTCTCAGAATTTCCTTTGATAGATTGTCTTGGTGTTGGTTTAGTTCTACTGAGATATGTACCTTTGTTCCAAGATAATTCAGAATTTGAATGGGGTCAATCTTTGATTGCAGAATAGAACTTGCTTACATGAGCCACAGTACTTGTAGTTGTAAAATCTCTGGAAAGAAAAAGAAAACATAACTGATTATCCTGTAAGTCCACATGAGAGAAAAATAGCGTATACATCTGTATTGGGGAAAAGTTTAGATGGTTAATACAGGAAAAGTGTTGTGTCTTTAGCAGATACCACTATTTGATCGTCAGGAAGATTACAGAATTTTTATGCCTGAAAGTTTTAAGAAGTATAAAACTCTTACTTTTCATCTTGGAGGGATTTCAAGACAGGGTTATGTGAAATATTTTTGTTGTGATAGCCATCATCAGTATTTATTGATTGCTTACTGAAATTGTTCTCAGAGTGTAGTCCAAGTCCAAGGACCGTTATGGGTTCCTGACTTCTTTTAGGAGTTCCACAAAGATCAAATCTAATTTTATAAAACACTACAATGTCCTGACTTCTTTTAGGAGTTCCACAAAGATCAAATCTAATTTTATAAAACACTACGATGTCTTTTTCATTTTATTGACAATTGACATTTGCACTGCAAAAGCAGTGGTTGCCTAAACTGCTGGTTGCTAGTGCCTTTGTATGAATCAAGGCAGCAGAACCTGACTGTACTAGTTGTCATTATTCTGTTTATTACCACACACCTGTAGTTTAAGAGGTGAAAATCTCACTTGAGTATATTTGATGAAGGAATACAAAACATTCATTTGATAAAATTTCAACCCTTAAATACCCACCTTTTTAACATTGCGTATCATAGATGGTACTAGTGGTTAAAGAACCTGCCAGTCAATGCTGGAAACATAAGAGATGCAGGTTTGATCCCTGGGTTGGGAAGATCCCCTGGAGGAGGGCATAGCAACCCACTCCAGAATTCTTGCCTGGAGAATCCCATGGACAGAGGAGCCTCGTGGGCTACAGTCCATGGGGTCACAAAGAGTCGGGCATGACTGAAGTGACTCAGCACATGCACGAATCATAAAATGAGAAGCAGAGATAAAGCACTTCTCTGCATTAACAAAACATGGTAATTGTGGAAGGTGTGCAGATAGAGTTGTGAGCTGAACTAGCTGCCCTTTTTGTGGAACACCATTTTTACTTGAAAAAATGACCAACAAAGTTTGGTTACTTGGATTTGGGCACCTGGCAGACATTTATGGAAACAAATCAAGTGAGCCAGTGACTACCAGGAAAACAACTGATAGTATTTGTTACCAGTGATAAAAAAAATTTGAGCTTTCAAACAAAAATTAAGAGTTGTTGAAACATCTTACTAAATAAAGTGAGCTTGACTGTTTTCCAATACTTAAAGGCTTTTTGGTTAAGATTGAAAGTGGTATTAGCTTATATTGATAGTGATTAGCTTTTATTGATAGTGATTTGCTTATTTTGTGTAGTGAAATGCATCAACGTTTGGAAGATCTGTGTAACTAGGTTAACCAATATTTTCCAGATAATCAATGTGTATTGCTTCAAATATAATAACAGAGTTTAAATTTTATGGTTACTTGCTTCATTTTCAAAAATAAAAAGCACTGTCACTTCCGTAGATGCTTCTCCATTGTGTTGTTGCAGTGATATTGAAAAGTTAACTTTTTCTTATCCCTTCAAAAATGCTGAAGTCAATAGAGATCCTTAAAGACTTCTCTCTGAGTTATGCGATGCTTTTGAATTTTTCATAGATTCATATGACATAAAGTAATATTAAGGTTAAAATGAAAGCATAATCAGATCTGAAACAGGTAATGAAAGTATGTAGAGTATGACATAGTCTGCTAGTTGGCATCTTGAAAGAGATGACATTACTTTGTGATATGTTTCCTCCTAACCAGGTACAGTGTGTTCTGGCAAATAGCAGATATTTAATAAATTTAATTGAAAGAATGAACAAACTTGTACGTAGTTTAGCGCCCTGGTGGGGTAGGCCAAGTAGTTCTTTTTATTCCAAGAAGGCCCTATACTGAACAGGTGACTGATTTTTGTTGGACCTGTTGCCTAGTAACCACGTTCTCATGTTACCTTCCTGTATTTTGCTATTCTTTATACTTTCAGTGTTATTTTCTCTCCACCTTATTTTCCCACTATTTTTGTATGTCCTGAAAGCGTATGTGCCCCATAATGATAAAGTTTCCTTTCCTAATGATTCATAGAAATTGCAGGTCTTATTGGTTTACTTTTACAGCCAATATTTGGATTATGTTTTATATTTTTGGTTTGTTTTTAAGCATTAATTTTTTTAAAGACTTATTTATTGATTTATTTTTAGCTGCACTGGGTTGTCATTGCTTTGCTCTGGCTTTCTGCAGTTGTAGAGAGCAGGGGCTACTCTTTGTTGCAGGACACAGAATCTAGGCACATGTGAGGGCTTAGTAGTGGCGGCACATGGGCTTAGCTGCCCCGTGGCATGTAGAGGATCCTCCCCGATCAGGGATCAAACCTGTGTCCCTGCATTGGCAGGAAGATTCTTAACTGCTAGACCACCAGGGAAGGCCCTGAACTATGTTTTATATATTTAAACTCATGGTTTAAGAATAAAGTTAGAGATATTTTGAGAGGATCTTTGTAAAAAAGAGAATATTATTTGACTTGGATTGTGTTCGCTTTTCATGCCTGCCATCTGTTATGTGAATAGATTCCTTTAGATAAAAGTGATGCTGATATAATCTGATATCACACATCATCACCCAAGCATGAAACAAACTAAAAAATTAATTGAATGTGTAATTGTTTAGCTTTAATCTTCTGTTTCAGTAGAGAAAGCCAATTCATGGCATATAGTGTATTATTTTTTCTAGAAAATGTATTTCTAAAACTCTTTTCACTGTTAACTGTTATAATTACTTTTCTGATGATCTGAAGATATGACAAATTCCTGATGCAGTAGAGAAAACAGTAGTGGTTGCTATTGCTTCTTGTGAAAAAATGAGTGATGGTGGTTCTGATGTTTATTACTTGATGTTATGCCCTTTCATATACTATCCTGAACATTTGCTTGTTTTATGATTCTAAAGTCAATTAGATGAATATTTTAACAGTAGAAAAAATCTTTTGATTACTTATTCTCTATGTCTTAATCCGTTTCTGGTATTACTGATTCCATCATCTAGTCTGCCACTTACCAAAGTGCTGTGCATGGATGGTCTTGGATGGAAATATCTGATGCATTTTCCTCGACACCCTTCCTGAATCAGGACCCCATTTCTGACAGAATCTCTGGCATGGGATGGGAGGGGAAGTAAAAAGCTGAATTTAAAAAATCTTTTAAAGTGGAAAATATCCATATAAAAAATAGAATATGGCACCCCAGTTACCTCTCACTTAGTTTTAACATTTATCAGCCTTTTGTCAGTCTTGTTTTTTTCTTTGCTGGCTGAATTAATTTTAAAAGCAAATGTTAGGCATTATGTCATTTTTCTGTAAGTTTGTAAGTTTGTAAGGTGGATTTTTACCAAACATCCTATGTGATTTTTTTTTTTTATGGGTGCTTGATGCTTGAAACCTCTTCCCTAATTAAAACTTTAAAATTTGCTTTATTGTATAAATTATTAAGTTACTAAATTTTCTATGAAATTTTGATATATAGCATACATCTGCACACATTTGTATTGAATATGGATAGTCCTTTTTGCCCTTTTTAAAACTGAAAATAGTTAGTAGGTGATAGATTTTTAATGAAATAGACAAATTTTCCCCATGTGATTCTTGCAAACGAAAAGCTTAGTCCTATATTCTACCTGGCTATTTGTCATTGATTTGGTAAAAAGCTATAAGGAAACATCATACTCCCCAGTGTATCTTTGGATCTATTTAATCTATGTCTGCAAGGAGATCCAACCAGTCCATCCTAAAGGAGATCAGTCCTGGGTGTTCATTGGAAGGACTGATGCTAAAGCTGAAACTCTAATACTTTGGCCATCTCATGGAAAGAGTTGACTCATTGGAAAAGACCCTGATGCTGGGAGGGATTGGGGGCAGGAGGAGAAGGGGACAAGAGGGGATGAGATGGCTGGAAGGCATCACCGATTCGATATACATGAGTTTGGGTAAACTCCAGGAGTTGGTGGCGGACAGGGAGGCCTGGCGTGCTGTGATTCATGGGGTCGCAGAGTCGGACATGACTGAGTGACTGAACTGAACTGAACTGAATCTATGTCTTGTATTTCACTGGTGGCTCAAATGGTAAAGGATCTGTCTGCAATGTGAGAGACCTGGGTTCGATCCCTGGATTGGGAAGATCCCCTGGAGGAGGGCATGGCAACCCACTCCAGTATTCTTGTCTGGAGAATCCCCATGGACAGAGGAACCTGTCGGGGTACAGTCCATGGGGTTGCAACATAAGGGGAAGAAATGTAAGTTTTTTTTTTCTTAGCACTTAACTATATTACTAGGGATCATGTAAAGCACTTGTTTAACCTTCACCAAAACCCATGAGACTTTGTGATCTTCATTCTAAGAAGAGATCATTGAGACTGAGGCTGCTTGGTAAATGACAGAGTGAAACAGTCAACCAGGACTGAGTGACCTCAGAGTCGTGCTCTTTCCAGTACACATGTGTTTGTGCACCATTTGGCCGTGATGAACATGCTGATGTTAATGTCTAATTAGGTACTGTATTAAACACCTGTTTCTGTCTGTTGTTCTTCCCTCCAGCCTCTTAGGCTTGGCGAGCCCTACGTTCAGAATACGTTAGTTCTCACATAGCATGATTAATGGGTTCCTAAAAATCACCACACTATGGCAAATCACATAATGAAAAACACAGAACTTAGGAGAAAGATGGGTTAGGAGAACACAACCCCCTAAATTGGTCAGTAGTAGAAAAATTGAAATGTAGGGACCTAATAAAGAATAGGTTTAAATAATGTTTTTAAGTCTTAAATATGCTTATCAAGTATGGCATGTATACCTTAAAAAAATGTTAAGTGTGTTTGTAAAAGTGGGGAAAGTGCAGTTAAGTGATAGAAGGAGGGTTATTTGAAATCGGAGGGAAAGTTGTCATATTAGATGCAGGTAAGTGGCTGATAACACACACGCTGAACTGAGGTAACTGGGAGGTGTGTATGCCCATGTAGCTTGTTTCAGGTGGTGCAATTTTCTGTGTTTGCCATGTTTCTAACGGATGAAGTTTTACATAAATAAATGTGAAATCCATGTTATGTTTAGAATGCTTCCTGATATGTCAGTTGTATTGGGATACTCGTTTCAAAACCAGGGTTACTTCAGACCTGATTGTACTTGGTCCTTTTCTATCTAGGTTTATTTCTCTATTGTCTCATCCAGTCTTTACATACCATTTATGTCATGACATTAAAATATACCATTTATTTCAAAATACCAGTTTTTTTTTGAAATACCAGTTTTTAAACTGAACTGTAGTTGATTTATAATACTGTTATAAGTACATGTTAGTTTCACACATACGGCAAAGTGATTGAGTTACACTGAATCAGGTTCTTTTCCACTATGGGTTATTACAAGATATTGAATATAGTTTCCTGTTCAGTTCAGTTCAGTTGCTCAGTCCTGTCCAACTCTTTGTGACCTCATGAACCACAGCATGCCAGGCCTCCCTGTCCATCACCAACTCCCAGAATTTACCCAAATGCATGTCCATTGAGTTGGTGATGCCATCCAACCATCTCATCCTCTGTCGTCCCCTTTTCCTCCTGCCCTCAATATTTCCCAGCATCAGGGTCTTTGCCAGTGAATCAGCTCTTTGCATCAGGTGGCCAAAGTATTGGAGTTTCAGCTTCAATATCAGTCCTTCCAGTGAACACCCAGGACTGATCTCCTTTAGGATGGACTGGTTGGATCTCCTTGCAGTCCAAGGGACTCTCAAGAGTCTTCTCCAACACCACAGTTCAAAAGCATCAATTCTTCTGCGCTCAGCTTTCTTTATAGTCCAACTCTCACATCCATACATGACCACTGGAAAAACCATAGCCTTGACTAGACGGACCTTTGTTGGCAAAGTAATGTGTCTCTGCTTTTTAATATGCTATCTAGGTTGGTCATAACTTTCCTTCGAAGGAGTAAGTGTCTTTTAATTTCATGGCTGCAATCACTATCTGCAGTGATTTTGGAGCCCAAGAAAATAAAGTCTGACACTGCTTCCACTGTTTCCCCATCTATTTCCCATGAAGTGATGGGACCAGATGCCATGATCTTAGTTTTCTGAATGTTGAGCTTTAAGTCAACTTTTTCACTCTCCTCTTTCACTTTCATCAAGAGGCTTTTTAGTTCCTCTTCACTTTCTGCCATAAGGGTGGTGTCATCTACATATCTGAGGTTTGATATTTCTCCTGGCAATCTTGATTCCAGCTGGTGCTTCCTCCAGCCCAGCGTTTCTCATGATGTACTCTGCATATAAGTTAAATAAGCAGGGTGACAATATACAGCCTTGACATACTCCTTTTCCTGTTTGGAACCAGTCTGTTCCATGTCCAGTTCTAACTGTTGCTTCCTGACCTGCATACAGGTTTCTCAAGAGGCAGGTCGGGTGGTCTGGTATTCCCATCTCTTTCAGAATTTTCCACAGTTTATTGTGATCCACACAGTCAAAGGCTTTGGCATAGTCAATAAAGCGGAAATAGATGTTTTTCTGGAACTCTCTTGCTTTTTTGATGATCCAGCAGATGTTGGCAATTTGATCTGTGGTTCCTCTGCCTTTTCTAAAACCAGCTTGAGCATCTGGAAGTTCACGGTTCATGTACAGTTGAATGAAGCCTGGCTTGGAGAATTTTGAGCATTACTTTACTAGTGTGTGAGATAAGTACAATTGTGTGGTAGTTTGAGCATTCTTTGGCATTGCCTTTCTTAGGGATTGGAATGAAAACATGTTTTCCAGTCCTGTGGCCACTGCTGAGTTTTCCTAATTTGCTGTCATATTGAGTGTAGCACTTTCACAGCATCATCTTTTAGGATTTGAAATAGCTCAACTGGAATTCCATCCTCTCCACTAGCTTTGTTCATAGTGATGCTTCCTAAGGCCCACTGGACTTCACGTTCCAGGATGTCTGGCTCTAGGTAAGTGATCACACCATTGTGATCATCTGGGCTGTGAAGATTTTTTTTTGTACAGTTCTTCTGTATATTCTTGCCACCTCTTCTTAATATCTTCTGCTTCTGTTAGGTTCATACCTTTTCTGACCTTTATTGAGCTCATCTTGCATGAAGTAGTTCCCTGCTCTATACAGTAAATCCTTGTTGTTTATTTTATACATGGTGGTGTGTATCTGTTCATCTCATACTCCTGATTTATTCTTACGCCCTTCCCCCTTGGGTAGCCATAAGCTTTCTGTGTCTGTGAGTCTGTTTCTGGCTTTTCTTCCCAGCACCACACAGCTTGTAGAATCTTAGTTCCTTGCCCAGGGGTTGAATCTGGGCCCATGATAGTGAAAGCCTGATTCTTAACCACTGGACCATCAGGGAGTTTCCTGTTTCTGTTTTGTAAGTAAGTTTATCTGTATTACTTTTTAGATTCCACATATAATTGATGACATATAATATCTTTCTCTGACTTACTTCTCTTAGTATGATAATCTCTAGGTCTATCCATGTTGCTGCAAATGGAAGTATTTCATTCTTTTTTATGGCTAACATTCCACCATCTGTGTATGTATTATACGACATCACCTGAAGCGGTGGGCCTAGTGTAACAGGGGAACGTTCTGTTGAAGACTCAGCCAAAGTACCAGCTCAGGGATGACATCCTGAAGGGTTGGGTGCTGTGTGTGTGCCCAGTGGCTGATGCCTATTTCTGTGTCTCCAGAGATTAGACCACATGAGCATAGGAAGCAAGAGGGAGCAGTAGGACTGAATCTCTGGCACCTCCTGCTCCCATGTTTTAGGCTCCACTGGATTAGAAGTTCTAGTTGGACCAGGAGATAGAATGTGTCCATCGGGAAACAGACTAAAGGCTGTTTCTGAACAACCATATGGTCGTTTTGCATTTCTTATGCTAGTGGATGAGCCGGCAAATAAAGGAGTTACACAATACTGCTCCCTGGGATGCTTGATCTTCTTTACCTTGAGGCAGTAGGGGTGTTGATGCTCAGTGAAACTCAGAGGGTTTACTGGAACAACTAGTGTTTCCGTGCTCCTTGATAACTGACTGTTGCCTGTTAGCAGACAAATTTCAAGTCCGTTTTCTTCAGCTCTGATGTTAGCACCAAAATAACTGTATTTAATGTTGATCAAAGGTGCTTAAGATTGATATGAAAAATTTTTAAATGACATTGTATATTAAGATTTATAGTTTGAGCTCTGTTTAATCAGTTTTAGTTTTTTTTTCTATGAGTTATGTATTTGATAACTATAAAAATAGAATTGGGAGAACAAGAATATGAAGACCTAAAAGATATTCCAATTTCCTGCTCCATGTAATTACTAAACACTATCTTAAAATATATATAAAAATGCTTTCCACAGGAAAAAATGCACACACATGTATGTAAACACACATACGTATTTATGTCAGAAATAGCAAAAAGATATTAATTACAGTATCAGTGCCCTCCTTTACCTGACCGTTGTCCTCCCACCAGGAATTTTTCAGGGTTCTCCCCACTGGATACTTTGTATCACCTCCAAATGATTTCACCAGATTCTCCTGATTACTTCTTATGTTTATGCCTAAAAAGTTCTCTTTGATGTCATGTTCCACTCTCTACCCTTAACTTTAGTGCTAAACTCATCATAAAATCATGAGTTTGTTTTCCTCTTTAGACTTACCTGGAAAAAGGGTTGTACTAAAAACAAACAAAAAACTAGCACAGTGCCAGACCCGAGAGGTTTCAATGAATGTATTACATGGTATAGTTAATTATTAGTGTTTTGCCTTTATTTATCCTTTTAAAGGAATGAACCAAAAGACCAATGAGTGTAAATATTTTTTAGCAATCAGAGATATTTCTGGAAGAATGTAGAGGCCTCCTTACAGATGTAGAAAGTTAGAGAACTGAGTTTATGGTGAAAGAATTTCATGAAAGCATTTGTAATTTTATCACTGATTTGAATCAGTATATACTTACAATGAGTTTATGTTCAATTTCAGATCGCAGAGGAGGGATCCACCATTTCATGTGTAGTGGAGCGAACCAGAGGAGCTCTGGATTATGTGCATGTTTTTTACACTATCTCACAGATCGAATCTGATGGTGTTAATTACCTTGTTGATGATTTTGCTAATGCCAGTGGAAGTATCATGTTCCTTCCTTGGCAGAGATCAGAGGTAAACCCTATCTTCTTTTCTTTCTTTGAAAACCTCTTGGGAAGCTTCTCCTTATCCATTTGTTGTGTAATTCATTTTTAGCATCCTGCTTTTTAAGCAATTTGGAATATTTAGGTGATTAGGTATATCTCGTGGTCTAAGATATTTTTGTATTTATTTCTTCAAAAGAAACATTAAGAATGTTGAATAACGTGTGTTATAGTTTTGTCCTTGTTGTTCAGTCGCCAAGTTGAGTCTGAGTCTAGTGGTCCCATGAACTGTAGCCCACACACTCCTCTGTCCAAAGGATTTCCCAGGCAAGAATACAGGAGTCGGTTTCCTCCATTTCCTTCTCCAGGGCATCTTCCCTTGCGTCTCCTGCATTGGCAGGTGGGCTCTTTACCACTGAGCCACCAGTTAGAGTTTTATCTATTCTTTAATATATGTGTAGTAAAAATGGTATAGCATGAAGGTTTATCATTATTTATTACCAATTCAGTAAGAAACTGCAAAATTCTTAATACTTAAAAATTCAACACTTAAGAATTCTTTCAGTCAGCCAAGAGGAATTATTTTAACTGTAATCTCATTTTATTTTTAAATTTGGAAAAATAGGTAATTTTTCTTTGTTTTGAAAGTAAAAAATCAAGCAAGTTTTCTCAAAAACTTGTTGTGAACCAGAGTCTGATTTCTGAATATATACTTCAGAAATAAGTGACACTTCTTATAAGTGAAATCAAAATGAGACCTTCTCTTATATCAAAAATTTTCTTACTTTCTATTAGTCTAGTATGTTGGAATATTCATATCAGTGTAATGTTTTATTAGAAATATAGATAGCTTATAGGTCAACAGTGATAAATAGAATAATTTAAGACTTGCAGATGTCATCTTTGAAGAAATTTTTAAGGGACTTAGGCATTGACTGGATGAAAAAGATAAAATTAGGGCAAACTTGAAATATTCTTAAGATTTAAAGAGTTAAAGCTCAAGAAGAGTGGCCAACTATCTATACTTTGGGGAAAGAAGGAAAAATGTTAAAACAAAACTTCCCCAAAAGCAGTCTGAAGAGAGAGCAATGATAAATATTTTTACGGATATTCAATAAAATGAGGAATAGGAGGACACTAGTAAGCTTTCATGAGGCTGAGATCATTCAATTTAAAGGACTATTTTCTGATGCTTTTTTCACTTCTTTTTTGGATTTGAAATACTCAAATCAAGTAATGATAACAGTATGTGGTGAATTTTTAATGTTCCTCTTTGGAAAACAGAGTTGACCCTCAAATTTTTCTATTGGAAAATTTACCAACTATGAAATAAAAGTGTAACTGGGAACCACTGTTTTATAAAGTGGGTTCACGTATATTTTGGAAGAGATAAAGAGTTAATAAATAAGATTTTGGTTAGGTAAATAGTCATATATGCTGCTGTCAAGATTCATTTAAGGTATTTTCTTCGATCATTTGAAAAGTTCTTTAAAAAATAAATTGACCTTTAAAGCACCAGTAATAACACTGAATAAAGGTGTTGGTTTACAGCACTATACCTGCTGAATCTACAGCAGCCTCTCAGTCTTACCAAGCCAGAGACTGGATCCTGGGGTGTCTGCTGATGCTCTAACACTGTGCTTTGTATCACAGACAGCGGTAGTTTTACTGTTGCTTTCTAGATATCTGAGGGAGTGTATTTAATTAAGTATACTTAAATTGCACCCAGAAACCTAGCTGCCAGAGAGTCTAAAAGTGTGTGTTTGTGTTTGCCACAATGCAAGAACTTAAAATAGAAATGTGTCTTTCAAGTGTTTTTAAGTGGTCTGTTAGTTATGAAATCAGTTTAGGGAGTTATGATCAAGATTTAAAAAATAGAAAGTAGAGTGTATAGCATAATAAAGTCACTGTATGAAATACATTTATAGTTTGATATGGTCTTCAGTTTGAAAGTCTTCATTTCACTAGAATGAGCAGTTACTTTGGTATCATTCAATGCTTGAAAAAATATTAATTGCTTCATTTTTAATGACAGCTTGATGTTTTGGTGTTGCTTTTTGTAGTAACATTTGTCAGCTTGCTTTCTGGGGGTGAGATGTGTTAAATCTTAAGTCTCTCTTTTTGTTTTCTCTAGCTCAAGAACAATGACAATATTTGAGTAGAATATCTGAGCACATTGACCATTCCATATATTAGTTTATTAATTAAAATTCTGATCAAAATGAACATCAAAACCAAATTCAGATTCTATCTTGGGCCTAGTGGTACAAAAACTACATTAAAAAAAAGGCTGACCAAATGATTTTAGGCCCAGTGACTAGTGTTTGAAACTTGCATTTGGAGCTACAGTCTGTTTTCAGACGTTTGTCACCTTCCTTTCTCGAAGAAACCAGGAAATCATATATCATTCCTTCCTGTCCCTCACTCCCTATGCTGAGTCTTTAAGATCTGGGTCTTTTGTCCCCAGAACAAATCTCAAATCCATCTCTCTTTCTCATCTCCTTTGTCCCTGCACTAGTTTAGAACCTCGGTATTTCTGGTCCGTCACCTCCTAACTCAGCCCTTTGCACCCCTTCTGGCTCTGTCCACTCTGTTCACATTCTGCCTTGGTACTGATGCTGAAGTGTAATTCTCATTTTATCTGTCTCCTGCTTATGATTCTTCAGTTTTGCTTTACTCTCTATGGAATGAAGTTCATTTTTCTGATGATACCATGACAGGTCCCTATAATCTTGACCTCCATTTATCCATCCAGCCTTAGTGTCTAATTGTAGTTCCCCAGATATCTTATTCTTTCATGCTCTTGTTTCTTTTACTTGCCCTTCCCCCATTATTACTTACAACTACAACTAATTCATTAAGACTTGCTTCAAACCTGTCTATTGTAAAACCTTTACTGGACAGAGGCTTCCCTGGTGGCTCAGGGGAAAAGAAACCGCCTACAATACAGGAAATGCAACGCAGGAGACACGGGTAGAGCTGATTGTTTTGTTCTCAGTTTATTTTGTACATAACTCTATGACATTTTTACATTGCATTTTAAATGTTTTTCCACAGGTCTCTCTCCTACAGACGACTCTTCAGTATCTGGACTAGAAATTGCCCATTGTAGATGTCAACATGCTTGTTTAGTTAATAAAAGAGAGAGGAATCATTTTTTCACTTCATATTTTGACTTATGTTTTGCAGAGCATGGCTGAATTATTGCTGTTTCTTTTCCAAATGTTTTTTTGGGCAGTTTGTGTATGCCAGACTTCTAGGGTCTATTGTAAATCTGTTTTCTAGCATGCTGCCTCTAGGTATGTCAGACTTTCCTTAGGCAGTAACTAGACATATTGTCCTTTCCTACAATCCTACCACATCCTAACAGATAACGTGCATTCCCTTAAGTAGGAATTCTATACCCTGAGGTTGGTAATACTGCTGTCTTTGGTACAAGGAATATATGATATGGGTATATCACTATATCACATATGCTATGATATTAATACATAACTAGGATATTTTTATACAGAAAATACTACTGTTCAGTACCCATTATTGATTAAAGAATTAATTTCTCAGATCTTTCTCTCTCTCTCTCTCACTCTGTGTTTTAATGTTTAAGTTTTTGTAGAAATCTCTCATGTTAGGAAGTAACTTCAGCTGGCTGCTTTGTTTTCTTCTGGTGAGTGGTAAATAATTTCCACTTGCTTATTCTACTTGTCATTGCTTATTGCCTCTGGATTTTTTTGTGTTTAAAGGTCCTGAATATTTATGTCCTTGATGATGATATTCCTGAGCTTAATGAGTATTTCCGTGTGACCTTGGTTTCTGCGATTCCTGGAGATGGGAAAATAGGTTCAACTCCCACCAGTGGTGCAAGCATAGACCCTGAAAAGGAAACAACAGATATCACCGTCAAAGCTAGTGATCATCCATATGGTAACCACGCCCTTGTGCAAGAATAGTCTTCCCTTCTCTGGGTATACTTGTTCTTGTTAAGAGTTTAAGGGACTTTTGCAAAATGATTGAAGTAGACCTTCTTTGGATCTGTAACCTTCTAAGCTCTTAAACTTATAAGCTGCCATTGTGAGGGATGGTGTTTATGAAATACAAGAATCAGTTTCTAAAGTTAAAGAATATATTTTATAAAGTATATGCCGGATTATTTTAAATGGAAATAAAAGTATTTTTATTCATGGCTATCAAAAGTTTTAGTTTTAAAAATTATCCTACTGTGATATGTTAACACCTGGTTGAAGTACATTGTAATTTATGTTTTATTAGACTTCAAAAAGTAGAGTTATCACTGTCTGTTTATATTAATTTCTTCTTGTCTTATGCTGAAAAGGGATAATTTTCTTAGTTGGGCGACTATAACAGATGTCTGTTATAATAAGTTGAGACTGTTTTCTGCAGTGAAAAGTAGTATTTCTTTTGCAGGAAAGCATCCAATAAAAAAGTCTGTGTAGGAAACCTGGGAAGTTCTTCAACTCATTTTCATACTTAAATTAAAAAAAAAAATGAATTGCGAGTCCTTTGGGGTGCCATTAATTTTGTTTTGCTGTATGTTTAAGGATGAATTCTAGAGACAAATACGAGTGAATGTGTGATAATATATATTGTAAAACTCCATCGCTGTTCTTTTTATTGAAGTTTCCTTTAAAAAAAGTTTTGTTTTGGTAGAGACAAGGAAAATTGTCAGTTTAGTTTTTAATATCCTGAAAACTTCCTACCATATTCTGTGTCAAAAGCATGTTAATCAAATCATCACTAAGGTCTTTCTAAAGGAGAGCCCTCTGAATTTTATCCTGGTGATCAAAATTAATGTGTTAGATTGTTTCAAGTGCGTATGAAATTCTTCCACAGATAACTGGGGCAAATATGCCATTTCTCTTTGTATCTGCAGGCTTGCTACAGTTCTCCACTGGGCCGCCTCCGCAGCCTGAGGACCCAATGACCCTACCTGCACGCGGTGTTCCCCACGTCACCGTGCGGGAGGAAGATGGAGAAGTTAGGCTGTTGGTTGTCCGCGCACAAGGGCTCCTGGGGAGCGTTATAGCAGAATATAGAACAGTGTCACTGACAGCATTCAGTCCTGAAGACTACCAGGTAGATCCCTTCATCCTTTTGAAGCAGTACGTACACTTATAGAACAGACACAGTCCCCTTCTAGGATTGCAAGGGGCTTGGCACTGTACGTGTAACTTATTAAACAAGGAAAGGAAGCATTGATGGTTTGAGATTTATGTGAAGCCTTTAAACTTATGTGAACTTAAAGTGTTTCTGTCCCCTAAAGTCTGACACTTAAATAGCTATCCTGTTGATTTCTCTTGTCCCTTTTATCTGTCATAGTCTTCATCGTATTATTTTAATCTTCTAGGTTTTAATCATATGTATTTAAAAATTATGTTTTGTACACATTTTAAATCCCCTTGTCTGTGTCGAACACAACCAAAATTGTAAAGAAATTATATGTCTATGTCATTTCAATTTTAATTATTTTCTCCAAGTGAGAACCAGTGTGGTACTGGCAAAAAAAGAAAACCAGTTTGGAAACTGGGTTTAAACTGAGCTTCTAAATGTGTGGCCTTAATGGAGAGTCAATCTTTCCTGACCTCAGTTTCCTTATTGGTAAGAGAGAGATAATATCTATTGGGCAGGTCACCCTGAGGATTGATGACAGTTTTAAGTGTCACATACTGTATGTGTCACATATATAAGTAACCCTGAATAACTGTTATGTAGTCTTATTACCACTACTCATATTAAGTGAATGTTCATAATTTCTTCTTGGCTATACTTCTCAGGAAGTATTTTATATCCTTCAACATTTGTTTTTCCAAAGAATCTTTTCCTTTAAATTTAATATTAGTTATCTTGATTTTCCTTTTATTCCTAATAAGACCTGTACAAGGGTGTAGTCTTCAGTAATTTGTGCATACTTTTTCTCCCAAATTCCAGAAAACTTTGCTAAGTGAATTCAATTAATTTTGGTTGTATTGCAGTTGGCAAAGTTTTCTGATTTGTTTTATTGGGCAAGTTATATTTCTCTTGCCCTAACATTTATTTCATCTTTAGCTAGTTTGGTATGAAATACCTTCCATAGGGTATCTCGACTCAGCTTAGTATTATTGTCTTCTCTGCATTCTCTTAAAGAAACACTTTAGTCTTATACTGATGTTCTTTTAAAAGCTATTTTTTTAAACTTTATTGAGGTATAGTTGACAAATAAAATTATATATATTTAAGATTTATAATTTGATATTTTTATATACATATACTGTGAATTAATTACCGCTGTCAAGCTAATTAACATATCCATCACTTCACGTAGATAATGTTTCCTTTCCCTTCCTTCCTTCCCTCCTTTCTCACTTTCTTTCAGGAAGTTTAAGATCTACCCTCTTAGCAGATTTCAGGTGTACCGTATAGTACTGCACCAGAACTTATTCACCTTGCATAACTGAATCTTTGGAAGTGTCCTTTGGTAAACATCTCCTTATTTTCCCCTTCACCCAGTTACTGGCAAGCACTGTTCTAGTCTGGTCTCTGCTTCTGTGAGTTTGACTATTTTAGATTCCATGTATTAGTGAGATCATGAAGTATTTGTCTTTCTGTGTCTCCTTATTTTACCTAGCATAATGTTCTCCAGGTTCATCCCTGTTGTTGTATATGACAGAATTTACTTCTTTTTTCTTGTCTGTGCCACTTGGCATGTGGGATCTTAGTTCCCCAACCAGAGATGGAACCCACGCCCCCTCCCTGGAAGGTGGATTCTTAATCCTTGGACCACCAGGGAAGACCCCTTCTTTTCTTAAGGCTGAATAATATTCTGTTCTTTCTGTCTGTCCGTCAGTGTGTCTATCTATCTATATAATTTTCTTTATTCATCTGCTGACAGACATTTAGGTTGTATATCTTGGCTACTGTGAATAATGCTTCAGTGAACATGGAAATATAGCTATCTCCTCAAAATAGTAAATTTATATTCTTTAGTGAATTTATATCCAGTGAATATATATCCTGGACATATATCCAGGAGTATAATTGCTGGATTGTATGACAGTTCTATTTTTAGTTTTTTGAGAAACTTCCATACTGTTTTCCACTGTGGTTGTACCAATTTACATTCCCACCAGTAGTGTATGAGGATTCCCTTTTCTTCACATGCTTGACAACATTTGTTATTTGTGCTGCTTTTGATGTCAGCTATTCTGACGGGTGTGAGGTGATATTTCATTGTGGTTTTGATTTACATTTCTCTGATGATTGGCGATGCTGAGCATCTTTTCATATGCTTGTCCATCTGTATTCCTCTTTAGAAAAACATCTGTTCAGTTCTTTAGCCCATTTTTTAATTGAGTTGATTTTTTTAATGTTGAGTTGTCTGAATTGTATATATATGTTGGATATTAATCCCTTATTTTTCATATTATTTGGAAAAAAAATCTCTTATTTGATAGGTTGTATTTTCATACTGTGGATAGCTTTCCTTGCTGTGCAAAAGCTTTGAGGTTTTATTAGTTTTGACTTGTTTACTTTTGCTTTCATTGGTTTTGTGTCTGTTTTTGTGCCAGTACAATACTGTTTTGATTACTGTAGCCTTCTAGTATAGTCTGAAGTCAGGGAGTGTGATTTCTTCGGCTCTGTCCTTCTCAAAATTGTTCTGGCTATTTGAGGTCTTTTGTGTTTCAGACAAATTCTAAAATTATTTGTTGAATAAAAGGGGTGAGAGTAGGCGTCCTTGTCTTGTTTCTTATCTTAGAGGAAATGCTTTCTGCTTTCCTCCATTGAGTATGCTGGTAGTTGTGGATTTGACATATATGACCATATTCAATCTCCAGTTGGATTATTGTTTTCTTTAATGACTAAAACAAAATGAAAAAATATGTTCTTATCCTCCATGACTGTCAGAAAGTTAGTACCTTTGGAGACCTTTTTGAGAATTTTCAGGCTATGAGCTGCTGAATGAATGTTGTGTTAGCAGGCGTGAAAACAATACGAATCTTGTACATCTCCGTTAGAACTCCTGGATGATTAAATCCCTTATCAGTTAGCAGTGATATTTTGAAAGGGATTTTTTTTTTTTTATGAGAGGTAGCTCTCCACAGTAGACTTAAATATTTAGTAAACTGTGTTGTTAACAGATGTGCTGTCATCTGGGCTTTAGTGTTCCATTTATAGAGCACAGGTATAGTAGGTTTAGCATCTTTCTTAAGAGCCCTCGGGTTTTTGGAATGGTAAATGGGCATTTGCTTCAACTTAAAGTTACCAGCTGCATTAGCCCTTAATAAGAAAATTAGTCTGTCTTTTGAAGCTTTGAATCTTGCTGTTGACTTCTTTCTGGTTTTGAAGGTCCTCGATGGTGTGTTCTTCCAATATAAGGTTGTTTTATTTACATTGAAAGAGTCTTTAGCCACCTTCATTAATTATCTTAGCTAGATCTCCTGGATAACTTGCTGCAGCTTCCGCATCAGCCGTTGTAGTTTCACCTTGTACTTCTGTGTTGTGGAATTGGCATCTTTCTGTCAACCTTATGAGCTAACCTCTGATAGCTTCAGACCTTTTTTCTGCAGCTTTCTCACCTCCCTCAGCTTTTATGGAATTGAAGAGTTAGGGCCTTTTGTCAGAGAAGGCAGTGCACCCCACTGCAGTACTCTTGCCTGGAAAATCCCACGGATGGAGGAGCCTGGTGGGCTGCAGTCCATGGGGTCGCTAAGAGTCAGACACGACTGAGCGACTTCACTTTCACTTTTCACTCTCATGCATTGGAGAAGGAAATGGCAACCCACTCCAGTGTTCTTGCCTGGAGAGTCCCAGGGACGGGGGAGTCTGGTGGGCTGCCGCCTATGGGGTCGCACAGAGTTGGACACGACTGAAGCGACTTAGCAGCAGCAGCAGCGGGGCCTTTTGTGGATTAGGGTTTGGTTTAAGAAAATGTTGTGACTCTGATCTTCTATCTAGACCACTTCTATCTAGACTTCTGTCTAGATCACTTCTATCTAAACTTTCTCCATATCATCAATAGGCTGTTTTGTTTTCTTATCATTTATGTGTTCACTGGAGTAGCACTTTCGATTTCCTTCAAGAACTTTTCCTTTGCATTTAAAACTTAGCTACCTGTCTGGCTGAATGGGTATGGGTTTTGGCCTATCTTAGCTTTTGACATGCCTTTCTCATTGAGCTTAATAGTCATTTCTAACTTTTGATTTAAAGTGAGAGACATGTGACTCTTCCTTTCACTTGAGCACCTAGAAGTCATTGTAGGGTTACTTATTAGCCTAATTTCAATATTGTTGTATCTAAGAAAATAGGAGGCCCCAGGAGAGGGAGCAAGATGGGGGAATGGCTTGTCAGTGGAGCAGTCAGAGCACATGTGACATGTATTGTTAGCTATTTTCCATGGGTGTCTTTCCCTGTGCCTCCAAACAATTATAACAGTAACATCAAAGATCATAGATCACAATAGCAAATATAACAATTATGACAAAATTTTAACTCTGGCAAAAATTACCAGAATGTGACACAGAGACAAGTGAGCAAACACTATTGGAAAAAATGGTCCCAAATAAACTTGTTCTGTGTAGGGTTGCCACACACTGTTAATTTGTAAAAAAAAAAAAAAAAAACAACAAAAAAACCCCCCCAAAAATCGGTGTCTGCAAAGTATAATAAAGTGAAGTGGAATAAAGTAAGGTCTGCCAGTAGAAATTTGGGAGTTGGAAACATATACATAACATTAAAAGCTTAGAATATACATAACATTAAAACCTTGTCTAGGGATAGAGTCTAGGGAGAATCTGATGAAGAATAGCTTTTTCAGGTCCTAGGAGAATGTTAAAATTGCAAAGAACACAAGGATGAGCCAAAAAGGTAGGAAAAACAGAAAGTGTGATATCATGGAATACCAGAGAGTGAGGGAGTGGCCAATTGTGTAAGATATTGCTAGGGTTAAATATTATGGTTTCCTAAGACAGTCAGATGTTATTTCTGTTGTTAAGACTTGTAGAATTACTCCTCTGATAACTGGACACTAGGCAAAGGTACTTTTTTTTCTTGAGCCTATGATATGTCTTTTATAGTTGCTGTTTTCTATCCTGTGCTTAACACTCTTTCTGGAATGTTTTCATGGAAATAGAGATATGTCTTGACTAGTTTTGAGTCCTAAGCATCCTAAGTGGTGTCAGGCACATGCCATGTGTTTGAAGATATTGAAAAAAATTAATAAATGAGTGATTAAGTGAATTGGTACTTGGGTTCCTCAGTTTAGTTTAAAGATCGTTAATTGTTCCACAGGATGAAATATAGTTGTCCACAAAACCTAACCATAGAAAAATTTAAACATCTTTAAAATTTATTCTCATGACTTGAGGGGAAAATGCTTATATTAGGTAATGGGAGAAAAAAGGACCCTAAGACTTCAAGTAACTCTTTATTGAACTTTTCTGATGGGAAATCTATATTATGAATTTCATTTGAGAGTTTAATTAAAGAATGATTAATGCCCAGTGGATCAATATTATTGGTAGGCAAAATGCCATTATTATTATTATTATACCCTAGTATTTAAATTACTCAGTGATGTAATCTGAATAGTTCTCAGTATACTTAGTCAAAGGAATTTCATATATCTCATTGAATTAATTGTTTAGGAATTTGTGGATGTCACCTATACAGATTTCTTATTTGCCTTAATAGTTTTTTGATGAATAAGCAAGTAAGAGAAATAAAAATCCATCTACTTTATTTAGTTTGAGAGTATTTATTTAGAATTTATATTAATCACTGTTCATAGACACTTAAATGTTTTCAATTTTATATTTATCTGCATCTGTTTCAGTATTTGTAACAATCTGGGACATAGTAAACATTCTCATCTTATACATTCATACACAAAATAATTATAATCTAATGCACAAATCTTTTATTTATATTTCAGAGTGTTGCTGGCACCTTAGAATTCCAACCAGGAGAAAGATTTAAATACATTTCCGTAAATATCACTGATAATTCTATTCCTGAATTGGAGAAATCCTTTAAAGTTGAGTTGTTAAACCTGGAAGGAGGAGGTAAGAATGGTGACTCAAAAATACCAAATGTTTACTTGTCCACTCACTATGATAGTGGATTAAGTAAATAAGTTTCTTTTGAATTAACCTATTATGCTGGTTTTCCCTCTCTCATTACCCTTTGGTCTTTTCCTAAAGTAGATGTGCTTTTATAGTGAAATAATTTAATTATACTGAATCACCAAATTATAGTTATCATTCATAGTGGTGCCCCTAAAATCATCTCTCCTTCTTCTTCCTTATTTCAGTTTTCACAGTAGCTCCTTTAGCTATATCCAGTTGTAGAATAGGTCAAAATTAATCCCTTTAGGAAACCTATTATGAAGTGATTATCAATAAAGCAGGTTAACAATATTCTCAGTTCTAATATGCTGAAAACTGATTTATCACAGACTTTTGGAGTCAAAAATCCATTTTATGGCAAAACTCCTCTGTATTGAAGAGGGGCTGCTTACAGTCTTTATTTATCCAAAATAGATTAACTATATATGTTTCTTTGCAGAAGTATCATTCTGTTTGATTAGCAGGTGCTGCTGGGGGTTTATAGAATACATGAGATGTGTACCACATTATCTTTGTAAGTGTAAGAATTTGAGAGTTGGTATTCATCAGATCAGTCTCTTCCCTTACAAAAGCTGGTGTTATTATCTTGTTATTGTTTTTATGTTTTGATGAAGAAAGTCATAGTACTGAATAAGCAATCCAAGGGGGAGAAATCAGGTAGGACAGAAATACTAAGATTGTCTTTTAGTATTAGTGAGACTTTGGAGAAGTATGACAAAATTTCCTCATGTTTCCCTTCCCTGTTCTCCCAAAGCCCAGGTGAAACCAGAGAGGACAGGTCAGGGAAATGATTAAACAGGACCACAGCTTGGTTGGCTTCATAGAACAGTGGAGGCAAGCTGGACTGGTGGACTGGAGTCATGTAACAGGACCAACTTTGGTTCTCTCAGGCAAAGAGACAAGTCCTCCCATTTCCAGATCATTATTTTCATGAAAGGACTTCGTTAATCAGAAGTCACTGTAAAGTATTTGAAAAGTTGCTCTTTGTATTACTTATTGCGAAAACTATGTGGGTAATAGAAAAAATGTTAGTGAGCCTTACCTAATATTGATTGTTAAGGAACATCAGATTTTCTTTAGAAATATATTTGTGATCATCGTGTTTACTTGTGATTTTATAGAGGAGCTTCCTTCTATATCGCTAGAATATACATCGGTATGTATTACTGGGCGTGAGAACTCATTTGAAAACCAGACTTGCACTTTCCTAAGTCAGCAATACTGGCGGATGTTCTGATCCTCCCAGCCCGCCTTGAGTGGGGATTGGAGGTAGAGGAACCTAGATGCTGGGCTGCCTGAGGTGAGATAGCTTGTAGACTAAGCTTTTGGGGGATCCAAGGAGAAATCCTTATTCCACACTGTTTTGCCTGTAAGACCCTTCTACATATGACAACCACCAGAGTAGGTGTTCTATGCTAGTCGGGGTACATTGGGATTAAATTTAGCCCCTCTTCCTTGTAACCAGTGGTTAATATGGAAGCACAGCCATGCACTGGATATTCACTGAGATCCATTTGTCTCTAAGGCTGTTTCAGGTTTTGGGTGTCATCAGTTCTCATGTCTGGTGTATCCTAATCCCGGGGAGGGGAAGCCCGGAGAGCAGGGCAGACCTTAGCCTCACATGTCAGTCAAGGATATGGTAGAAGCACATAGGTGTGGATGTTGTCTTGCTCTTCTTTCTTTTCCACCGCTGCCCTTCCTGCCTTCTTTGTTTGCAAATACTTGGTAAAATAATGGTTGGCTTCTGAGATGTAGTGGAAATAAAGTTAGAACCACTTTCCCTTTCTTACAGTCTTCATATATTGCCAAGGTCCCTCATTTTCTATAGTGTCATTTATTTGGTCTTTACTGCAGTTCTGTATAAAAGGCAGCAGGCCCCTTTTATAGGTGAGAAAAGTGAGGTGCCAAGGGCTTTCGTGACTGGCTGAAGGTTTTACAGCTGGGGTCTGTCACAGCCAGGACTGAAGCCGAGGTTTCTAGACCGCTTGTCTAGGTGCCGAAATGTGAGAGCTTAAGTGTGTGGCTAAAGGGAAATGTTGGATGCATTTCCCCAAGTTTTGAATTAGTTATTGTAAGTGGGCTTCTCTGGTGGCTCAGATGGTAGAGAATCTGCCTGCAACGTAGGAGACCCAGGTTTGATCCCCGTTGAAGGGAATGGCTACCCACTCCAGTCCTGTTGCCTGGAGAATCCCATGGACAGAGGAGCCTGGCGGGCTATACTCCATGGGATTGCAAAAAGCCAGACTTGACTGAGTGACTAATACACATGGTGTTGTAAGTGGGATGGTGACTGTCACAGGTTTATAGCACTAAGGCTGATACATACACACAAATATTTAAAAATATTTATATGAACGATGAAAACAATTTACACTGCTGTAAAGTGAAAATTTAAAAGTAAAGCTAGTTATATTGGCGGAAAGTACCAGTTGCAACCTATGTGGAATATTTTTCTGAAGCTATGAATGAAAGTTTTATAACTTGGTAGCTTGACTAATGTTATACCATTACCACCTAATCTGTTTTATTTGAAAGAATGCATGTCTAGTATTACTGTATTTTCCTCTTTGCTGGATATGTTTTAAGCACTCTCAATTTTCTCATTGTGTCAATGTGTGTTGTGTGGGTCGTGACTCTGTGTTTCTCCTCGTGAAGTCACTGAACTCTTTAGGGTTGATGGCAGTGGTAGTGGTGATGGGGACATGGAATTCTTCCTTCCAGCTAATCACAGACGTGGTAAGCAGTTATTCCAAGGCCCTTTACTATTCAACATTTTAACTTTTCTTTTTAGAGACAACAATACTAACCATTTCTCGATACCCGCTATACGCAGGTCCTTTATATAGTTTGTCTCATTAATCAGCACAACTTTATCAAGTGTTATTTACTCCATGCTGTTATAAGTCAGCTGGAAAGTGATCAAGTCAGAATCAAGTCCTGTCTGCCTCCGCAACTCAGACTCTCCTCCTCTCTTTGTGAACCTAATGTGAATCAGTTCCCTGATTCTAATTATAATAGAAATTTTGCTTGATACCATTTACAAAAGTGATTATTGAGAAAGCTTTTACATAGCTTTGAATACCTAAAAAAGGTAAATAGAATATTTATATTTTCATGTAAAATGTGTCAAAGTGATTTTCTCTATGACAACATATGAGTTATTATATGTTGCATTTAATCAAACACATGGGAAAGAAATTAAGAAAATAAATGGGGAGAATAAATTGCCAATTTATTGAAGGAAATATTGAAAAGCGGATGCCTTTTGAATTAGATGTATATATAAATATGGTTCAGCTTTTTTACCTCAAATATTTTTTCATATAAAGAGACAATACATAGACTATTTGTTTTTCTTTAGGGGGGACTCTTTCTCAACCTCAGAAAGATTCCTTTTATACTCAAAACATTCCTTTTTCACAGTGTCAGGTTTTATAATTTTAGTTTCAGAAGTTGTTAACACCCCTCTCATTCCTGACTTCTGTCAACATCTCCTATAACTTCTGTATTTAATTACTGTCCTCATTTTGGTATCCCTTATTGTCTTGACCACATATTTAATCAGCATAAAAGCCGAACATACTTCCTAGGAAAAAAAGTACTTATTTATTTAGATTTTAGCATCTTTTTAGTTACAGTACTGGACTCTTTGAGACCAGGAGAGAGAGATCTATAATATCGTAATATGATGAAAATAGGCGTAGAATTACTGCACATTTGGAAACAAGAATCTGTGCAGTCAGGTTGGTGAAAATAATAGGAAAACTACTGTTTTATATAGGTAGGAGTTATTTTGGCTCCTGTTCTTCCAAGGTCAGCAAAGGTCGTGAGAGACTTTCCTCCTATGCTCTGTGTGGAAGAATGTTCTCTTTCATAGAGAAGAAAAAGAAAAACAAGTTTTCCTTATTCATCTTCAAGTGCTTATGCAGCACTTGTATGTCACGTTGGAGCCCAAACAGAAGAAGGTCAGAAAAGCACGAATATTGTGGCAGCCGTTTGTGTCTGCCTTTCTTTCTAAAGCAAATTAGAACATACTCAGTGAATGGTATAACTCCTTTCAAAAAGTTGTTCCTTGCTTTTCCCTTTGGTTTGTAAATTACTGATTAACATTTTCTTCTGTTTGTTGGAACTTATTCATGCAGCCAGTCTAGGAGTGGCTTCCCAAATTCTAGTGACAATTGAAGCCTCTGACCATGCTCATGGTGTATTTGAATTTAGCCCTGAGTCACTTTTTGTCAGCGGAACTGAACCAGAAGATGGATACAGCACTGTTACATTCAATGTGAGTACATTCTTTCCTCCAGTCCTAAACATTTTCTGTGTTTTTTTTTTAACACTGTTTTATTGTATTATTAAGGTATACTTTATGTTAATTTTTTCTGTGTAAGTGGAGGGGAATGAATCTAGTGGCACCGACAATTCAAATTGATAATTAAACAGTGATTTGTCTTTTGTCTTTGTATTTCATTTTGCATACATTGTGGTTCTGAGGATTCCTGACTCTTTAAGGAATATCTATTAATATAAAAATATAGACTTTTATCTTAATTCAGATAAGCTGTGGCAACAAACATCTCCAAATTCTAATCGACTTATTACCACAAAGATCTGTTTTTCACTCATGTTTTATGTCCCATCTGAAGTTGGCTGTCGTCAATCACTTAGGACTGAGGGTTGCAAAGGCCATAACTCAATAGATACTTCTGTCTCCACTGACTGGGGAAGCGTGGTTGGGGGAAACTGCACGCTGGCTCCTCAGCTTCTCTCTGGAGGTCATTCACAGCATTTCCATTTAGCTTCTTTGGTCAAAGCATGTCGCGTGACAGTGCGAACGTAACTGGGTAGAGAAATGTAATCCTGGCTTGTATCTTTCCCAGAAGGAAAGAAAATGCAAAACATTTGTGAATAGCAATAATAACATCTCTGTGATGTGTGTGTGTATCTACGTATGTGTGTTTCTACTCTCCGTTCATCCAGTAGGAATTAAGTAGGCTTCCATTGTTAGATAATTTAGAGGAGCCAGAAGCTTGCTCAGTGTCCTCAGATTTTATTCAAAGGATGAAGAAAGATCACTCAGAATATATATTTTCTGTATTCTTATGGCAGATCTGCAGTAAACTGTTGTGGCATAGATTAAACAGCTTTAGAAAGGATAACTAATTACTCAAGAAAGAAAAAAAAAAGGATTCAGGGAAAGCATCAAGTTTATTAAAATTTATTTAATAAAAATTCCTGTTTCTGATGGAGTCAGCATTTTTATTTTAAGTATAAAAATTACGTTTAGTTGGGACTTGACTTGAAGTAGGGCTTGTACCATCTGGTGGCTCAGACGGTACAAAATCTGCCTGCAATGCAGGAGACCCAGGTTTGATCCGTGGGTTGGGAAAATCTCCTGGAGAAGGAAATGGCAACCCACTTCAGTATTCTTGCCTGGGGAATTCCATGGACAGAGGAGGTTGGTGGGCTACAGTCCATGAAGTTGAAAAGAGTCAGATACGACTGAGCAACTAACAATACAGTAACTTGAAGTGATTTTTTTTTAAAGAAGATTTTTCATTCTTTTTAACATACTATTGACAAAAGCATCTCTTGCTTCTTAAATGTATCTTATATAACCTTGGGTTGAGTATACTTTTTGGTGAATTTTTGTTTTCATATTATATTGGAGTTAAATATAATCTTTTAAAAAAATGAGTTTTATGGCTAACTCTTCAGAAAAATTATCAGTCATCTATTCCTTACAATAAATTGTATACCCTCTTTGCAGGAAATGAAAACATTTTCATGAATGTGCAATATAATACACTGTTAATTACATTTGCTTTATTACTGGTATATGTTGTAGTTGCAGAAATGATACAGCTGCAGTTTAGTTAGAAGATAAACATGTTCTTTCAATCTGTCATTTAATATAACAATCATTTTTTAAGTGGGAACTCCCTGCGGGTCTTCAAACATGTGTAGTGCATTGCCTTCAAGAATCTTATATTCTTCAGAACAGCTTATATAAAATAAAATCACAAATTAATATCCTGTTGTTCTGTATATCCACATCTCTGAGTCAGTGGATTTAATGCCTGTTTTAACATATTTTAATATTCAATATTTTAAAGATTATGAGAAGTCATGGGGCTCTGTCTCGAGTGACTTTGCTTTGGAGCATAGACTCTGACCCTGATGGCGATCTGGCCTTCACCTCTGGCAATGTCACATTTGAGATTGGACAGAAGAGTGCCAACATCACAGTGGAAATACTGCCTGATGAAGATCCAGAGCTGGATAAAGCATTCTCTGTGACCATCCTCAGCGTCTCCAGTGGCTCTCTAGGCGTTCATTCTAATGCCACATTAATGGTTTTGGCTAGTGATGATCCTTACGGGGTCTTCATCTTTTCTGAGAAAAATAGACCTATTAAAGTGGAGGAAGCAACCCAGAACATCACATTGTCAATAATAAGGTTAAAAGGCCTCTTGGGAAAAGTTAAAGTCACATATGCAACACTGGATGATATGGAAAAACCGCCTCATTTTCCCCCTAATTTAGCCAGAGCAACTCAAGGGAAAGACTATATACCAGCTTCTGGATTTGCTATTTTTAGAGCCAATCAGAGTGAGGCAACAATCACTGTTTCAGTCTTGGACGATGATGAGCCAGAAAGGTCGGAGTCTTTGTTTGTTGAGCTACTCAACTCTACTTTAACAGAGAAAGTACAGAATCGCCCAAGTAAGTAACCATTAGTGTGTTGTTTTTATTATTAGAGGTAAGAATTCTGAGACAAATTATGAATTTGGTACAGTAAAATATTCTGTAAAAATAGTAAGCTCTGACTTTACTAGCATCCTCTTAAAAAAGTTTATGAGGCAAATGGAAGTGGGACGTGAAACTGTGCTGTTGTGTTTTAAAACTCTGTTATAGTCCCAGACTAAATTTTTAGAACTGTTTATGGAATCTGGTATGACTGACCTCTAATACTATTGTACTGGATGTTGTAGCTTCTGAGGCCTTCTGAAATCAATCTGGGGGTTCCAAGGACAGTCCTGGTGGTAAGATCCTGAGTCTCTTTCACCTTGATCCACCCTAGATGGTTCCTTAACCAACAGAGTCTCTTTGTATCGGTGGGAAGCAATACAAAGAGATGTTAGATCTGAGAACTGCAGGAGGAAAGGAGAAGACCTGGAAATCTGGGGGTCATCCTGAGAGTTGAGATGAAGGCCCTGGTTGGGAATAAGAATGAGGAATGAGGAGTGAGTGATGACCTGTGTTGGCCAGAGGATCTGGTTCCACAGCTTCTATTTGGACAGAGCAGCCTCTTCCCCTGGAGTCATGGCTCAGTAGCTTTGTAGGGAGTTGGGGCTGCTAGCAGAGAGCCGGCCTGAGCTGGGGGCTCGCTGTAGATTGTTTGTTAGTCACATCTACCTCTGAAGACCAATAACTTTAGATAGGGGTTTTTATATAAAGAATCTAGATTCCCTGGAATAAGATAGTAAGAAAAGGAAGGATGATTGGTGATATTAATTTAATATCAATTTAATGTCAGTTTTAGGATAATATTTGTAAATATGATATTAAGTAGATATCTTTTAAAATATAATAAAACTATCTTAAACTTGGAATTAAATAGTCGAAAGAGTTAAGATCTACATGTAGACTGCGTTCTGCCGTATAGATTAAGATTTCTTACAAGTATATTTTGTCACTTTACTGACACATTGTGTAGTGAGCACCATTCTTGCCCACATTGTAATTGTAGTCCATGGTTGTAAAAGGAAATTTACTTTTTTAGGGTAACTGCTATCATTAAATTTTTAGGTTACAGTCACGGTTAAAATTTCCACACAGTAACCTATCCCTTGTTTTCTTAGCATGGTTTAGCGTCAGTTACCATAGCAATACATCAAAATAAAACTCAGCAAGTAGTCTTAGTAAGAATTATAAAGGGGCTTTCCAGGTGGTGCAGTGGTAAAGAATCCGCCTGCCGAAGCAGGAGACCCAGGAGATGCTGGTTGAATCCCTGGGTCAGGAAGATCCCCTAGAGGAGGAAATGGCAACCCCTTCCAATATTCTTGCCTGAAAAATTCCATGGACAGAGGAGCCTGGTGGGTTACAGTCTCTGGGATCACAAAGAGTTGGATATGACTGAACGACTGGCCACAATAATTTTATGGTATAGCCCACTTTTCAAGGAACTGCAGTTTATTAAGTGAGCTAGGAGTAAAACCGGGAAGAAGGATTGCATGTAGCAGTGGCTAGCTAGGAGCTGTGGGTGCTCGTGTCAAATAACTTAGGTCCAAGTGTATTGTAATAAATTGTTGCCCATAAACTTTTAAAGCCTAAGTTTCCTTATCCATAGTATAGACTTATTATGGAGATTAAATATGATAATACATGTGAAAATGAATATAGGGTCTGGCATATGGTAAGCATTCAATAAATGTGAACAGTTATTAATAAAGTGCTATATGCAGGATATCACTGTGCCATGGGTTGGGAGAAACAGTCAACATGTGTTTGTTTATGCTGGATATGTTCCTGGAACCATGCAGCATACTTGGGGAAATTCAGACTCAGCATAAGCTGTGAAGTGAAACAGTTAAAGAACATTTGAGTGCATTAGAAAGGAAACAGAAAATGTCATTAAAAATGAAGAAAAAGAATAATTCAGTGCAAATCTATGTGATATGGTCTCAATTTTAACAGGTAGAATCAGTGCGGGACCTGATAAGATCTGTGTTCTCTGCTCTGAGTGGAATCACGCCCTTTCAGGAGGCAGTGTGAGAGGAGTGGGGATGAACTGGCAGAGGGCAGGGTGAGCAGCCGTGGATGGAGGAAGGTTATCTGCCTGGTTTGCTGAGGAATTGCAGAAAGGGAGCTGGAGCTCGGACAAACCCTTACACGATGTCTCCAAAATGTGTCCAGCAGGTTCTAGTCTAATGCCTTAGCTGACTACCTCATCCTCTTTGCACCTCTGATTCCTTATCCGTAAGACAGGGACAGTTACCCACCACGTAGAGATGGTATGGGAATTAAATTACTGGATGCAAGGAAAGTGCTTGGAACAATGCCTGTCAAGTAGTGCACACTCATAAAATGTCATCTGCTGCTGCAACTCTGGGTTACTGCTATTTTTGCCCAATGTATTTATATTATATTTAATTATATCAACTTACAGTTTGTGATTTTAACTATATAATTTAGTGTGATCTGGGACTGTATCATTGAAATTAAATGGTGTTGTTACTTGTTTTAGATTACATTGTCTGAAAATACTGAATTTTATTCATGCTTTCAAATACCACCATTGTTGGAGATGTTCTAAATATGAACTCAAAATTGTTTACTTGTAATGTGAGCTTGCTGATGCTTCTTTTGTGTTGAAAGTTCATAAAAATTGTTTTGGCAAGAATGTTAAGTCAGAATTGCATCTAGAAAGTAAGTCAAGGAGAGTTTGGGGGGGGGTCTTAAATGCCTTCAAAGTAAGTTTTGTTCTCCCTAAAACCAGTGGCAAGTGAGACGAGAGTCTTAAAGGTAGGCTTAGAAGTATAGCAGGAAAAGCATAAGTAAGCACACTCTTTTTATACCAGCTTTGAGATAGTGTTGAAGCTGACTCTGTAATTGCATGACTATTAATTGAGATGGTGCAGGGGGAATAGGTTTGTGGGGAAGGACAGTTAAGCTTGAAGAGAGGCAGTAATTGAATTGGAGTGTGATGATATTCAGCTCCTCTTTGAGGACAAGGAACTAAATTACTTTCCTGCTCAATTTTGTAACTGTAGTGGCTTTAAAAAAATTTATAGCATGCTGGTAACTAATTGGAAGAGCATAATTCTATAAGTTTTATCATTATCTGTTGTAATATTTTGTGAAGTGATGATTAATTAGCCTCTAATCATTTTTTCTTTTGAGAAATTTCTAATACCTATTAAAATAATCCTTGTAGGGTAATTGTTCCTTTGCTCTAATAAAAGTCACCCTGGAAGTTACAGGGAAGTAGGAACTTTTGTGTTTATTTTTGTATCCCCAACATCTAAATTCATGGTGGTACATAGTAATCAATAAATATTTTGGATGTAAATAGTAGAAAACACAAAATGATAATCCCATTTGGCTCATGGATCTTGCTGCGACTTCATTTAAAAAAATTCTTTTTATTGAAGTATAGTGGATTTACATGTTCTGTTTATTACTGCTGTATAGCAAAGTGATACACACACACACACACACACACACATATACACACACATACACACACACACCACATATACATTCTTTTTCATATTCTTTTCCATTCTGGTTTATTACAGGATGTTGATCATAGTTCTCTCTGTTATACAGTAGGACTCTGTTGTTTATCTATCCTATATATTGGCTGAGGCTTCTTGATGACTTCTGATGAGTTCTTAGAATTTTGAAATATTAGTTTTTCTTCTGTCTTTCAGTTCCAAACTCCCCACGCCTGGGGCCTAAGGTAGAAGCTATTGCCCAGTTAATTATCATTGCCAATGATGATGCCTTTGGAACTCTTCAGCTCTCAGCACCAGTAGTTCGAGTAGCAGAAAATCATGTTGGACCCATTATCAATGTGACAAGAACAGGAGGAGCATTTGCAGATGTTTCTGTGAAGTTTAAAGCCGTGCCAATAACTGCAGTAGCCGGTGAGAAAAGACATCTAAGGAGCAGTGAAGTGTTTTAGAGGGAAATTGTATCCTTGATTAACAAAGCCACTCCAAGATATAGTGAGAAAAATCAACCAGAAAGCAATAATACCCTTGCATCTTTTTATTATGTAAAAAGACTAGATGTTTTATTATGTATTTATGACATTGATTTTGCAGAATTTGTGAAAACTGTTGGCAAATTGTATATGAATTTAAAAGGTTAATATGCACAAACCAGTGAAAAGTAAACCAAGGAAAGCATTGTTAGACTTTCTCCCTGTGTACTTTTAAGGTTTTTGGAAGGGATTCATGTGTAAGTAATAATGAGGAATGCAGGATAAAATGTGCAGCTGTATAATTGCAGTATTGGCAACAGTTATGTCTCTCAACTCATTTATTCTATTGTTTATTTATGAAGAACATGGTAGAGACAGTTATTAGCATTAACTATTTTATGTATAAGCAGAAGGATTTTATTGCAAAATGCACACATTAGGAGATAGTATTCTTTCCTAGTTCAGTTATGGCCTCTTAGGGAGTTTTGCCCAAGAGCTATTCAGTTAAAACCTTTTTAGTGTGCATTCAAAGGTCATGAGTGTGAATGGAGAGGATAACCCAATTGATATTTTGAAATAAATCATTTGGATGTGACACTTGCTTGAAAAGAAAATGAAGCAGGCTTACCTAGTCCCTGCTGTGTGTGTGAATGATGTGTGTGTGTGAGTGTGTATGTGTATGGGGGGAGTGTAGCCCAAAGGAATGCCTATATACAGAGGGCTTTACGCTTTGACAGATTGTGTCAACCGTATTCTAGGAAATTGGCCTATAAACTCCATAAGTGCGTGCAAGCTAAGTCACTCCAGTCATGTCCGAGTCTTTGTGACCCTGATGGCCTGTAGCCTGCCAGACTCCTGTCTGTCCATGGGATTCTCCAGGCAAGAATACTGAAGTGGGCTGCCATGCCCTTCTCTCGGGGATCTTCCTGACCCCAGGGACCGAACCTGCATCTCTCCCTCTCTCTTTTTCTCATTTGCTGTTAGACCAGAGACAAAGCCACCCTGAGTGATATGCTTTTGTTGTTGTTCAGTCATGTCCGACTCTTTGTGACCCCCATGAACTGTAGCATGCCAGGCTCCTCTGTCCTCCACATCTCCTGGTGGTGTTGATGTTCAGTCGCTAAGTCGTGCCTGACCCTTTGTGATCCCATGGACTGCAGCATGCCAGGTTTCCCTGTCCTTTATCATCTCCAGGAGTTTGTTCAAATTCATGTCCATTAAGTCACTGATGCCATCCAACCATCTCATCCTCTGTCACCCCCTTCCCCTCTTGCATTTAATCTTCTTCAGCATCAGGGTCCTTTTTAATGAGTCAACTCTTCGCATCAGGTGGCCAAAGTATTGGAGTTTCAGCTGCAGCATCAGTCCTTCCAATGAATATTCAGGACTGATCTCCTTTAGAATGGACTGGTTGGATCTCCTTGCAGTCCAAGGGACACTCAAGAGTCTTCTCCAATATCACAGTTCAAAAGCACCAGTTCTTCTGTGCTCAACCTTCTTTATGGTCCAACTCTCATATCCATACATGACTACTGGATAAACCATAGATTTGACTATATGGACTTTTGTTGGCAAAGTGATGTCTCTAGTTTTTAATATACTGTCTAGGTTTGTTGTCATACCTTCTAAGACACAAGCGTTTTTTAGTTTCATGGCTGCAGTCACTGTCCGCAGTGATTTTTGGGCCCAAGAAAATAAAGTCTGTCACTGTTTCTATTGTTTGTCCATCTATTTGCCATGAGGTGATGGGACCGGATGTCATGATCTTAGTTTTTTGAATGTTGAGTTTTAAGCCAACTTTTTCATTCTAGTCTTTCACCCTCATCAAGAGACTCTTTAGTTCCTCTTCACTTTCTGCCATTAATGTGGTATCATCTGTATTTCTGAGGTTATTGATTCCAGCTTGTAATTCATCCAGCCTGGTATTTTGCATGATGTACTCTGCTTAGAATTCAAATAAGGATGACAACATACAGCCTTGTCATACTCTTTTCCCAATTTTGAACCAGTCCATTTTTCCTGTTCCGTTCTAACTGTTGCTTCTTGACCCACATACTGGTTTCTCAGGAGGCAGGTAAGGTGGTCTGATATTCCCATCTCTTGAAGAATTTTCCAGTTTGTTGTGATCCACACAGTCAGTGGCTTTACTGTAGTCAATGAAGCAGAAGTAGATGTTTTTCTGGACTTCCCTTGCTTTTGCTGTCATCCAATGGATGTTGGCAATTTGATCTCTATTTTCTCTGCCTCTTTGAAACTCATCTTTTACATGTGGAAGTTCTTGGTTCATGAACTGCTGAAGCCTAGTTTGAAGGATTGTGAGCATTACCTTGCTAGCATGTGAAATGAGGGCAATTGTATGGTAGTCTGAACATTATTTAGCTTTGCTCTTTTTTTGGTTTGAAATGAAAAGTAGATCTTTTCCAGTCCTGTGACCACTGCTGTTTTCTAAATTTGCTGCCATATTCAGTGCAGCTCTTTCACAGCATCTTCTTTTAGGATTTGAGTCACATCCACTGGCTTTGTTCACAGTGATTCTTGCTAAGGCCCTCTTGACTACACACTCCAGGATACCCAGCTATAGGTGAGTGACCACATCATCCTGCTTATCTGGGTCATTAAGACCTTTTTTTCTGTAGTTCTTTTTTGTATTTTTGCCACCTCTTAATCTCATTTGCTTCTGTTTAGGTCCTTACTGTTTCAGTCCTTTATTGTGTCCATCCTTGCATGAAATGTTCCCTTGATATCACCAATTTTCTTGAAGAGATCTCTAGACTTTCCCATTTATTGTTTTCCTCTACTTCTTTGCACTGTTTATTTAAGATGCTCTTCCTATCTCTCCTTGCTATTCTCTGGAACTCTACATTCAGTTGGGTGTATCTTTTCCTTTCTCCCTTGCCTTTCACTTCTTTTCTTTTCTCAGGTATTTGTAAAGCCTCCTCACACAACCACTTTGGCTTCTTGCATTTCTTTTTCATTGGGCTTTGGCCATCACCTCCTATATAATGTGTTGAACCTCTGTTCATAGTACTTCAGGCACTCCGTCTACCAGATCTAATGCCTTGAATCTGTTTGTCACTTCCATGGTATAATCGTAAGGAATATGATTTAGGTCATACCTGACTAGTCTAGTGGTTTTCCCTACTTTCTTCTTAAGCCTGAATTTTGCAATGAGGAGCTCATGATCTGAGCCACAGTCAGCTTCAGGTCTTGTTTTTGCTGACTGAATAGAGCTTCTCCATCTTTGTCAAAGAATATAGTCAGTCTGATTTCATATTGACCATCTGGTGATGTTTATGTGTAAATTTATCTCTGTTGTTGTTGGAAAAAGATGTTTGCTATGACCAGCATGTTCTCTTGAGAAAACTCTGTTAGTGTGTGCCTAGCTTCATTTTGTACTCCAAGGCCAAACTTGCCTCTTACTCTGGGTGTGTCTTGATTTCCTCCTTTTACATTTCAATCCCCTATGATGAAAAGGACATCTTTTTTGGTGTGAGTTCTAGTAGGTGGGTAGGTCTTCATAGAACCATTCACCTTTGGCTTCTTTGACATCAGTGGTTGGGGCAGAGACTTGATTACTCTGATATTGAATGGTTTTTGTTGGAAACAAACCGAGATCATTCTGTCATTTTTGAGACTGTACCCAAGTACTGCATTTTGGACTATTTTGCTGATTATGAGGGCTACTCCATTTCTTCTAAGTGTTTTCTTGCCCACAGTAGTAGTTACAATAGTCATCTGAATTAAATTCACCCATTCCCATCCAGTTTAGTTCACTGATTCCTAAATTGTTAATATTCAATCTTGCCATCTCCTGCTTGACCATGTCTGATTTACCTTGGTTCATGGACCTAACTTTCAACATTCCTATGCAATATTGTTCTTTAGAGCCTCAGACTTGACTTTTATCATCAGATACAGCCACAGCTAAGTGTCGAGAAAGAAGTTCCTGCTTTGGCCCAGCCACTTCATTCTTATTGGAGCTATTAGTAATTGTCCTCGTCTCTTCCCCAGGAGCTTGTAGGACAGCTTCTGACCTCTGGGGTTCATCTTGTGGTGTCATATCTTTTTTCCTTTTCATACTGTCCATGGGGTTTTCGAGACAAGAGTACTAGAATAATTTGCCATTTTCTTCTCCAGTGGACGTTTTGTGAGAACTCTTAGCTATGACATGTCTGTCTTGGGTGGCCCTACACAGCATGGCTCATAGCTTCGTTGCATTATGCAAACCCCTTCACCATGACAAGGCTGTGATCCATATAGGGGTATACATTAGTAGCTTTTAATCCAACTCTGTAGAAAAATTCATGTTTTCCAGCTGTGAGATTGATGATATTGACATGCCCATCTCTGTGCAGCAGTGTGATTGGTCTCCCTAGTAAGATCAGAATTCTTGTTCTTTGTTTTGAAAGTACCATACATATTTTTTTACTTTTGTAAATAAGAGGCCATCTTGTGGTAGTGAATGATTCTTTATGTTCATGTGCATATGCATAATCTATATGTCTGTGTATATTTGTATCATCTATAGGTGTATATGGCAAGTAGAACACTATGTCTATGCATTTCTAAAAATGAAGACATGAACTTGAATAGTCAGGATGGTTTTTCATTATTGTGTTGTATCAAACCCATTTTTTTCTTGCAAGGGAGGTGAAATCTTCTGTTTAAAATAAGTGCAATCACTGACCTCAGAAACATCTTGCGAACTGTGTCCATGAATTGTGATATATCATAGTATTTCCCTAGTATATGGGGAGTTTATTATCATGTCCTAGAAGAAGTCTTAGCATTTTTCTTTTTGTCTTTGTAGGTGAAGATTATAGTATAGCTTCATCGGACGTGGTCTTACTAGAAGGGGAAACCAGTAAAGCTGTGCCAATATATATCATTAATGACATCTACCCCGAGCTGGAAGAGTCTTTTCTTGTGCAACTGCTGAATGAAACAACAGGAGGGGCGAAACTTGGGGCGTTAACAGAGGCGATCATTATTATTGAGGCCTCTGATGATCCCTATGGATTATTTGGTAATGAGACTAGTCTGTGTCTCTTACTTATTTGTATAGATTCTTACATTTCTTTTTTTTTAGAGCCTCAAAATTGATTTAAGCTTGTTTCCTTTTAACCTGCTATTACTGATATATAAGGACATCTATGTATGTTCACCACCTGTGGTTAAAAATCAACCTCTTAGCATAAACCTAGAGATCATATACTTTTAGGCGTTTAGGTCAGATCTGGCTCCTGGATGTATTTTGTGAATCTTAGACCAATTGTTAAAAGAACTGATTCACAGAAATTTGTACAAGAATCTGAATTTCTGGGCTTGCTTTATAGTAAAAAACTATGGTGACATCAAACCCCCCTTTTTGCATAGCATCAGTCTTCGGAGCAAAATACCAACTGCCAGGCTTGTCCCATGCCATTCACCCCAGAAGTCATGGGATCAGCTTCACTCATGACTGATACACGTCTGACCCCTGTGGGCATCTGGGTTTATGATTTCTGGTTCTATCATAATGAAAAATAATTTGGAAAATTTGGCAGGCCTGAGCAATTTGTATCATAGCATGTGTCTCTGATTTTGTGGCGTTTAGCCTCTTAGATTGCTCAGGGGAAAGAAGGAATTGACTATAGGGTGGCAGTTGGTTCACTCTGTGTTGACTTAGTTTCACTTTGTATTTGACTTTATCTCTGCTTTGCTCTTTAGGTTTTCAGATTACTAAACTTACTGTAGAGGAACCTGAGTTTAACTCAGTGAAGGTAAACCTGCCAATAATTCGAAATTCTGGGACACTCGGCAATGTTACTGTTCAGTGGGTTGCCACTATTAATGGACAGCTTGCTACTGGCGACCTGCGAGTTGTCTCAGGTAATGTGACCTTTGCCCCTGGGGAAACCATTCAAACCTTGTTGTTAGAGGTCCTGGCTGACGACGTTCCGGAGATTGAAGAGGTGAGAGGAATGGCTAGTCTAGAATGACACTGTAAACCGTATCTTGTCTTATAGTGATTAGAACAGATGCCTGTTATTGTGACGTTTATAGAGGTGTCCAATTAGTCATTTCTGCAGAATGTTCAAAATTTGGTAGTGTGAAAGTGATCCTTACAGAAAACAAAAACAAGAATATTTTAGAAATAGGTCTCATTCTTGTTCACATACTAGTTTACTAGTATAAGATTATTTTTTCGTACAATTATATTTTTCTACATTTTGGTTAAGTGATTAAACATATATAATCTGGCAGAAAGTTTGCTGTGTTGTTTCACATAAACTTAATTTGTTTGTATTCATAATCTCTCTCGGCTTGAGTGTGAGCCAATCAATCTTAATTATATGTGGATTTTGATTTTCTGCTCATTCATTTATTCTTTAGGATTTACTCTGTGACAAATTCCTTGTGAGATTTATTTGTCTGATATTTATTTTTAATGATAAAGAAGTACAGTGGCAAATAAAGATAGCGTCTCAGTGGAGAAGTTGATTCATCACTGACATATATTGGCTGAAGATAATTTTATTTTATGAAATTCAAGTATTATTAAAACCTAGAGCTCATAAAATTAGATTTAACAGCATTTATTCTTTTTAGTAGTGTCAAATTCTTGTAGAAGGGAAGTCCATAAAATTTCAGTTGAGTGCTAATTGTGTCATTACTCACTTCTTAAATATTAGTTATTAGTTAATACATATAAAACATTTCTTTTTCCTCTAAATTTAGGTGACATCATGATATATTTTTGTTTCAAATTTTATCAGAGAATTTCCACTTACGAGAATGTGGGAAATAAAGCATAATAAATGAACTATTCATGAAACACATAGGCAATATTCTCCCTTAGTAAAAAAGTGTGTAGGGATTACAAGTATATTATTGAGGTGGTAAACATAAAGAGACATCTTAAAATTGATTCATGTGATTGTTTAACAGAATATTAAGGAACTTAAACAGCCTGTATTTCTTATGTGCAGTCATGCTCTAAAGTCAGTGAAGGATTGTTCTGTTACATGTTAGGTTTGTAAATGTGCTAGAGGAGTTTCTTTATGTTCATTTGTATTACTCTATATTGTGTTCTTGTATGGATAGCTTTGATTTTTTTTATTGCATCATGTTTATTCTAATTTCAGAACCAGGACTCTGTTAAGGAAGTTTTCACTGTATTTTTAGGTTATCCAAGTGCAACTAACTGATGCCTCTGATGGAGGTACTATTGGGTTAGATCGAGTGGCAAATATTATTATTCCTGCCAATGATAATCCTTATGGTACAGTAGCCTTTGTTCAGTCGGTTTCTCGTGTCCAAGAGCCTCTGGAGAGAAGTTCCTGTGCTAACATAACTGTCAGGAGAAGGTACATGAGATGGCGCTTGGGGCTTGTGGGGTGGTGGAAAAAGGTCTCTTGCACAATCCAATAATTTAATTATGGTAATTTTTACATAATGTAAAATATTTTACAGGTTATTATAATCTGTTAATTAAATTATGCTTATCACTATAAAATACTCATTATTTTTCCCGTAACTTTTATTAGTGAAATGGGTTATGCATCATTTGGCTTTCTAACCCCAGACATTTATTGCTTTAATTGGTGATTTGTTTGAAGTAGAACTTAAAAAACAACTGGTTTCTAAATTGAAAATCATTCAGATGCCATATGAAGTAGTCGATTTTCAGGTTCTTATTTTCTCCTGCCTTTCTTTTGTGAGGCAGCATACGTTCACTGAGCTCCTTCAGAAATAAAAAAAATAGGTGGTCTTGCAACCTTGTGGCAAGTAATTACATGTACATTTCCTTAAAATGTAACCATGTCGGTATCATTCCTTTTTTTCCTCGAAAGTTAGTGGTGAAGATTCATTTCCTCACTCTGCTTGAAAATTCTGAGATGGATATGATTTGCGTATCTTGCAAGATATTTTCATTGCTGGGTTAAAAATAAGTATTATCTGAATGATAATGAACCAGGTTTCCTTACATGAGAAAACTCAATGAGACATAGAAATCTAATTAAGAAACATGGTTGTGTCTGTGCTAGTACTTTATCCATTTAAAAGAAGTGGAACCACAGTCAGCGTTCTGTCCTCTGCGTGTAATGCACACATTGCTCTGAACGCCTAACCTGTCTTTTGTCACTCCACTTTTTAGCGGAGGGCACTTTGGTCGACTGCTGTTGTTCTACAGCACTTCTGATATTGATGTAGTGGCTCTTGCAGTTGAGGAGGGTCAAGACTTACTGTCCTACTATGAATCGCCAATTCAAGGGGTGCCTGACCCACTTTGGAGAACTTGGGTGAATGTCTCTGCGATGGGGGAACCCCAGGATTCTTGTGCCACCTTGTGCCTCAAAGAACACGCGTGCTCAGCGTTTTCCTTTCTCAGTGCTTCTGAAGGCCCCCAGTGTTTTTGGATGACTTCATGGACCAGCCCCACTGCTAACAACTCAGACTTCTGGACCTACAAGAAAAACGTGACCAGAGTAGCATCTCTTTTTAGTGGTCAGGCCGTGGCTGGTAGTGATTATGAGCCTGTGACAAGGCAGTGGGCCATCATGCTGGAAGGCGACGAATTCGCCAATCTCACCGTTTCCATTCTTCCCGACGATTTCCCAGAGATGGATGAGAGTTTCCTGATTTCTCTCCTCGAAGTTCATCTCATGAACATCACAGCCAGTTTCAAAAACCAGCCAACCATAGGACAGCCAAACACCTCTACAGTTGTCATAGCATTAAATGGCGATGCCTTTGGAGTGTTTGTGATCTACAGTATCAGTCCCAACACCTCCGAAGATGGCTTATATGTCGAAGTTCAGGAGCAGCCTCAAACCTCAGTGGAGATGGTGATCCACAGGACAGGGGGCAGCTTAGGTCAGGTGACAGTCGAATGGCGTGTCGTTGGTGGAACAGCTACTGAAGGTTTAGATTTTGTCGGTGCTGGAGACATTCTGACTTTTGCTGAAGGTGAGTGATGGTTCTCAATGGATTTCCCTTCCCCCTGGGAAAGTCATTATAGTCCATTTTTATGATAGTGTTCATATGCATTCTTACTATGTACATTCTTGTTAATATGTAAAAGTGAACAAAAAATGTAGTAGTTGGCTTGTTAATGGTTGACCTGACATATAGAGGGCTGATGGGGCCCTACATGTGTATCTTTTTAGTTGAATAGAAAGAGAAGATTTTCAGGGAATGTGAGGATTTTCTCCCTCTTATGTGTGATAGCAGAGCCTTTAAGGAAATGTAGAAGCATATCTAAAGCAAGTTTTAATTTTGTAAAGGAAGTTATAAGAATGAGCCATGTATCACAATTAAACATGTGAGTAAAAAGTATTGACAGCCAAGAAATGGGAAGCTTTTTCATATGCACTGACAAATCAGGATAAACCTCCAAAGACAATAACAAGTATAAATAGTATAAGGGCTTCCCTATAGCTCAGTGGTAAAGAATCTGCCTGCCAATGCAGGAGGCACAGGTTCAGTCCCTGGGTCGGGAAGATCCCCTGGAGAAGGAAATGGTAACCCACTTCAGTATTCTTGTCTGGGAAATCCCATGGATGGAGGGGGGGCCTGGTGTGCTGGGCTCACAAAGAGTTGGATACGACTTAGAACTCAACAACAGCAACAACATAAATAGTATAAATTTGGGCTTCCCTGGTGACTCAGATGGTAAAGAATCTGCCTGCAAGCAGGAGACCTGGGTTTGATCCCACTCCACTCCGGTATTCTGGCCTGGAGCATTCCATGGACAGAGGAGCCTGGCAGGCTTCATGGGATTGCAAAGAGTCAGACATGACTGAGGGACTTTCCCTTCATTGGGTGATTTTATTAATGTTATATTAAGCATAGTGACCTAGTGATAGATGAGCTTGTAATACTGGTCTTAGACTTGAATGGGATCACTATTTTAAATTTTTGTGAACAGTGAAATTATAGAGAACTTGGACAATAATTAGGATTAGTGCAGATTAACCAGTTCTTTTCCAGGTTGATTGAATCACCAAGTGACTGAAAATTTTGAATGTTCATATATTCAAAATAGTTTTCTTTGGGTGAAAGAAAGATATCTTTACTGAAATCATTTTTTAACTCATGATTTGGGCACTTAAAATCCTATATGGCTTTTTAACATAGTTTTTTTTTTCTGATTGAAAAATTATACTCATAAAAGCTTCAGGTTATACAATAAAATGAAGGAAGTAAATGTTATTAGCAGTTTCTTATCTTAGAGCAGTTCCTTGCATATTTTATCCTTTAATACATATACTTTTTTGGAAATAGTAATTGGGGGTTATGATGCATATAGATTATACTTTTGAAACATCTAAGAAGCATTACATTTTAGAGTAACTTTTTAAGATAGTTTAAAACTTGTCTATAATGGTTGGGCTTGTGCTTAGTCACGCAGTCGTGTCTGACTCTTTGCAACCCTGTGGGCTGTAGCCTGCAGCCTGCCAGGCTCCTCTGTCTATGGAATTTTCCAGGCAGGGATACTGGAGTGGGCTGCCATTTCCTTCTCCAGGGGATACCTTCCCGACCCAGGAATCGAACCGGGGTCTCCTACCTTGTAGATGGATTCGTTACCTGCTGACCCATCAGGGAAGCCCTCTATAATGGTTATTTTCTAGTAATTGGTTTTGGGCACAATGGAATACTGATACACTTGATGTGGGAGGTATGTATGTGCATAGGTTAGCAATTGGTGACATTTTCCCCTATTTCAAGGAAAGTAATGAAAATTTGAGGAGGGAGTGGACATGAAAATTTAAGATTAAACATTTTAGTGGCTTTGGTAACTATAAAGAATTTATTATGTAATGTAGTACCATTACAACAGTTAGTATTACCTTGAGTTGTAACTTTAGCATCATGCAAAATGGACTATATTTTGTAGTTGACCTGTATTCTCAGGTAATATCTATTCTCTTGAAGCAGTCTTAACACTGAATTGATAAAACATACCAGGGTCATGGGGATTCCCAGGTGATGCTAGTGGTAAGGAATCCGCCTGCCGATGCAGAAGACAGAAGAGATGCAGGTTCAGTCCCTGGGTTGGGATGACCCCCTGGAATAGGAAATGGCAACCCATTCCAGTGTTCCCTAAGTGTCCTTGGTCTTTCAGGGAAGTTTTGGCTTGATTATCTGAAAATCATTCACAGGAGCACCAGGATGAGAATGAGATCCACCCTTATAGAAGGAGCTATTTCTAAACAGTAGTTGCTTCAGAGTCTCTTTCCCTTGCTAGGTCATGGTTCTAGGCTAGAGACCAGGAATAAAATCATGATTTCTTGAAATAATTCTACCCTTTAAGTTTCCGAATTCAAAATGTCCTTTCCACAGTCTGTCTGTGTTGATGAAATTTTACAGTAATTTATATGTGAAAGGGTATACAGACTAACATATAACGTTTGCTTATAGTGAGTGACACTAATATTGCTCATGATATTGAACTGTTATAATTCAACTCATGTATTTTTACTTAAAGGACTTCCCAGGTGGCACAGTGGTAAAGAATCTACCTGCCAATGCAGGAGATGCAGGAGACACGGGTTCTATCCCTGGGTGGGGAAGAGTCCTTGGAGGAGAAATTGGCAACCCACTCCAGTATTCTTGCCTGGGAAATGCCATGAACAGAGGAAAGAGTCTGGCGGGCTACGGTCTGTGAGGTTGCAGAAAGTCTGACATGACTGAGCGACTGAGCACCCACACATTTTAACTTAACACTTTTTCAAGGAAGTTATTTTGGACCTTTGTGAATTCCCTGTTGATGATTTTCTTACTTAGGTTTTATCCCATTAATTCTTTTACAGGTGAAACCAAAAAGGTTGCCATTTTGACCATTTTGGATGACTCCGAGCCAGAGGATGATGAAATCATTGTAGTTAGTTTGGTGTACACAGAAGGTGGAAGTAGAATTTTGCCCAGTTCCGACACCATCAGAGTGAACATTTTGGCCAATGACAATGTGGCGGGCATTGTTAGCTTTCAGACTGCTTCCAGATCTGTCATAGGTCATGAAGGTGGGTTCTTTTTATTGTTGAGCACATTCACTCTCTTTTCCATGGAGGTAATTTTTTGTCTTGTCTTTTAAAGTTTCCCATTTTTACAAATTCTTTCATTATTTTGTACAGCTGGGTCTGTTAATATACATGGCGCTTATTTGGGAGAGGGCTGTTTAACTGTTTAACTCAAATCAGGAGCCTCACAGATTGGTATTGTGTTCTAGCTTGCCACTCCCCACTAGTGTGATTTTGAGGAAATGGGTCAAACCTGGGATGCTCAGCTTTCTCATCTGTTAAATTACGAGAAATGCTATTTCCTTCATAGGTTTCTGTGTGAGGATTAAGTTAGCTCTAAATGCTAAGTGCTTAGCCTAGTTTTAGGCACATAGCATATGTGTGCTAAGGGTTAACTATAGATATTAAACAGTGAAATATTGACTGTTCCAAACAGTAGTTTCTAATCAGTGACTATTTTAGCCTGGATTTTATATTTGTATGGCAGTATATTTATGAACTAAGTGCCAAATTAGAAAACTTATAAAGTATCCCCTTTTCCTGTGAAAAACAGTAATTTCTTTGAAACTTCATATTTTACATCATTTATAGGGTTTACATTTATAGGCTGCTTTTTGTTTGTTTAAAGCATCATGACAATGTTTTTATCTTTGAATAAGTCTGTTTGAGATAAAACTGGTATTTATAGATTGGGTTTCACTATAATTTGTGTTTAAAAATAATTGTATCTCAAAGATTTAAGAAACGAAAAGGATATAGGTCATACATTTGGACTTTGATTTTTATGATGAGAAAACTGACGCACGGATTAAGTGACTGGACAGAATCCTATAGCGAGTGTTGTGTCTCTGCTGGAAGCTGAGTGCATTTTAGTGTACATCGTCTTTTACCTTACCATATTCCCAACCTGCAAGTTTATTCAACTTAATGCAAATATCTGAGACATTTTCCAACACTCTTCCCTCTTATTAATGGTTTAGGATCTCATATTGTCATAGCAACAGTGAGTAAAAGTGACTAACGAATTCAGCATAAATCCAGTCTAAAGACAGATCATCAACTCTCAAAAAATTATTTGCAGTATAATACGAGTGAAAAGTCACCACAGGAGAAGTTAATCTTCATAATAATGACAAGAACAATAACATTTATTGAGTGTTTTCTGCCTGCCAGACATTTTACATCTATTATTTCTCCTAATTTTAACAACAGGGCTATGAAGTGGGTATGATGATATACACCAGGTTTTCAGACAAGGAGACTGGATGTTAGAGGGACTACCTGGCACAGTTATTCATTCGGGAGCTTAAATCAGGTGCTGTCTGAATCCAAAGCATATGCTCTAGGGCACCTTGTGAGAAGCTTTGTTTTGCTTGCACTTACATCTACTGTAGAACTTGGCAATGCAGGAATGTCGGGTAAATATTTGGGTTGAAAGAATAATGAATTTGAGTAACAGTGTCCATGTGAGAGGAGGAAATGGATGAGAGAAGCTGACTCCATCTCGAGTTAGAGGAATTGGATTTTTAGAGATAATAGTTGGAATCAGGAAAACTATTAAGATTTTGGTGGTTGGAGGAAGAAAGGCAAGTTGTCAAGGATGGAGCTATGTGAAATACCAGGCTAGGGTCCCAGAAAGGCAGAAGGCAAAGGAGAGAGGGGAGAGAACGCTCTGCCAGAGGAGTGGGAAGAGACCAAAATAAGAGTGTGTTGTCATTAGTTATCAGAAGGAAGTAAGCCTTATGTCTGTGCCGTCCTAACCTGCATAACCAGTGAGATTAGATTCGCAAATGGGCTATAGGAAACTAGTAACTGCAGAGGAATTTTAGACAACTCGGGATGGACAGCAAATTACTGAGGATAAAAGACGGGATGTAGACGCCCTGGGGGCAGTTAGCCCCTCAAAGTCTGGTCCTCAAGTTGATGTCTTTACACAAAGTGTGTTTTGCTTCTGGTTTGTGACAAGATAAATTCAAAAATGGAAATAATCTTTGCTAGAGACTTTTATAATCTCACTTTGCTGTGAAATCCCAAAGTGATATCTTTGGACTTATATTTTGTATGTGTGTCCTTTTGACATTTAACTTACCTACTCATTTTTGTTTGTTTGTTTTACAAAACTGTCAGTCTGTGATAGATCAAGAAAAACAAAACAAAGCCCCCTTGTCTTTCACCGCTTTAGGGCTGAGAAGCACGGCCTTAGGGGATATTCAGCTTATTGGCTCTGAGAGCAAGGAGAAGAGAAAAACTGGAGAAAGCTGATATGATTATCGTATCATATCTGATATGATAAAATAGATATAATAAATCTGCTTTATCATATCAACCTGTGAGCATGAGTTTGGTACAGGAAATAGGACAATGAACTGCATTCATTAGTTAGTACTCCCTAGACTTTTTACATTGTAGATAGTAAAGCATAGAGTATTTTGGACTTGTTTTTATTTTGGCTTCCCTGGTAGCTCAGACGGTAAAGAGTCTGCCTACAATATGGGAGACCTGGGTTCAATCCCTGGGTTGGGAAGATCCCCTGGAGAAGGAAATGGCAACCCACTCCAGTATACTTGCCTGGAAAATTCCATGGACTGAGGATCCTGGTAGGCTACAGTCCATGGGGTCGAAAAGAGTCGGACACGACTGAGCGATTTCACTTCACTTTTTATTTTGTTGAAGAAATACAGAGAAGAAGGTAATGTAGAAGAAGAGAATAAAAGTGTTAGTTTCATGGAGGGGATAAATTCAGTAACCAGAAAGGATTAGATTTATTGGAGGACTTCAGAGCTGCTCTAGGTATATGATTTTCAGCAATATGATGGGGTTTTTTTCCTAAGAGTACAAAAGTATTTGGATGTCCTGGATCACTTTAGGGGGATTAGAACTATAAAGGAGCTAGTGTCATGCCGTTCATCTTAAGGAAATCTGGATGGTGGCGATAGAGGTGGGCCGGGGGCTCTGAAGAAACTTAGACTCTCGTGCTGAGCTCCAAGTCATCTTGGAGAAACTGCACATTCTGACACCTGTGTTCTCTTTCACCTGACCGAACTTAACCTGAAAGCCAGACTGTGGTCTCTGCAGTTTCCAGCAGCTAAATATCTGCAGGGGATGCAAGCAGGAAAAATGATTGATCCTTAAAACACATGGTCCACGTGTGTTGTTGGTTGGATAGCCGCTTTATCATATCAACTTATGAGCATGAGTTTGCTACAGAAAGCAGAAAGATGAATTGCTTTCATTTATTAGTACTCCCTAGACTTCTTACATTTTCTAAATAAAAAATAGAAGAAATTTCTATTTTTTTAGTTTAGTTTTCTTTCCCTTTCCTCCTGAACCTTTTCTTAGAGTCTAAGTTAATTTTCTTTTTTCAAAAGCATTATGTTCAACCTCAAGAATTCAGCATTTTGTGTTATAATTCTTTATGTTACTGCAAGATTGCATAGAGACATATATATCATGTAGAAGTTTACAAAAATGAAAACTTCATGGTGATTCTTCAAAGATAACTGCTAAGGAAATGAAATTATAAAAATGCCATATGTACTTTTGACAGTGTTAACATTGCTTTTGACCTAGTGTTGGAGTTTCATTTATGTGATTAGTTTTAAAATGTGGACTGTGCTGAACTGGCTTTAGGATACATTTTCAGTTCATGGGGAGGGATGGCCCTCATGTTTAACAATATATTGAATTCTGTAAAGTCCTGCTTCTGCATTTTTGTCCTAAGGCAATTGGATAGATGCCCAGTGGTAAATATTCCTTTCTTTCAAATGTAATAGGCAGAACTGAGAAATATGGGAGAGTAGGTTTTTATCGCATGCTGTGTATAAATGGACTTTTTATAAATCTGTGTTAGATGGCTCACTTCACACAGCTTTGCAGCATCAAAATCATTATGTCATGTTCAATAGATTTAAAATTTTTCCTTTTCTTAGAGACAGCATATATCTTTTGTGGGCAAATATTTGAACAAGAGATGTGATTCTTTAAAAAAATATTTATCAAACTGCTATATTAGAAGCATTCAACTTTCTGTCTTAACTGTTCTTATTGACAGTATGTGTTTCGTACTTTTTGTATTTCTGTAATTGTTTTAAATCATTTTCTATTGTAGAGCACAGTCAATTTGGATGGTACCTGTATACCATTATACATGTATCTATTAAAATACGTTTCCCATATTTTAGTTTTCCCTTTTTGTTATACATATTGTAGTTGATATTTATCTTTGTGAAAAGAGTCCTGATTTGTTTTGCAACAAGTAGATGAAACACTCTGGGTTATTAAAATGAATTTTATTCCTAGTTCTTATTTGTGTTAGGCTAGGCCAAGAGTGCATATAATAGATCTTCTGCTTAGAGTTGAAATGTATCACTGACTCTTACTGGACTTTCGATTTCATATCAAGATGATCTTCCAAGAGCTAGACTTTTCTGTAGGGGAGGGCCCTCCCTAGGGCTTCATCCTGGGAAAAAACTAGAAGCAGTATGTTGAGACATTTGTTATCTGAAAATTTGACTTTCTCTCTCTAGGCCTTATCTTCTGTCCTTCCCTTATATTTAGAAGACTGAGCATCTATTTCTAATTTTTTCCTTTTCCTATATTCTTTGACTCCTTCTCTAGGTAGAAGGTAGCTTTCTGGTAATTTTTCCTAGGAAGCATTTCAAATGGGCCTGATTCTTAGCAGTCTGCCTTAAAGAGGCAGAGTTTCTTGATTAATAGAAAATCTTCACATCATTTATACTATTGATATGATTTTCAGTAGGTTTAGACAATTATGTGTTTAAGGAGTGCTTGATTTACCTTTTATGAGTGTGTGTTGTGCTTCAAATTGTGTTTCTTGTCATATTTTCTTACAAGTTACTTGCATGGTATCATTAAATTTTCAAAAGTGGTCTTAAAAGTGGTATTAGACTCAGTATTTTTACATGTAATAAATTCATAGGAAGATTTTATATCTTTCTCCTTAGCATTTCATTTTTAGTTTCACCTTTAATGGTGCATTTATTCCCAAATCTCTATGGACCATCTTACAACTGTGATTTTTTTAATGAAATTTACAGGTTCCCCTTCAACATGGGTTTCCATTGATCTACATTTTTTTTTGCCGTTTATATTTTTATGACATCTTCAGTAGTTTTTCAAACTTACATAATTTTCATTTTTAAATATTGCTATGTTTTCTTGAAATCCATGACTCTATATAGCTTTTTATTTGTGTCGCCAGACAACACTCTAGGTGAAACAGCTTACTAATGCCAAAGGTCTCTCCATGTCTTTCAGTAATAAACCCTTGTGGAATTCTGCATGGTATACGAGAGAGCTACTTTGGGGTTTCATGATAGTGTCTCTGTTTTATTCCTCTGAGTTATACAAGTATAAATGTTTTGGATGGTATGGCAATTATGGCTGATTGTACCCATTCTTTCAGTTATACCCTAACCTTTGGACATTCTAATAGCGCTTCCTTTCTGTTTCAAAAAAAATCCATATCATGGCCTTCTAACATGATACAATTACAATTTTTTTTTTCATATTGAAACATTTTTAAATGTATACATTAAATATTGAATTGTTTTGGGAAATTTTATTTAGAAGTCTTTCTGATGTTTTTGCTTTCTTATATTTTCTGCTATCCCCAAATAATTTATTGTATTAAAGTTATGTGTGCTCAAATTTAGTATGAAAATTTTTTGTTTATTAGTAATTAAAAAGTTGAGGGCAAGAGGAGAAAGGAGTGACAGAGGATGAGATGGTTGGATGGCATCACTAACTCAATGGACATGAGTTTGAGGAAACTCAGGGAGATAGTGATGGACAGAGAAGCCTGGCATGCTGCAGTTCATGGGGTCGCAGAGTCAGACATGACTTAGCAACTGAACAACAACAAATTGAAATTAAGATAATCTCTAAATTAATTAATTTATGATACTTTAAGAAACCTATTAGAAGTAAAAAAAACTGTGGTAGTTAAAATATATTTGGAAAGGCTGTTCATATTTTGTTTTATTGCTATTCTCCTTTAAAAAAGGTTGGAAGTATTTAACGTGTTTAAATAACTAAAAAGTGATTTTTAAATGAATATGCATGGATTTTAACTATATGTCTATGCTATAAAATTTGAATAAGGATGTGTTCTTTTAAAGCTTTTTAAACATCAATTCACTTATCTTTTTATAATTATTATTACATTTTAGTAATATGCTTCATTAATATAACTTGTGTTCATCATCATCAAATCTTTGAATGCAGCATATTTTCAGCAAGCCATCACCAGTTTCCTTAGGAGCTTACTTTTCACTTTAAGTAGTTTAGAAGAGATGTCTGATTTGATTTTCTTCAGTTTTATAAAGTACTACATGAGGATAAAAGCCAGGAATGAAAAGTATCTAAAATGCTTCAATAACCCAGGAAAGATAACTGTAACTTTGGTGAAGTTACAGAGGTTGATATACAGATTTGACACCTTTCCTTTGTGTTTCTTTTTATAAAACAAAATCATTGATGGTATATGTAAGTTACAATTTAAAGAAATGTGATTTTCAGGTATTTGCAAGCATTTTTATGCATGCATTGTGTAAAATCACATTGCATACCAGTGTAAGGAATTTGTGTCCTTTTGAGAAGTGAAGAAAGAATTTACTTGTATTATTGCTAGTTTTGACCATGAGGACTTATTTATTAAATTTACAGAACATTTCTGTTCTGGTGCATGTTTTGGAGTGTATAAAAAGTTTGTGTTTTCCATTTTAGCATGTGCTTTTTAACTTTTACTCATTAAACTTCCTGAAGTTCTACTAAATGGAAGTATTTAGAAGTGGAATCAGCAGTAATGTGTTAAGAAGCATAAGCATGTATAAAGCTTCTAGAAAATTGCAAACAGAACAGGTTTGTAATGTTCTTAGAAAAGGCATTGAAGCAGCTGCATGTTTGGGATTTGGGTTTTGTTGATTTCAAATGTGAATAAGTTCATTTTACATTAAAGCATTCATCAATCTGTACATTTGACTTGCAGGAGAAATTTTACAGTTCCATGTGATAAGAACACCCCCTGGTCGAGGAAATGTTACTGTTAGCTGGAAAATTATTGGCCAAAACCTAGAACTCAATTTTGCTAACTCTACTGGTCAGCTCTTCTTTCCTGAGGTAATAGCACCAAGAAAAACTGCTGAACTACTTGGAGGAAACTGTGTTTTGTGAGGAACATGGGAAAATTCTGATGAAGTAGTATAAGGATTAACAGAGATTGATGAGGGAGCTACTTCCTTAGGAACTCAAAGGATTTCTAAGACTTAGCAGGGGTCTTGTTTTTATATATGTCCTTGTATGAATAGGTCTCCTTTAAGCAAACAGAAAACGTTGACTTTGTGTCTGGGGCAAGCCTTCTTGCTCTCCTGTCCTCCCACTGTTGGCGTCAGCTGTGTCATTCTGCAGATGATGAAGACTCTTGTCCCTCTTTGCTTATTCCCCGTGCTCTTGGAACTTTAATTGCCCCTGGAACTTAAATATTTCATTGCTATGAAACAGCTGATACAGCCCTAGAAACAAATGTCTTTTTATCTCTTGTTCACACAGTGCTTTTGAGCTTGCATTTAGGTGTTCTTTCTGATATTTTGAAAGATGATTGGTGAAAGATTAACTATGTAAAAACAGTTTTGGGTACTAAGTTACTGCTACTTTATTGTTACTCTTCATCTCTTTTCCAGACTCACTTGATAGGAATTCTAATCTGATGACATGTTTGAGTCTTTTTCTCTTTTTTTCCACTGCCTAAATATTAAGATAAACTTCTGTAACTTCTGCTCTCATTACTACATTTGACTTCTATTAACTGGTTTCCCTACAACACTGGTCTTCTTTTCCATACTCCAGTTTTTCTCATTTGCCACTGTCGTAGAAATCTCTCCAACTTATTGCATTGTCTGGAATTTTTAGTAGTGCTACATTGCTTATTAGATAAGATCTACATACATTAACTCGGCACTCAAAATCTTCCAGTTGTTCCCTATCTGCTCTAAGCCTATTTTCCTAGGAGTCAGTGGTGTTTTTTTTTTTTCTTACATAATTTATTTTTTAAAGCCACAGAACACTTTAAGTGAAAATATGTTTAGGTGCATGATTTATAAAGACAATAAAAGTAGAAGATAGTTTGTGCTCAGTGACAGTACAGGGATGAATTTCTTTGTGTTTGATACAGGGGTCATTGAATAAAACAATATCTGTGCATTTGTTGGATGACAATATTCCTGAGGAGAAAGAAATATACCAGGTCATTCTGTATGATGTCAGGACACAAGGTAATGCAGAATTTAATTGTTATTTTTCTGGTATGTTATTTTCAAAAAAAATAATAGTTGCTATCTATATTTAATGATTAGGTGGATACCAATTTAAAAAATGTTACTTTAAATATCATCTGCCCTGTAACAATTTAGATCCAAACAAATCAGCTCAGCATGAAAATACTTATCTTTATAGATTCAGTTGAAACTCTAGAATTTTTGCTAAGTGTGTCCTATGGAATAAAATACATCTCCAAAGGTAGAATTTGATGAAATTAATTTTATACTCAGTTCAGTTCAGTTGCTCAGTCATGTCCAACTCTTTGCGACCCCATGAACCACAGCACGCCAGGCTTCCCTGTCCATCACCAACTCCCAATTTGGATTCTGGATCAGTTATATGGGATAAATTAGATCTAGTAATTTGTGTAAGTTATCTGGGTATTTCCCTCAGTTTCTGATCACTTTCTGTAATTCAGATTATGTTTAAGTATTTAGAAGTTAATGCCAAGTCACTGTTCGATTTCTTGTGGTCCCTGACTTTCTCAGGAGTTTCACCAGCAGGTGCCGCTCTGCTTGACGCTCAAGGATACGCAGCTGTTCTGACCGTAGAAGCTAGTGATGAACCACACGGAGTGTTAAATTTTGCTCTTTCATCAAGATTTGTTTTGCTGCAGGAGGCTAACACAACAGTTAAGCTTTTCATCAACAGAGAATTTGGATCTCTAGGTTTGTGTTACTCTTGAATGACTGGAATTTTCAGGCAGGTGCTTTTTAAATATTCTACTTGAGTGGATGAAAGCCATTGCTAAAATAAATCAGGAACAGGAAAAAAAATGAATATTGTACTATCTAGTGTCACAAAGTGCTGTGCAATGAATAGTGATACAGTCTCAGCAGCGTATGATCGCGGGTGGGCTGTGGGTCCACTAACTGAGGCTCGGCTTGGCCCAGGGTGACTCTTCCAGTGTGCCTCTCATTCTTCTCCTGCTGCCATTAGGAGCAGTGATGGTGAGCAAAAACATGCAGATTCCATCAGGTCTGGGCTCGGAACTAGCACCTACTTTGTCTTTGCGCTGGCAACAGAAATAAGTTATACAGTCAACTGGAAGTCTAGAGGCGGGGCGGTCTGCCTTGCCCACAGTGCAGCATCCCTGAGCCATTACGTGGTAAAGGTCAGAAACATAGGAAGGGGTGGAAAATTGGGGGCCAATAGTGCAGCTACTGAGGTGCTTTTACAAAAGTCAAAAAGTTTGTAATGTTATTTTTTTAAATTTGATTATTTTGAATTGAAAGATACTTGCTTTACAATATTGTGTTGGTTTCTGTCATACATCAACATGAACTGGCCGTAGGTATACCTTTGTCCCCTCCCTCTTGAACCTCCTATTTAAAAAAAAAATTTAATTATAAAATCTTTTCCCATCCAATTCACTTAGGAGCAATTAATGTCACGTATGCCACAGTTCCTGGAATGTTGAGTCAAAAGAACCAAACAGAAGGAAACCTCGCTGAGCCAGAAGTGGACTTTGTCCCGGTCGTTGGCTTTCTGATTTTAGAAGAAGGGGAAACAGCAGGAGCCATCGACATTACTATCCTTGAGGTAAAACACTTATTCTGCTATTGCTCCACTAAATGTGAATACCCACGTAACAAGTAGAAATCGATTAAATGCTCTGGTGCCTTTAAATCAGCTTATCTCTTTTTGTGACTTCTTTTTTTTTTAACCACACAGGGATTCTGTTCTTGTCTAGATAGAGTCATCTGTTGTTGTGTATTTTATTATAGAAACAACTTTTGATAAAGAAAATTTCTTTAGAGCAGTCCCCTTTAAGATTGCATTGGCCTGAGAGATTCCGGAGGAGCATTTTGATTACTCCGAAGGATTCATTGGAGCAGTGAAGCCATGTAGGTCAGAGTCTTAGTTTTTAAGACTGGTTAAATTAGAGATAGCAGGAAACTCACTAGAGGCTGATGGTATAAGATGTGATTATGGTCAAACTTCAAGTAATCACTGGTGACTGAAATTGTGTTTTAAATGATTTTTCACATTGCAGAATCTTGTGCTGTTCTGGGACCTGGTGTTTCAACCACCTAAATTGACTTCCAAGAGGTTTATGAAAATAATACCTATGGAGAGGGTAGGAGATGACTGTGTGAGGCAGAGGGTGAAGGAAGGGAGAGAGTGAATATTGCCTTAGAAAATGAAATTTCAACTACTGCATATTTTGGGGGTTCTGTTTCTTAAAAATTCTTATTTTCTCAGAAGCTTTTTACATTTACAAAATTATAAGTACTAAACCATCTACCATCTGAAGTCAGTAATTCTTGTTTTGTTGATTACCCTGACACTGTGACCTAATACAATAATTTGAGAAACTTGAACCTCTTGAACCTCCTATTAAAAAAAAATTTAATTATAAAATCTTTTCCAAGTGAATTGGATGGGATAATTTGAGAATTCTAAAGCTGTAAGATGAAAGGTAATATTATTTCAGTCTGTGACATACGACACAAGATTTGGTGAAACTTTAAGGTGATCTTCTTTCCAATATAGTATCTGTTAATGTAACAATAAAAATAAACAAATTATTCCTCAGATATGTTAGTTTTTAAAGCAGAAAGTCACCTTTCAGAGGTCTAGTTTACAGAGTCTTGTTCCATGAACACAGAACTTCAAAATTTCCTGTGTTTCTCCCTAGGTCTTTGTAGCCCTTTCTATTCTCAGATTAGCACAAGATTAAAAGACCATAAGTCTGTATGTGCAGAAATCAGCCAGGCCGGGGGGATATATACAGTATATACAGACTGGGGAGAGTCGTTCCGTGGGGACGGGGTACGGTGGGGGTAGATGGGAGACAGGCCCCGTACATCACTGATTCTGTAATCCATTGGTCCGTGTATTATAGAAGACAGAGCCAGCGACTTGTATTTTCTTAGTTTTTCACATGGCAACATATCTCCATTAAATAAAATGAAGAGAGAGGTATATATACTGATATTATGTATTCATATATGTATATATTGGATTTCTGTGTAAATATTGCTGTCTGTCTAGTTACTGATAATGTGGTTTTGCTAGTCCTCCTGTTTTGAGCACCTGCTTTCTTAGTTGTTAATCATAGTACTGTATTAAAATTAACCATCACAAGTATCTGTCACTCTGTAGGGACTCACTCTAGGCCAGGTACTCCACATGTATTATGTTTAACCAGTTTTACATATTTTTAATCAATATCCCCAAAGTAGCTGTTATTTCCCTCATTATAAATTGCAGTTGGACTTCCCTGATGGTCCAGTGGTTAAGCATCTGCTATGCAATATGTTTAAGCAGGTTTACATATTTTTAATCAGTATCCCCCAAACAGCTGTTATTTCCCTCATTGTAAATTGGAATTGGATTTCGCTGGTGTGCCAGTGGTTAAGCATCTGCCTGCTGATGCAGGGGACGCGGGTTCGATCCCTGCTCCAGGAAGATCCCACGTGCTGCCAGACAACTGAACCTGTGCGCCGCAGTGGCTGAGGCTGTGCTCTGGAGCCCCGGCGCCACTACTGCTGAAGCCCGCCAGCCCTACCCGGTGCTCTGCGGCAAGAGAAGCCTGCGCACAGCACCCGGAGGGTGGCCGCTGCTCACCGCAGCTGGAGAAAGCCCACTCGCAGCAACGAACACCCAGCATGGCCAAAAAAAAAAAAGATGGCAGAATTGAGGGCTGGAAGTTTTAACAACTCACCTAAAATTACAGAAATGTTGTACTAGGTCTCCTTGACTACAAAGCCTGTGTTTTTGCCACCATGTTATTCTATTCTTCACTCCAATTGGATATTAGGGCAATTTAAAATCTTTTATTATATTTAAGATAATATTAAGCTTGTATATTTATATAATTGGTGTACATATTAGTCTGGGTAAAAACTGAAATCAACATAAAATGATTTCATGTGGTTCAACATAATAACATATAATCAGATATAAAAGTTTAATAGTTTTATACTTTTTAAAAAAAAATTTCAGCTTTACTGAAGTACAGTTAACCCATACTGCATGGTAAACTTATGTAAAATCTTAAAAAGTATATAAAATTGGAAGATAGTTAAAGCGTATATGGTGTTGATTTATGTTGACTCTGTGAAAGGATCTGCATATCTAGTTAACACCTCCATCACCTAATGTGTTTATCTTTTTGTGTGTGTGTGAACATACACGTTCTACTCTACCAGCAAATTTCAGTTACACAGTAAGGTGTTGCCAGCTGGAATCACCGTGTTTGACTTTAGAGCCTCAGATCTTAGTCATCTATAGCTGAGTTTGTACTCTTTTACCAATTCCTTCCCTATCCCCACCCCCAACTTCCCCACCTAGCCCCTGACAACCAGTTTTCTATTCTCTGTTTTATGAGTATGACTTTTTTTTTTAGATTCCACATATAAGTTCTACCATACAGTATGTATTCCTTTGTCTGGCTTATTTCACTTAGCATAATTCCTTCAAGATCCATCTTTGTTGTCAAAATGAAGGATTTCCTTCTTCCTTGTGGCTGAATAATGTTCCATCTTATATACCACGTCTTACCCCTTCATCTGTTGATGGACACTTCAGTTGTTTCTATAACTTGGCTGTTGTGAATAATGCTGTAATGAATATGGGAGTGCATATACCTCTTCATTATTCTTTTTTCATTTCCTTCGAATAAATACCCAGGTGTGAGATTGCTGGTGGTTCTATTTTTAAGTTTCTCAGGAACCTTCATATTGTTTTGCACAGTGACTGCACCAGTTTACATTCCTACCAACAAGGTAAAGGGGTCCCCTTTCTCCATATTCTCACCAACACTGATATCTTTTTGATAATAGCCATTCTAACAGGTGTGAGGTGATGTCTCATTGTGGTTCTGACTTGCATTTCTATGATGGTTAGTGACATTGAATGCATTTTCATGTACAGGTTGGCCATTTGTATATCCTCCCTGGAAAAATTTCTATTCCATTCCTCTGCATTTTAAATCAGATTATTTGTTGTTTTGCTGTTGACTTCTATGACTGTCAAAGTATATTTTGGATTGATTTGCAAATATTTTCTCCCATTCAATAGGTTGCCTTTTCTTTTTTTGATGTTTTCGTCTGCTATGCCGAAGCTTTTCAGTTTGATGTAGTTCCACTTTTTATTTTTGCTTTTATTGTTTTTGTTTTTGGTGTTAAATCACAAAAAAATCATTGCTAAGATGTGTTTATTTTTTTCTGACTTTAATCGTTTCTACTCTGTGTTTGGATTTTTATATTTTCTGTATACCATTTAAATATATATATTTAAAAGATAATTTCAAAAAGCAGCTTGTGAGAGGTAATTACCTTGAGAGCATAACTGTAGAGAATTTAATGGGTGAATTTTTGCAGGATGATATACCAGAACTAGAAGAATATTTCCTCGTGAATTTAACTCATGTGGAACTTATCATGGCTCCTTTCACTTCATTTCCTCCTAGATTAGGTATGGTGGCCTTGTTTGTTTGTTTGTTTGTGTTTACTCACTGCAAATGAAATAAAATTTCGTCAGTTTTTAATCAGAAATGATCATTGTGAAGTTTGCTAATCTCAGCTATATGTGAAAATATGGTGAGATTTTAGATTTAAAGACCCTCCTATATTGTAGTTGTGTGCATTGGACAGCATAAAGACATTTAAGAATTATTGTGTGATGTTTCTTTAAACATTGCAATTATTTTATAAACAAATTTGTAATCTTCAAAATAGAATTAGTTCTTATGAAGTCATTCTCCTTTTAAAATTTAATTTGCTGTTTTCATTAGATCTCCAGGTGATCGGATGTTTTTATTTTTTCTTAGATTAAGAACAGCATTTGTTTGTTTGTCGTATTCTCTGCTTCTGTTTTGACTTTTTATCTCTTTCCTTTCATGCTTTAGAAAAGACTCAGTTAATTCGTTACAGACTGAAAGGTAAAACTTGAACCTCAGTACAAATTTATGTAGATTACTTTGAAAAGATAAATTCTTTCTATTAAAACACAAACTCCTGTTCACGATTTGGACATTCGATATTGGAAGGTTTTTCAGAAGCTCTCAGATGTGATGGGCTGGTGGGGGTTGGTGGTGAGCAGCACTGAGGTAGCCTGTCCCTGGGTTAGAAGGTGTTCTGGGCAGAGGGGAGGTGAGTCTGGGTTAAAGGGGGAGAAGCCTGGCCCTGCACTGTGGCCTGAGGTATGGGACTTCCTCACTCACTTCTGAGGCTCAATGTGACAACTTTGGAAGTAGCAGAAGGGAATAATCAGTTTTTTAACTTATTATTTGGAAAGTTTCCATCTTTATGCAAAAGAAGCACATGATTCCAATGACTTGGGTGTTTATATCAAGCAGTTACTGCAAGGTTATTATTGTTCACACTAAGAAAACTCACAGAGTACATCGTCTTCCTTGTACTCAAGAGATAATTTGAACAATTTAGCTTTGGGTTAGTGCTTTCTAATGCTCTTATTTCCAAATGTTTTGTATATTAGGACTATCATTCCTTAGTAGTAATAGTTGTAGTACTGTTAGTCACCTAGTCACGTCCGACTTTGCAACCCCGTGGACTGTAGCCCGCCAGGCTCCTCCGTCCAGGGGATTCTTCAGGCAAGAACACTGGAGTGGGTTACCATTTCCTTCTCCAGGGATCTTCCTGGCCCAGGGATCGAACACAGGTCTCCTGCTCACAGGCAGGTTCTTTACCATCTGTTATATTTGCCCGTTTTACAGATGAGGGAGGCGAGGCTGAGAGAAACTAGGAATCCTACTGCATCACGCAGCTAGGAAATGGCGGGACTGGGCCTCTGCCTGTAGCCTCCAGTCACAGATCCCGATTTTGTATTCTTTCTCCATGCTACTGATCTCCTGACTCATAGAAAATGCCACTCTCCTTACCCTGCTTCACCTAGACAGCTGTCATAAGGATCCGAGAGTAAGGTGGAGCTTCTGAAATTTAAAAGATAAAAATCAAACATGAAAAAACAGAGCAAAACAGTAACGGGTTAGTTACTATTTCAAGACTGAATAACAGATATCGGTAACACACTGAGCTTGGTGAATGGAATACAGAATAAAAAGGGATTGGAAAATTTACATTAAGCTTAGTCTTTATTCCACCTAACCTTTCCCCTTCTTTCCCACGCATCTCAGCTTCTCTTTGTACCCCTGTCTCTCTCTCTCTGATGCTTGTATATTTCTCTGTAGCACGTTCTCTTTCCTAGTTTTTCCTTCTTCGTTCTACTTCTTGCAGCTCTCCCCATTTTCCTTCCCTCTTGAAATAGATTAATAAAATAGTAATAAAAACAACTCCAATTGCTTATTTTATCCTGTTCTCAGTTAATGAGATTTCTGTAAGTTAGTGAGTCTTGTTAGCAAAAGCTTGCTTACTGCTAGAAGTATTTGTATCTTAGCATCTTTTGATTCGTGTTGACAATACCTCTGTATACCAAAGGTATGGTCTTTAAATTCTATATCAAATAGTTCTCTTTTTAATTGCTTATTGAAAGATATGCTTTTGTGCTTTTTCAGATTCAGAGGGCTTGACTGCACAAATCATCATTGATGCGAGTGATGGTGCCCGAGGCGTGATTGACTGGCAGCAGCTCAGGTAAAGCCGAGGCCGTGTGAGAGCTCTTCACGGAGTTTCAGATTCTTTACTACCTAGTGAATTAGAGCTTGTAAGGGAGAGTGAATGTTTTCTCTTTACCATAGGTTTGAAGTAAATGAAACCCAAGGAAGTCTAACGTTGGTAGCCCAGAGGAGGACAGGGGCTCTTGGCCATGTTTCCCTGTTTGTGTATGCCCAGAATTTGGAAGCGCAGCTGGGACTGGATTACGCCTTTACCCCAATGGTGAATTCATTGACAGTTACAGTGATTTAGGGCCTGTACATCAGTTAACCTTGAAATAATAAACTGCTCTGTATTCCACAGTCACTTAGAGCTGAAGAGTTCCACCTGGTGGAATAGCTTCACTGTTTTGGTAAATTATATAGATTGAATTTTCAGTATTGTTTTAAAGGTTATTTTGTATTTCACTTCATTCATTATTTTATTGTAATATTTGATACTCACTTTTAAAAATTCATTTGCTATCTAATTGCAATATTTGATACTGGAGGACACACATTATTGTGTTAAAGAATTTGTATCATTAGATGACCTTACCAGAGTGTCTCTTATGCTTCTTGAAAATGTTAACGCTTTTATTGCTTTGTTTTACTTTACTGAAACACCTTTAGTGTTTGAAAATATTTTTTGTCTTGTCTCTTCTTGCCTTTTACTGCTTAGTCAAATATTTCCTTTCTTCCTACTGCTTTTTAAACTTAAAATTGTCAGTTGAAAAAAAAAAGAGGTCATAAAAAAGTAAGGAAAAAATCCTGTAAATAGCTTATTTCACATTTAGCAGTATGTTGTATTTATCTCCAAACATTTAAAAAAGATCAGTGTATTTAAATATAATACTGCCCACTTCTACCTCTTGGACCAGATCCTTCATTTCGCTAATGGAGAAAGGTATAAAAACATTGACATCATGATTCTTGATGATGACATTCCAGAAGGAGATGAAGCATTTCAGCTGATTTTGACAAATCCTTCTCCTGGACTGGAGCTGGGGGAGAATATAATAGGTAACTGATGATTTATACACAGCTCCCTCTCACCTCTCTTTACTCCTGAGTGAGCCCTGTGGTATGATGAGGCATTGACAGCATCTGCCACAGTTACACATTAACATTTTGCAATTTTTTCATGTAAGTCTTACTTTTTTTTACTTTGATTCCTAGGTATTGTTGTCACTATAAACTATGTCCCTTGTAATTATATTTTTAAATGACTATAAATCCACCTGCAATGCAGGAGATCCTGGTTCAATTCCTGGGTGGGGAAAATCCCCTGGAGAAGAGATAGGCTACCTACATCAGTATTCTTGGGCTTCCCTGGTGGCTCAGAGGCTAGAGAATTCGCCTGCGATGTGGGAGGCCTGGGTTCGATCCCTGGGTTGGGAAGATCCCCTAGAGGAGGGCATGACAGCCCACTCTAGTATTCTTGCCTGGACAATCCCCATGGACAGAGGAGCCTGGCAGGCTGCAGTCCACGGGGTCACAAAGAGTTAGACATGGCTGAGCAAGTAAGCCCAGCGCAACGCAGCACATGTCTGATACATAGAGGTATTACAATAATCTTTTAGAATGCATGCTCTAAAGCAGACTTCCTAGCTTTGACAGCCATTCCTGCCACATCCAGGCTTGTGAATGTCCACACATTGCCTGTCTGTGCTTCAATCATCAATTCTGTAAAATGAGAATAATAATAGAATTCACCCCGTGGGGATACTGTGAGAATTAAAAGAGTTAATAATGCAGGGTAAGCAATTTGTAAGTTCTCAGTAGTAGTAGTTGTTGTTTCAGCTATTATTATTGCCATTATTAGTGGTGGTAGTAGAAGATAGAAAGCTCCTAATTTCTGTAGGTTACTTAGCTTATATTTTGAACTCTTGTAATAATTCTAATATTTTTTTCTCTTGCCTTTTCTAAGAAGATAGTCACGACCTCTAGAAAATAGTGGCATGGTGATGCTTCCTTTCCATTGCTTTTATACCTGCTGCTTGTAGCTCCAGGGCAATACTGAACAGTAGCAGTGATGAGAGGCATCATTGTCTTCTAATGTTTCAACATTTAATTTTAGTACTTTCTGTTGGCTTCTGAGAGAGATTACTTTATCATGTTGAAGAAGCTGCCTTTTGTTTCGAGACTTCTGAGTCTTTTTATTTATATCATGAGTGAGTGTAGAATTTCATTAAGTGCCTTTTAACATTTATTTTTAAGATGATCTAGAAAAGCCTTGGCCTAGCTTACAATGAAGTATCCACATACTTCCCCTTACTTATAACCCATTCTGTTTTAATTTGTTGTTTTAACATTTTTATCTGACAGCCTTCATTACCATCCTTGCTAATGACGATGGCCCTGGAGTTCTGTCCTTTAACAACAGTGAGCACTTTCTCCTACGAGAACCGACAGCTGTCTATGTCCAGGAGAGTATGGCAGTGTTGTATGTTGTTCGGGAACCTGCCCAAGGGCTGTTTGGAACTGTGACCGTTCAGTTCATCGTGACGGAAGTGAATTCTTCAGTGGAGTCGAAAGACCTGACTCCTTCCAAAGGCTATGTTGTTTTAGAACAAGGTGTTCGTTTCAAGGTACAGGATGAACCTTTAATGAGAATGAATGATTAATAGTTACAAAACAATTTTCTCTTTGAGGAGCCCCCTTGATCCTAGAAAGAAAAAAAAAAAAAATCCAGGTTAGGGGATAGGTAAAGATAATGACTAGATTACTACTGTATTGTCTGTATAGAATGCAGCTGGAGAAATTTGCTCCATTAACACAGTTGTGGAATGTGCAGATAGCAAAGAAAATAGGCATATTGGTGCTTTGAATGTTAAGTATATTTAAATGGCATGCTTCACGTTATATTACCTTTAACTCATAAACTACAAGAAACTCAAGGCCCTTCACTGCAGTCGTTAAGCCATAGGTGGTCATTCTTTTTGCCGCATTGTCATTAAACAAAGTACAGCTGCTTCCTTCAGACAGCTTGTTTGAGAAGTATCTTATGAAAATAAGAATAGCTTATTGGAGGAAGAATGCTGGATTTGGGATTAATCATAAATTGAACTATACTTGCAGAAGTTCACTTTCTGAAACTTCTTTTTATGTATAGTAATAATTTTTTGCTCCTGCTACTAAACTTTATTTTTAAAACACAGTTGAGGTTTAAAACAACTAATTGTATTAGCTTGATATTTTTAAGCCAAGTATATAAAGTATAATACGTAAAATAATATATTTTAAAATATTTCACTGGAAAACAATCCATCTAATAATTAGTTTTATTTATGATCAATTTATGTAAACTTCAACACACTTTGAATTCATATTTATTTGTGTCCAATTTTTTGTGTGTTTTTGGAAATTTAGAGCATTTAATGGATTTCTTCAAGGACACTTACATCTTGATACAGATTTAAAAAAATTCAAATTTGAATTATTTTATGAATTTTCTATTGCTTTATATTCACATGCTTTTTTTAGGTTTTTCTCTTACCTCTATAACTACCTTTTTCCCCACATATTTTTATTCTCTAAGGTATAAACAGTAAAATACAAAAATCTTAGGTGCATGGGTCGGTGACTTTAAAAATCTGTATACATCAACGTAACAACCACTCGGATTAATGTGTTAAACATTACCATCAGACAGAAATTTCCTTCTTGTCTCTTACCCTCCCTGGATGAAAATGCTTTCTGGTTTCTATCATGAAAGACTCATTTTGCTGATTCTTGAACTTCTTATAAATAGAGTCATACAGTATGAATCCCTTTTTGTGTCTAGCTTCTTTTGGTCAATACAGTTTTTGATTGCACACATGAGTAGTTGATGCTTTTTTTAATTGCCTGGTAGCATTTCATTGAATCGATGACTCTTTGTTTATCCATTCTCCTGTTGATAAACATACGGGGTTGTTTCTAATTTGTGCTTTTTAAGTGTGAGTCCTAGGCTGGAATGAGACTAATGTAGTTATATAGCTAGGGCAGGATAAAGAAGTAGCAAAAAATGAAGACCTAAATTTAGTTTTTAAATCTCAGTGATATTTTAAAATACTATATATATTTATTTTTAGATTTTTCAGTGGACTAAGTCACAGTGTTGATAACCTTGAAAGCTGTAACTTGAGAGAGTTGTTACTATTACATTTTGAGGATCGGTATTAAAAAAGAGGTGATATTTTCCAAAAGTATTATTTTGTTGTCAAAAAATGTCAAATTACTCTATATGTATGTGGCAAAAATACTGAATTCTAGTAATAACTTTTTGCTTATGTTTTCAGGCCCTACACATATCTGCCATACTGGACACAGAACCAGAGATGGATGAGCATTTCGTTTGCACCTTGTTTAATCCGACTGGAGGTGCTAGACTAGGGGCACGTGTTCAAACCCTGATAACTGTTTTGCAGAACCAGGCCCCTTTAGGGCTATTCAGTATCTCTGCAGTTGAAAATAGGTATCGTTTATTCGTAAGAAAACTGTCATTTCTGAAGCTAAGTTGGCAATGTGATATAAAGAAAATGCCGAGGAAAACTGATCTCTGTTATAATGGGAACATTTGAAATGAGCTCTAGCCGATAGGTCCAGAGAGGCCACATGCCCTCCTAACAGGAAGCATCAAAAACGTAATGAGCCTTATTTAATGGTGTTGTTAGTATTCTTGTTTGCTCAGAATCCACACTCTCAGGCAAGAGCACTATTTTGTGTTTGCAATAATAATAAAAAATGAGGAACAATATAAATTATGTTTAGATGCTCAAATTAAATGAATGACTTATTTTGTGTGACTCTTCAATCATATATTAACATGATTGGGCTTTAAAAATTCCATCTAGTAGCTAACATATATATTTTTTAATATCTTAACAAATATTCCAGTAGATCTCATTTTATTAACAAGTTAAGAATTTTCTGATTTTTTTTTTCTCTTAAGTGGTTTTGATTTATGTGAAAAGAAACTTAGGAATGACAGAGCTTTATTTTAGAATATATAGTGTGAAGTTACTCTTAGCAGTTTCTTACTTTCATAGTATGAGATCGTTGTGCTTTTTAAAATCCTCATAAATGAATGTTTTGAGCTGTAGATTCTAGCCTCCCTGCTGTGTAAAATTTGTGGATGGATCTCATCTTGATTTGTGTAAATTTAAAAGTGTATTAAATATATATTAGCAATGTGATACAGATATTTAATATGTAGAAATGATGCACTTTTTCTCCTTTCTGTGACCGTTTGTTTCTTTTAGAGCCACCTCTGTAAACACTGAAGAAGCCACCAGGACTGTATATTTAAGCGTGTCACGTACCAATGGCCTTGATTTAGCCGTGAGTGTGGAGTGGGAGACAGTTTCTGAAACAGCCTTTGGCATGAGTACGTTTAGTTTCTCGTTAAGAACAAATTCTATAACCAAGAAAGATTGCATGTATAAGATTTACATTTTCCATTATGAGTTGTATCTTATGGCCCTATTGAAAATGGATTACAAATATTTAATTCTTTGATTGCATTCACAAGTGTTTATTGAGCGTGTCTTGTTGCCAGGCATGATACTGAACTTGTGGAGCTCAGAGTTTAGGGAGAGGAAGAAATAAATAAGTAAAAATCAGTATGTAGTTTGAACTATAATAAATCTTTTTTAAAGGTGAAGTTCTAAGTGTGAGAACATAAGGCAGGGCTTCCCAGGGGATATCAGGGTTTGAACTAAGACTTGATGATGAGTAGGGATGATGCAAAACCTGAGTTAGAGGAACATATAAGAGAAAAGCAGGGAGCCAAGGCAGAAGTATAGAGCATACAAGTGAAAAACTGGAGTGGGCACTGGGTTTAAAACAAGGGGAAGTGTCGAGTTTGGAGAGCTCGGTAAGACCAGATCGTTCAAGAACTTGAAGGATATTATCACATACATTAGTCTTTATTTTAGGGTTGTGGAAAGTCTCGTGGTCTAGGCATGAGGGAGGACTCCCATGTATAACAGGTGGGATGGTATGATCACATTTACATTTTGGAGGCATCATTCTTGGTACCATGTAAAGAATGGATTGGCACAGGAGAAATGAGAGAGAAAGGCACAACATAAGGGCAACAGATGGTGGTAGCTTGGACTCGGTGATAGACTGGATGTGGAGAAGGTTCTAGCTATGACTCCTAGGTTTCTAGCCTGTGCAGTTGGTTGGAGAGTCATGCCTTCAGTTAGAAGGGGAGTACTGAATGGAAACAAAGTGTTACTTTGGTGAGGGGAGTGAAATATTTAAATTTGAGTCAAGTTTTAGAAGACATTTCTTTAGGCTCAATAAAAGATCTCTGCTGGAGAAAGAAATTTGGGAACGTTCAGTGTACCTGTTGCTAAAAGTCATGGGAATTGACATCCAGCACTGGACAGTGAGCATGGAGACAGAGAAGGGAAGAAGATCCAGACTGAGTCAAATGGAAGGAGCAGGGATGAGGAGACTTAGAAGACCTGGTGAGAAACCCAAGGGAATGCAGGATTGCAGACAGCGGCAAAAGAGCTTCTTAAAAAGAGAGGAACGGTAAATTGTGCCAGCTGCTCATGAGAAGTAAAGTAAGATGACAGCTGAAAAAAAATACTCACTGTCATTAGCAAGAGCTATTTGTTTAGAGGGATGCAACCCAAATAACATTTTGAATGGAAATGAGAAAATGCAGACCTGCAATGTATGTAGCTAGCTCAAGAAGTTTGGCTGAGAAGGTAGAACCTAGCAAGACTAGTGGTGGGGGGTGGGTAGGATTCAGGGTTTTTGTTTATTTCTTTAGTTTGAACAGACCTAAGCATGTGTAAATGCTGATGCAAAAGACCTAATAAGTAGAAAAGGGTTGATATTTAGAAGAGAAAGGGGGTAATTAGTAGTGGTACAATTGCCTTGGTTTTCTCTGGTGACTCAGACAGTAAAGAATCTGCCTGTATGCGGGAGGCCTGGGTTCGATCCCTGGGTTGGGAAGATCCCTTGGAGAAGGGAAAGGCTACCCATCCCAGTATTCTGGCCTGGAGAATTTTGTGGACACAGGAGCCTGGCAGGCTACAGTCCATGGGGTCTCAAAGAGTTGGACACGACTAAGCGACTTTCACTTTCATAGTTGCCTGGAAGCCATGAAGAGATGAGATCCAAAAAAAGAAAGATTATGGTTTCTAATTCAGAGTTAAACCTCATTATGGTTTGGGCTTTGCATGTGTTTTGTGGACGTACTTTTGAGAATATATGTTGGAAATTCTTAACTCTCAACAAGCATTTTTTATTCTTCATCCACCCTCTTCCTGAATTATGGTAGGGAAGGATTTAACCATATGGTTAAGATTCCAGTGCAAAATATTCACGCTCTGAATGCCAAAGCTGTGGTGTTTAGAAAGTGGCAAGGCAAGAGTCTAAAATATTGGATTTCTAGGAGAGGAAATCACCAGTGGATAGTACATAAAAGGCATTGGCGTTATGACTTCTTGAACTAGTTATCTAAAAAGTGATCAGTAATTTACAGAGAGCCCAGGTTCCAACCCTGACATTTGTTCTTGGTATGTTACATTTGCACCATTAACTAAAGTTTAAATAGAACTGACCTTCATATATGGGAAACTGTCATGATAATAGAACATAGAAGGATTTTTAAAAGGTATTCTTCATTAGGTGGAGTTTTTTTGTTTTTGTCTTTGTTTAATTGTAGCACAGAATTTTAGCACATGTATGTAGTGTAATTATAGTGCAGAATTTTAGGAGACGCAGGCTGATCAAATTTGATAGCCTCTGGTAGGGAGTCTGCTTTGACATTCTTAAAATATGTAACACGTGAAGTTAGAAATTATTGGTTGGGGGGTAGTTTCAAATTAATAGTGTTAAGTTTTTAAAACCCAATATTTAGCACGTTTCCATAAAAGGTGTTTATTACTTTTAAATTTCTCAGTTGTATTTTCATCACCTTTATGGAAGCTGATAAAAATCATACTGATATATTTCCCTTAAAAATATACATTTAATATTTATTTATAAATTTACTCCAGAAAAGTCTATGTGGGTTTAGATAGTAAACATTTTTCTTGTTTTTGTAAGTTGATACTGTTAGTTACTGGTTTCAAATTCTCTAGTTTGTCTCTTTTCTTTTATATACACACACACACACACACACACACGCGCACGCACGCACACTTGCTTACCATGGAAACATTTTCATTTCTAGTAACAAACTCATTAGTTTCACTGTTTAAATAAATTTTGACTAGGTGAAGTCTGGAGAGGATTTTACACAAGGAAATCATGATTTATGTTTTTTAGGGGGAATGGATGTTATGTTTTCTATGTTTCAAAGCTTTCTGGATGCATCAGCTTCTGGCTGGTGTTTCTTTACTTTGGAAGACTCAGTACATGGTTTAATGTTAAGAAAATTGTCTTCTACTCTTTACCGATGGCAAGGGATTTTTGTTCCATTTAAGGTAAGCATCACTTACATTACGGTACACAGACTAAAATGTACATGTAGATTTTGGATGCTTCCTGAATTCCTATTATTCCTCGTTTCTCAGGATTTAAGTGTAGAAAATCCTAAAACATGTGAAGCTTTTAATATTGGTCTTTACCCCTACTTTGTGATTACTCATGAAGAAAGAAATGAAGAAAAGTCTTCCGTTAATAGTGTGTATACATTCACATCTGGATTCAAATTATTCCTGGTAAAAAATCTTCACTTTATTTGTAGATTGCTTTATTTAAAAGAAAAATCAGATTTGTGAGATTGAGCTAAATAGAAGATAATATATGTTCTATGTTAACGTGATAAGGGGCTTTTGTAAGTTGACACACATTTAGCAAGTTGTCTTAATCCAGGGATATTTTTGCCTTTCTTGAAATGACACCTGGATATGCTTACCTAGGGATCAGAATGATTTTTCAAGTTTTTGAGCTTCAAATATTTACTCAGCTTTACTGTATTCAGGGCTTTTCTTCTTAAAGTTTCCTTTAAATTTTTATCATCACTATTCTGTGTTCTTTGCAGGTACAAACAATCAATATTTCAGAAACTTCTCAAGTGAGATATTTTACTTCAGACAGTGAAGATTATTTGATTGTTGCAAGTCAAAGTGATGATTCTCAATTAACTCAGGTGTGATTCTTTTAAACTGAATTTTTAAATATAATCATTGAAACACATAAAAGGTGTAGTCTGTAGGTTTGGTATAAAAGAAAAACATAATTTGATTGTGGTAAAGTAGTAAAGAAGAATATAGATATTGATTAATTTTTAAATGATATAGTCTTCAAGAGCCAAGTGTAAAAATAGGCATGAACATTTAATTAGAATTTAATTGCATTGGAAAACATGGAGAAAAATCACACAACTGGTTTCACAGAGCTTCATCTTAACATTGCCAAAGGGGCACATAACATCACCTGCAGAAATCCCATATGTGTCTAACAAACAGTATCACAGTGTCTTAAAAATATGTACTTGATAATTTTTGTCATTCCCCCAACTTCTGTACCTGCTTCTCATCTCTTCACTTTCAGTTTATGACTTTGTTGAAATGAGAGCTACAAGGTAGAGATTACTCATCTTCCCAGCCCCCAATTCAGAAAGCCCCCAAGTCTTATTCCTCCTCCTGTTGCAATGGCAGAAGTGCTTCTTTTATAAAAACCAGGCTCCTCATATAGGGGGTCCCTATTTGCTTCATCAGGGTTAGTTATTCCCTCTACTCTTGTCACTAGCATCTTTCTCAGATTATTATCAGTTCTGTTCAGTTTAGTTGCTCAGTCGTGTCCAACTCTTTGCGACCCCATGAACCGCAGCACGCCAGGCCTCCTTGTCCATCACCAACTCTTGGAGTCCATCCAAACCCATGTCCATTGTGTCGGTGATGCCATCCAACCATCTCATCCTCTGTTGTCCCCTTCTCCTCCTGCCTTCAATCTTTCCCAGCATCAGGGTCTTTTGCAATGAGTCAGCTCTTCGCATCAGGTGGCCAAAGTATTGGAGTTTCAGCTTCAACATCATTCCCTCCAATGAACACCCAGGACTGGTTGGATCTCCTTGCAGTCCAAGGGACTCTCAAGAGTCTTCTCCAGCACTACAGTTCAAAAGCATCAATTCTTCAGTGCTCAGCTTTCTTTATAGTCCAACTCTCACATCCATACATGACTAGTGGAGAAACCATAGCCTTGACTAGATGAACCTTTGTTGGCAAAGTAGTGTTTCTGCTTTTTAATATGCTGTCTAGGTTGGTCATAACTTTCCTTCCAAGGAGCAAGCCTCTTTTAATTTCATTGGTGCAATCACAATCTGCAGTGAGTTTGGAGCCCAGAAAAATAAAGTCATCCACTGTTTCCACTGTTTCCCCATCTATTTGCCATGAAGTGATGGGACCGGATGCCATGATCTTAGTTTTCTGAATGTTGAGCCTTAAGCCAACTTTTTCCAATCTGTGTAATAATCTTCACATTTAAAAAGTGATTTCTCTCCTGATCTCATCCCCCTTTACTTGTTTCATTTCTTTTCTCCCCTCTGTAGTAAGATACCTTGAAAGAATCATCTACCTGCTTTGTAAACTTCTTCATGATTACTGATGACACCTGGCTTGGAAATACAGTGGATGTTTTTGTCTATCATTATTTTGCATTATTTCCCATTAGCATTTGACAGTCACCTCATTCTCAAACTTAAAGCATCTCTTCTCTTGATCTTTGGGATACCACACAGATTTTTGTTCTGTTTGTCTGTGTTATCTTTCTTGGTCTGCAGTGCTCCTTCCTTCTCCCTTTTCTGAATATGGATATCTTGGAGTTTTCCAGGTTCAGTTTTTTTTCCTCAGTTATTTAAAAAATTTTTTAAAATTTATTTTGAATTGGAGGACAATTGCTTTACAGTACTGTGTTGGTTTCTGCCTTACATCAACACGAATCAGCCATAGGTATGTCCCCGCCCTCTTGACCTTCCCTTCCCACCTCCCACCCCACCCCGCCCCTCTAGGTTGTTAGAGTGCACGGGGTTGAGCTCCCTGCATCATTCAGCAAATTTCCGCCGGCTGGCTGTCTTCCACATGGTAAAGTGTGAGTTTCAGTGCTACTCTCTCGGTTCATCCCACCCTCTGCTTCCCGCGACGTGTCCACAAGTCTCTTCTGTACGTCTGTGTTTCCATTGCTGTCCTGCAGATATCAGATTAAGTTTTGGTTCACAATTCTTTTTCTTTTCCCCCTCTCCACTCACTCTGAGTGTTTTTATCAGTCCTACTACTCTGAATATCAACTGTAGGCTATCTTCCAAATTTACCAGTAGCCTTTTCTCTGTATTCTAGACTTCCTGTCTAACTGCATGTTGGCATGTCCCCTTAGATTTATTTTTATGTATCTAAGATTTAACATATCACAAACTAAACTGTAGATCTTCTCTATGAAACTTGTTTCAAGTGTGTGCTTTCGTTTTGGGAGATAGTACCTTCATAAATGCGATTGCTCAAGATAGAATGCTAGGTTATAACTTTCTTGATTTTTTTCCTAGTTACTCATTCCCATCTAATTTATTATTAAGTGTTTTTGATTATATCTCCCCATACTTTTTTTGAGTATGGGCAGTTCTTTTCATGTCTGCTGCTTCCTCCCCTAACCAGGTCCTTGTCACTTCTCAGCACACTAGTAGTGGTAGCCTCCTAGCTGGTTCTCCACACTTCTCTGACCTCCTCAGATCCTTGTGCCAAGTAGCTGGAGTAACCTTTAAGAAATATTAATTCATGTTGCTCCTCATTTTAAAATTATTCAGTGATTTCCAACTATGTTTGGAATAAATTCTAGATTATTTAATACAGATGGTTAATAGTATAATTGTATCATCTTCTCTGCCCAGCACAGTGCTGGGTTATGTCTGTTGCCCTGCAGTGATTAAGATAGTCTTGTTCACCCTTCCTACAATGATTGTCTCTTCTACCCTCTAAAGCATCCCTGTGATAAATTGTATGGTCACCCAACAAGAGGAGCCTCATGATCTCACCTGTCTGACTTATTTTCGTTTCCCCTGTGTTGTCGACTCCATTCCAGTGGGGCCTATCTTCGTTCAGGTTGTGACGAACTTTTTCTGCCTTAGAAAATCTGTCATGCCATGCTTTCTCATTTTATTTCCTGGGACAGTTCCTAATTCTCTATCATACCTTCCTAATTGTTATGTTCAGCACTTGTCTCAGGTTAATAATCATACATTTACTTATGTGTTTATAGTTTGCCTTTTCCTACTAGTTAGTAAGATCCATAAAGGAAGAAGCAACTCTGTCTATAACTTCTTGCATAACGTTTGGCTTGTATGTAGTTCCTTGTGAAAGTGACCAGATGGCATAAGAAATCAGGTGGTTTCGGGGTTTTCTTTTAAATACATGAACACTCACCTGAGACCTTGTATGCATTGCCACCTTCAGGAGTAAAAAGCTTAGATGTTTATATTCTGTTGCTTAAGCAGGGAGTAATGATCATACAGCATAGAAAGTATTCTTTTCCAGTTCTAAAGTTTTTGTATTTAAACAAATATTTTTTTTCTGTTTTTGAATTTCTCTTCTCTTGCTGTCACCCACCCCTGCCCAGATGTAGATTTGAAATTTATTTATTTTCAAATAACTTCTCTTCAAATCTCTGTGTCTGCAGAGACACACACAGAGATAAAAAGAGGGAGAGAGCAATGAGAAAGCATCAGTTTGATATTTTCTCATTTATGCAAGTACCTTCCTAACTAAAGAGTCCTAGAGAGTAAACATATGATATTGGCTCTGTTCTTCCAAGTGCTGAGTTCCTAGTCATCAGCGTTTTCATTTGATCATTCCCTGCAGGTCTTCAGATGGAATGGAGGAAGCTTTGTGTGGCATCAGACCCTCTCTGTCCGAGGTGTGCTGAGCATGGCCTTGTTCACCAGAGGCGGCGCTGTGTTTTTAGCCATATCCCAGGCTAATGCCAGGTCAAACTCCCTTTTATTCAGGTGGTCCAGCAATGAGTTTATTAACTTCCAGGAAGTTCCCATCAGTGGAACAACACAAGTGGAAGCCTTGACTTCAGGCGATGATATTTACTTAATTTTTGCCAAAACTCTCTTTCTAGGTAAGCTGATAGACTGTTTGCAAGGCATAGTGTTTGCAAGCTGTTATCAAAAGTATCTTGCATTCATATTATGTTCATATGAAAACACTCTTGTAATTTTTTTTAGCTAATCCGTACAATATTTCTTGTTGGATCTATTGACTGTCAGGTAAAAGTGGATTTGGGGAACAAAGAAAAACATTTTAAGTGTTATGTCCATAACCTGTAGGTTTTCTGAACCTCTGTATTAAAGACACTAAAATAAAACTGGAGTTGGGTGGGTAAAGTAGAAAGAATTATGAAAATTTTACACTACATGTGCAAACAGATAACTTTTTATATGACTGTACTTAGGATGCTATGGATAATCTGCAGTGGTAATAAATAGTACCAAGTGACTTTTGATGAGACCATTTAAAAATACTCTCTGAATACAAATATGCTTTTTTTCTGCTTAGCAGTAGTTTCATAGGTAAAGTTTCAATATTCTAAGAAGTAAAACTTCAATATTCTTTTTTTGATATCAAATCATAATTAGTGGCTAAACCATGCTTATACTTCTTGTGGTGAATGCAAAAAGGCTTTTGAAGTGTTTCCAAGTTGTATTTTTGTTTCATTGAATGAATTCTGAAGAAATGTCATATGGTTTGTTTCTTTAATTAAATCTAACATTTTTATTATAGTTTTATTGTGTAATTTTGTCATTTTTTTTTCTGTAACTTTTACCTTCAGATTGGCCTTTTATTCTGTTATTGTAGGAGATCAGAATTCAGTTAACATTTTCGTCTGGGAGGCAGGACAGTCATCTTTCAGATATTTTCAATCCCTGGATTTTGCAGCTGTTAATAAGATCCACTCCTTCACACCAGCTTCAGGAATAGGTAAAGCATTTCAACTGTTAACTGATCTTAAAGGAAGTGTGGAAACCTGGAATGGTTTCAGTCTCATTGAATTAGAGGTAGTATCACTCTAGGTACTTTAATACGGATGTAAAATTAAAGTCTATTCAATAATATTTCCAGAATTCTTAGAATTTCAAAAGGAAAGGACCCTGTGTTTGAGAAGAATCAGAATGACTAAAATAGTTCAGTCGCTCAGTCATGTCTGACTCTGCGACCCCATGGACTGCAGCATGCCAGGCTTCCCTGTCCACCACCAGCTCCCGGAGCTTGCTCAAACTCAAGTCCATCAAGTCGGTGATGCCATCCAACCATCTCATCCTCTGTTGTCCCCTTCTCCTCCTGCCTTCAGTCTTTCCCAGCATCAGGGTCTTTTTGAAGGAGTCATTTCTTCACATCAGGTAGCCAAAGTATTGGAGTTTCAGGTTCAGCATCAGTCCTTCCAGTGAATATTCAGGACTGATTTCCTTTAGGATGGACTGGTTGGATCTCCTTGCAGTCCAAGGGACTCTCAAGAATCTTCTTCAACAACACAGTTCAAAAGCATCAATTTTAAGGGAGGAAACTATTAATGAAGGATAAATAAAGATAATGTATTTCTTTTGTCTAAAGAAAATGCAGAGTAACATTCCACAAGCTTCTTAAAATATGAAAATATTTATAAGTGGGATAGCAAATATCCACATTTAAGAGTTTGTTTAAAGGCAGATAATGATTATGAGAATTCTGCTTTCCTTCTTCACTCTCTGAACTGTCTCCTTCAGTCAAAATCCCTTCTTGGTCTTCTGTACCGTAAATCCACATCAGAAATATAAGCAGTCTTTTAATCTCAACGGTTTCACAAAGTCTGTTAGTGACATAAAACCCAAGGGGTTAATGCTATCTGGAGGCTGTAGGATTATTTTCAGATTTGGTAAGAAATCACTTGAGGTGAGAGGCACCTAGTGGCCATGAGGTGAAGTCAAGGACAGTTGACCTGGTGAGGTTGGCGGCTGCCTCCCAGAGCAGGTGTGAACAGCTCAGAAGGCGAGAGCATGAGATGGTGTGTCCCTTGTGAGGTGCCCTGCGGAACTTGGAGGCCAACCACGAGCCACTCAGCAGGCAAATCTGAATAAATCTGGGTCCCACTTGCGAACTGAGACACAGCAGTTCAGTATGAATTAAATAGCATCATTTGTTAAATAGATATATGTAAGTCAGTGTTAAAGTTGTGAAGAATTCCTCACCTTCAAAGGCTTAAAGTCTGATTGGAGAAGCAAGAAAAATATGAAGAGAAATATTCAATGTAGAGTACTGATCCTGTTTGCTGTGTGAATGATAGAGCATTGGAGTGGTTAAAAGGTCGAAGAGGGGAGCTTGAGCTATGCCTGGGTGCATTGGTAGGAAATACTGTAGGCAGGGGCCGAGTTGTGAGTGAAAGAGCAAGGCAGAAAGTCTGTGACACTGAGGGCACAGTGAAGAGACTGGAGTGCAGAGGACAGCGGCTTGTACTCTAGAGTCGGTGGTGGTAGGGTTGAGGACAGACAGGCTAGAGTCTGTGCAGGAAGGTCTGGAGTGTAAGGCCTGGGGGTTGAACTGTGCCCAGGGGTAGTCCAGCAGTTCCTAAACATTTTGTTCTTAGAAACTTTTCACCCTCCTAAAAAATTTGAGGACCTTGAAGAGTTGTGGTTTGTGTGGGTTATATTTATTGATATTTATTATATTAGAAATTAAATCTGAGAAATTTAGAAGATACGAATTCATTTAAAAGTGAAAAGTGAAAGTCCTCAGTCATGTCCGACTCTTAGTGACCCCATGGACTGACCGTACAGTCAGTAGAATTCTCCAGGCCAGGAAACCAGAGTGGGTAAACTGTTCCCTTCTCCATATTCCTTGAAAAATGGCAGCAGGAAAACTCATTACCTGTCAGCATAAGTAATATACCTTTTAATTTTAAAAACAAAGCCTTTATAAGAAGAGTGGCACTGGCTTTTTTGTTTTTGTAGATCTCTTTACTATCTGGTTTATTAGCTGGATTCTCAATGTCTGTATCTGTAATTCAGCCTTTTGCAATAGTATCAGTCATCTGGCCTATGGGAGATCCCACTGGACCCTCGTGAGAGAATGTGAGTGAAGTAGACAGACAGCATCTTGGTATTATTAGGGAAGTCGTTTTGCCATCATACAGCCTCTTAGAGGGTCTCAAGGACGCTTAGGGGTCCCTGGACTCACTCTGAGCGTTACCGAGGTAGAGAAATCCTCACACGCGTTTCCAAGGCAGATGACGACCCAAGGTGTGTTTTACGACCCCCGTCTGTCCTCACTGCATGGGACATGCTGTGCTGTGTGCAGCCACCAAGGCACCAGGAATGGAGACTCCTCAGTGGGGCGTTAGAGGTGAGGGGCTGAGTCAGCAGGACATCAGTGAGAGGACCTGTTGACCCAGGGGGTCGTTGAGTTCACAGGAGTTAAAAATCTACAGAGAAAATGCTGTTGAGAAGAGGAGGGAATTTTGCACCAATGCAGGAATCTGTCTGTGCGTCTTCCTCTTAGCTGCCCGCCCGCGGCTTTCTCGGTCAGGGGTTAGAGCCTTCAGCCACCTCAGCCCCAGCCCAGGACTCGGAGCTTATTTCCCTCGTTCTCATGGTAGATGGCTTATCCCGCTGTACTGTGCTTCCACGGGTCCTGCTCCCGCTCCTGGCCCTGCGTCCCAGCAGGTGTCCTCGCGGTGTGCTCCCCTCGCTCTGGGCGCTCTGTCTGTCGTTCTCCTGCCTCCGCACCAGTCCTGTGTCTGCTGCCGGCCCCTGTCCGTCCGTCCCCGCTCTGCTCAGGCGTTTCTTAAATACCTTCCCTTTATGTTGTCAGCCTCTGACAGCCTGTCGGTCTACGAAGCTGTTCTGTGACAGCCACCTCTGACTTTCTTCTCACTCACTCAGCAGTCGACTTACTGAATAGATTCCGAATAGATTCCGTGTCTTCCATCATGTGTTTGTTTAGTTTTGTCCACTTGTCCTTTAATTTTGTGCCTTTATCATATTTTTTTTAGACCTCAGGTTTTCAAGTGGACTAACTACATCTACTTGAGCTACTTATTATGATTCAAAATAGTTGCCTAATGAACGTGTTTAAGGATGAAGAGTGCTGCCTGAATGGGCCTTTAATTGAAGTTATAGAATTCCCTTTAAAGACTTTAAAAAGATAGAATAGGCACACTTTCTAAAAGAATTTGTGAAAAATTCTGCCAGAGGCTTGTTAAGGGACCATTGTGAGGTCTCTTTATTTCTTTTGTTTCTGTGACTTGAGGATGCAGAAGTATGAAAAGATTATAGGTAATTATTTAGAATGGCTTATTATAGATCTCCTGAAAGCTGAAATTATGCATTAAATAATATGCAAGGACTTTCTTATTTTGAACGTGTCAAATATTTTATTAAAAGTATTAGATTGGAGCCATGACTTGGAGGATCACATATTTATTCTGGTTAATGACTTGACAGAGATTAGTGACTGAATTCTTTAAATGAAAGAGGAAGAATGGGCCCGATAATTCCTCACGGCGGCGGGGGTGGCGGCGGCCGGTTGGGTGCGGCGCTGCAGCGACTGATCTGCTGCTAGCCTGGCGGCCGAGCGTCGAGCTCCAGCCCGGCTTCCGCGTGCCCCGCAGGCTCCGCACCCCTGATGCTGCTCGGGCGCTGAGCCCGCCCCGGCCGGGACGATGGTGAAGTAGTTCCTGGGCCAGAGCGTGCTCCGGAGTTCCTGGGACCAAGTGTTCGCTGCCTTCTGGCAGCGGTACCCGAATCCCTATAGCAAACATGTCTTGACGGAAGACATAGTGCACCGAGAGGTGACCTCTGACCAGAAGCTCCTGTCCCGACGACTCCTGACCAAGACGAACAGGATGCCCCGCTGGGCTGAGCGACTGTTCCCTGCCAAGGTTGCTCACTCCGTGTACATCCTGGAGGATTCTATGTGGACCCACAAAACCAGACCATGACCACCTTTACCTGGAACATCAACCACGCCCGGCTGATGGTGGTGGAGGAACGATGTGTTTACCGTGTGAACTCTGATAACAGCGGCTGGACCGAAATCCGCCGGGAAGCCTGGGTCTCCTCTAGCTTATTTGGCGTCTCCAGAGCTGTCCAGGAATTTGGTCTCGCGCGGTTCAAAAGCAACGTGACCAAGACTATGAAGGGTTTTGAATACATCTTGGCCAAGCTGCAAGGTGAGGCCCCTCCCCAGACCCTTGTTGAAACAGACAAGGAAGCCAAGGAGAAGGCCAAGGAGACAGCACTGGCAGCTACGGAGAAGGCCAAGGACCTTGCCAGCAAGGCAGCCACGAAGCAGCAGCAGCAGCAGTTCGTGTAGCCGGCCCAGGCCCCGAGGCAGCAGCCTAGCAGACTACCGGCGCCGGTCCGTGCCCCCGCCTCCGGTACTTTATCATTAAAGCCAGCTTCTAGCCCTCTGGACTGTCTGGGCGGTGGGCTGAGGGCAGGGGCCCTGTTTGGCATCTCCAGCACAGCCAGCCCGTTCCCTGTGTCTGAGCTGGGCCTCCTTACTCCTGCATCGGGTGGCCGAGGACAGACGCAGTGACTTGCCCAGGGTCACTGCATCCAGGTGAAGTGCTCGTAAATGCTAGACTGTGAGCTCCATGAGGGCAGGGACCGTTGTTTTATCCTCTGATGTGTCCCAAGTATCTGAAACAAAATCTTACGTGTAACAGTCACTCAATAAATACTTGTTGAATTAAAAAAAAAAAAGGAAGAGGAAGAAGGAATATAGCAAAGACTGCCAAGACATATAAACCTGACTTCCCCTTCTCCCTTTTTACCTTCGTTATTTAATAGGTATTTCTTAGTGCCAGTTATGTGCCCAGCATAGTGGTAAACCCTGAGAAGACAGGGGTAAGCAAAATCAGGTATAGTTCTTGCCCTGAAGAAGTTTTAACATCTGATAGGAAAGAAGGGCCATTATATGTAATCACACAAGTTAAGTTTTTGGCTACAAGTAAATAACTGCCATGAAAAAATATAGAACTTGCATAATACAAAGATGAATTACCTAGTCTAAGGGATGCCCAGAATGCTTTCTTAAGGAAGAAACATTTACTTGTGAACTATAGGATGAGTAGGGGTTGATGAGGCAAAGATTTGAGCATGAGGCAGGCTCTCGGTAGCAGGAGCAGCCTGGGTAAAAAGGTCAGTGTCTGGGAAAGGACCAGGAAGAGGGCAGTCTGGCAGTGAGGGCAGAGTGGTCCAGAGTGTGACTGAGGATGTAATCAGATAGGCTAGAGGGACTTAAAGAGCTATTGTTTTTATCCTGTAAGTATTAGGGTGCCTTTTATGAGACTGTGGTGAGGAGATGAAAAAGAGAAAGGTGCAGAGAGAGAGAGAGAAAGAGGAAGACAGACAATGAGACAGAGATTGTGTGTGAGAGTGAATGAGTGAGTGTGTGTGTGCTTTCAAAATAGAGTGTGGATTGCCAATGGGAGAAAGCTTAGAGGCTGGTAAGAGAAGATGTCGGTAGACAAGCTGGAGGCTCTCATCACAATTCAGACTAAAGACCTTGAATTGGTGGAGCTTGGAAATTGGTAGGTGACAAAGTACAAGGTCAGAGAAGTAGATTCATTCAGAAGCTGTCTCACAGGTTGTGGGAGCTGACGGTAGATTAGATACGGGGGTAGATAAGGGTGTGAATGCCAAGAATGAGCCCTCAGTTCATTTGCTCAGTCGTGTCCGACTCTTGGCGACCCAAATGGCTGTAGCACCCCAGGCCTCCCTGTCCATCACCAACTCCCGGAGCTCGCTCAAACTTATGTCCATCGAGTCGGTGATGCCATCCAGCCATCTCATCCTCTGTCGTTCCCTTCTCCTCCTGCCTTCAATCCCTCCCAGCATCAGGGTCTTTTCAAATGAGTCAGTTCTTCACATCAGGTGGCCAAAGTATTGAAGTTTCAGTTTCAGCATCAGTCCCTCCACTGAATATTCAGGACTGATTTCCTTTAGGATTGACTGGTTTGATTTCCTTGCAGTTGAAGGGACTCTCTAGAGTCTTCTCCAACACCATAGTTCAAAAGCATCAATTCTTTGGCACTCAGCCTTCTTTATGGTCCAGCTCTCACATCCATACATGACTAATGGAAAAACTATAGCTTTGATTCTATGAACCTTTGCCAGTAAAGTAATGTCTCTGCTTTTTAATATGCTGTCTAGGTTGGTCATACTTTTCTTCCAAGGAGCAAGCATTTTTTAATTTCATGGCTGCAGTCACCATGTGCAGTGATTTTGGAACCCAAGAAAATAGTCTGTCACTGTTTCCATTGTTTGCCCATCTATTTGCCGTGAAATGATGGGACCGGATGCCATGATCTTAGTTTTCTGAATGTTGAGTTTTAAGCTTTTCCTCTATCCTCTCTCACTTTCATCAGGAGGCTCTTTAGTTCCTGTTGGCTTTATTCATGCAACTTTCTTTGTCCACATGTTCTTTTTAAATAATCCTATACAGTTGCCTTCCTTTGGGATACTTTTTCTTTCTTTTTTTAAAAATAGTTTTGATATATGGAAGAAAATTCTGTAATCAGTACTAGTAGTTAAAATTCTGTTTCCTGGAGTAGGTAGAGATTTAGGAATATTTTTTCCTTTATAAATTCTCTGTCCAATATCATAATCTTGAACAAATATGCATGTCTGTTTTTTGAGAAAGTACTCTCTGCATACATATATGTAGATTTGAGCCTGTATGTTTCCTGCTCTGAATGCCTGATTATCTATTTGCTGCCTTGTCATTCTAATGAGATTGCAAGGATTTGAATAGGGTGTATCTCTAAGGGTTAAGCTACATAATCAGTGATATTCAGAACACTTCAGTTTATGATTCTGGTTAGACTATAAAATCAGTTAAACTTGAGAGTTGTGATTCATCTGAGGAGTTTGCTCTTTACTGACTGTATACCATTTTACAAAGCTATATGAAAAATATTTGATGAGTTTAAAATGCAAGTTTATTAATAACCTTTCTTGATCTTTACTATGTAACATTTACTAAACTGAAATAGTACTTAATTTAATTACCATAGATAAACATGATCAATAGTTCTTGATATTTAATAATAAGGATATGGGATTTTCCATTTTAACCTATTGGCTACAACTGTAGAAAGACCCATGTTTTTGGTTCTGTGTGCTATTTTAATGCATAGTCAATCTTATATGATATCTTGTTATTCCAGTGTGTTTTTCCAAGTATTGGAATTTGTGCATGTTTCTGACTTTTCTTCCCAGTTTTAAGTCTGAAGATTGCTGAATGGTATATACAATGTAGTGAGCCCCCTTCTGCTCCTAACTTTTGTAGATATAAGTATATGCCATTTCTTTGAACTATTAAGAGCATGCTTTCCTACCAGCATTTCAAAAAGCATTGGCAGAATATACTGAATATATTGGCATTTATTGAATACAGAATATACTCAAAGATCATAAATTTGCTAATATCCTTAGGACACCTTTAAGAATTTATCAGATGAGAATAAAATGATTACCCCTGTCTCTAGTTAATATTGACAAATAGGAAACAAAAGTAAGCATCCAAGGGAGGGGAATAATTAAATATATTTTAATATTATAGACTAGTATCTGTGTATAAAATTATAAATCTGGATGCTACACAGCAAAATGTAAAACTGTATATAATGTATATTATAAATACAGCATTAAGCTTTTTAATTAAGATGTCTCACATTTAGACTATTTATAATTTGTCAATTGTAAATTCATATGGATTCACTGGAAAAGAAAATGCAAAAATGAAACTTTCAGTGGTAGAATTACTGGTCTTGTTCATTTTAGAAAGTATCTTTCAGTGCTATTCAATAAATACATTATTAGGGTGAATGCAAGAGTTTAAAATCCATTTGAGTTTTATTAGATTTTTTTAGACAAGTGGATTGTGGATACATTGTCAGACTGACTTGGTTGTTTCACAGTATTTTAAAATTATTGTTTATATCCAGTTGTTTCAGAAATTGTACCATATTTAGTTACTTCAGCAATCTAAATGTAGCTTTGTGAGGTGGGAGAGTTTTGTTGCTATACTGGTGTTGGGAGCCTGTGAGTTGACATTCACTTTTCATTCTGGTTCCTTTTTCTTTCCTTCCTACAGTCCACATACTTCTTGTTGGCCAAGCTGTGTCTGCGCTTTACTGCTGGAATTCAGAGCTGAATCACTTCTCTTTTATTCTTGAAGCACCATCTGCTTATGATGCAGCCTTTGTTACAGTGAAGTCCCTTAATTCAAGCAAGAATTTAATTGCTCTTGCAGGAGCCACCCACTCACATATATACGAGCTAACCTACGTCTCAAGCCAGTCTGACTTTATTCCTAGGTAGGTCCAACATTTTATGTTGAATGTCTTTATCTCACCATAATTTTATATGGCACTCATTTTTAAGTCTTTAGGTAGTGATGGAAAAAATATACTAAATATACGAGCTATTTATAAACCAGAAGTTTGGTTATTATCCATATTTCTAATATATATTCTTCCAGGTTGATTAGTATTAATTATGTTTTAGATTAAAATTTTACTTATGAAATGTGATTTCTGCACACTTTTAGTAGTAATCAATGCTATGAGAATTTTATGATTACTCTACCATTAATATGTCTTTAATTTGTTGTAGTGGACTTATTTTATATATACTTCTTATGCTAGTTCAGGTGAATTGATATTTGAGCCTGGAGACAAAGAAGCTATAATAGCGGTAAATGTCCTTGATGATACAGTTCCAGAGGAAGACGAATCCTTCAGAGTTCAACTTAAAAATCCCAAAGGAGGAGCAGAGATTGGTATTAATGGTTATGTACAAATAACTATTCTGTCTAATGATGATGCCTATGGAGTTGTTGGATTTGCTCAGGTAAAGATCCCACACTCAGAAGGCAAATGGTTTATTCATGGTGTTACTTTTTAGCTGCTATCAGCCCTCAGTGATTCATATTTTGAGTGTCTTAAGCCCCACTTTTTCTCCCTTTCCTGCTTCACCTCCTACTCTACATTATAAGGTGAATTCTACTGATGATTGAAGTTTATAGACTTGCACAGTGGACCCTTGAGTCACCTTGACTTGACCTTGTTTTGGTACTGATCCCCTTTATTAGATTGAATTTGAAGTGGTACTAGCTGGCCTTAGTCCAGGAGTTCGGCTCTGCTGTTACCCTTGTTTCCAGAGGGTAACAGTGAAGCAGATTCCAAGTATCCTATACACTGTCTTGTCACACACATCACCTGCAAATCTATTACTGTCCATTTATGCCTTTGTTGCTTCTTTATGAGAGAAAGAGAGAGAGATGTTTACAATTACATGTGTGCTGTACGCATGGACATGCTCTTTCCTGAGGAAAGAGACCTGTGCAGTTCTTCCCAGGTCGACTTCCACGCCCAGACTTCACATCCTTTTGTTGTTGCTAAGTTACTAAGTCGTGTCCGACTCTTTGCGACCCCATGGACTGTAGCCCACCAGGCTCCTCTGTCCATGGGATTTCCCAGGCAAGAATCTTGGGCTGGGTTGTCATTTCCTTCTCCAGGGGAATCTTTCCAAACCAGGGATCGAAACTGAATCTCTTACATCTCCTTCATTGGCAGGCAGATTCTTGACCAATGAACCACCTGGGAGGCCCTTCACCTTCCTTTGCCAGTGAGGAAAAGGTCACTCCCTATTTTGCATCATTTGGTCCTATTTGCAAAATGTATCCTGATTTCTTAATTAGAGTCACAGCTGCAGCTATCTTGTATGTTTTTTTTTAAAATACTCTGCAAGTAAGGACAGAACCTGACTTAAACACCTAGGATATGTCTACCGAGGAGGTGGGCTTGGAGTTGCCTGGTTGTTCTGCTCTGTCACTGTGGTTCAGATTCTTTCCTCTTCTCTACTTTGCCAACACAAAGCTTATCTTTCATTTTGTTGTTCGAAAGCTGCTGCTGTTGTTAAGGCTACTGCTTTCTTGTCCATGTTTGTTCATGGCCGGTTGTGAGAAGAGAGATGCTTTGTGTGGCTCTTGGGGTAAGAAAGAAGTTTCCCAAATGCCTCTTTGTATGTCTCATTGCCCAGAACTGGGGTGACAGGCTCACTTACTTGGTCATTTATTCATTCAAGTAGCAGCGCAATCTAACTCACACTTGAAAGGACATTATGTTCGTAGAATTGAGCCTAGGTTGTATGTGGGCAAGGACTGAAGTAGACCAGACAGGAGACTAGAGCAGAAATGAAAAATTCAGCAGAAAATAGACATAGAGCAATTCAGCAGGAAATGATAGACCCATGGGGAGCATGAATGTGCCTTGCACCAAGACACAGCCTCTGCAGAAGGAGCAGTTTGGGGGGATAAAATGCGGAGTTTGGGGCTTACTAATGCTTCCACAGGTTGTGGGATCACTCTGTTACCCAGCCCATCCATTTCTGAAGCCAAAGGCAGGTCAGCTTCCTGTGAGGCAGCTCTGCCCAACAGAATTATAATATGAGCCCCTGGGTAATTCTTGAGTTTTCTAGAAACCCCATTAGAAAAAGCAAAAAGAAACGTGTGAAGTCAGTTTTCATGTTTTATTTAACCCAATATATTTGAAATACTGTTGTTTCAACATGTAGTCAACATAGAATTACTTAGGAAATACTTGACACCCCTTTTTTCATATTTTGTCTTCAAACCCAGTGGGCGTTTTTACTCTTAGAGACTAGTCCTATTTCAGGTGCTTAGGAGCCACACGTGGTAAGTGGCTGCTGGGTGGACAGAGTAACCCTAAGACATGAGCTGTGGGAGGGTTCGAAAGAAAGAAGACACCCTCCTTCCCCGCCAGGTGTTCGCATGACTTGTTCCCTCACTTTATTTCCTCTCTGCTGAAATGCCATCTTAACAGAAAGACCTTTTACGACTGAAAAATGTGACTCCCACCAGCAGTCTATCACTTTTTATTTCACCTTAATCTTACAGCCTTACAGCAGCCTAGTTTGTCTGTTTCTTTTCGCTAGTATTTAAGAGCATGAGGGGCTTCCTAAGAGGTGCTAGAGGTAAAGAACCCACCTGCCGATGCAGGAGACATAAGAGGCGCAGGTTCAATCCCTGGGCCGGTAAGATTCACTGGAGGAGGGCATGGCAACCCACTCCAGTATTCTTGCCTGGAGAATCCCATGGACAGAGGAGCCTGGCAGGCTATGGTCCATAGGGTCGCAAAGTGTTGGACACAACTGAAGCTGCTTAGCATGCATACATGCAAGAGTGTGAGAGCTCTCATACCGCTTTCTCTGAATCAGAGAAGTGCCTGGCACCCAGTCGGTGCTTCCTGTGAACCTGTCATTATGCAGGAGAGGAAACAGAAGGCTCCCGTGGGCTTCTCGAGGCCTCATACAAGTTTGGAGGGTGGAGCTGCAGCTCCTGGGGCAGGAACCCACATGCTCTGCCGCTCAGCTTCATCCTCTCCCCCCAAGTCATGCTGTATTTGAGGAGTCTATCGTGTTCCTCAGCTGCCTAAGCATAGACCTCTGTTTGTGAAACCTGTTTCATAATTGTTTCAGAACTATCAAATCACTGTGGTGTGATCCTTTCCAATAGACAGAATCCTAGGTTTCTCCGATCCACCCAGTCAAGCTCCTCAGTACAGGCCTCTGTGTCTGGACAGCGTCATTCCAAGCTGGGACTTAAGAAGATGTTGAGAATTTCTTGAATATTTTCTGGCTATATTAAATCCTCATTTTACCAATCCTTGTTAATAGATGGCATGAAGCCAGCGAGAGGCTTCTCTTTTGAAGTCTTTTTTTTTTTTTAAAGCATTGTCTTTTGTGAAGAAATTATACGCATATTTTAAAATCAAAGCACTTTCTGCAGGGGTGTTTGATTGCCTTGAGCAGGATTTTATTACTGTGTAACATCTGTAACAGTGTGTTGAGATGCTGTGTAAAATATTACTATAGAGTTGGATATCTTCTCAAATTAGCATTCTAACTAGAAGCTTTCATAAGCTTAAATGAAATTTCTTAATTTCATTTGAGAAATTAGTGGGGGAGGTTTTTTTTTTTTTTCAGATTTAGTAAAGAAACAAGAAAAACCTTTCTGGAAGGATTTTTAAAAGTCTTTGTATTCTCTCTGTATTGCCTATGGAGGAAGCAGGGTTATTGTAAGAAGAGACTCTTTGGAGTATTAATTTTGAGGAAAAGTTCGTTAAAAGGTCTCAATAGAAGTTGTGGGCTTTGGGCAAAGAAAGTTCCAGTCAGAGAGATGCAGAAATCAGTTTGGAACAAAGGGCAGAGTCTCAGAAGTATAGGTGAGCAGCGGAGTAAGGGATTCTAGCAGGAAGGAGAGCTATCGTTCTGGCGGGAAAAGGAGTTGTAAAGAGCATGGGCTAAGAATGTAACATCATCCGTGGGAACATCACAGACTGTAGAAATGTTTCAGAGGATATGAATGTAAGGATAGGAAACATTTGTCAGTGGTCAGAAAGGAGCTCCTGGGTTCTCATGATGTCATTACATTTGGATGGGACCTCACGGACCATGTAGACCAAACACTTATTTTACAATCAGGAAGCAAAGACTTGGAAGGATTGCTGGATCGTAATGTAGTGGAGGAAGAAGGCTTTTGTGCTGACTTCCCTATGATATTGCTGTTCTACAAGCTGCTTACATGCTATGTATACTGTTTAAAAAAATGAGCATGCTTTCTGAGTATAAAAATTTTATACGTATATTGAAGAAAATTTGAAAAATACAGAGCTGGGGAAAAAAAGCTATAAAATTAACATTTTCATTTACTTTAACTCAGTCTTTTACTTATTCAGACTTCCATGTTTTAAAGTACAGTCATGGTCATTCTCTATTACCATTTTTAAAATTATTGTTTTTTACTTAATGTGTTATGTTGCTTAGTACTGTGAATTTTGCAAATGCATGATATCATGAAATAAAAGTCTGCTTAGATAACTTCAAATAGCTCTCTGCAACTTCCTGTGTATTTTACAGAATTCATTATATAAGCAAGTGGAAGAAATGGATCAAGATAGCCTGATAACCTTGAATGTGGAACGCTTAAAAGGAACATATGGTCGTATAACCGTAGGGTGGGAAGCCGACGGAAGTATTAGTGATATATTTCCTACCTCAGGAGTGGTATGTAATTTAGAAAATTATCAGAAAATCACTTTTAAATTGTGGTTGCTATTGATACATGGGACCAAACACTGCCCTGTGGGTGAAGTATTTGAGTTTGACCATGTCACCACTGGATTCCGCCTAATAACCATAGAGAGGGATACACGTTAAGGTTAGTTTTATTGCTGTGACTCTTCCTTCTTGCCCCTGTAATATCAAAATTATCTGTAAAACAGTATCCCTTTTGAAATTCAGTACACTAGTCAGCCAAATTATGGGTGTATTACACTGTCAGAAAGATAAAACCAATGCATCTGGGGCTGGAAATGTGGTTTTGAGATTTGGGTAGAATAGAAGCTATAAATAGAGAACAAGTATATGTGAAATAGCCAGGTGTATGGGAAAATAGACCAGAGTTGTGTGCTCAGTAGTTGTTGAGTTTCCTATTTTCCAGCTCCAGGGAGGGGATGTGATATTGCATCCCCAATTTAGCAATCCTTGATCTCAGGTCACCTTCTGTTTTGGGGCATACATGTGTGTTCAGTTGCATCTAACTATCTGCAGCCACCTGGACTGTAGCTTGCGAGGCTCCTCTGTCCATTGCATTTCCCAGGCAATAATACTGAGGTGGGTTGCCACTCCCTTCTCCAGGGGATCTTTCCATCCCAGGGATCAAACCCATGTCTCCTGCATCTCCTACATTAGCGGGTGAATTCTTTACCGCTGAGCCACATGGGAAGCCCTGTGGGTCATAATCTTGGGTGCAATAGTGTGCTGCAGTGAGGACAGTTCCCGTGAGAAATACAGAAGCTGTTATTCCCAATAGCCATGGGATGGGTGCATAAGTCACAGGAAGGGGTCTGGGAGAGTATCACATAATGTACTGTTGGAGGGTAGTAGACATTCAAGACACAAGTTTGAGGATGGACTCAGAATGAGTCAAAGAAGTTAGCTGACTCACAAAGAGAGGGTTCAGGGGCTTTTGGTTCCTAATTGGAGGATGACTTGTCTTGGGTCTCATAGATTACTCTTGTGTATTTTGCCCGAGTGTTTCTCTGAAGAGTGCTTTTAAAAGACCTCTTGTGGAATTTTCTCTAAACAGGATAGGTGTTTATTATGGTTCATCATTTCTAGATTTCTGTATCATTGGAAAGATGATTGGAGCAAAGTGTCTTAAGGATATTATGGCAAATTTTATTGCAGTGAATATGTATTCAGGCTACTAAAAACTTTAAGTTGTGTTTCTCAGGTTCTGAATTGTATTTCCCCAATTAGTATTTCTCATGTAAGCATAATTAAAATTATTTCTAATTTAAATGCCAAAAGTGTCTTTAAGTATGGACTATAGTTTGGATGAGACGTGTTTTATCCAAAGGTGAGTAAATTCTGTAAAAGGTCAGATAGTAAATACTTTAGACATTAGGGGCTGTATGGTCTTTTCCCCAGCCGTCAGCTTTGCCTTTGTAGCACAACAGTAGCAATAGACAATATGTGATCAAATGAGTTTTTCTGTTTTCCAGTAAAACTTGATTTCTAAAAAGTGGATTTACCAAAGGGCAGTAGTTTTCTTACTCCTGATTTTATTAATAAAGCTCTTGAGTTTATATCCTGAAGTGCCTTCTCCAGGTGGAGAGATGAGTGCCAGCAAAATAGGCTTGTAATGCTAGTTTAAATAGTTGTAAATAGTTTGTATCCCTGTTAATAAGTAAGTAAGTAAGTGTTAGTTGCTCAGTCATGTCTGACTCTTTGTGACCCTATGGACTATAGCCCACCAGGCTCCTCTGTCCATAGAATTTCCCAGGCAAGAATACAGAAGTGGGTTGCTACTTCCTTCTCCAGGGGAACTTAGCAACTTGAGGACTGAACCTGAGTCTCCTGCCTTGCAGGTGGATTCTTTATCATCTGAGCCACCAGGGAAGTCCTGTGTCCCTATTACTAGAGGATCAAGTCTGAGGTGGGGAACAAAGGGAAATGGCATTCAAGAAACAGACAGAAGCCCTTTCAGAAAGGACTTCAGGTGCCTTTTAGCAAATTGCGTTTTGAATCTTCAGATAATGCAGACACAGAGGAGAGAGCTGCTATGACTTGTATCTCTGTCTTTCTACTTCTATTTTGACTGAATCATTGTTAAATAATACATTCAGAGTTTAAGCAAGGGAAGTAGGATTCCTAGCAAAAATTTGTAGAGGAAAATATTTAATGTTTATAGATTTTATATATGGTACCTAGGATTTAAATTTTCAGAGAGAGTATGTAATCAGTGTTTCATTAAGAATGTAGGTTCCAGGGCAGGACAGTTTGGCTACATGATTTATTAGCTTAAAGTTTTAGTAGTGATTTACTTTTTCTTTTTCCTAAAAATCTTATCTTTCTCATGTGAAAGGCATTTGATTGATTTATAGGATCATATGTTGTTGCTTATTTAAGATATGGCCAATATTAAAAGATAATCTAACCTTTGATATTCTTACTGCACAGTGATAACTAAAATATAAATAAAATCCTCTTTCTTTAAAATTTTAGATTTCATTTTCTGAAGGCCAGGCACTGTCTACAATTACTCTGACTGTTCTTGCTGATGATCTACCAGAATTGTCAGAGATTGTCATTGTAACACTCATCCGTATTATCACAGAAGGGGTTGAGGACCCATCAAAAGGTGCTACTATTGATCAGAAAAGAAACAAGTCTGTGATAACCACTCTGCCCAATGACTCACCTTTTGGCTTGGTCGGCTGGCATGCTGAGTCTCTCTTCGTTAGAGTAGCAGAGCCTAAAGGTAAATCTTGTTAGATATTTTCAGGTTCTCATAAGTTTTATTGAATAGTTTAATTCTAATATTTACTGGGGATATAAATTGCTTTTTGTATGATGTTTTTCAGTTCGACAGGTCATAATCCTTTTTACTTTTTATTTGTCTTTATTAAATTGTCTGATCATGTCATCAGTCAGTGACATGGCTGTATGAAAAACTTCTACTTTTGAGATATTACTGTCATAATAGAAATATTAATATTTTAGTAAATCATTGTAGTAGAAGTGTTTGGTTTTTATTTAACTTTCTCTTTTTCATTTTTAATCTATCTGTTCTCTTTTCTTGCTCAGTTTCTCCTGTATAGGTTTTCAATAGTTATGGTACTTGAGATGGTAATTATTAAACCCAAGGCAATAATTAGAATAATATTTTTCTGTGAAGTATGAATGATCAGTTTCTATTTCCCTGTTTCCTTTGAGTTTCATGTTGACATCTTTGCCTGACTCTTTGTATAAATTGTAGAATAAATAGATTTTTATAGATAGAGGTCATTTGACCTATTTAGATAAAAGGTTAAGTATAATATGTATGTATTGGGTTGGTCAGGACGTTTGTTTGGGTTTTTTCATAAGACAGTACAGAAGAACCTGAACGAACCCCAGTATTAAGACTAGGCTATGTGAAGGTTCTAAAATTTTCAAATAGAAACAGACATCGCTCCAGGACCTTTCACTTAAATAGCTGATGGAGAAAAATGACATGTAGGTCTTTATATGTCTGTATATATGGGAACAGAAATAGTAGCCTTAAAGTAAAATGATCTGTTCATTTATCCATTCAGCAACCATAGCACCTAGTAAGTACCAGAAATCATGCTACGTGTTTTGGAAGCAAAGACGTGGTATTCAGTTGTTAGAAACGCACAGACTGGTAGGGAAGATTGACATGCCTTTTTTTTTTTTTCATTTTTAGCAAATTAAATTTTAAAAATCTAAGAAGTGGAATAGGTTCTGTGAGATACTTTGAGCTCTGTGATAGCCACCTTTAAGAACAAACTTACTTTTTAATAATGAGTCATTAAATGACTTGGTGTGTTTAATTTTTCATTTTTGAAGAATCTTCTTAGCATTTGTCATTAGCCCCTCTGCTCATCCTCCAGGTATGCGTTTTCTTGGTATTTTCAGCAGTTTCTGTTAATAGGCATGCCATGTGCACCATAGAGAGAGAGACCCAGAAGTGAGGGTTTAAAACTGGGAATTACTGCCGGCGGTGTATGGCGATCCTTAGCACAGCTCTGGTCACTGGTTGGGGAAAGCACGAACTGTTCCTTGGGAGTATACGTTGCCTTTGCTTTGTCTGTCTTGCTTTTCCTGTCTGGAAGAGATAGTCAGAACACTGCAGCCTCAGTGCTTAGAATAGCACCAACAGCTATTGGAAACGTTTACTTACTTGAGGCACGTCTGTCTCGTAGAGAACATCACCGCTCTTCAGTTACAAATTGTTCGAGATAAAGGATTACTTGGAGACATAGCCATTCAGTTGGTAGCTCAACCCAATTTCTTACTGCACATCAATAATCAAGCCACTGAGAATGAAGATTATGTGCTACAAGAAACAATGATAATAATGAAAGAAAACATGAAAGAAACTTATGTCAAAGTTGCCATTCTGCCGGTGAGTCTAAATGGCAACCCACTCCAGTGTTCTTGCCTGGAGAATCCCAGGGACGGGGGAGCCTGGTGGGCTGCCGTCTATGGGGTCGCACAGAGTCGGACACGACTGAAGCGACTTAGCAGCAGCAGCAGCTAGGGTTCAATGAGTATGATATAATAATAAAGGAAAATGAAGATAAAAGATGAAAATGCGATGCTCTTAAAGGTAAAATCTTTAAAAAATATACTTTTAAAATATTAAGATGTAAGTACTCTCATGCTCCCACTCCCCCTAATATTTAATGTGTGTGCTCAGTCACTCAGGCGTGTCTGGGTCTTTGCAACACTATAGTCCACCAGGCTCCTCTGTCTGTGGAATTTTCCAGGCAAGAATACTGGGGTTGGTTGTTATTTCCTTCTCCAGAGGATCTTCCCGATCTAGGGATTGAAGCTGTGTCTCCACCATCTCCTGATTTGCAGGTGGATTCTTTACCACTGAGCCACCAGGGAAGACCCTAATATTTAATAATAGATGAATATTTTGTAATTGAAAGATAAAAATAACAGGTGTATTCATTTTTTATATTTATTTTGGAACTGGAATATTGTTGGAATGACCTTTGAAGCATTGAATTTGGATTGATTATATGTCTGGTTGGATCCTCTATTCTGTTGGTTTGTTAGTTGTTTTCAACTAATGACGGAATGAATAAAATGCCCAAGTTCATCTGGTTATTTTGATTATTGGTTTGATATGATTACTTGAATTAAGATTAGTCTTCAGATGGATTAGATCGTTCTCTTTCTCTCCTTTGTCTAAGGAGAATGTGTATACACTTCGTATATACATCTGTAATGAAGCAAGGGAAACTGAAATTTGTTAATAGTGTTATCACTAATATATAATTAAATGTTATCTTTATATATTGTGTACTATATAATATTATTGAGTGAATATAATATTGTATAATAATATAGTGTTATTAATAGTGGTATTCATGGTATTAGATAATAGTGGCTTCTGGAGAGGACATTCTGGAAAGACATGAGTGATGAAACAGAGATTTCCTTTCATTTTCACTAGGTATTCTATCTTTTGAAATTTTTTATTACCAACTGAAAAATAAGATAACAGTTTTTTAAAAGTTAATTAAAATATGATTATAATTAGATTTTTTAAAGTGTAGAACTTCATTTTTAAGATGTATGTAGCATTTACCACCTTCTCCTAAATTGAGGGAATGTCATATATATAGAACATATTCAATAGAGTGTGGTCAAAATTGTAGGATAGAGTTTCTTTTTTCTAATTTATTTTACTTGCTTATGAGTAAGTGGCTTCCATTGGGCAACATCACCCGTATGCTTGAATATCCCCTGAGATTCTGAGATTGTCAGTAGTGAAAGTGAAGTCGCTCAGTCGTGTCCGACTCCTAGCGACCCCATGGACTGCAGCCTACCAGGCTCCTCCGTCCATGGGATTTTCCAGGCAAGAGTACTGGAGTGGGTTGCCATTGCCTGTCAATAGGAATGTATTAAAATATAAAAAAGGGATATTTTTTTTGTGTGTGGTAGAGCAGCCCATTCCTGTGGGTGTCATTTTTTACTGAAAAATACTGCACTTCCAGTGCAAATTGAATGTATTTTAAAAAATAAAACACCATCTCCCTCCTCCTCCCTTGCTTCTTGGCACCTAGGATGATGTTCCCGAGCTGGAGGAAGGGTTTACTGTCAGCATCACTGACGTGCGCCTGGTGAACTCTGACGTCTCTGCAGGACAGCCCGGTGTACGAAGGCCGGGGCTGGAAATGGTTGAGATAATGATCGAAGAAAATGATGATCCCAGAGGAATGTTTAAGTTCCACGTTACCAGAGTGAGATGAACTTTCACATATTTATAGTAATACAAAAGCTTGTACCTGCTGATTGGGCCAGTGTCCTGTATTTTCTGAAAAATAATTGACTTTTATTGTAGATATTAATAAATACCTCTCAAAGTTTTTCTTATAGACTAATTCTTAAGCTCTCTTAGACCAAAGGATTAAGCGTTTATTTGCATTACATTTAAATGTCAGAGTTCTGAAGACTGAATATGCATACTTTTATTCAGCTATTAATTTGAAGGGTAAAGTATAAGACCTAGTGGTAGAGATAATAAATTTAGATCATGATGAATTGTAAGAGTTACTTTTGTCTTGCATTTTAATTTACATATTCTTTACTTAAAGGATGCTGGAGTCATTACTGCCTATGAGATGCCTCCACCCCTGAACGTTCTTCAAGTTCCTGTAGTTCGGCTGGCTGGAAGCTTTGGGGCAGTAAATGTATATTGGAAAGCAACAGTGGACAGTGCTGGCCTGGAAGACTTTAAGCCGTCTCATGGGATTCTTGAATTTGCAGATAGACAAGTATGCTAGTCACAGACATATTAGCATTTTTTGGTTGTACCCCAGACATTTTATAGGCATCTACCAAATGAACGTGCAGTGGTGATGGCTAAATGTATAATATTCTAAATTCCCACATCAGGCTAACAGAGATATTGTTAGCTGATGTATAATTTATTAATGGACATGGAGAGAAGATATAAATAAGCAAGAATCTCACCCTCTCTGAGCTTTCCCACCTCGTATTCTAAGTTATAAAAGGATAATAATTGGCTTAGAGGTGCCTAAGAATGTATAAAATATTGCCTGATGAACTAGACTATTCCTATGAATTTTAGGTTTTTTATTCTGTTTATTTCTTAATGTTTATAAATATAAATATTTATTTAGGATTTGCACCAAAAGTGTATACATTTATAACTAAAGATATTTATTATGTATATTTATTATTATCCAAAAACATTTTTTTTTTTTTACAATTAAAAAAGACTAAAATGATAGAAAAGGAGCACAGTAGTTAAAACTGGAAAAAACTGAAAACCAGTATTCTAGATTTGGGTCAACCAGTGCTAAAAATTACACAATATTCCTTAAGATTTGTAAGCTTGTGAACTGGGCATTTTGTAATATGTAAGCATAAGATATGTTCATAAATTTTTAAATCAGTAAGTGGAAAAAGCATGTGAACAATCATGAAAATGTTAGTAACTTCAAACAGCCGTATCGATTTACACGCAGTCTGATTTTGCCTGCACAGATATGCGTAGTGTACATCAACTTATTAGTTGCCCTTGGAGGATAGTAAGTACAGCTAAAAGATAAGCATGCAGTTTCCTACACATAAAGGTCTGTTGTTCATATTTGAAATCATGAGATTTTAGCAAATTTTGGACTATAAAACATTTTCTACTAAGAGGAAAGGAAATGTAGATTTTACATTAAAAGGAGAAACAAATTGACTTTCATTGAGGTGGCCTTCTAACTTTATATTATCAGTACTTTATCCTTTTCAAAAAGTTAAAGCCCCATCACTTAGCACCCTTTGGATCATCATTATTCTTAAATCTAACATCCTGTAGGGCAAGTATTCTGTGTTCCACAGTATTGACGAGGTGCAGGCATTTTGATAAGCTTTTATTTTGTTCAGGTTTCTGTTTTCCCTGAGTATGACATCCAGATTTTTCATTTTCTCTGTTATTATATAAAGGTGGTTTTAGGTAGGAGAACCATTTCTTGATAAATGTCTATGTCATTTCCCTCTGGGATACAAAAAAGGATTTTAAATATGGACGACAGCTGGGATATTTTTGTGACCAATAGTTATATTACAAGCTGGACCAAATTATAAGTTATAAAAACTTTTAACATAGAGCCAGACATGAATAAATCCCTGATCACAAATTTCTAATAATAGCGAATTTGGATTTTCTTCCTTCTTGTCTTTTCCCCTATATTACAAGAACAGTAATTTGAAACCAAAGGGATTTACTTTAGTTGCAGAAGATAGTAATAATTTATGAGGTACAGTTTTATATCAGGTCATATTAATACTAAATATGCTAAAATTTATGTTTGTGCAATGGTTATTAGAACCTGCATGACATTTAAAATATTTTTGTTCAAGAATAAGACTTCATTGTTTTTTTGAATCAGTAACTATATTTTATTACATATATAATTTCCTTTATTTTGGAAACAGTGAACTGAAACGTTTTGACTTTGAAATGCTGTAAATATATGACTTTAAAATAGTATTATGACACAACAGGTGAAAATGCCTGCTTTTTTCTTTGGTACTGTGTTTCTAAATTCCAACTAAAAATGTTTGCCATCGAAAATTAGTAACACGTTCTACCCTCCCTGCCTCTCCCCCTCCTCCCTCTTTCTCTTCCTCCCTCTTTCCTTCCTTCCTTCTTTACTTTTACAGGTTAAGGCAGTGATAGAAATCACCATAATTGATGATGATGAATTTGAGTTCACGGAGATGTTCAATATTTCCTTAATCAAGGTGGCTGGAGGTGGCAGACTTGGCGATGATGATATTGTGGTAACTGTTGTTATCCCACAAAATGATTCTCCATTTGGAGTATTTGGCTTTGAAGAAAAGACTGTAAGTGAAATATATCAGGGGGTGGGGGGTGCTTTCCTCTAGACTCGTTTTTCATTTCATTTATAGTAGAAAGGAAATTTCCTTTTTTTTCTAGATTTCATTACTCTTTACTTAAAGATTCTTTTCTCAAGGCTCTTTTGAGTTGATTGTTGAATTAGGGGCCAGTCCTCTAACTTAGGCAGTTTCACAGTAGTGAGAGCTCTTGGTATCAGGCAGTTAAAAAGGAGAACACATTTCCATGATTGGGTGTGACAGACCACGAGGTACTTTTGTCTAGACATTCTGTTCTCTACCTGCTCTCCTACCAGACTGCCATCCTCGTTAGAAAGAAAGAGTCTGTCATTTTCTGACCCTAGGATGGTTTGGCTGGGGAGAGATTTATATTCCTCACCTCTTGGGTCTTCTATCTTGATTTACATTGAACAAAACACTACAGTCACCCCTGACTCCTGTGTTTCCCTGTATTTCTTCTCTCTCCCTCCCCTCTTACTTCCCCTTGACTGCCTGCTCTCAAGACCTACAAGAGTGAGCCCAATTATTATTGGTTCAGCCCCTGAGAGAGAAAAGCTTTGACTAGTACTAAGTTATCTCTACACCTTAAATATAAAATAAAGTGTATCGTAATTATTGACATAATGATGACGTCATAACTACTATGACTTTATCTTTCAAAGGAAGTTTCAAGCCGAAACAGCCACACAAATCTTTAGATAGTTTTGATGCACAACAACTTTTCTGGCTCCTGTATTATCGTTCCCTTTATTTAGTCACTTATAGGGAATCAGTAATTCACCTTAGATCATTTTAAATAATAGCAAATTTTTCTAATGCTTATTATCTTTACTGTTCTTTGAATACAAGGCTAGAACTATGGCTTGCCCTATAGTTTAGATAGACACTAATAACTGCCTAATTATTGACCATTGACATTTTAACTTCATAAGAAAATGGAAACTATAAAAGAACAGAGTACATCTGCTGCTGTAGTCTCATGAGACTCTCCCTTGAGAAAGGAATGAGTGGAAGTAAGTGTTTTGTAAACGGTGAAAGATTCACATGAGAGTATCTGTGAGTTTTTTGCAGGCAACCTAAGAAGTTTGGAAAATACAAAAGGTATTAAGAAAAAAATAGCCATAATATTACTGCTCTCAGATATCATTAGTAGATATCATTAGTATTTGGTTATTTCCATCCAGGCCTTCTTTGCATATTTGCAGAGTAATAATATATGTGAATATGCAATTTATTTTTATAAAATGTATGAAATGAAATGTGCTAAAAATGTATTGTCTATTAGCTTCTGAGGTTAGATTATGAATGTTCAGGGTTTAAGTAATCCAGCCTCCAGTTGATGAAACCTTATAATAATGTTTTGACTTTTCACTTTGTTACACTTTTGGACTTAGCTGTTGGGGAGTGTATTTACGAGTTTCTCTCACTTTTTGAGAAAATGAAGAGATCCCCTATTATTCATAAATAATTTATATTTATTAATTTTATTTTAGCTGCAGTTGTAAAGTTTACTGCAAAAACCTTAGTGTACCCTTGATCTGGGAACTACTGTCTTACTGTAATAGCCTCACATTTCCAACTTGTCTTATCATCTAAAAGTAAGATTTAAGTCACCCAAACTCTTGTTGTGAGGAGTGAGTTGTTATATGTAAAGCATATATAATTGGACTTTACCCTCAATAGGTGTCAATTGCTATTTTACTTGTTGATACTAATAATAGCAGCTTGTTGCTCATCCTTTGTGGCTGCTTTCCTTATATCTTATCTTTCTTTCAGCCAGAAGCTCTTGATAACATGAAATTTATATTTTAATATGTATCTATAAGATATAGTATTTTGTGCACACAGTGAACATTCTGGTAGCATTATTTGGTGACACTGATTAGATTCAGAACTGAAAAACCCTGAGACAAGATTATTGGTATTAATGTGTCAAAATTAATAAGCTGCTCCCGGGACAATGTGCTAAATATACCAGAGCCCTGGGTAGAGCAAAGACTTATAGAAATACACTTGTGAAGCTGAAATTAGAATGTTACTATTTACAGAAACAAAAAGGACTTATATATGCAGTTTGTTAATAATGGATTTTTTCTTTCTTACTTCTCTCTCTCTCATTTGCTATTTTTGTTCTCTGAGGAGTGGTATGAACAACAGTTGGTGTGGAATCAAATTATCAGAACTAAATCCCAGATTCCTTTTCTCCAAATATGTGTATATCTTTGGCCCTCAGATTTCTTAGTTTTTGTGAGGCTTAAATAAGGTAAGGTGAAAATGTTAGTCGCTCAGTCATGTCTGACTCTTTGGGACCCACCAGGCTCTTCTGTCCATGGAATTCTCCAAGGAAGAATACTGAAGTGGGTAGCCATTCCCTTCCAGGGGATCGTCCCGATCCAGGGATTGAACCTGGGTCTCCTGCGTTGCAGGCAGATTCTTTACTGTCTGAGCCACATGGAATCCCTGGTGTAAGACGTGACGCATAGTAGAAACCCAATACATATCAATTGGCTCCAAATCTCTACTCTTGGCACCAATGCAAAATGTCATTAAAAAAAAAACCCCAAATAGGTGTGTTTCTTGAAAATGGAAGGTGTTGTGCCATATTTTTGTGTTTATATAGCAAATGCATGGAATAGGCTCAGTTTGGTCCTTGCTTCACAGAGTCAATATATGTAATTCATATTAGGTCTGTATTGTGTGGGGAGTCTTACTGCCATAAAAGGAATCCCCAAATCTCAGTTTTAATAGTTTATTTCTTCTTTACGCCAAAGTCCTACATTGCTGTTCCTAGTTGGGGTCTTATGAATACCTCTTCTCCAACTGGCGTCTCAGGCACTAGACTCTCCATCTGTGACTCTGCCTCCTCTGGTCACCTGGCAAATGGAGACAGATGGAATATGGAGATTGTGTGGGAAACTGATGGCCAGACTATGATTAGCAGGCTCTGCCTATACTTTTTGGGCCAGATATTCAGTAACAATCTCCATCTAATTGCAGAAGAGGTTAGGAAATGCCAAGTAGCTGAGTGTCTGGGACAAAAAGAGAATGGGATTTGGTGAAGCTTTTTTTTTGTTTTCTGCCACGTGATTGTGAATAGAATTCTAGATTTAGAAATTGTGGTTGATTTTCTTTTTTCCAGGTAATGGTAGATGAATCCCTTTTGTCTGATGACCCTGATTCGTACGTGACACTGACAGTTGTCCGGTCCCCAGGAGGTAGAGGAGCTGTCCGGCTTCAGTGGACCATAGATGAGATGGCTAAGGACGACCTCAGTCCTTTAAGTGGGACGCTTCATTTTGATGAGGTATGGTCATCATCAGGATGCCTGCAGTTTTTCTCTAATTTGTCTTTGATGTTCTTTTCCATAGTATTGCTTATAAAGTCATTTGATGTTAACAGTATTCACTATGTCTGTAATTTTTTGAAATCACATGCACTGTGGGGAAATCACACATGCGCACACACACACCCCTCCCTAAATGTCTGAAATCAAATTTAGTTTTGACACTGCCTACATCAACCATTAAAACTACTCTGCTGTCCACATTGCCTCCCCTGATTGAGGGCAAAACCAGTCAAGCAAGCAGGACATCCAGCTGTCATCCCCATCTCCATCTGTTCTGTAACTTTTGCATATATTTGACAACCAAAATTGGTTAGTTTTCCCTTTTCAATACCCTTTCTGTCCCTTCTACCCTGTCATGGTTGTGACAGTCCATGCCTCCATCATCTCTCCTTGGGTAATCTTTTAACTTATGGTCCCACTCCAAATCTTTTTTCTGGCCATTATCTGTGCCTCTGACTTACTTTTTTTGTTCAGCCCCTCAGTCGTGTCTGACTCTGTGTGACCCCATGGACTGCAGCACACCAGGTTTCCCTGTCTTTCACCATCTCCCGGAGCTTGCTCAGACTCATGTCTCTTGAGTTGGTGATGCCATCCAACCATCTCATCCTTTCTCACCCCTTTCTCCTCCTGCCTTTCTGAAAGGAAGGTCTTGTTTTGCCATCTCTTGCTTAACATGATCCATGCTGTCTTCTTACCCATAGAACTTTGGGCTCTAAAACATGGAACACAGAGCCTCTTGGAAGGAATCCTGGCTGTCCCTTTCTCCCAGTTAATCTGAGCAGAGGGTTTCAGTGAATCCAATCTAACCAGACCCAACTAGTAGTCATCAGTCAGACTCTGAACTCTTTTGTCCTAGAAGGAGGGATGGCTAAGTGAAAGAGCATTTGACAGGCTGATTCTTAAACCTTTATGGAGATGTAAAAGACCAAGAATAGCAAGAAACTCACAAAGAAGGATGGAGGGTGGCCTTCCCCAACTCAATTTAAGATAGTATGTATCAAAGGTAAATACGGTAGTATGATTGGCTTTGAGATGGACAAGTAGGCTAAAGAGAAGAAACTGGGGAGTCTGGGTTTATCAGTCTTTCATGGTTTTTGCTTCATGTTCACAAAAATCATTCCTAAATTCATAAAAATGAAAACAAAAGGGAGTTAGTTAAAAACAAGAAAAACCGTAGAATTGGTGGATAAGTTATTTAAAAAGCAACAAAAAATAATCTCACAGGATAAGACCAAGTAAGAAAGAACTGTTAAAAAGAGAAAGCATAAAATTTTAAGAGATTACTTTGTATAGCTCTAGACAAATAAATGTAAACACCTATATGAAATTGATTCTAATAGATATATAGTATATGTAGAAAGTCTAAGCAGATGAATTTCTGTAAACAAAATAAAAAATAAGAGAGTAGAAGGTCCCCATGGTGGTTCTCTAAACGAAAACTGACCAAACATTTAAAGATAATCCCAATGAAACATCGTCTAATTTTTTTTTTTTTGAGTCTGGTGGCCTTTTATGAGAGCTTTCTTTTTTTTTTTTTTATTATGAGAGCTTTCAATACCAAGCAACACAGAAGCAAATACTTTTTTTTTTCTTTCAATTTTCTAATTGGTGATTGGGCTTCCCTAGTAAAGAATCCAGCTAGCTAAAATTCTTTACTGGCTCAGCTAGTAAAGAATCCATCTGCAATGTGGGAGACCTGGGTTTGATCCCTGGGTTGGGAAGAGAGAAGGGAATGGCTACCCACTCCAGTATTCTGGCCTGGAGAATTCAGTGATGCCCTCTGGCAATCATTTGCCACTTGGGACATTCTGCCGCTTTTTTTGAGGCATTGGTTTCTCTAATGGAATTAGTGATGCCATGTCAGATGTTACAGATGTTTCATCCACTCACTTCTTAGATTCTGATGAGCGATGGCTCAGGAGACCTCTCAGCTGCATGCCCTAGCCCTCTGTAAAATCCTCACTTGGCATGAGAAGAATTTAGAGATTAGTTTGAAACTACTTTGAAGATTTCACATAGTAATAATGAGCAGTCAGTTTTCAGTTACCAGATTCTAATCACTGGATCTGCTTCCCAGATGATTAGAAAGGTTATCTGATGTTAGCATGATATCCATGCCAAAGTGGCAAATAGTCTGGTCTGTCCCCCAGGGAATAAGGCCATCCTTGATCAGAGTACTGAACACCAGGAGGGATAAGCTTGTGGGTGACTCTGGATTTGACTCTCTGCATCTTGCTTCTTGCTTTGCAGCCTGGTGCATTTCATTTACTTCTGCATAACAGCTGTGTTGTCCTTGGGTATTCAACTCTGACACACCTACGTCTCCACTCTGACAAATGGCTGTGTAGCTAGGCACATAGTTCAGCTAGCTGACAGTGTGTGGAAAGTAGAAGGGGTGAGAGTGGTTTACTGTATTCCAGGAAGTTTAGATTTTCCATGAGTGCCTTCCTGCCTGAGGCAGGAAGTATACATTTTCCTGTCAGCTCTTATATAAAATTTTTAAGAAGATACTATAAAATAGAAAAAAAGGAACTCTGAAGAAGGAGAATCTAGAGTGAAGAGATTAAAATAATACTTTTAATAAATAAAAATCTCAAAAGATGATTGCAGAACTAAGATTCTTATTGTTTAGTCTCAAAGTCATGTCCAAATCTTTTGCGACCCCTTGGACTGTAGCCCGCCCGGCTCCTCTGTCCATGGGATTTTCCACTCAAGAATACCAGAGTGGGTTGCCATTCCCTTCTCCAGGGGATCTTTACAACCCAGGGATGGAATCTGCATCTCCTGCACTGGCAGGCGACTTCTTTACCACTGAGCCACCAGGGAAGCCTGTAAAACTGAGATAAGAAGAAATAAACAGCAGAATTCAAACTGTGGAAAACTGTTTAGTGATGCGTGGGAAAAACTGGACTTTTTTCAGTCAGCATCGGAGACCTTAAAGATAAAAATGATTTCTGTCATGGTTACATCGCAAAGTATTAAGCTTGCTGTCTTCTGTGTATTTGCTTTTCCTTGTTCTTTCTCTTCCAGTCTGTACTGAAAACTTACCATATGTTCCAAGAAATTACTGAGCTAAGTGTAAGACCAGAGAGGGAAGGAATAATATGAGCTCTCTTGAGATCAACACCTGCGAAAGGAACAGGAAGGAAGCAGGAGTGGGTAGAAAGCAAGTAGCAGAAACGGGTAGTAGGCAGATAACCCTTGCAAGTATTCAACCTCTCACTGTGATTTATTTACGTCATACTGTGACCATTTAACTCAAGTGAGTCAACTTTCAGTGGTTGAAAATTTTCAGTAAATTTGAAAGTTGTGTTAAAAATTTCCCCCTTCTTCCTGTTGAGAATCTTAATGGGATTTTTGCTCAGAGCTAATTTTTATGTAATAATTATTTCTGGAAGAAACCCGTAATTCTAAAGGGTTTAAAGAAAGGCACCTTGAAAAAGTGCTTATGAACTTAAATATCATTCTGCTGATGAGAATATTCAAAACTTAAGTTTGGCCACTCTGAAAACACGTGTTATCCTCTCATTTGGTGTAGACTGAGTCCCAGAAGACCATTGTGTTGCATGCACTTCAGGACGCCACGTTGGAGGAGGACAGGCATTTCACCATTCAGCTGCTCTCAGTTGATGAGGTAGAAATATCTCCAGTAAAAGGTAAGAGACAGTGACGTGTTTGGAAATGAAAAAGTAGTTTTTTTGAAAAATGTGACCAAATAATCAGTAATTACAATGATGGGTAGTGTTTGTTTTTACAATTCATAAAATGTCTGTTAAAACATGAGGATGTTATTTCCTACTTGAATAACAGCTAAGGACTTTTTAAAGGTAAAATTATAATACACAGTATTGTTAGGGTCACACGCCAAGGTTTTCATACTACATAGCTGTGTGATTTTAAAAAAATAAATTAAGATGTTTATTTTAGTACTGTTCATAAAGTAAAGTATGAAAGCTTCCTAAATGACCGAACAGCAGGGGACTGGTTAAATTTAACAGAATACTCTGTAGGTATTCAAAAAACGTGGCAGAAAAAGCCTTACTTGCATCAAAATTAAGAACATTTAATTACATGGATAATTCTTGAGTTCATAAAACTGGCTTTATAACAACGTGTTCAGTGTAATCCCACTTTTGTCATGTGCATGTCATAAACATTAGGAATTACTTACTTGAAATGTTGATAGTGGTTTTTGAGTATCTGTATTTTCTACACATACTTAAAATGACCACCGTTACTTTTGTAATAAGATGTTATTTTAAAACTTAGCCTGTTATTATGTCTCTTTTAGCCTATCTATACCTGTTTTCATCATAAAATAACTGCTTAGATATTTCGACCGTTCAGAAACAGGCATCATAATTCTCATTTGCCTGTGGTCCATGTGAAAATTTGTTTCTTACATCTGGAGAAAGAGGATTAATGGTGCTAAAATGGTTTCATTATGTAATTCCCATAAAAAATGGCACAGCAACATTGCTATGAAAGCTTAGTTCCTGTTGCATGAAGAACTTCATCCTGTGCAAGGGTTTGTGGCCAAAGAAGCAGAATTCTGTGGCCAAGGAAATTCTTAGAATTGTAGAGAGTATCATATACTGTCACCCCGGATGTTACCTAGGGTAGTTAATCTTTTTGCATTTTTATCCAGAGTACTTTCCTTCGGGCATTTGAGTCAATCATATCTTTGCGTTATATTCTTACGTAAATCTTAAGTCAGCTAGCTCAGTTATTTACATTGTGTTAAACAGCAGAGTTGATGTTTCTATGGACTAACTAGATGCAAGGACAAGAGTATACCAGTGGATCAAGGTAAATCATTTGTTAACATAAAAAAAAATCATAATATATTCCTAACTGTGACATACTTACACTTGATAAACCACTGTTGGTGCTATTAATCCATTGTCTTAGAGAATGATAGTGTAATAATCCAGTCCTTTGTTTCTTGAAACTCTAATGTGTGGTTCTGGAAACAAGTTCATTTAAGTTACTACCAGATTATGATATGAATACTCAAATTACTTGACATGATTTTTATTTCCACACTTGTAGGAATACTTGACACATTTTATAAATATTTAGAAGCAAATGGTTGTCAGAAAACTAAAAATAAAAATGGGTCCCCAAGAATTCTTGCTTTTGCTGCATAGCTAACAGATATAGCCATCTAACCACAGAGCCAATCGCAGGGAACTGCAGAATGGTTACTGCAGAAGTGCATTAATGCATGGGGTAGAATGCAATCCCATACTTGCTGGTCATGGGAGTGGTATTGGAAGTACTGCCCACTTTATCCCTTTCATTAAAATGTGATCATGGGCAAGTCATATGCCTTACTGTCTTCAATGCCTCTGTGTGCTTACACGTCTTTGTTGGTAAAATGAGGATAATATTAATTCCTAACTTACATGCTTATCATGAGGATTAACTCACAGGATTCATATATGTAAATCCCTTAGACATTGCCAGGTGTGTATTAAGTGAATACATGTGTTTTCTACATGAGTGGTATTATGTATCATCTTGAATTCAGGTAGTGCATCAATAATCATTCGAGGAGATAAGGGATCATCTGGAGAAGTTGGGATAGCTCCATCATCTAGGCATGTCCTCATTGGAGAACCTTCAGCAAAATATAATGGTACTGCCATCATCAGGTAAGGGCTTCATGATTTTTATTGCCCAGGTGAGAATTTTGAAGTTGTATGTAATTAGCATTTTTATGCCCTAAATACATTGTTCTCAGTGCAGACATATTCTTCTTATAAATTGGTACAATCCTGGGGTGAGAACACATTTTTGATAAACACTGAAGGTATGTTTTGACCTGTCTTAATGTCAAATCTGAGGTTTGTGGTCTTTAGATGATTTGCAGAGCCCATGACGAGGAAAGCATATTGAGCAACGTCAGGAGATCTATGCTCTCAGCCCTGTTTTGTCACTTATGCCATAAAATAGGAGCTACTTGTGTATCTGAGCTACAAAATCATTCCTTAAAAAATCATCTGAATCAAAGATTTTAAGATGTTCTAAAATTAGGACCTGTTATGTAACTAAGATATTCCCAGGTGGTGCAGCGGTAAAGAATCCTGCCTGCCAACTCAACAGACACGGGAGATGGCAGGTTAGATCCCTGGGTTGGGAAGATTCTCTGGAGAAGAAAATGTCAACCCACTCTACTATTCTTGCCTGGAAAATCCCATGAACAGAGGAGCCTGGTGGGCTATATCCAAGGGGTCTCAAAAAATATGGACACAAATTAGCAACTAAACAAAAATAACAACATTATGATCATAGGCAATTTTGTTTATTATGAATTCTCTCATGAGGGGTGGGATAGCAACTATCAATAAAGTAGCTGGATTTATGTTAAAACTTTTGTCTTTTTGGTTGTTTTTGCAGTAGCATTGCATGTATGAAGTGTTTCCTGTTCTTTAGTCTGAGCTTTATATTTTGTGTAGTACGTGAGGAATCTATACATACATTTTTTTAAAAAATTCCCTTTCAGCTTTATACTTTTAGTGTTCAGCTTTTGCCGGTATTGTTGTCAAGTAAATTAAGTTCAGTATTTTGGGTGTTACTGTCTTAGGATTATATGACTTTCATTTGCTTTATAGTTGATAGATAAGGTTGTTTACATGCAAATAATGTTCTTAAAATAATGCCATTTGCAACAACATGGATGGACCTAGATTGTCATACTGAGTGAAGTAAGTCAGACAGAGAAATTTAAATATCATGATACCGCTTATATGTGGAATCTAAAAAAGGGTACAAAGGAACTTATCTACAGAACAGAAATAGACCCACAGGTGGATAAAACAAACTTATAATTACCAGAGGGTAGGGTGGGGGAGGAATAAATTGGGAAACTGAAATTGATATATACCCACTACTATATATGTAAAATGGGGCTTCCCAGTGGCTCAAATAGTAAAGAGTCTGCCTGCAATACAAGAGATCTTGGCTTGAGCCTTGGGTCTGGAAGATCCTCTGGAGAAGGGAATGGCACCCCACTCCAGTGTTCTTGCCTGGAGAATCCCATGGACAGAGGAGCCTGGTGGGCTACAGTCCATGGGGTCGCAGAGAGTAGGACAGGACCGAACAGCTGACACTTTGACACTTTGGTATGTAAAACAATAACTAACAAGAGCCTACTGTATTGCACACGGAACTCTACGCCTACTCTGTAAAGACCTGTGTGGGCAAAGAATCTAAAAAAGAGTGAATATATGCACGTGTATAACTGATTCAGTTTACCGTACACCTGGAACTAAGCCAGTGGTATAAATGAACTGTGCTCTAATACCAGGTTTTAAACAAATGCATAATGTTCTGGAAATAAATGGAAATTGTTTATTGTTGAAGGACTAAGCAGATATCTAGGGAAAGCTCTTTCAATAAAAATGTATTGGAATATACATTTTACCTTGTTGTAGCCTTATTCGTGGCCCAGCGATTGCCCGGGAGGTCACCGTGTCCTGGCGGATAGTCCCTCCCTCCTTGGAGGAATTTGCCGAAACATCGGGAAAGCTGACGATGCGAGACGGGCAGTCTGCGGCCGCTGTGGTGATCCAGGTATCACGGGTACTGACTGCTCTCACGCCCTTTGCCGTGAGTGTGCATCCGTGTGGTTGGGGGCGGGGGGCGGCAGGCTTAATATCACAGCCTGCTGTTGCTGATGTGATGTTTATTTTTCGCTAAATGTTCAGATTCTGCTGCGAATGGCTGTTTCTGTTCGTCTCTAGGTTCTGAGCGATGACCTTCCCGAGGAAAAGCGCTTCTATGAGTTTCAGCTCACTGCGGTCAGCGAGGGCGGAGTGTTGAGCGAGGCTGGCACCACCGCCAACATCACCGTGGCGGCCAGTGACTTTCCCTACGGCCGGTTCGCCTTTTCTCAAGAGCAGCTGCGAGTGGCCGAGGACGTACAAAAGGTGCGCGAAGTGCTCTTTCTCTTTCGTATCACGAGCGGTCTTTAAAAGGTGTGTCTACGTTCACATTCTCAAGTTTTCAAGCTGATTTCATGTGCTCCTGCTGTCGTTTTCATGTCGACTTTATACATATATTTTTAATCAATTTGCATAGAACTTCCAGGTAATCCTGGTAAGCAAAATTAGAGACGCTCAGAATTCAGTCTGGCGTGGTAGAGTACTCACCCAAACCAAGTGAAAAAACACTGCTTGTCGCGCAGGTGAACCTCACAGTCGCCCGATCGGGTGGGTCCCTCGGCCGCGTGAGGCTCTGCGTGGAGGCCGTGAGCGGGACGGCCGCGGCGGGCAAGGACTTCCTGCCCCCTCCCGCGCAGCTCCTGTTCGAAGCCGGAGAGACGGTGAAGAGCGTGCACATTGAAATCCTTGATGACAGCCTTCCGGAAGGTCCAGAAGAGTTTTCCCTCGTGCTGACGGAGGTGGAACTCCTGGGAAGGTAAAGTGAAAGAGAGAATTAGGAAAAAGAGAGAAAGGATGAGTCAGCGCTGGGCTGTGCAGGGATTAATTCTAAGCTCTAAGATGGTCTGCCCCGGCTTTTTCTCACATTCGTGTGACACTGGGACGGGACGTGGTGGCGAAGCCTCTTAATTATACTACGTTGTAAAATATGACTTTTTCTCTTGAAAGTTGAAAGTGTGCGTTTCCATTGTGTGAAGTCACTCTGAGTAGCAAGAGAATTGAACACAGCGTTAGCTGGTAGTAATTGGTGAGAAAAGAGAGGAGCTGTTCTCTAAGTCAAAGGTCAGCTGGCAGCGGATTCTGGTTCCCCCTTCTCTTGTCTCTACACCACAGAAGGGGCTGGACTGAGAGATTTCTTTCCTTGGTCTCTCCGAAGACTGTTTTATCTTTTTTGTGGATGAATGAGGTAGATATTTGCCCAATGGCATTTTTAAAGCAGGAGAAGAATTTTTGAGTCAGAGATAGTTGGGATTCATTGAAGATCAAGAATTAACCCTGTTAAGACTCTCTTGTTTTCTGATTTAGTGGGAGCGACTTGATTAACAGGGTGGGGAACAAGTGTTCCATGATGAAATGGATGAAATACTCGGAGGTTGTGTGGCAGAAGGAGCACCTCAGCACGTCTGGCTCACGCATAACCTTCAACTGGAATCCTGTTTGCATTTAGATAGTTCTTAGAGGAAGTTTACTTGTGCATGCAACGAAAATGTTTTTGCATTGGTGATATTAATGCCATTTTTTAAAGCTTTCTTCTAACTAAAATATTTCACTGAAGGAGGCAGAGTGTATATTATTCCCCTGGGAAAAATTAGCTGTGAGCTCACAAACCCTTCAAATCTTCAATTGCCGGAAATGAGTCTGTGTCTGATGATGGGAATGAATTTGTCCTGTATTAAATGTGTTAAAACATGAGCTGATCAGTTTTAATTAATTGAGTGAACTTTGATAAGCATAGCACATTATGTGTGATATTATATCTGTGTTTTTAACTAAGTAGGGCTTGAAGCATTTGTCCTCATTGTTATCCTTTAAAAAACCCAGTTCCTACTTAAGCTTAATTCTAAGGAAGTAATGTTTTCTTCCAGATACGTTTCCAGGCTTACTTTGATCTGAAAAGGAAAGTTCAGTATAAACCCAATTTTCCTAGTTTCTAGAAAACTTATTGCCTTGGTATTAAGTTATGGTAAGCAGCTAAGCCATAATCCTTCTCAGACTGTTGATAACAGTTTATCTTAATATTTAATGCCCAATTTTCTAATTTTACCTTATATATAATCATGTTGATGAGCTTTCAAAGCTAGGTAGGTTAAAAATACTAGGTAAATAGAATTTAGAAATTGAAGGACTAAAGTGGTTTAGTGTATGTTCAGCAGTACCTTCCCAGCCCCAGAAGTTCATTTTCCAACTTCTTCCCAATTTCCTTATAATTTTATTATCCTCCCATGGCCTAAGTTTAGTAACATTGTATTAGTTTTGATTTTATCCAGGCAGTAATAACTGAGAGCAGTGCAGAAATCTATTTCAAACATCATTTCAGAAAAGAAAGGTATTTTCGTGTTGAGCTTCATGACTCAATTACAGGAGCTAGTAGGACCCTTCTTCAATTTATGCTAAGCAATTATGTACTCAGTTTATTTTATTTTATTTTTTATGACTTTGCAAGAGGGTATGATTTTACCATCCAAGAAAATGGACTTCAAATAGACCAACCTCCTGAAATAGGAAACATCTCCATTGTCCGAATTATCATAATGAAAAATGATAATGCAGAGGGAATCATTGAATTTGACCCAAGGTATACCACCTTTGAAGGTAGGTTCAGTAACCTTACTTACAAGTTTAGCACCAATTCTGAATCAGAGTACCTGAGCATGACATTATCAGTTTGAATTCCTACATGCATTTTCTTGGTTTGGGATGTGTGTGTACATGTGCATGTTTACATATATACTTTGTATTTATTTATGCCTTTATGTGTTTATATTTGTATTCATTTTTAGAACATATTTTGAGTTACCTTCGGACATTCTTGACTCTCACTTGTGTATGACAAAATGGAATGGTTAGGAATAAGGCATTTAGAGAAATTATGTTTAATTTTAGGATTATTAAAATGTTTATATTTTGAAGAGTTTTATGAGTGTAGTTCTAATTTATGCAGTGCTTAATTTCCTTTGCAATTAAAAATCAGTGAATATTCATTTTCTAATGAATAATCACCTTTGAAACATTTTACTGGACTGCAGGCACAGATAGTATCTGGACTCCCAATCATGCTTTCTTCAAACAGTTCCTAATAGCAGCTTGCCTTCTGTGGCCAATTCTCCCCTCATGTAGAAGTGGAATGTGGAATATATGGTTATACACCCTGTACATCCTCCTGGGTAGAAGTAGTTGGCTGCCTTTCTGTTTTTGTTGAAAGGCAGAATATGAATATACCTTTCAAAATAAACATTTTTTCTTATTATTGCAATCAGTTTATCACCTTCATCGCCTCTGTCAAATTCTTTTGTTATCTGCCATTTTAAAGTTCATCAGAAATCACTTTAGGAGTGATTTATTATTGGCTTCATGGGTAGCATCATAGAAGACATAATCATTTTGCAAACTTCAACCTACAGCAAGTAGAAGTCAGGCTGCATTTTTATACCAAGAAAAAAATGGGGTCTTTTTTCTGTTCTCTGTTTGATTCACTGTCTTTGGGAAGATTTGCACAATGCATAGTGATAATTACAATGTGAGTTCAGTACTACTTAGCCGTGGCTATTATGAGCTCTATTAAATGATATTTTAATATACTGATATTAGTATAGCTGAAGAAGAAATAAACTTTTGAATAGAATTCTTAAGTTGAAATCAAACATCGAGGATATATGTTCAGATTTACAAGTAGAAGCAGAAAAATGTAATAGAATCACACTTATATCTGGACTTTTAAAACACTCATATGATATAACTAAAATATACCTTATTTTTTAATGTTACCAGTGTTTCAATTAAATATGCACAAACAATCCAGAATGGTTTCCTTTGAGTACATTACACATGTTTTAAGTGTTTTTTGTGTTCGTCTACCATTATCTACCAGTTTGTCTACCAGTAAGGGTTATTTACTCGTATGTGGCACACAGAGGTAGAATGCCTTCGCTGATAAAAAGTAAGTTGTGACGTGTCCACTAATGGTTCTTCAAAGCGAGAAACGAACTGCAGAAAAATTGAGTGCTTGCATCGTCCTGTTATATTTAATTGTCATGTTTGATTTAACTGAGCCATATTAAAGTCAGTTTCTTTGGTTGGCATACTAATTCATTGCACATTCCTGTTCCAGTGGAGGAAGACACAGGGACGATCATGATTCCCGTGCAGAGACTTCATGGCACTTACGGCCGTGTGACCGCTGATTTCATCTCTCAGAGCTCCTCTGCAGTTCCTGGTGGTGTCGATTATGTTCTGCATGGTAGTTCAGTCACCTTTCAGCATGGGCAGAACTTAAGTTTTATAAATGTTTCCATCATTGATGACGATGAAAGGTAATACTGTTTCCTATGTAACATGCACATATGTAAATCATGAATATTGTGTTCCAGTCCTTACCTGTGTTTTGCCCTGAAAATAGAATTTTTGATTATAGTTGTGCCCATGGAGAAATGAGTGAGGAACTCTAGTGGGTGGGGTGCAGGGGTAGGGAAAAAGGGAATGAGAGACCACAGTGATTATGTGTCACTTTTTCTCAAATAGAAGAAGAAATACTGATTTTTGTTCGTCTAGATTGAAAAGTCTACAGTCAGAATGTGGAAACATCCTGAAAATCACTTCTTTAATTCATTAAGCAATTAAAAAGAGGGGAAGAAAGTCTAATAACTTGCAGGTTATGTAATATTGAAGTTGATCATTTCATGCTTCTAGCTGAGCACCCTCTCCTTAGCGCTTGGTGTGTGACTACTGCGCCTTGAATATGTATGACCAATTTGGCAAATGACTAGTTATTTGGGTTTTAGAAGCATTTTATTATGTTTAGACTCACAGAATTGCTCCTTCTTGCTATGCAGTGAATTTGAGGAGCCCATTGAAATTATGCTCATTGGAGCTACTGGCGGAGCGGTCCTTGGGCGCCATCTAGTGTGCAGAATCACGATTGCCAAGAGTGACTCTCCTTTTGGGGTAGTAAGATTTCTCAATCAAAGCAGAGTTTCTGTTCCTAATCCCAGTTCCACAATGATTTTACCCTTGATGCTGGAGCGGGCTGGAGGACTCTTGGGAGAGATTCAGGTAGAGTTATTTTTTTCCCCATGATTTTTAAAATAATTTTGATTGATAGTTATGGTGTTGGATTTTCTTATTTCTCAAATATGTTCATTTATTCACAGTCAATAATATTTATTAATTACCAAGTAGATGTAAAGCAGTTTCCAAATCCTATGAAATACATAAAAATGTATGAGGCATACCGCTGCCTTCAGGGAACTCTTGAGAGAAAGTTAACAATTAAATGAAGGGTTCTGGTAAAACTCATTACATCAGCAAGTATATTTGTTGAGTACTTTCCATGTGCCAGACCCTGTCATAGTCCCTGAGAACGCACAGGTTAGGAGGACACAGTTCGTCCCTGTTCTCTTAGAATTTTCAAACAATAAGCAAACAAATTGCTATAAACTTCCATCTTAGAACTGCTTTTGCTGCATCCCGTAGGTTTTGGATCACTGTGTTTTTGCTGTGGTTTGTTTCTCGGTATTTTTTAATCTCCTCTTTGATTTCTTCAGTGATCCATTGGTTGTCTAGTAACACATTGTTTCCTGCTGGCTACCCTTGATTAATGGTGAGGGTGTGATATTTAAGCTGAAAGAGGTGCTCATGTAATCGTTAGGGGCTGAGCGTTTGCGCAGAGGGACTAGATAGTGCAGACCTACAGACCTGGTATGCTTGAGGTGTGAAGAGATCCAGGCGGAGGGTGGGCTTGGAAATGAAGGGCTAACAGCCCAGGTTAGATCATAGGGGCCTGTAGGTGTTTGACCACAGAGAACTTTCTAAAATCAGATTGGAGATGAGTCGAAGTGCCAATAGGACGCCATCAGAGAGTTTTAAGCAAAGGAGTGATATCAATGTCACCGGGTCGTCGGCTCACTTAGAACTGCGAAGGAAATGGGTTGTCCAAAAGCCAGAGTAGGAGCAGGGAGGGGAATTAGAAGGGTGTTGCCCTCTAGAGCCCACAGCGGAGCTAACAATGGCTCCGACAGGGAGAGAGGTACAGATGGCCAGGCGTGAACAGAGGTTGAGTGTATTTTGGAGGAGAAATACACGAGGGCTGGTGGAGCCTGAGGGACATAGAGGAATAAAGGTTAACCTAGAAATTTTAGAGGAGCAACTGGTTACATCGTAGTGCTGTTTATTAAGATGTCGAAGCTTGGGGGAAAAGTCAGAGTTCTGCTTTGGCATTGTTGATTTGGGATAGCGGCAGGACAGCCCAGTGCAAGGGTCAAAACACCGATCTGGAAGGTGGTGACATACTTGGAGGCATTTGAAACCCTGAGGCCCGAGGAGTGTAGACAGGGATGGAAAAGATACAGACCCAAGTCCTGGGCTCCCAGCATTTATGGATTGGAGGAAGGAGAACCAGCCAAGAAGACTGAGATGTAGAGAAGGAAAATTAGGATGACTTGTGCCATATAAGTATCACGTAAGCCAAGGAAGATGGGATGCAGTGTTTCCAGAGAAAGAAGTGGTCAGCTGTGTCTCACGCCGATCAAAGATGAAAGAAGCAAAGACAAGTGTCCAGTTTTCTTTCTTTATGGATGTGAGAAGTATATAATTTTAAATTACAGAAACTTTAAATGATTCCCTTGTTTCAACATAAAAATTCTGTTTCTTATAACTCTGATCATTTCTGTTCCTCTTATACTAGGAATTTATTTAAGTGTACTTGTTGCTGCATACCCAATGGACTTTTCACATGATTCAGATAGGTTTTGATGAACAGAACCTGTGCACTAGCAAGACAGTTTGTACTTGTATATATCAAAGTTTGCATGTGTGCTCAATTGCTCAGTCATGTCGGATTCTGTGACCCCATGGACTGTAGCCCACCAGGCTCCTCTGTCCACGGGATTCTCCAGGCAAGAATACTGGAGTGGGTTGCCTTTCCCTTCTCCAGGGGTCTTCCCAACCCAGGGATTGAACCTGGATCTCCTGCTTTGGCAGGCAGATTCTTTACTACTGAGCCACCTGGAAAGCCCTAAAAAGTTTATATTACTCTGTTTAGAGTATGTACTTTTGTATTTTTGTTATCCTGTGATGATGACAAATGACCAGGTATTCAGAGTTTTCATTACATGTTAGATATTGTTGTTCATGAAAATGGATATTCTCTAGATTACATAGTTTATGTTTGTAAAGATTATTTTAAACAACATGAGTTGATAACATAGGGCTTTGTGGGAGATACTCTAGAATAACTTTCACATGTATGTATATATTTTCAATACTGCCTATCTTGCAAAGAAATTCTTTGTTTAAAGCTGATTGTTTTCTTTAAAAAAACAAACACCCTGCAGGTGAACTGGGAGATAGTAGGACCCAATTCTCAGGAAGCCTTACCGCCACAGAACCGAGACATTGCAGACCCAGTGAGCGGGTCTTTCTCTTTTGGAGATGGGGAAGGTGGAGTGAGAAGCATCATTCTGGTAATCTATCCACATGATGACATTGAAATTGAAAAGACTTTCATTATTAAACTTAAGCTTGTGAGAGGAGAAGCTCAATTAGACTCCACAGCTAAAGATGTTACATTAACAGTAAGTCTGACTGTATTTTTCCCACAAAATTTCAGCTTTAAAGGATCTTTCGGAAAATGTGCCTACATTTGTTGAAACTCTACGGGCTTATGATGAATTAAAAGTCATAAAACCCAATGAAGTGATAGTAATTCCTGTGGGTCAGATGTTGTGATTGTTGCGTTAGTTTATTACGTAGGCTGATTATTGGTAATTCTTTAAGATACTGAGAAATAGATATTTTACACTTTTTGAGAAAATTTGATGCTTTGGGGAGATTTGGCACTTTTCGAGAGGAGGCATTTGTTGCATCATAAACATTGGATATCTTTGCTGTTAAAGGGCATCAGAGTTCACAGGTAGTCACAAGTCAGACTGTTGAAAGGAAGAATGGTACTTTTTCAGTTAGTACAGTGATGGTGTGAGTCAGATCCAGATACAACTTATTTGGTATGAATCACCCAGTCCATTGGGGCAGAAAGTCCTGGAGACCAAGGTTACGGAAAAAAAGGTAGAGAGATGCACCTTTTTCTAAGTTTGGAAAAGCCTCTTTTATATGGGGTCTGTATAAGTCAGATGTCCCCAGAGAACTGGAACTGTTAATGTTGGGAAACAGATATGAAGAAAGAGAGACATTTTGTAAGAAATTATATCCCATGACTGTGGGGGCTGGCAAGTCAGAATACATAAAACAGGTGGAAGGAATCCATAAAGCAGAATCCATAAAGCAGGCAGGAAGCTCAGGAATGAAATGAAGTTGCCTTCTTGAGTTTGAATTTCGTGGCGCAGGCCAGCAGGCTGGAAATGCAAGCAGGATTCCTAAATTGTGGTCTTGAGGCAGAATTCCTTTTTCTCCGGGAAGCCTCAGTGTTTGCTCTTTAAAGCTTTTATCTCATTGGATGAGGTCCATCCACATTATTGAGAATAGTTTTATTGCCTTCGTCAGCTGGTTGTCAGTTTTAACCACATCTACAAAATGTCATTACAGCAACATCTGGAAGGAATTTGAGCAAACAGTTGGGCACTTTAGCCTAGTCAGGCTGACACATAAAATTAACCCTCACAGGGCCATCATCTCCCTCCATATTATCAATATAAATACATCATAACCAGTAGAAAGAGGTTGGCTAAACTTAGCTGGTTAAATGAAGCAAACATGAGGTGAGTAAAGCTCATTCAGGCTTTGAAGTTCTATCCTTTTGAGGTTCTACAAATTGTCATATTTTAAACACTTATTCCCATTATCCTTGGGGAATAAGAACTTTCTTGCTTTAGGTAACAGTCAGAGAAATGAAGGTTTTTAAAAGTTGCACAGCCAGATAGAATCGTACCCAAGTGTCGTTATTGTGTTTCTTCCATTCCCTCAGTTTATCTTGTACACACACAACATATCAGCGTACTGGTACTTTGCAGACTGTAATTTCATCAGCAGTTGTTACATACGTCTTCACTTTGCTCTGTTTCTAGATAGAGAAGTTTGGTGATCCTAATGGAGTGATTCAGTTTGCACCCGAGTCTTTGTCTGAGGAGACCTATTTGGAGCCATCAGCTCTGGAAGGGCCCCTGATCATTACCTTCTTTGTCAAAAGAATCAAGGGTGTATCAGGAGAGATTATGGTACCGTTTTCCTTTGGATTTTTAAGCAGAGTAATCGTTTGACTGACGGTTGTGGTTGAGAAGAACAGAGAAACTGCGTGTTCTGGAGAATTCAAGTTTTTGATAAACTGAAGTGACATGAATTTTCACACAGGCCGAGAAGGTTCACTGAGGCCCCTTTGGGCTACCGGCACCAACCTCTGCTGTCTCTTTAAATATTCAGTTACAGTTATGTTAAAAAGATCTTTCTCATATTTAATCAAATAATATGACTGAACTGTTTTCTTGTTTGCTATAATGTGTAATTTCTTATTTGCTATATAATGTGAAGCTTTTTCCTGCTTAACAGGACTATCCATGATTTTTACAAATTGCTTAATATATTCTTTATTCTCAATATCATTGAGATGCCCTTTTAAATTATCTAGATATTCACTGAACAGATCAAGTTTATTTGTTTGCTAGCTAAATTTATTTTGTGAAATCTCTCTATAAACTTAGCTTTTCCCCTGTATTGGAGATTAGTTGTTACTTTTCTTCAGGTGAAACTTTATGGAGGTAAAAAATGTTTGGAAAATAAATTTTTTAGAGGTTTTTTCTTTGGAGAAATTCTTAATTTTTTAAAATCTTAGATATCCTCTTTTTATTAAAAACAAACAGAAACAAATTCCAATGTAAATATCAGATTATCTACTTGTTTTTTACCCTCAAATATGGTCTTGGTTCACTGTTGAATGCACTTGTGGAACTGATATATTTTAAAGTTAATTTGTTTCTCTTTATCTTGTCAAATTTTATACTACTTTAGAAGCAGGTGAAATGACATTTTGTTATCCTGTCCTGCAAATGGCATACAATAGCATCAAAGAGTTAAGACAGTTTCTGGATTACTTAAATAGTGATACTTGGAGAATTTAAATTTGAATATATTGATGCACGCTTGTTGATGCAAACTTTTATATATAATTGAGGTAAATGAATTTAAAGGATTTTGATTAAATACACTGTGTTATATAACTTTGTTGATTTTCTTCCTTTTGTTTTAGGTTTACTGGGAATTAACTAGTGAGTTTGATATTACCGGAGACTTTCATTCTACAAAAGGAATTTTCACCATTGCCGATGGAGAAAGTGAGGCCAGCTTTGATGTTCATTTGCTGCCAGATGATACTCCTGAGATAGAGGAAGTGTATGTGCTCCAGCTTGTTTCAGTGAAGGGAGGAGCAAAGCTGGACACAGAAAAATGCATCATTCGGTTCTCTGTTTCTGCAAATGACGACCCACATGGAATATTTGCCCTGTATTCAGATCACCAGTCCATACTTATCGGGCAGAACCTTCGTAGGTTCATCCAAATTAATGTAACCCGACTTGCAGGCACATTTGGAGATGTGGCTGTCAGATATCGAATCTCATCTGACTCTAAGGAGCAGTCTGTTGTTACAGAAAAGGCAGAGAGGCAGCTGGTGGTCAGAGATGGTACCAGATATAAAGTGGACTCAGTGCCAGTCCAGAGTCAGGTTTGTAGCCTCTTTTTCGTTTTCCCAGTCATTCCGAAAGACTCCTTCAAGAAAACCCTTGTTAATCTCATGATCAGTTTAAAATCTAATTTAGACATTTAAATGGAACCGTGGAAGATGCCTTAGAAAATGCATCGTAATTTTTGAATAATACATATACTGAGGTATTTGCAGCTTGTAAGTAAATAAGTTATTTTATCCTGGAGATAAAATATTCTTGTCTAGATAGTAGAAGGCAGTTATTTAGTCCTTCAGAATTCCAGGAATTGTTCCAAGTGCTGCACACACTCATATTACACACACATGTCCTCACTGAATGCTTATTGAGGGGGAGATTTTTGTAGGCTTCCTTGTGCTCCTACCTGGAGAAGGAAATGGTAACCCACTCCAGTATTCTTGCCTGGAGAATTCTATGGACAGAGGAGCCTGGTGGGCTACAGTCCATGAGGTCACAAAGAGTCAGACACGACTGAGTGACAGACACTTGTGCTCTTACCAAAGGGCAGTGCAGTGAGGGACGGGTATGTGTCTCCTGGGGTTTGACGGGGCTATGGGGTATCGCTTGAAAATCTGCCACCCACAAAGCCAGCTATGGTTTTTTTTGTTAATGAGGAGAGAGGACAGCAGATGTTCTGCCAACATATCAGGTGAGAGCGACAGGAACCAAGTCGGTACCCAGCAATCTTTCTCACTCAGCCGCAGAGAGTGATTTGAGGGACTGTTTGTCTGAATCCTTCCAGGAGGTACCTAGTGTTGTTCCATATGCATGGGAGTGAAGTTCATTTACTTCACACATGGGATGCATTGCCGCAGTGGGGGTTGCTATTTCATGGCCGTGAAAGTCCGTGCCAGAGGGTAGCCAGATTGGAGTCGTCTTGAGAACGGTATGAGATTGTGAAGTTAGGAGACAGTAGAAAAGATCATTGGAAGACTGTACGTTCCTGTGGTGGAATGGCGATGAGCTGAATTCTGAAGTCTTTGATGAACATACGAATGGATTCCATGAAAGGTCAAACGTTTGGGTGCCTGCCTGTGTTACTCTAGAAAGGACCACAGAAGTGAGGCAAGACCTTTGTCAGTCTTCCTCAAAGCAACTCCCCATCTGCTCAGAGGTGCCGGAAGATTGATGGAAGGTTCAAGAAGGGCCGGAGGAGTACTGAAAAGTCACGCCATGGTCCCATTCCCACCTTAGATCTTCAGCTGTGGATTGAGCAAGAGCTGGGATAAATAGAGGAGCTTTAATGGAGTGTGAGATCAAAGTTTTTACTGGTATGGATCTGGCCTTTTCCTTCATAAACAATGACAGGAAGCTCTGAGATCTACACACAACATTGTCAAAGGGAAGTGCAAAGAGACGCTACAAAGCAGTAAGAGGAGAGAAATGAAACAGTTTCCTGTTTATGGTCCGATAAGTTCAGCCCTCATGGGAAAGAGATGGGGAGACAGTGAAAACAGTGTCAGACTTTATTTTTTTAGGCTCCAAAATCACTGCAGATGGTGACTGCAGCCATGAAATTAAAAGACGCTTACTCCTTGGAAGGAAAGTTATGACCAACCTAGATAGCATATTAAAAAGCAGAGACACTACCTTACCAACAAAGTTTTGTCTAGTCAAGGCTATGGTTTTTCCGATGGTCATGTATGGATGTGAGAGTTGGACTGTAAAGAAAGCTGAGCGCCGAAAAATTGATGCTTTTTGAACTGTGGTGTTGGAGAAGACTCTTGAGAGTCCCTTGGACTGCAAGGAGATCCAACCAGTCCATCCTGAAGGAGATCAGTCCTGGGTGTTCATTGGAAGGACTGATGCTGAAGCTGAAACTCCAATACTTTGGCCACCTGATGAGAAGAGTTGACTCGTTGGAAAAGACCCTGATGCTGGGAGGGATTGGGGGCAGGAGGAGAAGGGGACAACAGAGGATGAGATGGCTGGATGGCATCACTGACTCGATGGACATGAGTTTGAGTAAACTCCAGGAGTTGGTGATGGACAGGGAGGCCTGGCGTGCTGCAATTCATGGGATCGCAAAGAGTCGGACACGACTGAGCGACTGAACTGAACTGAAGTTCAGCCCACTCAGTAATGGATGACCTTAGTTTCATTTAAGCCTATGATCCATAGAAAATAGGCTACCTTTTGACATATTATACTAATTGGTATCTACTATCCAGCTTTTTGATCTTTTGTGCACTTGAGTTTTTTACTTTTGCTGTTTAAGCAGCTGGGAAAATGGAGGCTTCTTAGTGAGCCCTGGGATCCATGGTTATTCCTGCATCCCTGAAGTTGTTTAAGAAATTGACTCAATGACATGGCTTTGTTGTATCAATTTCTGAATTCATTTCCTATATCCCCAAGTTGTCAAGACTGGAATAAACAGTGCAAAGCTGGGGAAATGAGAGATGGATTAAGGTAATCAGAATATTATTGTATCGAGTCTCCTTTACAAATTATAAGAGTTTAAAAAAATACAGTGTGCTTTAATTATGTACTTGAAACATTTTTCCATACCGATCCACATAACATCAGCTTCTGAACACACTCAAATTTAAATCTCTGTTAATGAGCCCTAGGAGGTCTTCCTTTAACTTTTCTAGGAATAACTGTGTATTTTTATACACATTTCATTTGGCAGTAAGGCATGCCACGGTGAAGATTATGCTATTCTTTTACAATGTGGATAATACAAGTTACTCTCTGACTATATATAAGAAAGCTGAAATGTATATATATATATATTCATATATTCATACATTCATATAAAAAATATATATATATCATATATATATATCTCACAGGGAGTAAGATCCTTGATCTGCCTAGCTTTTAGATTATCTCTTTTGGTACCTGAGACATTTTGAAGGATGGTCATCCTCTTTTCCTTTCACTTTGAACGCTTAATGGTACAGTTTATAAAGATACTTAGCTGTTCTAATACCTGTTTGAGGTATCTATGGATATCTTCATATCTGTTCTGAACCTATATTAATTATTTTTACGATTTCTATTTTCAGTAAAGAGTAGCAAAAGTTTACTAGCTTGCACATACATGAAAGCTTCCTCTTATTGGCATGCTTTAACATCTTTCATTAATATGATTAAATTTTCATGGGTTCTCTCTCTTACATTCCAGGATGTGTGGTGTAGGCTGCTCATAGATGACTAGGTGTTGCTGTATGCGTTAGTCTCCAAGGTGACCCTTTGGGGTCAAGTGTGACATGTGCTAAAGCGAGGGGAAGATTTTCCCAGTGGTCCCTTTCTTGCCTTACACCCCGGGTGCTCTTGAAGTTTGGGATGTTAGTTACAAGTTACATACAATTGTCCCTGCTGCACCCTCCTGATCCATGTTAGGATTTCAGCTGGGTCAGCCACGGAGAAGGACCTTCAAGTGGGTGTTGGAACAGAATGAGTTTCCATTAGGTTCTGAAAACTAGAAGACTCTTGATGTTGGTTTAACATAAGGGTCAGAGAGTGAACAGTTCACCATCTGGCTAACAAGGTAAATGACAGGCTTCTTAGATGAAGTGATGGTAAGAATCACTGGTACATTAAAGAAACCTGTGTTGAAGAGAACTTAGAATGCAAGATAAAATTATATTCATTGTTGTCATTTATTCAAGTATTTACGGGGCACTTAACCATGGGTCAGTGTTTGTGAGAAGCAGCTCAGACACAATGATCATCGGGTATAATCACTGTTATCACACTGCTCCCTGTCTATGCGGGAGAAGACCCTTTAACAGCCAGTTATAAAAGTGAGTGAGTATGCAGCATTCAAGATGCACACAGGATATTATGGGGGAGTAAATTCTATTCATGCCAAAAGCCATCAAGAATGACGGGCAATCTGTAGAATGGTTCTGTGATGCCGTCCTGGGCCAAGGGACATGGAGGGGATAACACAACATGCTCGACTCCTAAGAACCTTCAAGCTCCTTTTCAGATTAGTCACCCTGCTTTTCTTCTGTAGGCAAACCAGCGTTTTCCCAGATGCCCCGTTCAACTTTACAACAGGAACAAATGTTCCTGTTCAACTTTAACGTTTAACTCCCGCACTCTGGGGTCCTGCCTTGACACTTGAGTCCTTGTGCTGGATGGCCCATGAACAGAGCTGGGTGGCCAGGCACGAATGCCTAGGTGCTTTGAGCTGACATCTGGCCCTTCATGTTTTAGGAAGTAGGACAAAAGAATGCCTAGCTGCCCAGCCAGTGAACTGCATGGGGAGCGGGCACTCCTTCAAGGAGACGCGGGAGGCGCATGATTGAAGTCAGGAGACTGATTTATGTCTTGTTCCCTCAGCCCTTGATCTGTGCTTCATGTTCAGCGAATGTAATTTTGAAAAAATGAAGATTGATCGAATGCGTAAAACATCTGTTCCCCTCATGTTGCGCGTTTGAAACCGGCATAGTACATATTTTACACATTTGGGTGCTTTGATATGTGTTTAAGTGCATTACTCTTAAAAGAGGAACAGACTTCACAGAAATGGTTATTTTTACATCCAGTAAACATATAGAGAGTCGTTAGTAATATTCCCAGTTATGGCATCTTATCCATTATCATTAGCAAGGTTTCTATGGACAAATATAAGTGCTAAAAAAAAATCTCTGTAAAGTAATGGTGTTGGTGGTGGTGGTTTTGTCGCTAAGTCGTGTCCGACTCTTGGGATCCTGTGGACCGTAGCCTGCCAGGCTGCTCTGTCCATGGGATTCTCCAGGTAAGAATACTCGAGTGGGTTGCCATCTCCTTCTCCACTGTAAAGTAATACAAGTTTTTAAATTCAGGATTTCTCTAATTTGTTGGATTCTAAAACTTTGAAAATTGGTGTCTAATATATGGTGTTAGGAGTTTTTACTTGTCCAAAATATTCAGATAATCAGTGCATCTAAATCAATATCTGTTTTGAATAAATGTCATTAGAGTTATTAGTTTCTACCCAAAGAAAGGCAGTGCCAAAGATTGCTCAAACTGCTGCACAATTGCACTCATCTCACACACTAGTAAAGTAATGCTTAAAATTCTCCAAGCCAGGCTTCAGCAATACGTGAACCGTGAACTTCCAGATGTTCAAGCTGATTTTAGGAAAGGTAGAGGAACCAGAGATCAAATTGCCAACATCCGCTGGATCATCAAAAAAGCAAGAGAGTTCCAGAAAAACATCTATTTCTGCTTTATTGACTATGCCAAAGCCTTTGACTGTGTGGATCACAATAAACTGTAGAAAATTCTGAAAGAGGTGGGCATACCAGACCACCTGACCTGCCTCTTGAGAAACCTGTATGCAGGTCAGGAAGCAACACTTAGAACTGGACATGGAACAACAAACTGGTTCCAAATGGGAAAAGGAGTATGTCAAGGCTGTATATTGTCACCCTGCTTATTTAACTTATATGCAGAGTACATCATGAGAAACGCTGGGCTGGAAGAAGCACAAGCTGGAATCAAGATTGCCGGGAGAAATATCAATAACCTCAGATATGCAGGTGACACCACCCTTATGGCAGAAAGTGAAGAGGAACTAAAGAGCCTCTTGATGAAAGTGAAAGAGGAGAGTGAAAAAGTTGGCTTAAAGCTTAACATTCAGAAAACTAAGCTCATGGCATCCGGCCCCATCACTTCATGGCAAATAGATGGGGAACCAGTGGAAACAGTGTCAGACTTTATTTTCTTGGGCTCCAAAATGACTGCAGATGATGATTGCATCCATGAAATTAAAAGACACTCCTTGGAAGGAAAGTTATGACCAACCTAGATAGCATATTTAAAAGCAGAGACACTACTTTGCCAACAAAGTTTCGTCTAGTCAAGGCTATGGTTTTTCCAGTGGTCGTGTATGGATATAAGAGTTGGACTGTAAAGAAAGCTGAGCGCTGAAGAATTGATGCTTTTGAACTGTGGTGTTGGAGAAGATGCTTGAGAGTCCCTTGGACTGCAGGGAGATCCAACCAGTCCATCCTAAACGAGATCAGTCCTGGGTGTTCATTGGAAGGACTGATGCTGAAGCTGAAACTCCAGTACTTTGGCCACCTCATGCAAAGAGCTGGCTCATTGGAAGAGACCCTGATGCTAGGATAGATTGAGGGCAGGAGGAGAAGGGGACAACAGATGATGAGATGGTTGGATGGCATCATTGACTCAATGAACATGGGTTTGGGTGGACTCCGGGAGTTGGTGATGGACAGGGAGGCCTGGTGTGCTGCGGTTCATAGGATCGCAAAGAGTCAGACACGACTGAGCAACTAAACTGAACTGAACCCAGTGAAGAAGGAGAAAGTGAGTTTTGCTACTTTTAGGAGCTGACACTTTTCACCACTGTGCTCCCTCCATTCCTGGAACATGTGATTCTATCACTGATACTCCTCATTCTTCAAGTTACTGGCTTCCCAGTAACTCAGCTGGTAGAGAATCCTCCTGCAGTGCAGGAGACCCCGGTTCAGATCCTGGGTCTAGAAGATCCCCTGGAGAAGGGATAGGCTACCACCGCAGTATTCTTGGGTTTCCTTGGTGGCTCAGTTGGTAAAGAATCTGCCCACAATACAGGTCTCACAATACAGGCCCACAAACCCAGGTCTCCTGGGTTCAATTCCTGGTTTGGGAAGATCCCCTGGAGAAGGTACAGGCTACCCATTCCAGTATTCTTGGGCTTCCTTGGTGGCTCGGATGGAATCTGCCTGTAATGTGGGAGACCCGGGTTCGATCCCTGAGTTGGAAAGATTCCCTGGAGGAGGGCATGACAACCCACTCCAGTATTCTTGCCTGGAGAATCCCCATGGACAGAGGAGCCTGGTGGGCTACAGTCCACGGGGTCGCAAAGAGTTGGACATGGCTGAGTGACTAAGCATAGCACACCCAGGCAGACAGGGTGAATTTGAAAATTTCTGGTGTTTTTTAATATATGACTCTCACTCTTAGCCTGAAAGTCTTCATCATGGGCCTTTGTTTTATAATGTGGGGGAAAGGACATATATTGATGAAATTGATACAGAATGAGTGCTAATGACTCACTTCAAATGTCAGGTTTTTTCTTTGAAAATTATTTTTTGCTAATAAAAAGTCACTTACACTGTTTGTTTATAGGTCTTCCTACCTCTGGGTTCGAATTTCACCTTACAGCTGGTGACTGTGATGCTTGTTGGTGGAAATTTCTATGGCGTGCCCCAAATTCTCCAGGAAGCAAAATCCGCCGTCCTTCCAGTTCCAGAGAAAGCTGCCAATTCTCAGGTACTTGGCACTGGGTGTGGTACTCCCCCGGAACCACTAGAGGGCAGCTCTTACAGAAAGGACTAAGATTCTGTGAGTTTGCTTCCGTAAATCTGTGTAATCCTGTGAATATCAAGTTTAAGCATTATGAATACACTATCTGAAAATAATTTGGCAATTTTTGTCAGTAGGTGGAAAACCATATCTCCTTTTTTTCAGTTTAAAAAAGTCTGTATCTTGTAGAATGTAAGGTGTAGAATTTTTATTTGAATGTAAGGTATAGAATTTTTAAAATAATGGTCACTTAGAATCAAAACTTGTTTTTTTCCTGATAATGAGTATTTAATATTGAGGCATTTTATGCTAAGAAATTAAAATGAGAATGGAGCATCAGTTAATATTTCAGACTTTCTCATTTACTAGCATTGTGAATATTTAATCTGTGGGGCTCTTTTCACTGTGGCAAGCTTGTGCTAACGTAGATGAATGCTAGTGGCACACTTAGGTATTTGAATCTTCTGCCTAAGTTCATGTTAGGGAAGATTGTTCCCCAGTCACTTCATAATTCACATGAGAACAGAGAATGCCTTGAGGAGTTCGCTTCCTGTGTAGGCCGATTCTGTCAGTGTGGGAACAAGACAGGGCTGCCGCGTCTGGCTGTGGTAATGTCTGTTTTATAAACCATGAGAAGATACCAGCTTGTGTCCTGTTCCCTCAGGCGGGGGTTCCTTCAGCTTGCCCCGGAAGTGGACGTGGCGTCTGTCCAGATAGACACGCACGGCAGGCGTGGCGAGGTCTGGCCCACAGCGTACTGACAGGGTCTGTGGCCGTAAAGAGGACGGTCTTCAAGTTACTACCTCCTGGGCTGCTGCTTCCCAGGGCATGAATTTGCTTTGCCCCTAAAGTGGAACCCACAGTGTTAACAATAACTGAGAGGATTGGTTTTTGTCTGCACCTCCTCTGTTCAAGACAGACTGAGCGTATAGAGTATCATGCGTTGACGTTTTATCTTCTTTTGTTCGTAGGTCGTTATAACAAAGATTCCTTTCAGCCTGAAGCATTCATTTGGTGTAGTGAACTATTTTCTACTCCTTGTCTCTGCTTGTGGTCACAGCATTGTGTCACCTCAAGGGGCCAGATCACGGCCAGTTATAGTGTTCTTCTGTCCTTGCTGTGTCCTTCTGTACTCCTCACCAGTATTTGAGTGTGTGTGCATGTGTGTGTGTCTGTGCGCACACTTGTGATGTTGCTCGGATACTTTCTGACAGCCTTGAACCATGTACCAAGCGTGAGCTGAGATACACTACAGATTTTGGCAGTTGCTAAGCAGAAGGCTTGCTGAAATAGGGAATCTAGACTGGTGTCAAATTGAAGTTGTTGTTTTTCTTTTCTGTGGCTTCAGAAGCTGTCCTATGGCCCTGTCTCACACTTTCCTGCTCCTCTCCAGTCCAATTTAAAATGGGGAGGATGAGTCTTAATATAGAACTGTTGAGCCTATGGTATCCCAAATTTATAGATACTGGGAACAAAAGAGGTAAACTAAGTTGTCCAAATAACAGTGTGAAGTCAGAAATCTGGTTTTATTTCTATTCTCTGACCAGAACGTATTGTAATGTATAAATCCCAGGGTACTCTGGGAAGGTTGACTCTGAAAATCAGATCTTACTTTATGTGGATGAAAAAGATCATTATTTTTAAAAATCTTGAAGGTTTCTGATCCTCAAAAAAAGGTATTAAATTGAATCAAAGGCTGAAAAAATCCTTACTAGAAAATCTAGTTCATGGTACTCACTTTATAAATTTATTGTTATATCTCAGAAAGAAGTCAAAGTTTAGTTTTATACAAAACAGTTTCTATAAAGACCCATCAGTTCAGTCGCTCAGTCTTATCTGACTCTTTGCGACCCCATGGACTGCAGCACGCCAGGCCTCCCTGTCTATCACCAACTCCCGGAGTTTAGTCAAACTCATGTCCATTGAGTCAGTGATGCCATCCAACCATCTCATTCTCTGTCGTCACCTTCTCCGTCCTTCAGTCTTTCCCATCATCAGCGTCTTTTCCAGTGAGTTAGTTCTTTGCATCAGGTGGCCAAAGTATTGGAGTTTCAGCTTCAGCATCAGTCCTTCCAATGAATATTCAGGACTGATATCCTTTAGGATGGACTGGTTGGATCTCCTTGCAGTCCAAGGGACTCTCAAGGCGTCTTCTCCAACACCACAGTTCAAAAGCATCAATTCTTTGGCACTCAGCTTTCTTTAGAGTCCAACTCTCACATCCATACATGACCACTGGAAAAACCATAGCCTCGGCACTCAGCTTTCTTTATACTCCCACATAAAGACCCATAACAAAGTCATTAAAATGCCATTTTTAATCTTTTCATTTAACCATAGTTACAGTTGTATTTTTAGATAGTATTAATTCAGAGGTTTACATTTTGATAAAAAAACAAAGCTATAAAATACAATCAAAATTATAAATAGGATACATTTTCAAATTTCAGATGCCATTTCTTAAATACTACTCTTTAATCGAAAGTATTTTAGAGCAGAGACATATACTGTGTAAACTAAGAGAAAGTTGACTTTTAACCCACTCCTAAGAAAACAGGAACTTTTAGAGAAAGAGGAAATATTCTAAGCATGTTTTCTCTCAGGTTGGGTTTGAATCTACTGCTTTTCCACTGACGGACATCACTGCCGGAACAAGCCAAGCTGTGATTTCTAGGAGAGGCACATATGGGTCTCTCAAGGTTTCCTGGGCGGCTGGATACGTCCCTGGGTCAGAAATCCCTGAATTCACGACTGTTGGCAACATGACCCCCAAAGTAGGTGAGTTGTGTCTTTTCCATGATTTTATCTGTAGAACATGGAAATGTATCATTGGCCACTAATTTTCTTTGATTCTGTTTACTCTGGACAATGAATGAGCTAGCTCTTTGCCTTCTAATACAGTCTTCTCATATTTAAGTGATCAGAATTGCACTGAAATTAAAAACGTCATACCTCACCTGAAAATAATGGTCATAAGTAGCCTGCTCTGTTTAAACATGTTGTTTAGTTGCTGTCATGTCCGACTCTTTGCTACCCCATGGACTGTAGCTTGCCAGGCTCCTCTGTCTGTGGGATCTCCCAGGCAAGAGTACTGGAGGGGTTGCTATTTCCTACTCCAGAAAATCTTCTTGATCCAGCGTATAAACCCACATCTCCTGCACAGCAGGGAGATTCTTTACCACTGAGCCGCCTGGGAAACCCCAGGTTTATACATGAGGAGTTCGTTAAAAGTAGCCCTGTGGCCCGTGTGTGTGTTTTGTGTGTCACTTGCTTAGTCATATCCGACTCTTTGCGACCCCTTGGACTGTAGCCCGTGAGGCCCCTCTGTCCATGGGATTCTCCAGGCGAGAATACTGGAGTGCATTGTCATTTCCTTCTCCAGGGGATCTTCCTGACCCAGGGATCGAACCTGGGTCCCCTGCATTGCAGGCAGGTTCTTTACCATCTGAGCTATCAGTTCAGTTCAGTTCAGTCGCTCAGTCGTGTCCAACTCTTTGTGACTCCATGGACTGCAGCACACCAGGGCTCCCTGTCCATCACCAACTCCCGGAGTTTACCCAAACGCATGTCCATTGAGTTGGTGATACCATCCAACCATCTCATCCTCTGTCATCCCCTTCTCCTCCTGCCTTCAGTCTTTCCCAGCATCAGGGTCTTTTCAAATGAGTCAGCTCTTTGTATCAGGTGGCCAAAATAATGGCATTTCAGCTTCAACATCAGTCCTTCCAGTGAATATTCAGGACTGATTTCACTTAGGATGGACTGGTTAGATCTCCTTGCAGTCCAAGGGACTCTCAAGAGTCTTCTCCAACACCACAGTTTCAAAAGCATCAATTCTTCTGCACTCAGCTTTCTTTATAGTCGAACTCTCACATCCGTACATGACTAGTGGAAAAACCATAACCTTGACTAGAGGGACCTTTGTTGTCACAGTAATGTCTCTGCTTTTTAATATTCTGTCTAGGTTGGTCCTAACTTTTCTTCCAAGAAGCAAGCATCTTTTAATTTCACGGCTGCACTCACCCTCTGCAGTGATTTTGGAGCCTAAAAAAATAAAGTCTGACGCTGTTTCCACTGTTTCCCCATCTGTTTCCCATGAAGTGATGGGACCAGATGCTGTGATCTTAGTTTTCTGAATGTTGAGCTTTAAGCCAACTTTTTCACTCTTCTTTCACTTTCATCAAGAGGCTCTTTAGTTCTGCTTCACTTTCTGCCATAAGGGTGGTGTCATCTGCATATCTGAGGTTATTGATACTTCTCCCAGCAGTCTTGATTCCAGCTTGTGCTTCATCCAGCCCAGCATTTCACATGATGTACTCTGCATATAAGTTAAATAAGCAGGGTGACAGTATACAGTCTTGACATACTCCTTTTCCTATTAGAACCAGTCTGTTGTTCTGTGTCTAGTTCTAACTGTTGCTTCCTGACCTGCATACACATTTCTCAAGAGGCAGGTCAGGTGGTCTAGGTTCCCATCTCCTTCAGAATTTTCCACAGTTTATTGTGTTCCACACAGTCAAAGGCTTTGGCGTAGTCAATAAAGCAGAAATAGATGTTTTTCTGGAACTCTCTTGCTTTTTTGATGATCCAGTGGATGTTCTCAATTTGATCTCTGGTTCCTCTGCCTTTTCTAAAATCAGCTTGAACATCTGGAAGTTCACGGTTCACGTATTGCAGAAGCCTGGCTTGGAGAATTTTGAGCATTACTTTACTAGCATGTGAGATGAGTGCAATTGTGTGGTAGTTTGAGCATTCTTTGTCATCGCCTTTCTTTGGGATTGAAATGAAAACTGACCTTTTCCAGTCCTGTGGCCACTGCTGAGTTTTCCAAATTTGCTGGCATATTGAGTGGAGCACTTTCACAGCATCATCTTTTAGGATTGGCAGTAGTTCAGCTGGAATTCCATCACCTCCACTAGCTTTGTTCGTAGTGATGCTTCCTAAGGCCCCCTTGACCTCACGTTCCAGGATGTCTGGCTCTAGGTGAGTGATCATACCATCATGATTACCTGGATAGTGAGGATCTTTTTTGTATAGTTCTTCTGTGTATTCTTGCCACCTCTTCTTAACATCTGCTTCTGTTAGGTCCATACCGTTTCTGTCCTTTATTGACCCCATCTCTGCATGAAATGTTTCCTGGGCATCTCTGTTTTCTGAAGAGATCTTTAGTCTTTCCCATTCTGTTGTTTTCCTCTATTTCCTTGCACTCATCACCGAGGAAGGCTTTCTTATCTCTCCTTGCTCTTCTTTGGAACTCTGCATTCAAATGGTAATATCTTTCCTTTTCTCCTTTGCTTTTCACTTCCCTTCTTTTCCTAGCTATTTGTAAGGCCTCCTCAGACAGTCATTTTGCTCTTTTGCATTTCTTCTTCTTGGGGATGGTTTTGATTCCTGTCTCCTGTACAATATGATCCTCCGTCCATAGTTCATCAGGCACTCTGTCTATCAGATCTAGTCCCTTAAATCTATTTCTCACTTCCACTGTATAATCGTTAGGGCTTTGATTTAGGTCATACCTGAATGGTCTGGAGGTTTTCCCTACTTTCTTCAATTTAATCTGAGCTAAGGGAAGTCCCAATACAATAATCAAGAAGACACACTCTTATATCCATGTATGTGTTCAACTGAATATTTCTAATAGTAAAGCAGCTGTTACTTCATCTACTTTAGTTTTTAGTTATGCTATTAGTTCTGTGAGGGTCAGTGACATGCCAGTGTTCGATGGTTTGACCTCTCTTGTAGAGTAGACAGGATTGAAGGCAAGGTTTATGTGGTCTCCGGAGCTTCCTCTAAGTTTATTTACACCCTACCCCCACCACTGACTTTTTAAATGTTTTGCCTTTTGTAGACCATCATAGAATTTTAGAAAAGGAAAGATTTTACTATATTTTCAAAAGTTGAATCCCAATTTAAGAACTCAAAGAAATGAAACCCTGCTTCCCTTTTCATGTTCCCTGTCAGGGAGGCTTTCCTTTTCCCATGGAGAAGAAAGTAAGAGAGTCTTGCTTTGGACACACCCGAGCCCCGGGCGGCTGGAGGCCTTTGCCGTTCACCTCTCTGGAGTGCAGAGCAGTGTCCCTGGTGGGGCTCAGCTTCGGTAAGACCCCCTTGATTTTCAGCCAAGAAAGTCCCTGAGGGATAAGCTGGAATTTACTGGTTCAAACAAAAAACACAGAAGGATTTGTCTCCTTGAAGCAGAGACAAAACCAGTTTTAGTTCAGAGCAACACATGGCCTTCATGCCAAAGATGCCACCACACACTGCTTGCATGAATAGAGTTTATCATGACCTCTAACTCGAGAATGTTGGCTTGGGGTGCCATCTCCAGTAAGAACCGTGATGGCAAAGCCATCTATTTTAAAATGGAACTGTCTTCTGAAAAGTTAGCCCAAAATATCTGATTTTCCTTAGAGACAAAGAGTAAGAATAAGAAATCATAGTAGGATAATACTGTGACTTTTGAGATAATTTATACCAGTATATTTGCAGGTAAATATGTCCTGGCCAAAAGCAGTTGACTTTTCTCATGCATATCCCGGGATGGGCTTGATCAGAACAGCAGAGAACAGATCTTAGAGCCAGACTGCTGGGTTTAATCCTGCCTCTGTCACTTAGTTGCTGTGTGACTTTGGGAAAGTTACATGATCTTCCTGCTCTTTAGTTTACTTATTTGGAAACTGGGAAAAGTTTGTGGGCAAAACCAATACGTGTTCGAGTATATCTGTGTACACGTTTATGTATGGGAGATATTGGTTGGTGTAATTCAGTATGGCTTTTGATTTAACATATGCCAATCAAAAAGTGGACACAGTGTATTTTAGGTTAACAGATTAAGTTGCCTTTAGTGATAGCAGTAATAGCTAGCAGTTTACTTTTTATTTTATTGAAGTATAATTGACTTACAATGTTGTGTTAATTTCTGCAGTATAGCAAAGTAATTCAGACTAACAGTTTTATAGTGCTTACCCTAGACCAGGCATTGCCCCTTTATATGTATATGTATTTATATTCGTTTACTCCTACATTTACTGTCACCATAGGGCGTAGATACTATTGTTAGTCCCATTATATAGATAAAGAAAAGGAGTCACAGATAGATTGTATAATGGGCCCAGTGTCACACAGATAGTAAGTGTTGGGCCATGATTTGAACCTAGGCTGTCTGGCCTCTGTCTGAACTCACAACTACGACTGACAATAGGAAGTGATGGGTCTCAGTTGTCCTCCCTGAATGCATCTAAATTTAGATGGGAAAAAAAAATCTGTTAGCCAGAGAAATTATGTCTGTGGACTGGATTAGGCTGATGGGCTACCGGTGTTACTTCTGATATAACTGATTAAATCATAACAGAATTCCATGAAGTGAAGTGAAAGTCACTCAGTCGTTTCTGACTTTTTGCCACCCCATAGACCATACAGTCCATGGAATTCTCCAGGCCAGAATACTGGAGCGGGTAGCCTTTCCCTTCTCCAGGGGATCTTCCCAGCCCAGGGATCAAACCCGGATCTCCCACATTGCAAGTGGATTCTTTACCAGCTGAGGCACAAGGGAAGCCCACAGAATTCCACATGAAAGCACTAGGAACAGATCAGTATCAATTATGGATGACTCTTCCAGTTCATGTATAAGATTTTAGCAACATTTGTGCGAGAGAATAGTCCCATTACTGGCCAGTTGAAACCAGCAAGCATTTTTACATCTAGGAGGGGCAACTGTTCCTGCCTGGTAGATCAGAAACCTGACTGACACCCAGACTGTGAGACTTTAATTTTGGTCCCCTGTGTGCTGAGAGAACCTGCCATTTCAGATCCTTCAAAGAGCTGCTGTGGGGTGATTGGAGAAGCAGAACCAGATCTCTGAGCGCCTTACCTTGCTAAGGCTTGTTAGGTCCTGTCGCCTGCCATTGCAGCTCCTGTTGTTTCATTTCTTGTTCTCTGGTATGTTCATCAATAAGTAGGGGTTTACGGAATTTGAAAGGGCATGTCATTTTTAAGATGCCCTCATGAGCAGCATCTTCCACGTGTGAAAGATGACTCTCTGCAAGTGGTAGCCCTGCTTTTTTTTATCAGTTCTCTCATGGTTTAATTTTTCTTTTCCAGATTAGGTTTCACTGTTGCTGAAATTGAACCAATGGGAGTCTTTCAGTTTTCCCCCAGTTCAAGAAATATCATCGTGTCGGAGGATACACAGATGATCAGATTACATGTACAAAGACTGTTTGGGTTCCACGGGGATCTTATTAAAGTTTCTTATCAGACAACTGCAGGGAGGGCAAAGCCCCGGGAAGACTTTGAGCCTGTTCAGAACGGGGAGCTGCTTTTCCAAAGATTCCAAGCTGAGGTTGATTTTGAAATCATTATTATTGACGATGAACTTCCTGAGACAGAAGAAATTTTTTACATTAATCTAACTTCAGTGGAAGTTAAAGGGTTCCCAAAATTTGACGCTAATTGGAGACCACGCCTGAATCGAGATTTCAGCGTGGCGGTGATCACAATATTGGATAATGATGACCTGGCAGGAACGGATGTGTCTTTCCCCGAGACCGCTGTGACCACAGCAGTGGACACAGCTCTTCCTCTGGAAACCAACTCCGCCACCACATACCCTGACACAACCGAGATTACTGCCGTTCCACAGCCCACTGAAGCGGTCACCGTGGTTACAGAGGTGGCTGGCGTGTCTCCCATTCTTGAGAACCTTGTCACCCTCTCTGGGGCCTCTGCCATGTCTGAGAAGCCTAATGTGGCCACTGTAACTACAAATACCTCCGTTCATGGAACATTTAGTCTTGGGCCCCCTGTTGTTTACGTCGAAGAGGAAATGGAGAATGGCACTTTGAACACTGCAGAGGTCCTTGTCCGGAGAACTGGTGGGTCTACTGGCAACGTCAGCGTAACAGTTAGAACTTTTGGTGAAAGATCTGCTCAGAAGGAACCAAACGCATTGCCCTTTCCTGACAGCCATGGGATTTCCAACCTAACATGGGCAACTGAAGAAGAAGATTTTGGAGCGCAGACTCTCATCCTTGCGTTTGTAGATGGAGAAAGAGAACGTAAAGTGTCAATTCCAATTCTGGATGATGGTGAACCCGAGGGACAGGAATTTTTCTATGTGTTTCTTACAGACCCACAAGGGGGAGCGCAGATCGTGAAGGGAGAGGATGACGCTGGCTTTGCAGCTTTTGCCATGATCATTATTACAGGTATATATTTGGAATGATGGAGTTAAACATGTGCCTCTGTGGTGCAGAATTTGTAATAAGATTATTCTAGCTTAAATTTAATTTAAGAAGGTGAATTACTCGAATCACTCACAGTGAATCCTTAAACTTTGTTTTCCGGTGGCATGAAACCCTAACAGAAACTCATCATGTTGTTCTGAGATACCAGGGTAGAGTTCAGTGGGCTGTAAATGTCACTTAGCTCAGAGCTAACTAGTAAGTAAGTAAGTGTTAGTCGCTCAGTAGTGCCTGACTCTTTCCGACCCCATGGACTATAGCCCACCAGGCTCCTCTGTCCATGAGCTTTTCCAGGCAAAGATCCTAGAGTGGGTCACCATTTCCTTCTCCAGGGGATCTTCCCAACCCAGGATTGAACCGGGTCTTCTGCACTGCAGGCAGATTCTTTACCAGCTGAGCTACAAGGGAAGCCCAGAGCTAACTAAGACAATCTATATATCTGTACTTCCACAATGTACAGAAACCCTTAAAAATACTTAAGTTCATGTATGTCTTCTGGAAAATACCTAATTTAATCACCCCAACATGTTTGCCTGTCCTGTTTTGAAACCTCAGTCTGAATTTCCACTTTTATTAATCCATTGCAAAGTCTAAGATGTCATTGTCAGAAAATTCTTTATATCTGTTGGGAAATATATTACAGCTATTCCCTTTTGTTCTGCTTTTGAACCAATGTAGTTTATATAACTTTTGTACTATTGGTAATGTGTGTGTGTGTGTATATGTGCATGTTTGAAAATTTTTTAGTGATAATTTGCAATTTTCCTCTGAAATCATACTGTATTTCTTCAAGTGGATTAGCTCAACTTGTCAATACCTTATGCTAATTAGAGTATTGACAAGGCTATCTCATGATTCTTACCTGGTCTACCCTTTTATATAAACAATAATGAGTTTTACACAGTGTTTTAGAGTTTCAGATAACACTATAATAAAATAGGATAGTGGAAAGAAAATTAAAAATCATGAAGTATGTAATTTTGACTTAGCTCAATCATTAATTCAGAGGCCCTGATTAAATCATTTAATGTCTATGCTTTATGTTTCTTTTTTTTAAAAAGGAAATTTTTAGAATAAACATGTTTTTGTCCCACTTTCAGGATTTGGTGTTTCCTAAAATTTTGTTTTAGCTGTTCAGTTATAATTCAGTCATAATTTTTCAATTGTGTAATTTCCTCTTATACCCAACATCATCCCATTTATGTTACCCTGCAAATTTATACCAATTAGAATTATCATTTATTCCTAATCATCCAGTTTATTGAATATTGTAAATGCAGATTCTATTCTTCAAGTTATTTACTGAGTTTGATTCACATTAGCTAAATGCCACCTATATATTTCTTTTAAAATTAAATAAACAGTCTCTTCCCCCATTCCATGACATAGATTTTTTTTATGTTTATTTGAATAAGATCAGAGTTGACAGTCAAAATATTTAGCAGTTAGTTTGACAGAGGCATAGACCAGGCACAATAGTTGATGGAGGCTTTTTGCTCTCCCAAGCGATACTCCATTAGTTACTGGATCATGGGGAGAAGTTGCACTGGTTAGGGTGGTGGTTAGGGTCCTTTAGGGACTCAGGACAGCAGCTGTGTTCCAACTGGAATGGACGTGCTCCTCAGTCAGTTTGGCATACCCACGCATACCAACATGGCGCACTAATACTAGTCAACATGGCGTACCAGTGCTCAGCCATATGTCAGCCCTGAGTCTAATTCCCCAGGCAGTTCCCATCAGCCAGCTCCGAGCCTAACTTAGCAGTCAGTCAGTTGAGCTTCAGTGAAGTTCTCTAATGTTTTTCTTCTCTACCTAACACCAAGCATCTTATACACGTAGCAAATGATTGACTCCTCTTAGAATCATGTGGTGTAATTCATCAGCATTTTTGCATGTGAAATACTCTGATTTCCCTTACTCTCTCTGTGAATGTTCCTGTCTTCTCCTCCTTACCTGGCTTTTTATTTTAAATTAGTATTTCTCTTTTAACTATATCATTAATTTTGCTGATTCCTCTTATCTTTAGCCTTCAAAATCATTCACATTTAGATTTTAGAACAAATGCTCAAGATAAATCAGGGGAAAATAGTTTATTTAGTTTTGTTTCCGATCATTGGCACTCTGGAAGTCTTGATTCATCTTCCTAGAAACTGGACATCAAGTTTATCATGGTAGATGCTGCAAGGAAAGTATTATACTCCTTAGGACCATGCTAGTCACTATTACATTGAAAAAGAAAATGCAAGTTCCGCTTTGAGAATCTTATAATCTGTTTATTATTAATTGAGAGACCAAATTCCTACTCAAAGTGACAAGAGAAGAATTGCTGCTGAAGAAAAAGAGTTAAGGTCAAGTTCCAAAGCAGGACTAAGATGCAGTCATAGTGATTAATTGGTGAGGATGAGGATGGGCAATGGCTGAGACAAAACACCCCTGAGGCACCAGGACAAGAGTGGTCCAGTCACCTGCACGTCCCTAAGCCGCAGGCTCCACATTTACTCACACTTTCGAGACAGATCAGTAGTTTTCTGTTTCCTTGCAGAAGTTCTGTCTACTTGGAACCTCAGGTTTCAGGGTGATGGGTACAAGTGGTTTTTGAGGCTAATTCCGCTGGGTCATTGCTTTCAGGATCACTTTGCAAAACTGGGTTCTTGAGAAATAGAAAGCAGCAGGAGCTGTTTACTGATAATATCTCTTGTCTGAGAAGCTAGCTTATGTGTTGGCCAGGGTTTGGAGTGGCTGCTTCAGCGTAGTGTGGGCTGTGGGTTTGTTCCAGTTTTTGACAGTTGTGTAGTATGATGGTGCCTCCAACTTCAAGAGTTGCTCGGAGGAGTTTTCTTTTACTGCAAGATTCCCAAGTTCATTAATAGTTCTGTTTTTCTCTGGGGAAAATAATCAGATGTTTAACTTCAGTGGTCTTTTGGTCAGCTGTCTCATAGGGAAGTAAACCAATCAGATGAAGGTCATGCAGTCACTAAATATTTATTAAACACTGTTCTTGGTACTAGGGATACAGCACTAAATAAAACAATTGCTACTCAGTAGAACTTATATTCTATCAGGATGTGCTAACTTTAAACAGCAGTATCGAGGACTGAAATAAAAAAGCCTCATCAGAGAGAGATGAGCATGTATATCAATGTGGGGAGCAGGATTTGATGTTTTCTTTCTTTTTTTGTTCTCACAGTGTCAACTACCTTGATGTGTTCATTTTGATTCTAATCTGTTTTGGGTAAAGATCTTTTAAAAGTTGTAGCTCCTGCCTGCCCATTCACTTGTGAATTTCTCACCTTTATACCATCTGAACTGAATAGATGAGGGGAACATTGGAGATCTTTTAAAGTCTTTGGTGTACTATAATCTTCTATTTTTCTTTTCAGGGAGTGATCTTCACAATGGCATCATAGGATTCAGTGAGGAGTCCCAGAGTAGACTGGAGCTAGGTGAAGGAACTGAGATGAGCCGTCTGCATCTTACTGTTACAAGGCAGCCAAACAGGTTTGTTTATATCTGTGTAGAAGGCATAACATCCTGTGTATCTACATAGTGTTTAATTTGAATTTATAAAGTGGTAGAAGCAGATGAAATGTTGGTAGAAGAAAGTGATGCGGAATTTGATGTCAGTGTTCAGATACTCTCGTTTCTCTGGAGTAGGAAATGGCAACCCACTCCAGTATTCTTGGCTGGAAAATCCCATGGACAGAAGAGCCTGTCAGGGTACAGTTCATGGGGTTGCAAAGAGTCAGAAGAGATTGAGCCCTGACTAGGGCTGCCTGGAACATTTAGTACTTTATGACGTACCATACAGATGTCAGATTATGTAAGTCACCACTTCATCATGTTTACTATTCTCTGTCACTCTGCATATACAACCATTTACTATTTAGGAAGATTTGGATTGCCGGTATTTTGCTTACAACTTAATGCAGTATAGCACACATCTGACTGTTCATGATGTACGTACACTTGGTATGCACATGGGTACATGTGTCAGTGTTTCCTTTTCCATTTTGGGTCTAAATATTCTCAGAAAGGATAGATCATCTCTTGTCCTTTATAGTAACGACCACTTTTAGCAGTAGTGTTTTTCCTTTAGGAAGATTCTTGTTAAAAGACAAATGAGGAACATTTACTTCAAGGCAGTGGTTCTCTATAATTTTTATTTTCATATTTCTGGTACATAGCATCCAGAATTATATTTCAATAAATACTTAATCATTACTGAATGGAGTGTGGTCAAAGAATGCCACATAAACTCTGGCCTTAATTTCTTAACTGTAGTGGGCAGAATTGGTTATTTTCAGCATTATCAGTGGGAGAGATGCTTATATTGGATGAGGAGGTGCACTCGGCGTAATGTTAGCCACAGGAATAATGCACTCTGTGACTGCATTGGCATAAGCTTTGCTTTGTTCCTAGAGCCTTCGAAGATGTCAAGGTTTTTTGGCGAGTCACATTTAACAGAACAGCTACTGTGCTCCAGAGAGATGGTGTGAACCTGGCGGATGAACTTCTGTCTGTATCAGGGACCACTATCTGTATGGCAGGTCAAACAAAGTGCTTTATCACCATTGAGCTCAAACCTGGAAAGGTAAGAAACAGTGAAGCCCAGTGTTGTAGAATTCTGATTGTATTTCTTTAGAATTAGTCATTTTCAAGCTACTTTGTTGAAATGTATACATGCATACATTACGTGGAAATTCTTTGTGTCTCGCCTAGCTGCGATGTCTGAGTCTCTTTGAGTATTTGTAAATAAGCGCGTCAGTTGTACACCTGAGACTTATATATGTTGTAAGTCACTTGTATCTCAGTAATAAAGAAGCTCATCAGTTTTTATGTTCTATTTCTTGTCATTTCCTAGATTCTTCCTGGCTCACCTGATCACGGGGTGAATGGTTCCTTGAGTTATTTTCAGCCCGATTAGTCTTATTTCTGATTACTCTGAATGTTTAGTTCTTTTCCTTTTATCATATCTATAGATTTGATTACATTGTTTTGTATCCATAGATTTCATCCTTAGAATGAAAGTTCTCTTATTCATTATCCCTTTAGTTAGAGAGGTCAGTTCTGATCTACCAGAGAGTCACAGAGGCCGTGCTTAGGGAGCCTTTGGATCAATTTTTCTTGGTTCACGTTGCACATGGCACCCAGGAGCCAAGTGTTCCTCTCCTCATTCTAATGGAATCTGCATTAATCAAATGGTATTGGCTGTTGAGGCTCTAACAGAGTTTTAGTCATTTAGTAATCAGGTATCGCTTCTTAAAAAATGACTATTCTATGATACTTTAATGTCCAAGGATCACTCAGTAGTATTTGTTCCTTGCCTACCACTTAAATTATTAAATTCAAATATTTGATGCAAAAACTAGCCACAATATTTTGAATGTTCAAAGGTATCACGATTTTTTAATACATGCCAAAAACTTTAAACAGCAGAAAAGCATTGCACAAATAAAATTATTTCCAAATGGGTAGGTGTATTTAAACCCATTCTAAATAATAATCTTGTAGATTTAACTATTCATTCATTTTTTTTGTCTACTTGGTTTTTCACCTTCTGAGGATTCCTGAAACAGTTATATTGATGTTCTCTAAGGTTACAGTGATACATATTTTCATACCTTGAAGAATTGTAGCAATTTTGATGGTTCCAGAAGAGAAAGACGACTCCTCTCAGACCACTTCAGGTTACTTGGTTATCGCCACTTTGTTCTTTGTTAGGACCACAGATCCTGATGCTTGTCTGAAGCTGTTTCAAATGAGAATTGCTGGACAGTGGATTGAGATCCATTTTATGACTTGACTTGTGAGATCAACATGTTTTTTAAGTTCACGCTTTACAGGTTAATTTTTTCAGCCCATGAGTTTTCCACAGAATGATTTGCTCTTTAAATCTTGCAGTGCTGCTTTATGCTAACCATTGCCCTGTCACTGTCAAACATTGAGCTGGTCTACAGGGGCATTGAAAAGATAGACCTGCCTTGTCAATATCTTGTCATATTTGTGAGGGCAACCTGGAGGCTCCACTTCATAAGAAATGAGATGCAGGGACTTCGTCAGCAGTCTGGTGGTTAAGATTCCGCCTTCCAGGGCAGGGGCCATGGGTTTGATCCCCGTAAGGTCCCACATGCTAAGGAATGTGGCACAAATTGAAAAGAAATGAGATAGTAAGTTTATGATCTTAGTGCATCTTTGCAGTTCATCTATTCTATCATATTTGAATGAACATAAAGTTGCATCATCTTTCACCTTCTGTATGAGGTACTCTTTAACTTCTGACATGCTTTCATTTGTATGCATTTCACCGGTCCTAAAAATTTATTCCTATTTTTGGTACAATTTGTATTTTTTCTAGAAATAATTGTCTTACTTACGTTTTTTATGAACTCCTTCCTACGTACATGCAAAGAGAAGGATGTTTACCATTCACTAATAAATCAATATATACTTAATTAAAGGAATAACTTTATTGATATACTAACATAGACCTGCCTCTTGAGAAACCTGTATGCAGGTCAGGAAGCAACAGTTAGAACTGGACATGGAACAACAGACTGGTTCCAAATAGGAAAAGGAGTACATCAAGTCTGTATATTGTCACCCTGCTTACTTAACTTATATGCAGAGTACATCATGAGAAATGCTGGGCTAGAAGGATGCACAAGCTGGAATGAAGATTGCTGGGAGAAATATCAATAACCTCAGATATGCAGGTGACACCACCCTTATGGCAGAGTGAAGAGGAACTAAAAACCCTCTTGATGAAAGAGAGAGAGGAGAGTGAAAAAGTTGGCTTAAAGTTCAACATTCAGAAATCTAAGATATAGCATCTGGTCCTATCACCTCATGGGAAGTAGATGGGGAGACAGTGGAAACAGTGTCAGACTTTATTTTTGGGGGCTCCAAAATCACTGCAGATGGTGACTGCGGCCATGAAATTAAAAGACGCTTACTCCTTGGAAGGAAAGTTATGACCAACCTAGATACCATATTAAAAAGCAGAGACATTACTTTGCCTACAAAGGTCCGTCTGGTCAAGGCTATGGTTTTTGCAGTGGTCGTGTATGGATGTGAGAGTTGGACTGTGAAGAAAGCTGAGCACTGAAGAATTGATGCTTTTGAACTATGGTGTTGGAGACGATTCTTGAGAGTCCCTTGGACTGCAAGGAGATCAGTCCTGGGTGTTCACTGGAAGGACTGATGCAGAAGCTGAAACTAGAATACTTTGGCCACCTCATGCGAAGAGTTGACTCATTGGAAAAGACCCTGATGCTGGGAGGGATTGGGGGCAGGAGGAGAAGGGGACGACAGAGGATGAGATGGCTGGATGGCATCACCGACTCTATGGGCATGAGTTTGAGTAAACTCCGGGAGTTGGTGATAGACAGGGAGGCCTGGCGTGCTGTGATTCATGGGTTTGCAAAGAGTCGGACACGACTGAGCAACTGAACTGAACTGAACTGAACATTACCCTATACATTAAAACTAATAAAATATTAATTATACACTGTTACACTCACATTTTTCATTTTAACCATTTAAAAAATACATTACCATAATTTTTCTCCTTTAAGTACCATTATGTTATAGATTCAAATTCATCTAATTTTAATTACTTACTAAATACTTTTATTTTTGCTATTGTTATTGTTCAGTTGCCCAGTTGTGTGACTCTTTGCAACCCCACAGACTACAGCACACCAGGCCTCCCTGTCCCTCACCATCTTCCAGAGTTTGCCCAAGTCCATGTTCGTAGCATTGGTGATGGCTTCCAGACACCTCATCCTCTGATGCCCACTTCTTCAATAGTCATATCATAGACACTGAAAGATCTACCAAGTTACTCTTGTGTCTCTTCATATTGCTTTAACATCTCCGGATACTTATTTGCCTTATAGCAGTAATCTGTGTTTTAGAGCCATCTTGATTTTTCCTGCTCTAAGACATCCAAGGATTTGATTTCTTTTATCAGAGTTTCAGAGATCTGAGTCTTTGTTCTGGAGATAGGCATGAGAGTTGATGGTTGACCCAGCTGCTTCTGTGAACCATCTTGGTAGTTATGGAGCTAGAAAACAGATTTAAAATATTGAGTTCCCACTGATTTTTTATCCAAGAATTTCATTTAAAATCATTTTGAAATTGAAGTATACTTAATGTACAGTGATGTGTTAGTTTGTATGTACATGTGGGCTTCCTTGATGGCTCAGGTGGCAAAGAATCTGCATTCATTGCTAGAGAACTGGGCTCTATCCCTGGGTCAGAAAGATCCCCTAGAGAGGAGAATGGCAACCCACTTCAGTATTCTTGCCTGGAGAATTCCCCGGACAGAGCTGCCAGGTGGGCTACTGTCCATGGGGTCACAAAGTGTTGGACATGAATAAGCAACTAAACAATAACACATATGTGTATGTATGTGTGTGTGTGTGTATATATATATATACACATACATACATTTGTCTTCATATTCTTTTCCATTGTAGGTATTGCAAGGTAACAAGTATAATTCTCTGTGCCATACGGTAGGTCCTCTTTACCTGTTTTCTGTATAGTAGTGCATATGTACTAATCCCAAACTCCTAATTTATACAAATATTATTGTAGTTTACTTTTCTTGAGTGGGAGTTTTATCAGTCACTATGCTTTCTATTGCCCTGAAGAAAAGGAGCTGAAATTTCAACATTCAAAACTTTTGGTCATGTTATTCTACTTGATAATGTTTAAGTCCTCCTCTTTGCATTTGTCTGAATAGTCTTATGCCTTCCTCAACCCCCACAACCCAACATTTCCTAACTCTCTTTTAAAGACTAATAAAAATATCACTTCCTCCAGTATGTCACCCACATCTTCAGTTTTGTTATTGTTCTGTTGTTCAGTCGTGTCTGACTCTTTGCGACCCTATGGACTGCAGCACGCCAGGCTTCCCTGTCCTTCACCATCTCCTGCAATTTGCTCAAACTCATGTCCATTTAGTTGGTGATGCCATATAACTCTCTCTTCCTTTGTTGTCCCCTTCTTCTCCTGCCTTCAATCTTTCCGAGCTTCAGGGTCTTTTCCAATGAGTCAGTTCTTCGCATCAGGTGCCCAAAGTATTGGAGTTTCAACTTCAGCATCAGTCCTTGCAATGAACATTCAGGATTTATTTTCTTTAAGATTGGCTGGTTTGATCTCTGTGCAGCCCAGGAGACCCTCAAGCATCTTCTCCAGCATCACAGTTTGAAAGCATCAATTCTTTGGGACTCGGCCTTCTGTATGGTTCAACTCTCACTCCATACATGACTACTGGAAAAACCATAGCTTTGACTAGACCGACCTTTGTCAGCAAAGTCATGTAATGTCTCTGTTTTTTAGTATGCTGTCTAGGTTTGTCATAGTTTTTCTTCCAAGGAGCAAGTGTTTTTTAATTTCATGACTGCAGTCACTGTCTGTAATGATTTTGGAACCCAAGACAATAAAGTCTGTCACTGTTTCCATTTTTCTCCCCATCTATTTGCCATGAAGTGATTGAACCAGATGCCATGATCTTAGTTTTTTGAATGTTGAGTTTTAGGCCAGCCTTTTCACTCTCCTCTTTTACCATCATCAAGAGGCTCTTTAGTTCCTCTTTGCTTTCTGTCATGAGAGTGTTGTCATCTGAATATCTGAGGTTATTGATATTTCTCTTGGCAATCTTGATTTCAGCTTGTGCTTTATCCAGCCTGGCATTTTGCATGATGTACTCTGCATAAAAATTAAATAAGCAGGGTGATAATATACGCCTTGACGTACTCCGTTCCCAATTTGTAACCAGTCCATTATTCCATGTCCAGTTCTAACTGTTGCTTCTTGATTTGAATACAGATTTCTCAGGTGGTCTGGTATAAGGTGGTCTGGTATTCCCATCACTTGAAGAATTTTCCACAGTTTGTTGTGATCCACACAGTCAAAGGCCTTAGTGTAGTCAGTGAAGCAGAAGTAGATGTTTTTCTGGAGTTTTTGCTGTCTCCATGATCCAGCAAATATTGTCAGTTTGAATCTGGTTCCTCTGCCTTTTCTAAGTCCAGCTTGTATATCTGGAAGTTCTCGGTTCACATACTGTTGAAGCCTAGCTTGAGAGACTTTTGAACATTACCTTGCTAGCATGTGAATTGAGTGCAATTGTGTGGTAGTTTGAACATTCCTTGTCATTGCCCTTCTTTGGGATTGGAATGAAAACTGACCTTTTCCAGTCCTGTGTACTGACTGCTGAGTTTTCCAAATTTGCTGGCATGCTGAGTGCAGCACTTTCACAGCATCATCTTTTAGGATTTGAAATAGCTCAGCTGGAATTCCTTCACCTCCAAGTAACTTTATTCATAGTAATGATTCCTAAGGCCCACTTCACTTCGCATTCCAGGATGTCTGGCTCTAGGTGGGTGATCACACCATTGTGGTTATCTTGGTCATTAAAATCTTTTTTGTATAGTTCTTCTGTGTATTCTTGCTACCTCTTCTTAATATCTTCTACTTCTGTTAGGTCCATACATAAGATGATAGAAGACCTGTGTTCAAATTTTGCCTCTTCCACTAAATAGCTTGTGACAACAGACAAGTTGCTAAGGTTTCCTGAACTTCTCAGACTTGGTGGAGTTTATAACAGGGCCGTTATATTAAATGAGATAATGAATGAGAGTTATTTCACATGGTTCTCGGCAAGAAGTTGGCTCTTCGTACGGTGGCTTGGTATTACTGTTATTCAGAATGGATGGGAGTGGAGCCAAGTAGTAGCCACACCAACACTAGTAGTAGTTTAAACTACTAATTGTAGTTTACAGTACAGTGAACACAATGCTACTTTCATCTGTAGAGTTACACCACTGATTGATGGTGGATTTTCCTAAGTTCAGTCTGTCTCCTGACACTCAACTTAACGTTTTTCTACTCTTACCTTATCTCTAATTATCATCCCTATAGTCATTCAGTTTTTTTATATTCAAGTTATAAAGAACTTAAGTAACTTTCCCCAGATTGATTACTCAGTAAAGATTAAAATTCATCTTTTGAATTCCAATTCATGTACCCTTTCTCTTCTGGGTATCTTATGGTTCTATGGTTCTACCATATGGTCTGTATTAGCAAAATGTATGAAGGTCATCGTTATTTAACTTAGGATGCGTTTCTTAACCCACCAAGTTTGTTTAAACTAAACAAATTGTTGAAACATTTGTTGCACATATTTCTTAAAGAACTATTTAAGTGAGATCTTGCTTATTTATTACTTGGCTTGCTTCTGAGCAGGTCTGGGCCCACGAAAAATTATTTTATACTAGTTGGGCAAAAGATCATCTTGGAATGCTGCTGACCTAACTAGGAAAGGAACTTGAGTTCCTGTGAGGTCTCTAGTCATATTTAGGTCCAGAGAGGTTCGGATAACCATCTGTGAGTTTTGCTTTCCCAGTATACTTCAGGCATATTCTTTGAACAGAGTATTTTGTTGTTAGACTGAAAGATTCCTTTTGTCTCTTCTAATTATGTGTTGGCACCCATCTGCACATTTGTTCAATTTGCATGGTTCCCTACTTAGATAACAACATATTTTTTGACTCAGAGTAGTTATAAGTAATGTTTTAATCATCATCACAATGAGAAGAAATACTGTACTGAAGAAAAGACAAGAATTTGTTGAAATGTAATATTCTGAAATTCTTAGTTAAATTTTTGTGAACTCAAGCTCATTGACCATTAGGGAATAATAGTTGTTGAATATAGTTACCCATACTTTTCACGTGCTTCAGTTTATTTTATTTACCAATTTAGTTTGTCAAAAGTGGGGAAAACATATTTACCTTCATTTCAAAATTTACTGAGAGTTAATCAGCAAAATAAATAAAATCTATATCACATGAAAACTAAATATGTTTCTTCAGACAAGAGAAAGAGATTCAGTTCATTTACTGTGCTACTTAGATATAAATCATTTTGAATAATACTGAAGAATTTGTTGTGTTGTTTCATGACATAATAATTCTCATTAAAATGATCACAAAACAAATGATGACTAAGATCCTTGCTGATAGAAAAAAAGAATGCATTATATCAAGTTAGACAGTGAGACATACAATTGAAAATGCATCAGCTTAGCTTCTTGGAATTATGCTAGGAAGCTAAAAATGATGCTAAGATTTCTTGATTATTATGTAAGAGAAAATAAGTAAAAACAGGTGATTAACAGTGCGTTACAAAATTGAATGCAGGCTTTAGAAAATAAATTATTTGAGATTGTTGACACAGAACTGAGGGAAAACATGACCTAACTATAACCAACAGACTAAATTTAGATTTCTTGATACTGAATTTAAGGAAATTTTGAATGACACCTAAGGTCACTAAATTAACCCATCAATATTTGGCCAATTTATGTAAAACTTTTAAAAATAAAACATTACAAAGTGGAAGCTCCGTTCTCTCTGTCCTGTGTTTTCAGCTCCACACCCTGCCCTACCCTCAGTGCAACCCCTCCACCTGAGATCCCCACTGTCGTGGTGTTTTGTTTTCTTTTTTACCCTTTCGCGAAATACGCATCCGGTAACAAAATGTAGTAAGCTTTATGTAATTAAAAATTTTACATTTGTTGTAGCATGGCATGCATGTCATTATCGAACTTGATTTTTTACTCTTTGTCACGTTTTTGGATCCATTCACATTGAAATATATTGAAACAGTTCATTGTTCTTAACTACTGGATAACATTTTCATTGTGTGAATATACTTTCTGTATCCTTTTGTTTATTGAAGTATATGTGTAGATTATCTCCTGACATTGATTTTCTAGTAAGATGCTCTCCCAGAGAGAGTAAAGGTGTTGAAGAAAGACCAAAAAAATAAATCTCGTGACAATCTAACGTAAGAATTTAATTCTGTAATTATACAGACTGTATCTCTAAATGTATACTTATTTCTGTAGTAGTGTGTATGACTAATGTTATTTCTTAATGTCAGAATTATTTTAAAATAGAAATATATTAGTAGTTATCATTCCCCCTCCTGTTTTTTTCTCATTGGCAGATACCTCAAAGTGAAATACACTTTTTTGTGGAACTGTACGAAGTAACAGCTGGAGCAGCCCTAAACAATAGTGCCAGATTTGCACAGGTTAAATTATTCCAGCCTGATAAACCTCCAAGTCTCGTGTACTTCTCTGTGGGTTCTCGACTGCCAGTGGCTCATAAGAAGGCCACTCTCATTAGTCTGCAGGTGGCCAGAGACCATGGGGCCGGACTCACAATGTCTGTTAACTTCAGTACCCAGGTAAGCAGGCAGCAGGTATTCACACAGGAAGCTTTTCTTCCTTAACTATGGCATGTGTCATGAAGCAGAGAAGATTTGATATATTATTTTCTGATGATACAATCATAACTCACATTATGTTTATGATATTAAGCTTTAGCTTTGACACAGTTCAATTTTTTTCACTTAGATCATGTTTTAAAATGATAGTCTTTTGCCTTTTTGTTTCTTTTGGAAAAGTTGATTATACAATGCAAAATGTCTTACATACATCTGTTCTATAAAATCTGTAGAGATTTAAAGTTTCTTTAGGATGTAACTGTGTAAGACCAGAAACAAAAAGTATGGGTCTGTGTTCTGATTTTTACCTGAACTAGTTGAAAATCTTGTGTAGGACTTCAGATATTAACTGTGTGTTTCCTGTGACCTTTGTTTCTTTAAATCCATGGGTTCAGGAGACTGTCTCACAGCTACTTTTAACATCCACTCTATTAGGTGACATCAAGTGAAAGGGAGGAAGTATTATGTTTTAAACTTTATTTTAGGAGCAAAACTAATGTGTTAAGACAAAGCTGTATGTCTGCTCCCTTTGAAGCATGATTGTGGAGATCGGAGCTTGCCCACTGTGGCCGTCTGTATTTCCCTCCCCTGGATCTGTATAACTCCCAAACCCCACAGTTTGAAAGCTGCCCTTCTGGACAGTGCTGCCATTTCTTTTGTTTCAAGATTCCAAGCCTGGTGATACTTTGGGCCTCAAGGTTTCTAAGTTGTGCTTTCATGCCACGTGTTGTTTAGTGTGTGCTGGTTGTGTTACTGTTGGGTGGCTCAAATGCGCAGAACATTCTGTGCGTGAGATACAGCAGATGTGCTACCAGTTTGCTGTTAACAGTCCTGTGAGTGAGGGATTGGAGGTGAGGACGGTAGCTGTGGGTAGTGAGCTGTCCTGGAAGCTTGCCAGGAAGAAAAGTTGTCTTTTTAACAGAGTCTACAGCTTGGCAGGCCAGAAGATGCAACTCTATCATATGAGACTCTCGAAATAAACTCCATTCTAAATAGCCCGCAGTGGTATGAGCATGAAAAGAAGTATTTTGATTCATTGGGAGCTTTTAGCATTTTTCCTTTTAAGCATTTAAGATGGTAAGAGAAATGAGAAAAAAAATACGTGTTCTTTCTTCTCCCATGAAATATATATCATCATATGCTCTCTACTTTGTAGGGCAGAAGAGTGGAAGAAGTGATAAAAAAAAAAGATTTGAGACTTATTTTAAACTAGTTCATACACTCAGTTGAAAGGGGAGTTGAAAATGCCAAAAGAAGAATCTGAATGCCAATATCTCTATCATACTCAGTTATGTTCTTTCTAGATTATTCACAAATGATCCCTTATAAAACACATGCTGTCACTAGCATGTAACTCATAGCATTTTAATAGCGCTATAAAAATCAACATAGAGGAGCCCTGTGGTGATGAAAATGTATCTTGACTATATCAACATTCATATCCTGGTTGTGATACAATTATGCAAGTTGTTATTAATATCTATGAAGGATGTTAGGAAAGGGTAGAGGAGACCACTCTTTTATATTTCTTATAAGTGCATGCGAGTCTGTAATTATGTCAAAATACAAGGTTTAATTTTAAAAATTAGAAAAAATTTACCTCTCTGGTCTGATTTTTTTTCATTTATTTTTATTTGCTGGAGGCTAATTACTTTACAATATTGTAATGGTTTTTGTCATACATTGACATGAATCAGCCATTTATTTATTTTCCTGTTGCTTCATCGCTCTTGAATTTTCTGTCTTTGAATGCTGGGCATATTGTTAGAAGAGAAAGTCATATAATTCAATTTTCCAGTAGCTAGCAAGTATGAGAAAATAATTATGGACCAAGTTGCTACTAGGGACCAAGTTGCTATTCTGTTAACAGTAATACTATTCTTGATTTTACTTTAAACAGCTTTTAATAATGTAGTTAATAGCTGTAGTATACCTACAGTATACCTATCTTCAGTAGGTCAGCATTCCCAGTATGTACATACTATAAATTCCTATATATCTCCATATTTCTGATCTAAAGGTGAAGGATATAAGGACTTGAGATAATGAAAATATCACTCATTCCAGTTATCTTTAAATAGGCCTGTAGCTAAGCCAAGTTTGAAAACCAATTCCAGATATTTCATTTGTGTATGTGTGTACCAGTAAGAATATCTTTCCTTCTTATTCTTACACTGGTTATTCCACCAAAAGCTGTTGATTTTCACTATTGCTTTTAAATTGCATAGTGCTTCTTCTTTGTGTTTGTTACATGTATTTTACAAACATGAGAACATTTTGATTGTTCTAGTTCCTTTAAATGTCTATATTGTGAAATTCTATAAATTCTACCAGAAAACAGTGAGCATAATGTGTATGTGCAATTTACAGTAATAAAATCACCACCACGTAGCTTAGAAAATGCAGCTTTATCAGATGCTTAGCACTGGCTGCCATGAACCTTCTCTGCCATCCTGAGAGGGGAGGATAACTTCTCGGCATCTTGCAGATAACCTCTATCCTAAATTACACGATGAATTACTACCTTGCTTTTATTTATAGTTTTACCACATACCATATGCCGTTTAGGTTTACCTGTTTGGTAATTATTGAGATGAGATTCTTCTAGTATTGTCTCACGATGTGCTTTTTTTCGTTGTTCAGCAGTATGTTTCTGAGAAACGCCTGTGCTAATGTATGTAGTTCTTTCATTTTGACTCCTATATGGTTATCTCAATGAGTAGTTTAATTTCTCCATTCTGAAGCCAGTAGACTTTTGTGTTGCCTCCTTTAGTCTTTCCTCTGACCTCCCACCATTATGCTGCAGAGACTCTTGAAAACCCTGTATGTTCACTGATTTTTCACTTTTTGCCACCCTTGGGCACTTCCTCCTCTGGAAGCCAGCTCTCCTTTGGGCATCTGGAGCACCACGCTTTCCCACTGTTAACTCTTTTCTCTTTGGCAGCCCCTTCCTGTTGCTTCTATTAGTCTTTCTGACCAATAAATTTCAGGGTCCACCTATACTCTGTAGGCTAGACCATCCCCACCTGTTTTCTTTAAATATCCTGTGTAAAATGAGAACTCTTGAATTTTTATCACTAACGTCTTCACCACCCCAGATCCAGACTCATTTATTTGATTGCTGTTACTTGGCATTTTCATTTGAATTGTCTAAAAATCATCTCAAGCTTAATATATATGACATATATATAATGGATAACTCTTATTTCACCCTTGGTGATATTTCCCCTAGCTTACTGCCATTCATCCAGGCAAATAGCTTGGAGTTATCCTCATTCTCCTCTTCTTTTGCATACAGCACTGAATTAATCAGAAAGTCCTGCTGACTCTACATTCTAAATATATTCCCAGTCTGAGCTCTTCTCACCCTCTCTACTCCTACAACCAAAGCTACCATTATTTCCTTTTTCTGCAGGAACTAATGTAAAAATCTCCTATCTTTTCTCCCTGCTTCCATCCTCTCCCCTTGCTGCAGCCTAACTGTCCACAAGAGCCAGATCGCTCCCAAATATATGAAATAAAGTATGTCACTCTCCTGCTGGAATCCTCCAGTGACTTCCTACCACACTTTGTATCAGGGACATATGTGATCTGACACATACATCTTCAAATTGTTAGTCAGCTCACAACTGGAGAAGTTCTGTGAGGCTGTTATGGCATTTCTTCTCTAATTCTCTTTCTTGATCTATTCTAAGGCATCTAGCTTTCCTAACCTCATCACTGTATGATGTGTATTTATCTCTCTAATTTGTCTTGGGAGATTAGAAAAATTAAAAAACTCCATGTTTTATTTTTTAAAAAAATTAAAAAAAATACAACATGGTTATATTTTAATACATAACCGAAAGACAAAACACCATAGTAAATTGATGACAATAAAATACAATGTTTCCGGACTTCCTTGGTGGACCAGTGGCTAAGACTCTGAGCTCCCAATGCAGAGGGCCTGGGTTCAATCCCTGGTCAGGGAACTAGATCCTGCATGCCATGACTGAGAGTGCATTTTACAACTGAGGGTCTTGTGTGCCACCATGGAGATCGAGATCCTGCATACTGCAACTAAGACCTGGAGCAGCCAAAAAATAAAATACGATGTTTCCTTTGCATTGCGTGACAAACGGTTAACATTCTCAATCATAAATGAGTTCTTAGACACCAGTAGAAAAGACTTTGACTTATCAAGGGAAATGGAAAAAGAAAGAAGAAAAGGAAATTACACAAGTGACTAGTAAGGATTAAAGCATATGTGAAGGTGACTGAGCTGAACAATAAAAGGAAAAAAGGCAACTTCTTTGTAATATCATAATTACCAAAGATTAAAAATCTGACATTTGTGTAGTTTAAGGAAATATAGCCACATTAACACTGGAGGACAAGATTGATGAGGGTTCATAGTGAAAAGTGAAAGTGAACGTCACTCAGTTGTGTTCGACTCTTTGCGACCCCATGGACTGACTATACCGTCCATGGAATCCTCCAGGCCAGAACACTCCCATAGAAGGAGAAAATCTAATGTGGACTAAAACTATAAATTTAAAGCAACACCTGTCTTAATACCAGTGTTGTGGCCCATCAGATTGTTTAAGAGAAAATTGGTTCTGGACGAGATCAGAGGTTTATAGTTTCACTTAAGTGGTGTTGTCTAATTTCTAGGAGTTGAGAAGTGCCGAGACCATCGGTCGTACTCTCATATCTCCAGCTATTTCTGGGAAAGACTTTGTGAGAACCGAAGGCATCTTGATCTTTGAGCCTGGCCAGAGAACCACTGTTCTGGACGTCATCCTCACGCCAGAGACAGGGTCTTTAAATCCATTTCCTAAACGCTTCCAGATCATGCTTTTTGACGCGAAAGGGGGTGCCGGAGTTGATAAAGTGTACGGGACCGCGAACATCACTCTTGTCTCCGACGCGGACTCTCAGGCCTTTTGGGGGCTCGCGGATCAGCTGCAGCAGCCCCTGGATGGCGACATTCTCAACAGGGTGCTCCACGGCGTCAGCGTGAAAGTGGCCACGGAGAACACGGATGAACAGCTCAGCGCCGTGCTGTATTTAATAGACAAGGTAAGAAGCCCTTGCGAGTGTTAGCAGTTTCATACTCTTTTTTAAAAGACCAAAGCCACATGCAGTTATCATATCAGTTATGATGAATTTATATGGTAGAGTCGAATTTCTGAATCTCAGAGTGGAGTTCACCATATCTGACCCTGTGTTTTGCTTGGATGGGACTGGTGCTGGTTTGGAAGTTCAGAGAAGGATGAGTTCTCTACTGCAGCAGTAAGCACAGACTGGTGTCTGAAAAGAGGCTTCGGAGGTCAGAAGCTCCAGGCTCTTGCTGATACTTCTGGAAACTGCATGGACATCTTCTGAGATAGTGTGCAGTTTTTCTAAGTCCATAAATGAGGACTCGGACTAGATTATATGGCTCTTCTAGTTGAAGTGCTATGAAGCTGTTGCCCTTTGCTTGTTCCCTATTCCTCCTGGCTATTGGAAAGAATTTACTGTAGGAAATGATGTTACTTAAATTTTCTAATGATGAAATAGTATAGTACAATTGCAATTTGATTTAGGCTATGAAGAGGGAAAGAATGCACAGTAACTGTATTTTAGAAAAGATACATTAAAAAGCTACATATTAATGGTTGAGAATCAACACATATTTAACTGGAGCTGTCAGGTAGTACATCTTGATTCCTTTTTTTTTTTGAATCTGTCATGAATAATGAAACTGAATTATGAAAGAAGATCCTATGGAAAAAATGTAATTAACTTTTTTTTGAGTAACCATTAATAAACAGTATAAGTTCTCATATATTAAAACAATTTATGTGGAATAGGTAACTTGGCAATTATTAGAGGCATGAAATATGTTTGAAGTGTTCTAAAATATTATAAGATCAAGTAGAAAACATTATTTGTATTCTTAAAATGATTTTATTTCCACTGAAGTTGCCTGTGCTCTGATTATTTTCAAATCATGTTATTGTTACTAAATTTTTTCAATGTTATGGCATATTGTTTTCTTGAAGCTGTTTGTATGTCAGTACTGAAATATGATGATTCAAGTAACTGACATCATTCAATAATATTATACATAAAATATATGTTATATCAAGAAAATGAAAATTTCTACTAACAGAGAAGCCTTAAAAAAATAGAAATCTATAACTTGTTCAGCAGTGGGAAGGCTCAATAACATAGAGACAACAGTTTTCTATAAATTAACCTATAAATGGAGTATTCAGTTCAGTTCAGTTCAGTCGCTCAGTTGTGTCTGACTCTTTGCAACCCCATGAATTGCAGCACGCCAGGCCTCCCTTTCCATCACCAACTCCCGAAGTTTACTCAAACTCATGCCCATTGAGTCGGTGATGCCATCCAGCCATCTCATCCTCTGTCATCCCCTTCTCCTCCTGCCCCCAATCCCTCCCAGCATCAGGGTCTTTTCCAGTGAGTCAACTCTTCGCATGAGGTGGCCAAAGTATTGGAGTTTCAGCTTCAGCATCAGTCCTTCCAATGAACACCCAGGACTGATCTCCTTTAGGATGGACTGGATGGATCTCCTTGCAGTCCAAGGGACTCTCAAGAGTCTTCTCCAACACCACAGTTCAAAAGCATCAATTTTTCGGTGCTCAGCTTTCTTCACAGTCCGACTCTCACATCCATACATGACCACTGGAAAAACATAGCCTTGACTAGATGGACCTTTGTTGGCAAAGTAATGGCTCTGCTTTTTAATATGCTATCTAGGTTGGTCATAACTTTCCAGGGAGTAAGCGTATTTTAATTTCATGGTTGAAGTCACCTTCTGCAGTCATTTTGGAGCCCCAAAAAAATAGTCTGACACTGTTTCCACTGTCTCCCCATCTATTTCCCATGAGGTGATGGGAGCAGATGCCATGACCTTAGTTTTCTGAATGTTGAACTTTAAGCCAACTTTTTCACTCTCCTCTTTCACTTTCATCAAGAGGCTTTTTAGTTCCTCTTCACTTTCTGCCATAAGGGTGGTGTCACCTGCATATCTGAGGTTATTGGTATTTCTCCTGGCTATCTTGATTCCAGCTTGTGCTTCTTCCAGCCCAGCATTTCTCATGATGTACTCTGCATATAAGTTAAGTAAGCAGGGTGACAATATACAGCCTTGACGTACTCCTTTTCCTATTTGGAACCAGTTTGTTATTCCATGTCCAGTTCTAACTGTTGCTTCCTAACCTGCATACACATTTCTCAAGAGGCAGGTCAGGTGGTCTGGTATTCCTGTCTCCTTCAGAATTTTCCACAGTTAATTGTGATCCACATAGTCGAAGGCTTTGGCGTAGTCAATAAAGCAGAAATAGATATTTTTCTGGAACTCTCTTGCTTTTTCGATGATCTAGCGGATATTGGCAATTTGATCTCTGGTTCCTCTGCCTTTTCTAAAACCAGCTTGAACATCTGGAAGTTCTTGGTTTACGTATTGCTGAAGCCTGGTTTGGAGAATTTTGAGCATTACTTTACTAGCGTGTGAGATGAGTGCAATTGTGGGGTAGTTCGAGCATTCTTTGGGATTGCCTTTCTTAGGGTATTAGTACTATCAAAATATCAGTAAAGTCTTTTGGGTTTTTAAAAATTAATCAAAATGATGAGTTCACCTGGGAGAACATGCATCAGAAATTTTATGAAAAAGATGAAAAATGATAGGGACCTTATTCTTCTCAATGTGAAAATAAGAAGTTATAGTGATTAAAACAGGATGAACTGGTGCTGTCACAGATATTCAGATTAGTAGAATAAAACAGAAAGTGAAGATATAATCCAATTACATATGAAAATTTCGTATACGATAAAAGTGACATTTCAGGTGGGTGTGTCAGTTCAGTTCAGTCGCTCAATTGTGTCCGACTCTTTGCAATCCTGTGGACTGCAGCATGCCAGGCTTCCCTGCCCATCACCAACTCCCAGAGTTTACCCAAACTCATGTCCATCACCTTAGTGATGCCATCCAGCCATCTCATCCTCTGTCATCCCCTTCTCCTCCAACCCTCAGTCTTTCCCAGCATCAGGGTCTTTTCCAATGAGTCAGTTCTTTGCATCAGGTGGCCAAAGTATTGGAGTTTCAGCTTCAACGTCAATCCTTCCAATGAATATTCAGGACTGAATTCCTTTAGGATGGACTGGTTGGATCTCCTTGCACTCCAAGGGACTCTCAAGAGTCTTCTCCAACACCATAGTGCAGAAGCATCAATTCTTTGGCACTCAGCTTTTTTTGTAGTCCAAGTCTCACATCCATACATGACTGTTGGAAAAACCATAGCTTTGACTAGACGGACCTTTGTTGGCAAAGTAATGTCTCTGCTTTTTAATATGCTGTCTAGGTTGGTCATAACTTTTCTTCCAGGAAGCAAGCATCTTTTAATTTCATGGCTGCAGTCACCATCTGCAGTCATTTTGGAGCCCCCAAAATAAAGTCAGTCACTGTTTCCATTGCTTCCCCATCTATTTGCCACGAAGTGGTGAGACTGGATGCCATGATCTTAAGTTTTCTGAATGTTGAGCTTTAAGCCAGCTTTTTCACTCTCCTCATTCACTTTAATCAAGAGGCTCTTTAGTTCTTCTTTATTTTCTGCCATAAGGGTGGTGTCATTTGCATATCCGAGGTTATTGATATTTCTCCTGGCAATCTTGATTCCACTTTGTGCTTCATCCAGCCTGGGATTTCACATGATATACTCTGCATAAAAGTTGAATAAGCAGGGTGACAATATACAGCTTTGACATATTACTTTTCCTGTTTGGAACCAGTCTGTTGTTCCATGTCCAGTTCTAACTGCTGCTTCCTGACCTGCATGCAGATTTCTCAAGATGCAGTAGTTATTATTCTGTAAATGGTGTTGATACATCTGATTGAACCATTTGAAAGTAAAATATTAGCTGTATCTCCATGTTAAACCCACTCCAAAATAAATCCCAGACTGGTCAGAGGTCTAACTGTAAAGCTGAAACCAGGAAAGTAGTAGCAGAAAGCATGGATGAACCACTTTTAATATAAAAGTTTATATTGGGGAAGTTCTTCTAAATATAAAAATGCAGAAGTCATAAAGGAAATGATTGATAAACTTGACCACGTAAAGTTTAAACAAAATTTCTCTTTGCATATACCACAAGAAAAATCAAAAGGCACCTCAATTATATAGTCAGAGCTATAGTTTTTCCAGTAGTCATGTGTGGATGTGAGAGGTGGACCATAAAGAAGGCTGAGCGCTGAGGAATTGATACTTTTTAATTGTGGTGTTGGGGAAGACTCTTGAGAGTCCCATGGACTGCATGAAGATCAAACTAGTCAATCCTAAAGGAATCAACCCTGAATATTCAGTAGAAGGACTCAGCTGAAGCTGAAGTTCCAGTACTCAGTGCTTTGGCCACCTGATGCAAAGAGCTGACTCATTGGAAGAGACCCTGATGCTGGGAAAGATTGAAGGCTTGAGGAGAAGGGGACGACAAGGGACGAAATGGTTGGATGGCATCACTCAATGGACATGAGTTTGAGCAGTCTCTAGGAGGTGGTGAATGACAGGTAAACCTGGCGTGCTGCAGTCCACGGGGTCACAAAGAGTCGGACATGACTGAGCATCTCAACAACAACAACAACAATATTTATAGTCAATTATATCCCAATAAAACTGGAGGGGAAAACTAAAAAAAATGGTGCTTAATAGATGTGGGGAATATTTGTACAAATACCTGTATAATGAGTATTTAAGCATTACTTATAATAACAAGAATTGGGAAAACTAGCCATTAAAAGGGGCCTGCCGTATCCATAAAATGTGACATGTTTTCACAATTTAGACATATAATAATTAGAATAATGACTTGTAATGAAACAAGCATTGAAAATATAGGGTTGAAATTTTAACAATAAAATATGAGGTGCCAGTTAACTTTGATGAACAGTGTATTTTTTAGTATAAGTATATTGCAGATAAATCACCTTTGCTTTATCTGGTATACATTCATATGTCCCATATGTATTTCATATGTACTTAGATTCAAAAGTATAGGATAGGATTTCCAATTGCTGATAGAACTTTGCTCTATAGGGTCTCATATTTTAAGTAAAATTGTCTCATTTTTAAGTTTTATTATCTCCCAGATTCTCAGTTCTTTGAACCAGAATCTGCTTTATGCTATATATGTCTTTCATAAGGCCGTATGAATTGGAATAGATGTAAAAGTGAGTTCAATTTTGACTCCTGATATTTATTATTGCCTTTAGAATTAAGTGACCCATGCAATCCTTTGGAGCTTTATCTAGATATTATATAGAAAATATTCTTGTGATGATGCCTTCTCTTTATTTTTTAAAGTTAAAATGTATTTGACATTTAAATGTCAAGTATAATTTTGACACTACTCAAATTCTTCATAGGTTCATGTTTATTTTTGTTAATGTTAGTAACTGGTCCAAAGAACACATTATACCTTATGTATCATTTAAGCAGTTGATTTTTTAAGATACAGTTTCATACTTGGTATTTTTTTCCAGATAACTGTTGAAGGAAGAAAACAAGCATTAAGCATTGAAAGCCGAAGTCTTTTCTATGAGATCCTTTGTGCTCTTGTTAACCCAAAACGCAAGGACACTAGGGGATTCAGTCACTTTACTGAAGTGACGGAGAGTTTTGCCTTTTCTTTACTGACTGATGTTACCTGTGGCTCTCCTGGTGAAAAGTAAGTATCTTTTAATATAATACCATACCTTACATGTATTCCTTTACAGGGTAGAAAGTAATAAGAATGCAAATTGACATTTTGATGATGTAACTAAGGCTTATACAATCAATGAATTGTACCTGATGGGCAAATTAAGTTAACTTTTGAAGAAAACATAGAAACTACATCCAGAAAAAATTAATTTATACTGTCAATAATATATTCTTCTTGTTTTGAAGGGTCTTTTAAAAATAAAACGTCTTGTTATTTACTCTTTTTTTATATAATGAGTAGAAGATACATTCTGAATGGGAAAAAAAAAGATGATTCCAACTTTTAGATTATTTCAGGCCATTTTTAAAATTGTGGTAATGTATACATAAGACAGATCTTACCATTTAAACTATTTTTCTGTACTTCCTGGTAGCTCAGATGGTAAAAATCTGTCTACAATGCAGCAGACCTGGCTTCAATTCCTGGGTGGGAGAGATCCCCTGGAGAAGGAATGACAACCCCTCCAATTTTCTTGTCTGGGGAATCCCATGGTCAGAGGAGCCTGGTGGGCTACAAACCGTAGGGTTACAAAGAATTGGATATGACTGAGCGGCTAACACTTTCACTTTCAAACTGTTTTCAGGTGTACAATTCAGTGACACAGTATATTCATGATTGTTGGGTCACCATCCCTAGGATGCATATCCAGAACTGTCATCCTCTCAAATTAAAAATCTCTACCCATTAATAACTCTCCATTCCTCCTTCCCTCTGTCCTGGTAACCTCTATTCTACTTCTTAATCTCTATTCAATTCACCTATTCTAGCCATCTCGTAAGTGGAATCATGTAATATTTGTCCTTTGTGTTTGCTGTACTTTGCTTAGCATAACGTTTCTTCAGGTTTTATCCATGCTCTAGCATGTGTCAGAAATTCACTTAAATTGTTTTAATTGCTGTATAGTTGATTTACAATGCTGTGTTTCTGCTCTGCAGAACAGTGATTCAGTTATACATACGTATATATTCTTTTCATGTTCGTTTCTCTTATGGTTTATTACAGGATGTTGAATATAACCCCTGTGCTATACAGTAGGACCTTGTTTTTTATGCATTCTGTACGAGAATAGTTTGCATCTGCTAACCCCAAACCCCCATCCCATCCCTCCCCTGACCTTTGGCAACCACAGGTCTTTGAGTCTGTTTAGTGGATAGGTTCATTTGTGTTCATTTCGATTCCACATATGTGATATTATAAGTGATATTATATAGTATTTGTCTTTCTATTTCTGATTTACTTAGTTTGATAATCTCTGAGTCCATCTGTGTTGCTGCAAATGACATAATTTCATTTCTTTTTTATGGCTGTGTAGTACTCCATGCTATATATGTACTACATCTTCATCCATTCATTTGTTGATGGTCATTTAAGTTGTTTCCATGTCTTGACTGTTGTGAATAATGGTGTTATGAACATAAGGGTTCATGCATCATTTTGAATTATAGTTTTTTCTAGACATATGCCCAGGAATAGGATTGTTGGATCATATGGCAACTGTGTTTTTAGCCTTTTGAGGAACCTTGGTTGCACCAACTTACATTTCCACCAACAGTGGTTCACTGGTCTCAGTCAGTTTGTGCCTGGTCATGGTGGAGAGGTCAACAGTGGCAGCTTTTAGCTCCAAGTCACCAGTGAAGATGTGGATGGAGAGGTGAAAAGATGAGTTTTTATAAGCTGTTGTGGGTGGCCTATATGGATTGAGATGTTTTAATAGGCATTTTGGATGCAGAGGTCTAGAGCCTGAATGAATGGCTGGACTAAAGATAAGTGTTCAAAAGCATCAATTCAAATATGGTAAAGATTTTTTTAAAAAGAGTATATAGCTAGAGGAAAAAGTTAGCCCTTACCTTTTCCTTTTGTTTCTCAAATCTTCTATTTAAAATTCTCAACTCGATTTCCTAGGTTAGGGGCCTTGATGAGGTATTTGTATCCATGATACAGTTATATATACTCAACATCACTTATGGCCCATCTAACTTACCTTTATCCTACTGTTCTCCATATTTTTTCAGACAGGTTTCAAGTGTGATTTATCTTTGTGTCTTTTCATTATTTGTAGATATGATGTGTCCACAGAAAAACATATATCAGATTTTTTTGAGGACTGGTTACAAAATACAGACTCAGAGAATCTCTAGTCTCCCCTAGGCAAGGATTTTGATTTAGTAAAAATTGGATGTAATGTAGAAATATGTTTTTTTTTTTTTTTGGCTATAGAATCTTAGCTTCCTGACTAGGGATTGAACCCATGCGCCCTGCATTGGGAGCTCAGAGTCTTAACCACTGGACCACCAGGGAAGTCCCTAGAAATCTGTATTTTTAAAACAAGCTTCAAGGTGATTTCAACACATACTGAGGTTTAAAAAGCAGATTCACTGAGCACAGGATCTAGTGCCTCAGGGTTGTTGTGAACAGAATTATTAAATGGATAAAGATTCTATTCAGGGCCATTTCTTTTATCAGGGGCATGGTTAAATTATAAATGCTCTGATGGCTTAGAAAAGGGTGAGGTGAACTTGATGAGAACTTGGCTGTAGATATATAAGGTTTGTGATACTCTTGATTATAAAGAAGAGAGTTTCAGCTGAATGGTGCATCCTTTCTCACCCTATTCCTCCCATGCTGATGTGACTAACACAGAAATAGACATTTTTATAGCACAGATTCTGATAACTGTGAAAAAACTTTCAGAAACCCATGTTTCAGATCAGAAGGGGGATCAGGCAAGAGGATTCAGAAAGTTCTGTGCAAAACATCCTAACAATTCACCATAAAAGAACTGAAAGCATATTCTCTTTACTGCTTCTGGGTAGGTAGTATCATGGTTGTACATAAGGAACAGAGCTCCAGTGTAATAGATTTTTAACAATGTAATGGATTTTTAACAAATGTGAATGGATATACATATGCAAATACATGCCATTTTAGCAGAACCTTTGCTTTTCTCTCATAGAGGCAAAACCATCCTTGACAGCTGCCCATATTTGTCCATACTGGCTCTTCACTGGTACCCTCAGCAGATCAATGGGCACAAGTTTGAAGGAAAAGAAGGTGATTATATTCGAGTTCCAGAGAGGTTATTGGATGTTCTGGATGCAGAAATAATGGCCGGGAGAAGCACATGTGAATTAGTCCAGTTTACAGAGTATAGCAGCCAGCAGTGGTTTATGACTGGAAACAATTTCCATGCCCTGAAAAATAAGGTAATCTATCATTTAAAGAATTATGTAGTTGGAATCTGCTTTTTCCTTTGCAAACATGCTCCTTAGGATACATGCACTTGATCAGACTTAAGGTAAGTGCTACATACGATAAGCTAATGATGAAACATGTCCCATCTTTATGAACTCTTTGTAGAATGTTTGGGCTTAAAAATAGTTGCAGATATTTCCTTCATGTTTTATTGAATGAAATGAGAAAGTGGAAAAAACACATAGCTTTCACTAAAGCTATATCCCACTCCTGATGAAGACTGACATTGAAAATGAATATTGTCACTTGGAGACTGGTCAGTAGCTGGAGTGAGGTAGGTCTACAGTGGAAAATCCACCAGATGCCCTGTATTCATAAGGAAGCTAATGATTAATAGTGCCCAAAAATGATGAGAAAAATGAAGCAAATTTCAGACTGAGAGTCTTGACATTTAATTTGAAGATGTTACATTTTCGGTTCTTTCTGGTATTACAGGTATTATCTTTGAGTGTGAAAGGTCAGAGTTCACAACCCCTGACCAACAACAATGAGATTCTCTACAGGATTTATGCTGCCGAGCCTAGAATTGTTCCTCAGACTCCTCTGTGTCTCCTTTGGAACCCGGCAGCTGCGAGGTACTTGTTAATAATTCTTTAAAATCAGAATTTGTCCCTTCTTCTGGTACCATTAAGCCCAGTTTTTTGTACTGAACGTCTGGAGTGAGATTTTTAGATTGGAGACTCACCACTACACTAAATGAGGCAAAGCAGTGTAGGAAGAGGTCTAGCCTGGTGCAGGTGGCAAATGCAGCCAAACAATTTAAACATGTGTATAACTCATTACTTAACTCCTTTTTTATTACGACTTCATGGAACTTAGCATGAGTTCTGCTCAGTTCAGATAACCTTCCTCTGGTTACAGGTTAATTTATGGAACAGTGAAGGAAATTCTTTTGACTCCTTCCCTCTGGACTTGTGGTTCTGGATCTGATGCTCTATGTCTGGAGGGATCAGTACAGATTCATAATTCTAATCCGTGTATGACTTGGATCACATTTGGGGATTAAAGCAGGCACAAGAAGGGGAAGAAGACAGCGACTCTTCCTTTGACTCCTCTTGGCCTCAGACCTCATGTTTCTGAGCAGTTCTCTCCCTGGGAGCTCAGCCAATGTTGTAGGATCAGGCATGGCTGGCCTAGAGAGTTTTGAGTTCAGATCAGTCACTAGATTTTGTTACTTTCAGCCACACAAACTAAAATTCTGAAAAGACTCCACAGCCTAGTTGGGTAACCAGCTGTCCTCTTCAAACACCAAAATTCTGGCTAGTCTCTATGTGGGAAAATAATTTTCCTTTGAAATTCCTAATGTCTGAGGACAGACTTTAAACCTAATACGTAGATACTCTACAATCCTCAATGTATAATTAATAGTGAATGTTTCAAGCTTGAATCTGCAGTTCGGGTTAAGAAGTTTCATGGCCTTAGAGAAATAAGGGGATCAAGAGGAACTAGAAGTGACTGCTCTTGAGCAGAGTAGTCACTAAAGGATGCTCAGAAGGTGTGGCATGTGACACTGTGTTTGCTATAATTGTGACAAACTTTTGGTGCTAAAGGTCAAACTTTATAGAAGGAGACACCTGAAAAAACCCTAGAAGACATGTATGTAATGTAACTGGCTCAAAATCCAAACAGGTGGGGACGGAAGTACTTAGACAAGCAGGTAATTTATGTGGTTTAAAATACAGGAGTTGTGAAAAGGGGGGAATGGTGAACACTGCACATTTTTGGCTGTGTTGACCTTTTGGTACTCTTGAATGCTAGGGAACAGTACTTCCTGTTGAATACCTTGAGTTTGTTTGCTTTAGATGAGGTGGGGGCTAGCACTGCTGGTTTAGAGGGTCAGTTTCTTCAATATTGACGATGCTTTTGCAGGTTTGGTTAATATTTAGGCTGCTGTTGAAGGTATTTGTGGGATCTGCTGTTTCATGTCTTGGACAAGATGTTCCCGCCAGTGTTTCTGCTTGAACATGTGGTCTGCTTCCATCTTGAGTAAAGAACACTTAGGTTCAATAAATTATTTTTTCTTCAAAAGCCGTCTCCACACCTTAAGTATTGATGAAAGAGTAGTAACGATTGTGTTTTTTGCTCTAGCTGGTTGTCCGACAGTCAGTTTTGCAAAGTGGTTGAGGACACTTCAGACTACGTGGAATGTGCCTGTTCATACATGTCTGTGTACGCTGTCTACGCCCAGACTGACAACTTGTCTTCATACAATGAAGCTTTTTTCTCTTCTGGCTTTATATGTATTTCAGGTGAGTTACAGTATTTTTGAGTCAATAATTTAAAATATTGATGAGAATAAAAGTTTTCCCAGGGTCCTTTTATGTAGATGCAGATGTACTGTAATTCATCAACATTACAAGAAAATAAACTTTCTCGTGGTCTTTTTTGTTTTTGTTTTTAATTTTCTTTTTTTGGCTGCATTGTGTATTGTGTGGGATCTTAGTTCCCTGACCAGGGATTGAACCCATGCCCCCTGCAGTACAAGCACATAGTCTTAACCACTAGGCCAGGAAAGTTCCCTCTCATGGTCCTATTCATTAATTCATACAGCCGTTATTTATGGAGGACCAACTGTGTACTGGGGATAAGGCAAGAGCAAGATATAGTTCCAGCTCGTCAGCAGTGTATATCCAGTACAATGTGAGATAGAAGTTAGATAGTAAAAAAGAGTTAAAGTTGATAGTGTTGATTTAGAAGGCAGATTCTGCAGTAGATAGCAGGATTGCGTGAGATAATATAAATAAAGCATTTTGTATTTTCACTAAAAAATAAACCTACCCCATGGATTGATTTGCATTTTTCAGTCTAGAAGCTTTAACTATATTCAACTACTATGTTAAAAGATAAATTTTATTTCACCTTCTACATCTAGGTCCCATTTCTGGCAAGAATAAAAACTTGAATAGGGTTAACGTGTGTCCAACGATTTACCTATAAGTAAACTTTGAACAGCTATAGAATTATTCTCATTTGCTGTTTTTACTTTGTGGTTGGGAGCCTGAGAATTCCTTACACTGTATTTCTATCCCGATGCTTATGGATTCTGTGCCCCGAGTCAGCTTTTACAGCCCCACAGCTGCTTTTATGAACAGTAAGCTACACAGAGAACTGGGTTTAGGGTAACTGTGCCTGTATTCAAATCCTTGTCCTGCCACTGGCTAGTTGCAAGACTTAGGGCAAATACCTCCGTCTCCCCGCCCCCAATACTTGATTTTAAATTGTGTTAACAGGGTGGTAGATATACTAGCTCAGACCATCTGCCTTAATGATGTTTGGTATGTAAATGTGGTTATCATTGAATGTTTAGTGTGCAGGCTGTCCCCTAATAATCTTTATTGATTCGGAAAATTTTGTGGAGGTAGAAACATGTAATTAATTATCCTTCTTTGTCCTGGTTGTTAAAATCTTTCCACTGTAATTTAATATTCTTTGTCCTAGTTGTTCAAATATTTAAAAGTTATACATTTTCCTTAATGTATCTTAATTCTAAACCTTAGATTCAATAGCAGATGTTAATAATTTCTTATTCTTAATAACATCTTCCATAAGAATGATGGTTCTTGCTTCATAGATTCTTCTAGGTTTCAAAATCAGATGGCAACACCCTATTTTATTTTGATGCTATCTATTTAGAGAAATTTCATAGACTGATGAAATAGAACCAAAAGGTACAATGCTGAAATAAAATCTAGATATCATCTCAAACATAGAGACATAATTCTAAGTGCTAATATGACCCACAAAAAATCCCTTGGTTGTTCTAAATACTCAACATCAAAGCAAAGAATTTTACAAACTAAAGAGAGAATGTTGTCTTGATTTTTTTAGAAGACTAGCAGGACTTTAAGATATTTTCTGAGAGAACTGTTAATAAATATATATGTTTGCAACTCACTCTTAAAAAGATTTGCTCATGTATTTGAAAACCAACACCCAGATATTAGTATCTATCTTATTATTTTTGACTTGGAGTCATATTTGAAATTATCAGTTTTTCCCCCCCTCTGCTCATGACATATGTAATATGGATTGCACGTTCGGTGGTTCACGAGGCGGTTCTGTCTTTGTGCTCAGTTTCAGCTTCTGGGGAGACTGATATTACATTTCTCGGGAGGCCCCCAGAAATAAGGCAAGAGATTTTTCCATATTTTACATACACATGCTCTCATTTAAGTTAGGCCACACCAAATATCCCTTTGAATTTGGGAGCATTCTAACTCTTTTCTTAAAATGTGGCAACATGTAGTCACATAGGAATTAAACCATTGTTTAATAAAAAAAATTAAGATAGATCACAGTGTATCTGTTCTAATTCTGGTTTACAGTTCTGGTTGCTCTACTGGAGCAGAACAGTTGAAATGATCCAAGTATGTGTAATGAGTATGTAAACCAAGAAGCTGAGTAATCCTCAATATGGAAAGGTGAAAGGTTAGGATATATACCTGTGACTTTTAAAACTGTAAACCAGTTTATCAAATTGCAAGAAATTAAACTGAAGTTATCCATTGAAACTAAAAGCTATAGAGAGAAGAAGTAAATGACTGTGTGTGTAAGTGTAACATTATAGGACTCGCCTCAAAGGGGGAAGAAATACAGCTCATAACAACTTTAGGTGATAATACCATAATCTTATAGTTACTAAGGAACCTAAGCATGCTTCTTAATATTTGGAGAATAATGTCAAAAGAAACCTGCTCTGCTTTCCCTAACTGTTGATGTTGGCCTGTCAAAGGTAGACATCGGATTAAAATCATCCTGATTTTATTCTGGGTACAATTCGTATGGCCTCATGAGCTTAATGAGACCCCTGCATTCCAAAATCCACTTCATCATTAACATCAGTATGTGAACTCGGTCATGTTTGATGTACCTGTAGGAGAGTCTTCTATTTTGAAGTGCTTTTAAACTGAGATTAGACTGCAGAGCTCACATTTGTTTCATTTTTTTTTTCTTTCTTTTTGTTCTCTGTGGTGGAGAAATCCTTTAACACGTTAGTCAAACTAAAGCTATCCCTTTTAAATAACTAATAGTTTTATTTACTCTATAGATTACTAAGTATATAAATGCCAACACAATGTCATTGTTTAAAGTAGGTAACAGGAAATAATTGTCTGTAAATTAGTAAATACTTAGGTTTACAGGATAAGGAAATCAGCACAATCTAGAGTTCTTTGAAGCATACTCATTCTTTTGTTCAGGTTTATTAAACTGTAAGGGCTTCCCAGCTGGTTCAGACAGTAAAGTATCTGCCTGCAGTGCGGGAGAACTGGGTTCGATCCCTGGGTAGGGAAGATGCCCTGGAGAGAGGAAATTGGCAACCCACTCCAGTATTCGTGTCTGGAGAATCCCATGGATGGAGGAGCCTGGCGGGCTACAGTCCATGGGATTGTAGAGAGTCAGACACAGCTGAGCTACTAACACTTTCTTTAAGCTGTAAGAATATTCTAGTTGTGAATTTTATATATTATAAGCTGATATTTTGATAGTTTTTCTAGAAAAAAACTTTATTAGATGCCACTCATTCTTTTGAAATTATTTTTGAAGATGAGATATTTTCTAAATTTCTGTGTCACATTCGCCCCAAAATATTAAGTTCACATTCACACGAAGCATTGTCCTAAGACAGCCATTATCATTATGGGGAGAGTATATCAAAAGTTTCGTTCTATCAAATTGGGAGTTATTCATAAGTAGAATAGAGAGAGATGTGTAAGAGCTTTAAAAAAGAAATAAGTAGTTTGAAGGGGTAACTGCAGGTGATAGAGAAGTCAGAGAGCTTCGTCTAACTCTGACATGGCATAAAAATGTAGGATGTATCTAGCTAGGTACGCGTAGCTGGATTGTTTAGGATGACTCGGGCTGGCACATAACCGAAGACAAGTCAGACATACTAAATAAGCAGATTCAGTTCCAGGACTGATTAGTTCAGCACCTCAGTGGCATCATCAGGGGCCCAGCCTCTTCTCGTGTTTCTGTTTCGCGCTCCTCAGAGGTTTTCTTTTATTTTCTCCACCTCGCCTCTGCATGGTCTTGAGCTGGCCGTGGCAGCTCTGAACGTCCCACAGCGATGTCTGGGCTTGCCAAGAGAAAAGCACTTATGTGGGTCCTGTTTTAAGAGCCTTGAAAGCTGTGCCGAAAACCACCCAGAGTGTTTCCCCTCACATCTCTGACCAGAACTGTGTTGTATGGCCTTTTATAAACAGTCCCTTTATAGTTTGACACAGTGGCCCCAGCCACTGTTTCTTCGATGATGGAAGCGTGGCTCCTGACCACATCTGGTGATGGAGCCCTTGAAATGTGGCTAGAACAGTTGGGACCTGAATGTTTAATTCTATTTAATTCTAATTAATTAAAATCTACATGGCCCTGTGTGGCTAGTGGCTATTGTACTGAACTTCACATGTTACCCGAAGGGTGGTCTCCTGGTAACCTCATCCCTCTGGAGTCAGTTCTTCCCTCTGATACACAGAACTTGTGTACTGTCAAATGTGGCATATGGACTTTTGTTCAACCTGGTAAACTCTTCTGGATTGACAGTTTTGTTTTTCTGTCTTTAGCTTATCAGTAGCTGTAATCCAGGGGCATTGTGTTGAAGGGAGGGTTGAAGGAATTTGGGAATTAGCAGAGATGAGCAACAGAAATGTTAAAAGGGTGATAGTTACAGCCAGCATTAGGTGGAGGAATAGAAAAAAACCTAAGGTAGCAGGTGAGTATCTGATTTAATAATCTAGCGGTCATTTGTGTTTTTTTTAATGTTTATCCATAGAGGTGGCGTTAGTGATAAAGAACCCACTTGCTGGTGCAGGAGACGTGGGTTTGATCCCTGAGTCAGAAAGATCCCCTGGAGGTGGGCGTGGCAGCCCACTCTGGCATTCTTGCCTGGAGAATCCCATGGACAGAGGAGCCTGGCAGGCTACAGTCTATAGGGTCACAAAGAATCAGACACAACTGAAGTGACTTAGCACTCACACTTAGAGGAGACAGAGATACATAATAAAACAATGTAAAATTTATAAATATTTTAAAGGAATTTTCATGGGAAAAATGTAATATTTGCCTTCTGGAGAATAAACTTTAGTTATTTTGAAAGTATATCTCATTCTTAAGGGATACCAAACAAGAGTTGTTTACTAGCTATGTATGTTCATATATAAACATTACATATATTTATGCACATACAAACATTCAAATATTGTATAGATAGATAACAAGATCTTTGGTCCTCTTTGGTACTAACAAAAGAATCTAGCTGTTCTTTAGAGTTTTTCTTATCAAAATCAAAGATTATAAATATTATTTTGTTAAGGGTAATTTATCTTCCCTCTTAATGTCTAATCATATAGAAAAGTCATTTGTGTTAGTAAACTGATTAACTTTTTTTCCAGTGAAGTCTGTAATCTACATAGTGCTAGGAAAAAAAAGTAAATGAAGATTACTTAATAAATTACATGTTTGTTTTTCTGCCTAGTTGCTAAGGAATCAATCTCTAAGAAACTATTTAGAGTTTACCTTTAGGTAATACCTGGATTTGTTATACCTTATTTTTTAGAATTCCTTTTAGAATTTAACTTTTGTACTATGTGATTTACATATTAAGGGAGTTTAAACCAAAAAAAAATTTAGTTTAAAAGAATCTGCCTTGTAAATTTAAATTTTGTATGCTAAATATAGCTCTTCAATATCATGAGAAAAAAGATAAATAATTAGTCTTTAGGAACTCGGTAACCAAAGTATTCATTTCTTTACATCTAAGGTATGCAGTAACTCTCACAAGGTCAGCTGAGGCTAGGCTGCTTGAGGCTTTTTTCCCTGCATCCTTTTATCCTAAATAAAAAAAGGACTTAGATAACATCCTACATTATAGTTACAGGCTGTTAGAATCCAGCCCATTTTCCTGCCACTGGCTTTGAATCCTGGACTGTCACCAGGTGTCATGCTAGCATTTTTAATTAAAGCTTAGTAGACTTAATTAAATATTCTTGATCTGGTCAAGTTTAAATGTAATAAATTTATATCACGAAATGGGAGTATAATGGAGAATTACCAAGTTAGGGGGAAAGGCTGTGAATAAGCTCTTTTTGGGAACTAGAAAGAACAGTTGATTCAGGAGTATTTTTCCTTTGCCCAACACAAATCCCCTCACCTCATATTGTTACCATCCACCACGGTAAGCTCACAGAAAAGCATGTATTTGTCGTCACTTGGCCTACAATGAAATAAGACTTGCAAGACCCTGCTTTTAAGTCAATGTATTACATGCACACACACACACACTCTCTCTCTCTCTCTCACACTCAGCTTGAACTTTGAGTTTAAGGTGGCTCTGATCATCATAGAAATGCAAAGTGTACATTAGTGAGTTTGGAACAACAGCTTCAATAGTTGATAAGCTGCCTAGGCAAAGATGCAGTTTCTGGGTATACTTGTGTACCTTTGTGGGTGGATTTGGGAGGCAACCTCAGGACCTGCACACCTGTCCCAGAATGCCTCATGGCAGTCTTCCAAAAAAAAGGATTACTCCGGATCTCTTGGCCAAATTTCTAGGCTGAAAGCCTTGACTAATGCAGAGCCTCACTTCCTGTGTGAAACTTTGTCTACCTTTTGCAAACCTAAACACACTGAGAGCTTTTCCCGAAAGGACTTCTGAGAGGCATTTCTGTGCTGACGAGTAGTCACAGACCCCACGAGGGCATTTTGCAGCTGCCCAGTCCACTTGTGCCAACATGTGGTGTAAGTTCCATTGCTTCAGAAAAGATAATGAGGAAACAAAATAAATGCAGCTTCTCCTATTTGCCAGGGGACCATTGATGAATGAGATAATGCATGCAAAATACAGGGCAAAGCAACATACACAAGCCAGTTGTTATGTGTCATTACTTCCTAGACAAAATAACCTTACTGAGGACGAGAGTAGAGTAAAAGGCATAAGTGATAAAGCAAATATGTCGCTTTTTGCAGCATATTTAAATTTTTAAAAGTCAGGAAATCTTTTAAAATGTGTGTACATTCTGCATTTAAAACCTAATAGTAGGGACTTCCCTGGCAGTCCAGTGGGTTAGACTTCTCCTTCCAATGCAGGGAGGGTGTCGGTTCAATCCCTAGTTGGGGAGCTAAGCTCCCATATCTCGTGGCCAAAAATCCAAAACATAAGCAATATTGTAACAAATTCAATAAAGACTTTAAAAATGGCCCACATACAAAATCTTAAACTAATATTAAAATAAATGTATACAAATTGCAAGATAAAAAATTTTATGGGTTAGTCCTGAGATTCAGGTAGGTGAGTTCAAGTAGATTCAAAGAAGATAGGAATAATGTTTTTCACACCACTTAGAAGCGTAGATATTTGGGTTAAAAACCACCTTGGTGGGAAAGAACACATTTTGTTCCTGGTTTTGGCACCCAGGAGTGTAATGTTGCTTTTAAAATTCATAATCACCACTTTTGTAATTGCCTAACTATTCTTAGTAGATAAAAGGGGTAATTACCAAACTTGAGTTTTTAGGTGAAAAATCCTATTTACCTCCACAAATATATTCCTTTAGCCAAGGCACCCATTCTTAGAGAATTTAGAATGGAATTTGATTCTTAAGCAGTTAACACTTGTCTGATGGGAACAGAAAATGAAAAGTTTAATGAAATTATTAATCAGCTTAATTTGTGCTTTCTTTTTAGTCGGGAAGTAAACAAGTAGATATTTGAAACGTAAAGTTACCCTTTGGGCTGAATTGAGAAGTATGAGGATTTTATAAGTCTGGTCAAGTGGCGTGGGGTGAAGTTGAAACATGAACGTCCCCAGAGATATTGTGCTATGTGCCCTTGTATTGTAAGCCCAAAGATACTGCGCTTACCTTTTCTGAAGATTTAACCGTGCTCCTGTTTGTTCGTGGATTGTAAAACCGCACACGGGCTTTTTTGTTCCTACAGGTCTCTGCCTGGCTGTCCTTTCCCATATCTTCTGTGCTAGGCATTCCATGTTTGCGGCTAAACTTCTGACTCACATGCTGGCAGCCAGCGTGGGTACACAGGTAGGAGAGCGTGGAAGTTCCCACTTTCATGCAGTGTTCATTTCTTCTGTGATCCTTGAACTGAGTGTATAAGTAAAATTCAATCTCACCCTAGTTGAAATAGGCTCGCTTAGTTTTGTAGTGGAGAAGAATGAGGAAGGAGACCCGTAAGAGCAAATGAGAGCATCAGGTCTAAGCAGTGTAACATTGTTGAGCTCCTTTATCTCTTCTTCAGATAATTACCTTGATATCACCGCTAACAAAGAAAATAGCTGCTGCCTATTAAGAAGCATCATGTTGGCAATTTACACATGTAAATATATTGTAAATACATATATAATATATTTAATATAATATATTAAAATTAGCACATTTCAGTTTAATCTGAATAAAACATGCTGTGTTATAGATCCTTTATGTGGCAGGCATTAAGATGATACGTACTTTAAGACATCTGGATAATATATTTTGCTTCATTTAGTATTATAGAATACAATTTGGTAGATCTTTCTTTTTTGACAAGCTGTCTATGGCAGAAGAAATAATGTGAAAAACACTGAGTCATTCATTAGCATGCGTTTTAAACCATCTAGTATTTAAAGCCCAGAAGGCAGATCAAGATGAAATTAAATGCCTTTTTGGTCCATAAGGTACTCACAGTCTAAAACAGTAGATGTGTATACAGATAACTCTAATGTAGTGTGATAAGTGTAAACACAGACTATGTGTGAAGATACGTGAGGACTTAATTTTTCTGTGAAGGTTAAGAAAGTCTTCCTAGAGGAGGTGGTATTTGGGCTGAGCTCAAATGAAAAGTTCCCACAGCTTCTTGATTAGCAGTGAGATGGGCATAGACGTAAGTATAAGTAAACAGGAAAAAGCATGATCACTTCTATTTGAAGGCTGTAATTACAGTTCTAGATTGTAAGGATACACTATGTAGTGTTATTATTGAGAGAACTTGGTAACAATATTTTATAAAATTCCCTCTTTTTTGGATGGTGGGTACACTTCTACTGTGCAGAAAATGCTGTTTTCCTGATTCCTTGCTGGTGTATGCATGATTCGATTTATGTAAATTTATTGTGCTGTATGCTTAGAATTTGCATGCATTTTAAGATGCTAATGGCATTCTATTGAATTCCAGGCAGAACTTTTAAAAATATTATTAGAGGAGGGGCTGAAACATTAAATGGAAAATTATTTGGAACACTGGCCTTCTCTTGCCTTTTTTGCTCCCAGGAATGAAAATGACATGAGTAAATTCTTAACTCTTTTTTAGGGAACAATTAACTGCTGAATTCTAAGTAGAAGATACCAGATTGTGCTTTTAAAGTACCTATGAACTATGCGAGGTAACAGCTGTTACCAAAGGGGGGTTTACACTGAGTTTGACAAGGCTATTTATATTGCCTTGGTAACTATCTTAGCTGTCTGATCTTGCCTTTGCTTCTTGTATTTAAGATCTTAGAAAACCCGCCTTCCATAATTAGCATTTACTTGGCTGTATTCACCACCCACTCTGGTGATTTTTTGGCAGCAAAGTTTGTACAAGTCTTAATTATAGAACCATAGAATTACAGACAACTCTTCAGTGTCCTAGCAGACAAATTTGCTCATGTCTAGGGATGTGAAAAAGAAGACTCAGGATTTATATCTTGGGATGTTGCCTTCTGATTCACATTGCACTTAACATTAATTTCGGAGAAAGTGGTTAGTGAAATCCATGTTTTTCAATATATTTTTAGAAGAGATAAAACAGTGTGGCATGAAAACCCTGCAGTGTATGACTTGTGACATGGGATAACTAAAACATAATGTCCATAGTTTATTTTTGGCAGGAGGATTGCTGATAGGTTTTTGATAGAACGTTCTTTTTCCTCAAAATGTTTTACCCATCTACTTTAATTTTTAAATATACTCCCTAAAATAAAGAGAATAATTTTCTCCCTTAAAACCTTTTCGCTAAGCCTTTGAAAATTTCTTAGATTCTCCAAAAATAGAAATGGAACTGACTGTAGGAACTTGGGCCTGCCTTTTCTTTTATGGATTTTAAAATCATATTTATATCTGTAGTTACAGAATCTTGCCTGTTGCAGGGGAGGGGGGCGGGAGGGGGGTTCAGGTCCTTTCTTAGATCTCTCATTTGAATCCTCTATCAACTCAAGGTTCATATTCTTATAGAGAAGTCTTAAAAAATACAGTTTGACCTGTGGTCTTTTGACTAAAAGAATAAAATTTCTCTAGCTGACCTCAAGAGTTTGAGTTGTGAATCTTTTGCAGGCAGGTCTGCCAAGACTGTTTGGTTTTAAAGACTTTATTTCTGGCCTAAGTTGAATGACTTTTGTGGGAAAGGGCAGAATGGAAATGTAGTGGCCTCTGACTTCCTTTCAGGACAGTGTTTCAGTGAGGGAGGCAGTCAGCATGAGGAGATGGTAGTCTGTCTCTGTTTCTAGAAACATATATTGTATCTAATATTCTTGCTTTACAAGGCAGAAGATTCTGCTTTAATCTGGCATTTATGCCATTCAAGCATCTTTGAGAACTACTGACTATAAATTACCAGCAGGTGGCAGTAGACGACTTTTTTTTCCCCCCCAAACCGGTTTTTGGTCTCTAAGATGGAGTTTGACTCTGCCTGCCAGCGGAGGAGATTCAGGAGCCCTGGGTTTGATCCCTGGGTCTGGAAGATCTCCTTGGAGTAGGAAATGGCAACCCAGCCCCCCTGGGTCTGGAAGGTCTCCTTGGAGTAGGAAATGGCAACCCAGTCCGGTATTCTTGACTAGAAAATTCCATGGACAGAGGAGCCTGGTGGGCTACAATGAGTCCGTGGGGTCACAAGGAGTCAGACATGACTGAGCATGCCTAACTGAACTGAAAGATGGAGCTCAGTAGAAAACTTGAGATTTTTTCTCAGCACTTCTTTCACTGGGTTAATATTCTATTGCAGCTTAGAAAATAGGCATCTGTGATTTTCTACCTCTCTCCTTTTATCCCCTCTGTTCAGATTTGAACTAATGAATCTGAAAGGCGCTGTGAGAAAGCTTATGTATCACTAACTGGGACTTCCCTGACTTCCTGGTTGCTCAGATGGCAAATAATATTCCTGCAGTGCAGGAGACTCCGGATCAGCCCCTGGGTCAGGAAAATCCCCTGGAGAAGGTCTTGGCAGCCCACTCCAGTGTTCTTGCCTGGAGAATCCCTGGACAGAGGAGCCTGGCGGGCTACAGTCCATGGGATCACAAAAAGAGTTGGACATGACTGAGCAACCAATACTTTCTTCTTTACTTACTTTTCAGCTTGGACTATGTCTTTCTATCACTTCTCATTTATAGTTAAATTCAGGGGCATAACATTATTTTCATGATATTTACATTGTTATAAGCTTTAGGAAGTGTGTTGTTACAGAAAACTATGTTGATTGAAGTGTCACAGAAGTTTTGAGATCCAATCTGTGTTTTCATTAGTGTTCACTTTTAAAGTATGTGTTTTTCCTTCAGTGCCAAGGTAATGTTCCTCATTCATCTGAAAGAATAACAAGAAATTGTGAGACCTTTATCTTCAAGCTTGAAGGAGAAGAGAGCTAACAGATTTTCATGGCATTGGGTGCTGTTTCTCGGAAAAACATCTAATTATATCTTTGAAATTTTTATCTTAGAATCACATTGCCAACCCGTGTGTGCCCTGATAAGGCTGGTAAACAACGAGGACAAAGGACAAGTTTGCAGTTCTGGGGGTTCTGTCAGGAGAAAACAGGTCTCCAGGTCCAAAAAAAGAGCAGAAGCTTCCTCGTAGAAAACATGACGATAAGATAGAACTGCATTTTCTGTGATTAATAAACTTAACCAGGGCAAAATGTTTGAGTTTTTTCTTTCCCCTGGTTTTTTGTTTTTGTTTGTTTGCGTGGCCTAAGCGTGGGGCTTTCCCAAGTGGCGTGGTGGTAAAGAATCCGCCTGCCAGTGGAAAAGACGTGGGTTCAATCCCTGGATCAGGAAGATCCTCTGGAGTAGGAAACAGCAACCCAGTCCAATAGTCTTGCCTGGAATTTTCCATGGACAGAGGAACCTGTCAGGCTGCAGTCCAGGGAGTCACAATCAGATGCGACTGACACACACACACACACACACACACACACACACACAGCTTAAGCACATTTTGCTGAAGCTGAAAAGCAAATTAGTCTAGAAAAAAAAATGTGTATAGAAATACTCTCTGAATTCAGATGATGCCAAATACCTGAGAATTTGATCTGAATTATTGGTAGACACTTGATGTCTAGGACTTTTAGCTTGCATAGGCCTTCCCCTTAAGAAGGGACCAGGCAATCACCTTAAAATTCAGAGGACTGTCCTCTGGCATTTAGCAAAAACGGGACTGTCAGTGATGTGTACAGTTTTTCATTCATTCTGTAATGTTTTGAGAGATTGTGTTGCCATGTCATTTCGTTTCCTGGGTGGGATCATGCTCAGTAGATTCTGCTTTAAACTGCAGTTTATTTTATTTTAGCTGTGAATATCTGCATCTTTGAGTCTCAGAATCATTGGCTGTATGTGACGGAAGCCAGAAGCCAGCTGTGACCTCTTCAATACTGGTTCCTTGTGGTACTCCAGGTCTGGTTTCTCTCCTGGCAGCTTGCATTGCTGTGTTGAGACTGTCCGCTCAAGAAAGTCATTGTGTGTGTAGGATCTGGAAACATGTATCTGGTAGGCTTATTTTTGTGGATTGAAGCAGAGTCAGATGGCAGTTGTTAAATGTTCATTACTCAGTACAGATTTTTCATTAGTTGGAAGTTTTGGCCAATAGTTTGTTAAGAAGTGTATCCTTTGTTATTTTTGCTTTTGTTATTTAAGAAAAAGAAATTTAAAAATTTAAGTACAAGAATAAAAATTAAACCTTGCTTTGAGGCTGGGAACTTGAGAATTACAAATATTACTATTCAGTATAACATTTATGATCTTATGTTAGTGCAGATGTAAATGGATTAGGAAAGTATTTCTTGAAGTTTGATATAGACATCTTGTTAAAATTCAAATACTAAATCATTAAGTGTGGGTAGGTTTCTGATTTCTGCTTATTGAGAGATTAGGCTAGCTCTATCAGTGCAGAATCTGCCTGCAATGCTGGAGACCCAGGTTATCGCCCTGGGTCAGGAAGATCCCCTGGAGAAGAGAGTGGCAACCCACTCCAGTATTCTTGCCTGGAGAGTCGCGTGGACAGAGGAGCCTGGCGGGCTGCAGTCCATGAGGTCAGAAAGAGTCAGGCGTGACTTCTGTGTCCGACTAACACTTCATTATTTCATTTCTGGTTGTTGCTGCTGCTACTGCTGTGTTGCTGTTATTGTTGTTATTATTACTTAACCCATAGTATTAACCTGTTTCCTTTACTATAAAATTATTTGTTGAAGAAATTCCACTAATTAAACTTTTACTATCATTTAAAGTGTCATTGCCTTGAAACCACTTACAAACATTTATGTTTCCTTCCTGAGGAAAAAACTTCTCCTTCTCTTTCCTTCTGGTTTTCTTTTTTTTCCCCTTTGGTTACTAAGGGGATTCCCTGGTAGCTCAGTTGGTGAAGAAGCCGCCTGCAGTGCAGGAGACCCCAGTTCGATTCCTGGGTCGGGAAGATCCGCTGGAGAAGGGATAGGCTGCCCGCTCCAGTATTCTTGGGCTTCCCTGGTGGCTCAGCTGGTAAAGAATCCACTTGCAATGTGGGAGACCTGGGTTCCATCTCTGGGTTGGGAAGATTCCCTGGGGGGTTACTAAGATCCTCAGTCAAAGGAACTCATGTAGGATGGAGAGTGCAGACCAGGCTTTTATTTTGGTCTTTCTCATACCTTTTCACATTTGCAGAACTTCTCAGTGTTGCTTTTGGACATAAACCACCAGAAGGAAAGTATAACCAGCCCCATCCCCCATTTCTTTCCTCTGAAGAGCTTGTAAGCACCCCTATTTCAATAGTATTGAGTATGTAGGGCTTTTATTTTTGTACAAAAAATTTTCAAATATTTAACTGTATCTTTCCTATATGTCGACTTTGACTTGGTGAACATGAATAAAGAGCATTCTACACACAGCCATGTATATACATTTGAGTTCAACTTATTAAACTGTTCACTTCTAGTTTAGGTATGCTCATTAATGTGGCCAAACTGTCACCACATTCATGATTATGAATACCCATTCAGCCATCCAGTGGTGAAATTAAAACAAAAATTTTAACATCCCCATCAGAATCGTCAGTCATCTGTGAACTCACCTGCTTCCACCTCATCTACCCTATGACAGTGTTGAGATTGTGCAGTGGGAAATACCAGGCAAGATATACACACATGAAGCATGTAAATAACAGTCTGAAAATGAACCTGGTAAGAACCAAGCTGTGTGTTAGCTGTGGGTGGGGGCCTCAGCTTGAAAAGTCTCCATGGAGCAAGTAGAATCAGACATGGTTGTTTAAAAGATGGATGAGATTTGAAGAAATAGGATGTGGCACATTCTAGGCAGGGAAAAGACCAGGAGTAAAGACCCAAAGGCTATAGCGACCCTGGGAATCCCACTTAGGAAAGGTCTGCTAGAAAAGCCCGCCATAGGTAAGGTGGTTGTATATTATCTGAGAACTGATGGGAAACACTGATGTAATAGTCCAAGAGGGCACAATATTAAATGATTAATCTGGCAATTAGAGATTAGATTGAAAATGGATTAAGGCAAGAGAAAACAGAACTCAGGAGATCAGTTTCGAGAGGCAGGGTGGGCAGTTTTTGCCATCATCTGGTTATGATGCATCATGAGCTTGGACAGTGGTAGTGGCATTGAGAATTCAAAGGGAGGAATATGAACTCACACACACACTCTGTTTTGGACTTCCCTAGTGGCCCAGGGGTTAAGACCCCGCGCTCCCAAAGCAGGGAGCATGAGTTTAATCCCTGGTCAGGAAAGTAAGATCCTCTATGCTGCTATTGCTGGCAAAACAACCCCCCAAAAACAATAAGAAAAATTTGTTTGCTCTATTAAAGTATTACTGTTTCAGTTTTGTATTTAAATCAGTACAAAAGTCACATTGTAAATTTTATCTTCTTTAATGTATCAATAAACGTTAATATAGCACCTACTAAGCATTAAATGAGGTTGATACTAACAGGCTTCCTATTTTACAACTGAGAAAACTGAGGCACGAAGAGTTTTAAGTTACTTGTTCTAGGTCATGTAGTGATGCATGCAAGAACTGGAAGTGGAATGCAAGCAGCCTTTAACCCTGGGCTTACCCCGGGTGGCTCAGTGGTAAAATAATTCTCCTGCCAATGCAGGAGACGCAAGAGATATGGGTTCGATCCCTGGATTGAAAAGATCTCCTGGAGAAGGAACTGGCTACCCACTCCAGTATTCTTGCCTAGAAACTTCCATGGACAGAGGAGCCTGATGGGCTATAGTCCATGGGGTCACAAAGAGTTGGACCAGACAGCATGCATGCAGCCTTTAACCATTAGGTACACTGCTTCATAAGTCATGAATTAATGGGATTTACTCTATCACCAGAAAGGTAGAGAGCCTTTTCTATTTAAGTCGTTTGACTTAAATAGAAAAGACTGAAAGTTTTAATAGATGGAGAGGGATACATGCAGTTTGGGGCATTCGGGGTTTGGAGTTCCTGTAGCACATTTAAGCTAGTGACTCAAATGTTAGCTATGTAGACAAATGTTAACGCTATAAAGTAGTTCTCTGGTACAGGTTGTAGAGAGAACCTGATTCTAGAATACACATAACTAATGTCACAGGGGCTTGCCTTTAAGGCACTGAACTGTGCAAAAAGAGATTTACATGTTTTGCTTTATTCATTCCTTGTAACAACCAGGTGAGGTGGGCACTTTGATCATTGCTGTTTTACAAATGGAAAGAATGGGCCTGAGAGAAAATCAGTCATCTCTTGCAACCTTCAGAGTTAGAACATGGCAGCTAGAGCGGTTCAAACTCAAGTCCGTTTGCCTCTAAAACGTCTGTGTTTAAGACTTTGTGCCCTGTGGAATGAGAAGGGGCGTTAGAAGCTGCTGACTAAAAGCACAGTTTCTGAGGCCAAAGAAGAAAAAAGGTTTCACATGCGAGGATTTAGGATCGGTGGGAGATTAGTCCTCCAGTTTGGCAAGAGCGGAATCACTGGAAACCTTGGTGAGAGATGATGAATAATAAGACATACAAGCCTGAGGAGTTCAGTAGGATGGAAGGAAATAGAAGTGCTGTTTCAGGCCACACCTGAAGGAAGTGTGGCCGTGAAAGAAGGGGGCTGTTGGGGCAAAGAAGGTGGAACAGCTCTGGCCCCTCTGATATAAAAAGCTTGCAGCTTTTAAGGGGAGGGTTTCCTTCTCTCCCATCCCACCGCCCCAGGGCCCATTGGTATTTTTCTTTTCCCGAAATAGAACTTTCTATAGCAGTTTGATGGGAAGGTAATATGAATTAGTAAATTTCTCTTTGGTCCATGTTTTTATTTATGCTTTTTGATTACTTTGAAATTTTTTATGCGTAAGGCAAGTTGACTCCCTCCTTTCCTGCCTAACCTAATCATGTTATATCTAGGAGAAGATGAAAGTCTAGTTTGAGCTCCCTGCCCCCATTTCTTGAATCCAGATTTTTTTGATGACCTTATATTTTTAGCATTATTATTATTGAATTTTGCAGGAACTTGTAATCTGTCATGAAATAAATTTGTACCTAGTGTTTATCAAATAATGTGATAGTCCATTCTATCAATACAAATGAAAATATTAATATTATGCTTTTCACAGGTATGTGCTTTGAGGGATTAAGTTGATACTGGTATTTAAAATGGAAGAAAACTTGAATATTGATCAAAGTATTGAATTGCAGAAGAAATAATATATGTTATATTTGCTTTCTAAGAACACATTTTCCTTATATATCACCTTTATTTCTTAAAAATCTTTTAATAATAAAATCTAGCTCCCTTTTTTTCGCAAGCCCTCAGTTGAGCAAGACTCATTCAGTTGAAAGTAAGTGGACGCTGAAGATACAAAAATAGTATCCTGGTCACACTACTGGGAAATTCCAACTTTCCCAAGTGCTGAAGCTGCAAAGCTGCAGAAAGAGTGAGTAATATTCTGAATGAGGCTACAGTGACATTATCATGTTTACAACATGGCTTTTGTTATTAGGAAAAATTGTGAAGCAAATCCAGACTTTACCAGAAAATACTGGTTTGTAATCTTATATTACAGCCTCAAAAACATAAACTATCCTTGACTTTTACAAGACTTCATTTGATTTCCTGAAGTAGGGAAAAATCAGCGTCTGAGAAAAAAAAAGTTTTTATGAATGTTTAATGATAGCTCTAAAGAACTTTAACAAATATGGAGTGTAGGAAGAAGAGTCCCATTTTTGGAATTGAAGGGACAAATGGGGTAATTTCCCAGCACTGCAATTGAAAAATCACTGGAAAAATAATAAGAATATATGCCTTGCAGAGTTGTTAAGAAGATAATTGGGCATGTTCAAAAAGCCTGAAGCACAGGGCCTGGGGCCAAACAAGGGGTAAAGTCTGAGGATAAGGTAGTTCCTGCTGTCACACGCTACAGAGTCCCACCGGGTTCTTCTCTGAGTCCAGTGCTTCCTAATGCCCGTAGGGGAACTGAGCCTGCTTTTCTCCGCTGGAAGTTTTCTTAAATCCATAGCAGGGGCAGTGACCATTTTTTCAGCCCCCACCCTTTTTAGATAATCAGCTCTATCATGCCTGTTACCATACCTCTCATTGTATTATCACAGAAATGTTTTCATGCTAGTCTGCAATACCTTTAGACACTATATTAATTTTGCTTTGCTTTTATTTTTCAAATGTGATTTTTTTTCTCTTATTCTTAAGTATTTTTTAGGTGTTTGTGTCTTTATTGCTTGTGTTGAATTGTTAGAACCTTAGGAACTGTAGAGATACAGATGGACGGATGGATGCATGGATGGATAGATAGATACCTATTTGGAAAAAGAAAACTGTGTGTGTGTCTATTTATGGTTTGACCTTGTGGATGTGTATATGAAATTTGGAATACATTTTTATAAAAAATTTTCTTGAAGTATCATTGACTTACAGTTTCTGCTATACTGCATAATGACTAGGCTATACATATATATTCTTTTTCATATTCTTTTCCCTTATGGTTTATCACAGGATTTGGACTATTGTTTGTTGTACTATACAGTGGGACCTTGTTATTTATTCTTCCTATATATACTAATTTACATCTGCTAATCACAAACACCTAATCCTTCTCTCCCCTAGCCCCACTTCCCCTCGGCAACAACACATCTGTTCTGTGTTTCTGAGGCTATTTCTGTACCATAACTATGTTCGTTTGTGTCATATTTTAGATTCTGCATGTAAGTGATATTACATGGTGATATCATATTTGTCTTTCTCTTTTTGACTTACTTTGCTTAGTATGATATTTTCTAGATCCATCTATGATGCTGCAAATCTGCAAATGTCGTTATTTCATTCTTTTTATGGCTGAGTAATATTCCATTGTGTTTTATATCTTCTTTACCCTTTCATCTCTCACTCAAGGACCATAGGGGTGCATGCATCTTTTCCAGTTGAAGTTTTGTCTGGGTATATCCAGCAATAGGATTGCTTGATCATATGGCAACTCTGTTTTTTAGTTTTAGTATTTTATGGAATCCCTATACTCTTTTCCATAATGGCTATACCAATTTACATCCCCATCAACAGTTAAGAGCATTCCCTTTTCTTCACACCCTCTCCAATACTTCCTATTTGTAGACTTTTAAATGATGGCCCTCTTGGCTGATTGCGGTGGTACCTCTTTGTAGTTTTGATTTGTGTTTTCTAGTGATTAGCAATGATGAGCGTCTTTTCATGTACTTCTCGCCATCTATACGTCTTCTTTGGAGAAACGTCTGTTCAGATTTTCTGTCCACTTTTCAGCTGGGTTGTTTTTTTGATATTGAGTTGTGCAATCTGTTTGTATATTTTGGAAATTAAGCCCTTCTCAGTTGCATCATTTACAGATATTTTCATGTCTGTAGGTTTTTTTTTTCCCTTTTGTTTATGGTTTCCTTTGCTCTACAGAAGCTTGTAAGCTTGATCAGTTCCCATTTGCTTATTTTTGTTTTTATTTCATTTGGGAATAGGCATATTTTTTTAAACACAGAAACAATATTTAATGAAATAGTACTGCTGAGGACTACCGTAAGCACTTGATCTATGTAATTCCATGCAGTTCTTACAACACTCTTTGAAACCATCAGTAGTATTATGATTGCCTCTGCATTGCACATGAGAAATCTGAGACCCCAAACAGTTACATTACTTGTCCTAGGTCCATGGCCCCATCTCTATCTGCAAAGGACACCTCGGAACCCATCAACAGTGCTTTTCCCTCTCCTTTCATGGCATATAACAGTGTGGTCCCCCTGCAGACATTTAAAAAAAAAAAGCCTTGTTGAGATAGAATTCACATGCCATACATTCACCCATTGAAATTGTATAATTCAGTGGCTTTCAGTGTATTCCCAGAATCATACCCCCACTTCCACAGTTTTATTTTTGTAGTTTTTATTGAGGTAGAGAAAACATTTGCTCCTGTACTGATCATGTCCATAGGCGTCTCTTTAATCTTTATAGCTTCTCGACATCTTGCTTCCTTTTGTGGATCTTTCCGATGAGTGGCCCTCACAAAATTGTTTTTTGCATTTCCATACACATCTGTAAGTCCCAGGAAGTCGTGCCTGAGTTTCAGCTGCTTGCTCTGCCAACAGTGTCTTATATGTAATTGCCTATCTGCCTAACTGAGCTTTAGGTTTCTGAGCAGAGATTTTTCTTTTTTTTTTACATCATATACTTTTGCCAAAAGGTATATAAGAGGGTCCTAATGCCAGCAGTTATCCAAGTAAAGTAGCCTTTCCTTTTGGGTTGTGAGTCATGTGAGTCTAGAACCATCCTTCTGGCAGAGCCCCGTTTGGGAGCATCTCCCAGGAACAGGCTCTGTGTTCTGCCAGGAATGAAGAGGAATTTGGTTTCAGGAACTATGTTTTAGTTGTAAAGGTGAATGTTAGTTCTAAGGGTGGATGTTACTGCCAAATAGAAACATTTTCATGTCATGTATCAACAACCAAGTGCATTTCAGAAGATAGGATGTGCAGGTGCTTTTCTGGGGTTTGGCCTGGAAACAGAGGAATTCTACTGCCATCCCAGAGCTCCCCTCTCAGCCCCACCTCATCCCAGAATATGCCCTCACTCCTTCCGGAATACAGAAGTCAAAGCTAAGTGAAAGTCAACTTCTGAAATGATATTCTCAATTTTTGCATTTTTTAAAGCTCTATTGGTATGAATATTCCCCTTCAAAAACATGTATAGTATGAACCATATTTGAGGATTTAAATGCATTGTATCTCTCTGCTTCCAGAAGGTATCTCAGTTGTATTCTCTTCTGTCAGTCTTTACCTTTTTCATGCTCATATTTTTTTTAGAGTAACATCCAGGTTATTGGGTTGGCCAAAAAGTTCATTCAGATTTTTTTCATGATGAAATGTTTATTACCTACGATTTTACCCTGGCCCCTTCTTTTTATAATCTCTTCTTTTCTCAGCAGCCGGAGTAGTGCTTTTAAAGACTAAATCAGCTCAAGTCCTCTCCCACCTAAAATCCTTCAGTGACTTCCTACTATAAATAAGAAACTTCTGACCTGCATCCAGCAGACCACAAGGATCGTCACTGCCTACATCAGTCTTACCTCCTCCCACCTCCACCCGTTCAGCCATTACCCGTGACAGTCCCTTAAATGTCCCACTTCCTTCTTATGCTGGGTCCTGGGTTCCAGTTAATCTCTAAGCCTGGGAAGTTCTGCACTAGTGCTTTGCTCATTCATATATTTATTCATCCATCCTTCATTCACATATAATCAGTTCACACATTGTCACTTCAGAACAGCCTCCCTGAGTAGCCCTCCCACCCCACAATATCGCATCATCATTGTGTGTACCTCATGCTGTATATCGGTATCTGAATTCTCTTGTTCATTTACTGTATTCATTCCCCTCCTTGCTGCCTACTTCCTACCTCCTAGAGTGTAAACTCTATTAGACCAGGACTCCCTGTCTTGCCCATTGCTGTGTTTCTAGCAGCCATAAAAAACTTTTTGAACATATTAGATTTCTAACAGAAACTAGTTAATGTGATAAGCAATGAGATGAAAGGAAATTGTAGTCTTGCTCCTAGTAAACATCTTCAATTTAAAAATAACCCACTGCCATTTTCTCATGAAAATAAACTTCCCATATTCTCAATCTCTTAAAGAAAAACCAGAATTTTAAAAAATAGATTATTCATGTTCTTGAAGAACTGTAATGTTCTAGCGAGCTACGACTTAGAAAAAAATTACATTATAAGTCTTGGTTTATAATTTAAGTATGTTCAATTCAAGATTAGTTTTTCCACATAAGTAGTTAACGAGATGTTAAGATCCCAAACCAGCTACTGAAGCCCTTTAACTCTTCATCCGGCGATTATGGATTCTAATAGTAACTTTTCTTCATGTATAAACACATTCTGATTTCTGTCTGGGAACTTCAGAAAATCCTCGGTGCTTCCACTGCCTCTGTTACCTGCTTTGCCGTCCTGCAGAAGTCCATAGAGGAGCTTCCCTGGCGGGTCAGTGGCTCAGACCCTGTGCTCCCAATGCAGGGGGTCCGGGTTTTATCCCCGATTGAGGGAACTGGATCCCACATCCATAATGAAGAGCAAAGATCTTGTGTGCTGCGAATAAGACGCAGCGCAGCTGAATAAGTAAAAATAAATATTTCTTTTAAAAACAGAAGTCCATAGAAGCTGACCTGAAGGTTCAGAATGGGGTAGGGAGAGGAGAGAGGAGCTCAGAGAAAGGAACTCCAGGGGAGAGGCAGATTTCTTGAACCCAGCTTCCTGAATTTGGAAAAACGTTTCTGCACATGAGTTGGATAGCGAATCTGAAGGTTTTCTAGAGTTTGTGGGCATCATGTTAAGATAGAGATTTGGTTCATAAAGCAGAGTAGCTTTATTAACTTCTTATTGAGAAGCAAGGTTAGAGATAAGAGAAGCATCACCGGAATGCACAGAATAAGTTTTTCTGTACTCTGTAATAAAATTGCCATATCACGTAGGAATAACGTTTTGTGTTAAGGTTGAGTGTAGACACTCAGAGATAGTAGCCAATTGTAATAGCTGCTTCTAATAAATAGTTCACTAATAAGTGTCTGTAAGTGCCAATGTAATTAAAATGGGCCATTAAAAATAAGGATATAAATATCGAGGTTGTCATATTGGATAGTGTGTTGAAATTAGGGCTTTGATGAAATACTCCAACTCACCGTGATATGTCTAGATATAACGAACAGTCCTGCCTTGTTTAGGTCATGTGCATAATCATTATGAAACCACTGTTAGTTTCTGAGCTTATTGTACATACGTGATACCACATCCCAAATTTGAATCTATGCGTAATGGAAAGCATTCATTTCAATGCCTGGTGTTACAAATGGATTAGTGTGATACAACAATCACAAAACCCCATTCTGTCCCCCCAAAAATATTTTAAAAAATTAGAGCCTCTGCCTTTATGGAGTATGGTTTTATACCTTGGAAATCTTTAGGTAAAAATGTAAAAGTATTGGTTAAGTTCCTTTGCCTCTTTGAATCTGCCTAGAGAAGTGTTCAATAAATATTTGTTTTAGCAGGGCAATATAAGCATGTTAAATTATATAAATAGAGGCGTGTAGGTATTGCTTACACAGTTTCTTTATTCTACAGCAGTACAAAGGCCGGAGGCGTTTAAGAGATTAACCCCAGGAAGACAGAGTTGCTAGACTGCCACTGTTAGCTCAGGTCACGGTCGTTACTGCTGTTAGCTCACTGGGTGCTCATGGGACTCCATAAAAACTGGTCTTATAGTGTACAAACAGTCCACACTTGAGCAACTTTCGACTCTTGGGATTAGGAATTGCTCTTTGAAAATGTTTGTCAGGGTTAATTATTGAAGGCTCTTGTGTGAATGTAGGGGAGTCAAATGAGGGCAGGTGGGTCTGTCTACTGCCTCTTGTTTTAGTCTAAGAGCAGCAGAAAAAATATATTTATTGTCTAGGTAACCAAGAGAAAAGGGCCTTTCCTGAAGTTTTTGTGGAGACCCAATTTAAATTTATCTCCTTGTGTATATGTAAACCACCTTTCATTGTTCACATCTTGCAAGCTTTTAGTGTCATATGTAACATTCAAGCTCTTTACTAGAAATGGCAGACATAAATGAGATGTGCTTTAGACACTGGAGCATTTATAGTCTTCTACAGTGGGGAATAAACATGTAAATAAACGAATGCAGTAGAGTGTGGTAAGCATATGATTGCAGTCTGTGCAGCATACAGTGGGAAACCGAAAAAGGGGCGTTATTAAATCTTTCCAGGGTGAGGGGTGGGGTCAGGAGAATCCTTATGAGAGTACTAAAGCTGTTTTGAAAGATAGAAGTCTTTACCAGGTGGAATCTACATATAATTAAAATACAGACATTAGTAAAGGCAGAGGAATGGGCTGAGTCTGGCGGGATTGCAAAAAGGATTACTCTCCATTGCATGCTATTCTGTTTATTTTGCAAGGCTTTAGGGGTGGATCAACTAGTTAAGGGTTGATGGTGAGAAAAGAATGACTTCTGCTGCAGACCTGGAAGACATGGAGAGTAGTCCCCAGACCTGAGCAGAACTGATACTTGGGGAAGGAGCAGGAAACAAGAATTTTATATAGGTTTTTCTAGGATACAATTTGTATGCCAGAGATACATGTTTGTGTCTCATGAGAGTTTTTCTTAGAAATGTGTTGACTAGTCTAACCAGATACAGGCTAACATACCCAATTCTATACCACTGCTCATGGAAAAAAAAAAAAATCAGAAGTCTCTATGAAGTGTCAATAAAAGTTCAGATACTTTTTTTCGTCTTTTATTAATGTATGATGTAATACCTCCTAGAAATTGAAGCATTTATTATGCATGGACATAGAAAGCTATTTCATATTTTGAAGAATAATTCCTCAAAACAACCCTGATGAACTCTTTGTTGTTAGTTTTGGTTAAAAAATAGGAAAAAGCTGACCAGGTATATTTTTCAGTGTAATTTCAAATATAGTCTGCAATTGCATGTTAAAAACCCATAAAGGCATAAGTCAATATAGCTATATATATATATATATATCACAATATTTAAACTTAGGTAAGCATACTAATACAGGCTTCCCAGGTGGCGTTAGTGGTAAAGAACCCATCTGCCAGTGCAGTAGACTTAAGAGATACTGGTTTGATCCCTGGGTCGGGAAGATTCCCTGGAGGAGGGCATAGTGACTCACACCAGTATCCTTGCCTGAAGAATCCCTCGGGCAGAGGAGCCTGGTGGGCTACAGTCTATGGGGTTGCAAAGAGTCAGACATGACTGAAGCGACTTAGCACTCACACACACAAACATTTCAATACAGAACTACATTTTATTTGCCCTTTAAGTAAGCCCTAGGGACAAAATTAAAAAAAAAAACAAAACTACAGAAGAATTGCGGTAACTTTAACTGTATAACAATAGGAAATATATCCGGTGTGTTTTTTCCATGATACTACTCTTTGTGAATTTACTATTGAATTCATATTCTTGAGGTAAAGATAGAATTCAGAACAGAGAGAAAGGCAGCGAAAATACCCCAGGAAAGGGTTTGTGGTGTCATTTAAAATTCAGCATGTGTAACTTTTTTCTAAGTTATTAATAGGCTTGAGAACAACAATATAAGCCATTTTTCCTAAATAGAAGCTAGTCTGAGAGAATAGACTTCCGTTAGAAGTGGCTGCTGTTAGGCAGAGGGGAAGCTGCATTCAAACAGTTTTGTGAGAAACTGGAAAAGAGGAAGCAATTCAGCTTCACAATCGGTCCCTGATATTTGATTTACTCTCTTTGGAGTTTACAGGTAGCTGCCCAGTTACGTATAACGCACACGGACTAATCCTGGGAGGCCTGTCTTCCAGTTGATGTCTGCGTCAGTGGTGGTCATGAGAGAGGAAGAAACTTGGGGAAAAGGTTGTTTACCACTTTGGCTTGACATGAAATTAGAAGGTTAAAGTGAGTGGTTTGAGACACCTTGGAATACTGTTTTGTATAAATTTAAAAGGTCTGCTTAGTATCTAGTCCTAAATGTTAATTAGAATCTCATTCTTTTTTGTTTTTTTAAAGGGTTTTTCAATGTGGACCATTTTTAAACTCCGTCTCCCATTGTGGCTCAGCTGGTAGAGAATCTGCCTGCAATGCGGGAAACCTGGGTCCAATCCCTGGGCTGGGATGATCCCCTGGAGAAGGGAACGGCTACCACTCCAGTATTCTGGCCCAGAGAATTCCAAGACTGTAGAGTCCATGGGGTGGCAAAGAGTTGGATGTGACTGAGCGACTTGCACACTTTCACATTTTTAAAGTCTATATTGAATTCATCACAGTTGTGCTTCTGTTTTATATTATGGCTTTTTGGCCACCAGACATGTGGAATCTTTAGCTCCCTGACCATGGATCAAACCCATACCCCTTGCATTGGAAGGTGAAGTCTTAGTCCCTGGGCCACCAGGGACGTCCCTGAGATCTCATTCTTCAGAGTACCCTTTTACCATTTCTTCGGGGGTAATTATAAAATGTCATAGGCATAACTTTTCGTAAGTACCTCTTACTTTTAGGTTGATTATAAATTCTGCATGAGATTAAGCAGATCATCAGACTAGCTAACAAACCCCCAAGTAGTCACAATTGTGTCCTCAAGAAGGTTATAATCTAAGCAATGCTGGGGCCATTTGTACAGATATGGAACCAGAGAAAGTAAGGAGAGCCTGAAATCAGCTACATGTGCTGTGTGGCTCTCACACATTCTTTACACTTTTCCCCACTTACACATGGTAATTTACTTGATGGGGAGGACTCAAACCGCATTTGTTTGTTCGTATCTCTTTCTGCGGAAAGACTGGAACAAATGGGAAAAGAAACCGTGGATCAGCTGCATGTGAGTAATTCTTGGCCCTGGAATAAGCCTACCTCAGCTTTCTGGGGGAGGATGGCTTGGGGAAGGTGTTGTAGAAACAAGGTCACAGACCCAGACAGGTTTGAAAGGAGGCTTTTGCCTCTGTTCACCCCGTCTGCAAGCAGGTGGAAGGCAAGGGAACACCCAGCAGCAAAAGCAGAGTAAAGACTGCACATTCATTTGCAGGCATTTGCAGGGTTCACACACAACTCAGGAGTGAAACCTCAGATTCTCCACCCCTACTCTTTCTCCAGAAGTCATTGTGAGAGCTGCAAGAAAGATGAGTCTTATGCCTACAAGTAAACACACTTCACATGGACATCTGAAGTGAGGTCCAAGTGCACATTTTGAAAACAGGTATCACTGAACAAGATGAGATATAAATTTGAAAGAAGATTTGCAAAGAAAAGAACTAAAGGTTTTCATTCGGATAAATAAATAAGGCATGATATGGTGGGAGTAAAACAGTTAAGGTATGTTGTTAGCTTTGTTGTTCAGTCGCTAAGTTGGTTTGACTCCTTGCGACCCTATGGACTGCAGCACGCCAGGCTTCCCCGTCCTTCACTGTCTCAGGGAGTGTGCTGAAATCATGTTTATTGAGTCAGTGATGGCCATCCAACCATCTCGTCCTCTGCCACCCCCTTCTCCATGTGTCTTCAATCTTTCCCACATCAGGGTATTTTCCAATAAATAAATCCTTTTAAGAGCCTATTTTCTGGATTTTTTTTCCAGTTTTATTTATATATCTTCTAGAGAGGTGATGACATTGTTAATAATGTCCTTTTTAAGCTCCTGTTATAATTCAGAAATTTAAACTATGGCTACTTCATTCTGTTCTCAAAATAGTGAACTTGGTAGGCATTATGGTCTTTATTTTATAGCTAAGACTTAGAGTCTCACGAATGTAATTAAATTTGTCCAGCATGCCACAACTACAAAGCAGGACTCAGATTTGAATCCGTGTGTGTCTGATTCTCTTTTATCCACTAAACTACCCACAAGCGTGTATGCACAAGTATGTCACAGGTACATGATGTGTGTCAGATATAGTGGTGCTTTTCCCTTTTCTGTGAAATTGCTGAATGCTTTAGCCAGATAGATGAAATTGAAACAGAGTTGGAAGTGAGAAGAAAGCCTTTTGAGTAAAGAAAGCAGCATGGATAACATCTTGGGTTTAAGAAAGTACAGAATGTGTTTTTAAAAGCCCCACCCAGAGTAGGACATTGTGACTGATGTGCATCATTTTTGAATGAGGGTGTTGAGGGAAAAGTTTGGAAAGTCAGATCCAGATAAGCTTATGGGAGACCTTGACATCTCAGTTTGAGAAGCTGAGGCTTTGCTTTGCAGGCATTGGAAAGCTTTGGTCAGAGAAATTACACAGTCAGAAGGTCCGTCCCAGAGCCATCTCTAGACTCAAGCTTGTTTGAGCATGTGTAATTACTAACTTAAGCAGTTCCTGAGCTGTTGGCAGCAGCAGCAGCATCCCGATGTGTCAGTTTTCTGGAGCCTGTTGTTGCTGTTGAGATATGGTAATAATCTCAAGTTTCCCATTCCTTTGTAGCATCTTACCCTTATAAGTGAGTTTACACTGAAAAGTGGACAGAGTTTAGCAGTGACCTTTTCTGATCAGTGACTGCTCTTATAAACCCCATGTTTCTGTGTGGCCCTGCAGAGTTCTGACATCCCTGCTGTCACTCTTCAGTTCAGTTCAGTAGCTCAGTCGTGTCCAACTTTGTGACCCCATGAATCGCAGCACGCCAGGCATCCCTGTCCATCACAGACTCCCGGAGTTTACCCAAACTCATGTCCATCAAGTCGGTGATGCCATCCAGCCATCTCATTCTCTGTCGTCCCCTTCTCCTCCTGCCCCCAATCCCTCCCAGCATCAGGGTCTTTTCCAATAAGTCAACTCTTTGCATAAGGTGGCCAAAGTATTGGAGTTTCAGCTCCAGCATCAGTCCTTCCAGTGAACACCCAGGACTGATCTTTAGGATGGACTGGTTGGTTCTCCTTGCAGTCCAAGGGACTCTCAAGAGTCTTCTTCAACACCACAGTTCAAAGGCATCAATTCTTCGGTGCTCAGCTTTCTTTATAATCACTCTTTGGGGAAACTTAAAACTCTGCTCGGTGACGTTCTCTTCGTATCTGGATGATGTCTGGGGCTGCTTGTTAGCCAACTCAGACTCTGAGGGTGAATACCAATGTGAGAAATTTTATTGTACATTTCATCCCTAGTTGGTAATTGATGGAATATATTGTATTTCTTGGATCCTACCTCAATGCACTGCCAAGAAACTGCTGGATTCCACCTGTGCAATTTGTTAAAAGAAATTAAATGATGTGTTCCAGGAAGAGTTCACATTTGCTCATTATTTCTGGCTTAAATTGAGGAGAAAGAATAAAAATTAGTTAAGACCAGAGCACCCAAAAGCAGTGTTGCCGGAAATTATGACCCTGTTACTTTGACATTTTGTGTGTATGTAGCAAAGAGGTCTAATTATTGGGCTACTAATAATATTATTTAAAAACTCATTAAATGTGCTACTGTTTAATAGACTTGTCTGATCACAAACCTTCATTAAAAGTCTTAGAAAATTGTTATTAAATCTTGTATTTTTCCATGAAAGTCACATCATTGGATAACTCATGAGAGATGGACTTTGGCCTGTGGGTCACAGTAAAGGACAAAGATTGGGTATTGTGTTTGAAGGATGCTCAAAATTTGTAGTATTTCATAGATGTCTCTATAGTATTAATGCAAAGGTTTGAAATAAATCTGGAAAATGCTTAGTGATTGGAAAGAAGAGATACGAAGAATAAAATTTGCGGGAGATTTCATCATTAACATTTAACTATAAGTTAACTTCTACTGAGGATGAAGTCAATGGAAAAATGTCTAAAATTCACTTTTGAGAGAAAATTTCCAAATTTTCTCATAGGGGTAAAGCCATTATCTCTTCCATTAGTATATTCACCTCCAAACAAAAAGCTACTTCTGGATTTTAAAATTGAATATTTTGATTTAGGGTAATTATTTTAAAAGAAATACTTTTCTCATTTCTGAAAGCAGTTTTTCAAAACTATACTGCTTCTCAACGTGTCTTTCTCATTCATTTTGGAGGTGAAGATAGGAAATAATAACGAACACTCCCCTCAAAACTAGATATTTTAATCTCTTTTAAATCCCCATTTTACAGACGTAGAGACAGACTTTCCCATAGTCACCTGCCTGAGTTGCTGAGGAAGCTGTGACTATAACTTGTATCAGGCTCATTTCAAAACCTGTTTTTTTTTCCTATTACACATATATCTGTCTATATATTTTACATGACTGACTTTTACAAACTTCCGTGCTGTTTCTCGTTTAATACTTTCAAGAAAGCTATTGTTCTGGATGGGAAAACACCACCTGTGCCCAGACAGGCCTTTGGATGCACTCACCACTTACCTGTTCAGACATGATAAATTGCTCACTGCATTTGCATTTCGAGCTAGAAAATAAATACCTTTTCTTTTTCTAAGGGGCTTCCCTTTTTCTAAAGAAACTTGTATATATGGACTAAGTTCATACAAGATGAGAAACAACATCCAAAAATACATAGATCTTTTAAAGTAATAAGTACATAATAAATACATGGCAAATAAGTAATTTTTAACAAGAATAGAATTGGTATTTCAAAGTTCTAGAGTAGTCTATCAGTCTCCTTAATATTGAATTAAAAGTCTTACTTTAAAAAATGTCTTGACCATATTATATATTATTCTATTAGTAGTTAGAGTCTGTAAATTAGGGAGTTTTTTTCTAGTAATATTTCTATGAAAATAGCAATGCAGCAAAAAAGAATTCCATCTTTATTTTGAAAGTTCAAACTTTGAACAGTTATTGGATATGTCCTTAAAACTACTGTTTGCCTTAATTATCTCTGAATTGATTTAGTTTAACAATATGATTTTAAAGAATCATTTTTCTTCTAAAATATTTTCAGATGAATCCTAATAGATTTGAAGTGATGGAGATATTACATATTCATCTCTGGGAATCAGAAGGAAGGTCATATCTTGCTCTGTCTTCTAGAATAGCTGCATAGTAGCTCAGGCCTAGTAGAAAAGAGACAGCAAATATGTGCTGATTGTTAAATAGTTGTCTGGTATTTCCCCCTATTTTTCATATTATTTAAATAATTATAAAGTCCAGTATTGAGTTGTATAGAAAACATTGTCTGCAGATCCCTAGTTAGTACTTTGAACATTTCATTTTTATTAATGGTTTTCTTACCAACTGGTCCTTTTTTATCATACACAGTTCCCTTTCACGGACTTCCCTGGTAGCTCAGACATCAAGTGTCTGCCTACTATGCAGGAGACCCCGCGGGTTCAATCCCGGGGTCGGGAACATCTCCTGGAGAAGGAAATGGCAACCCACTCCAGTATTCTTGCCTGGAAAATCCCATGGACAGAGGAACCTCGTAATTAGGCTACAGTCCATGGGGTCGCAAAGAGTTGGACACGACTGAGCGACTTCACTTTCTTTTCTTTCCCTTTCACAGCTTCCAGATTTAACTGGAGAAATACTCATGCTATGTCAGTCTCGGAATTACATTTTTAGAATAAAAATACTTTTCATGCACTTTAACCTCACTGGTGTTATCTAAATGGTTTTCATAAAGGTTTTATTGACCTAAACTTTTTCAACCTCTGCATTATTTGGGGCCAGAAAATTTGTTGCGAGGGACTATCCTGTGCATCGTAGGATGTTTAACACCATCCCTGGCCCCTGCCTTAAGCAGGACCCTGCCACCTGACGGGGATACCTAATGTCTTCAAGGCATTATCAGATATTTCCTGAGCACCGAAACTGCCGCCAGTGGAGAGCCAGTACTCTAGACAGTCAATCTATTCCTTTTATCATTTTTACCTACATGCTTTATGAAATGTGTCCTGTTTTTACATTTTCTTTCAGTTTTATTGAACTATAATTGATACACGGCACTGTATAATTGGAAAATGTGTAGCAAAGTGATTTAACTTACATACCTCATGGAATGATTACTATATTGTTTAGTGAACATCCAGCATTTCATGTAGACACAAATAGAAGAAAAAATTTCCATGTGAGGAGAACCCTTAGGATTTACTCACTTAATGACTTTCATGTGTAACATACAGCAGTTTTAATTATATTAATCATATTGTACATTGCATCCCTAGTACTTATTTATCTCATAACTGGAAGCTTGCACCTTTCAGCTGCCTTTGTCCAATTCCTCCTACTCTCATCTCTGGGAACCACAAATCTGATCTCTCTTTTTCTGTAAGTTTTTTTGTCTGTTGGTTTTTGAAGAATAATTGACCTAGAACACTGTGGCAGTTCCTGCTGTGCAATATAGTGATTTGATATTTCTGTATATTTCAAAAAGATCATCACAGGAAGTCTAGTTAACATCTGTCACCATATGAAGGTATTGCCTAATTATTGACTGTATTCTCCACACATATACTACATACCTGTCACTCATTTATTTTGTAAATGGAAGGTTGTACCTCTTAATATCTCTTACCTCTTTCTTCTTATTTCTTTCTTCCTCTCTCTCCTTTCCCCTCTAACAAACTCCTGTTTGTTCTCTGTATCTATGACTCTGTATATATTTCGTCTTGATTGTTCATTTGTTTTGTTTTTTATAATCCACATACAAATGAAATCATAGAGTCTTTGTCTTTCTCTGTCTGAACATATTTCACTTGTCATACATAATACCCTCTAGATCCATCAGGTTGTTGAAAATGGCAAGATTTCATTTCTTTTATGGCTAAGTAATATTCCTTTGTTTATATACACCTCCTCTTTATCCAGTCATCTGTTGATGGACACTTAGCTTACATCCATATCTTGGCTATTGTAAATAATGCTGCAGTGAACATAGGGATGCATATATCTTCTCTAATCACTGTTTTTGTTTTTGTCAGATAAGTACCCGAGTAGAATTGCTAGATCATACGTTAGTTCTATTTGTAATCTCTTTTGGAGTTTAGTCAAGGCTATGGTTTTTCCAGTTGTCATGTATGGATGTGAGAGTTGGACTATAAAGAAAGCTGAGTGCTGAAGAATTGATGCTTTTGAACTGTGGTTTTGGAGAAGACTCTTGAGAGTCCCTTGGACTACAAGGAGATCCAACCAGTCCTTCCTAAAGGAAATCAGTCCTGGGTGTTCATTGGAAGGACTGATGTTGAAGCTGAAACTCCAGTACTTTGGCCACCTGATGCAAAGAGCTGACTCATTTAAAAAGACCCTGATGCTGGAAAGATTGAGGGCAGGAGGAGGAGGGGACAACAGAGGATGAGATGGTTGGATGGCATCACCGACTCAATGGACATAGGTTTGGGTGGACTCTGGGAGTTGGTGATGGACAGGGAGGCCTGGCGTGCTGCGGTTCATGAGGTCGCAAAGAGTTGGACTGAGTGACTGAACTGAACTGAACTGAATCAATTTTTTGGTGGTGTCTTTAGGGTTTTTCTACATATGCTCATGTCATCTCAAATAGTGACAATTTTACTTCTTCCTTTACAACTTGAATTCCTTTTATTTATTTTTTTCTTGTCTGATTGCTGTGACTAGGACTTCCAATACTATGTTGAATTAAAGTGATGATTCTTATTTCTGATCTCAGGATGTGCTTTCAGCTCTTCACCCTTGAATGTGACATTAGCTGTGAGAGTATCATATATGACCTTTGTTATATTCAGGAATATTTCCTCTATACCCTCTTAATGGATATTTTTTTGTGAGTAAATGTTGAATTTTGTCAAAAGTTTTTCCTGCATCTATTCAGATGATCCTATGGTTTTTATTTTTCACTTTGCTAATATGTGTATCACATTGATTTGTGGATATTGAACCATACTTGTGTCCCTGGTATGAATTCTTCTGGATTATGCTGTATGACTCTTTTAATGTATTGTTAGATTTGTTTTGCTAATATTTTGTTGAAGATTTTTACATCTGTGTTTATCAGTTATATTGACCTGTAATTTTTTGTGATATCTTCATCTGGTTTTGGTATCAGAGTGATACTGGCTTCATATAATGAGTTAAGAAGTGGCCTTTCCTTTGCAGTTTTTTAGAATATTTTGAATATTCTTTAAATGTTTGGTAGAATTCATCTGTGAAGTGTCTAGTCCTGGACTTTCTTTCATCAGGATTTTTTAAATTACTGATTCAGTTCCATTCCTGGTTAGTCTGTTCATATTTTCTATTTATTACTAATTTAGTTTTAGGAAATTGTACATTTCCTGGAATTTGTCCTTTTGTTCTAGGTTGGCCATTTTATTAGTGCATAACAGTGCATAGTAATTTCATATGACACTTTGTATTTCTGTGGTATGAGTTTTAACTTCTTTCTCATTTCTTATTTTATCTATATGACCCCCTCTCTCTTTTTCACCTGATGACTCTGGCAAAAGGTTTATCAATTTGCTTACTTTTTTTTGGAAAAAGTAGCTCTTAGTTTCATTGATCTCTTCTATTTTTTGAACTATATTTCATTTATTTTAGCTCTGATTTTTATGGTTTTGTTTTTTCTACTAACTTTGGTTTTATTTGTTCTTTTTCTCTTTTAGGTGTATGAACAGGTTGTTTTGTTTTTTGTAGATTTTCTTGTTTCACGAGATAGATTAATGTTGCTATAAACTATCTTCTGAGAACTGCTTTTACTGCATCCCATGGATTTTAGATTGTGTTTTTGTTTTCGTTTGTGTATAGGTGTTATTTCTTAGTTGATTGCTTCAGTGACCTACTGGTTGTTTAGTAGCATATTGTTTAGCTTTTGGTCATAATTGATTTCTAATCTTATAGCATTTTAATTGGAAAAGATGCTTGATATGATTTTAGTTTTCTTAAATTTTCTGGGGCTGGTTTTGTGGCCTAGCATGTGATTTATCCTAGAGGGTGTTACATGTGCACTTGAAAAGAATGTGTATTCTGCTACTTTTGAATGGGATGTTTTATATACGTCTATTAAATCCATCTAATCTGATGTAGCTGGAGAAAGAAATGGCAACCCACTCTAGTATTCTTGCCTGGAGAATTCCATGGACGGAGGAGCCTGGCGGGCTCTAGTCCGTGGGGTCACAAAGAGTCGGACACAACTGAGTGACTAACACAATCTAATGTATCATTTAAGGCCAGTGTTTTCTTCTTGATTTTCTGTCTGGAAGGTCTGTCCATTGCTGTAAGTGGATGTTAAAGTCCCTTACTGTTATTGTGTTACTGTCAAGTTCTCCCTTGCTGTTGTTAATATTTGCTTTATGCATTTAAGTGCTCCTGTGTTGCATGCATGTATATTTACAATTGTTATATCTTCTTGCTGAATCAGTCTCTTTATCATTATGTAATGTCCTTCTTTGTCTCTTGTTACAGCCTTTGTTTAAAATCTGTTTTCTCTGATATAAGTACTGCTACCTTAGCTTTCTTTTCATTTCAATTTGTATGGGATATCTTTTTACATGCCGTCACTTTCAGTCTGTGTGTGTCTTTAGATCTGAAGTGAGTCCTTTGGTAGGCAGTATATATATTATACATATATGAAAGTGAAGTCGCTCAGTCGTGTCCAACTCTTTGCGACCCTGTGGACTGTAGCCCACCAGGCTCCTCTGTCCATGGGATTTCCCAGGCAAGAATACTGGAGTGGGTTGCCATTTCCTTCTCCAGGGGATCTTCCTGACCCAGGGATTGAACCCGGGTCTCCTGCATTGCAGGCAGACACTTTAACCTCTGAGCCACCATGGAAGCCCATTAGACGTGTATATATATATATATATATATATATAATGTCTTGTTTTCATATCCATCTAGCCATTCTGTGTCTTTTGATTGGATAATTTAGTCCATTTAGTTCATTTGCATTTAAATTATTGATAAGTATGTACTTACTGCCCTTTTTAAATTGTTTTGGGAGTGTTTTTATAGTTCCTTTTTGCTCCTTCAATCTTCTTTTGTTCTCTTTCCTTGTGATTTGATGACTACTTTAGTGTTATGTTTGGATTCTTTTCTCTTTTTTGTTTGTATATCTGTTGTAGGTTTTTGGTTTGTAGTTACCATGAACTACATGAGCTTTACATATTGCAATCTATTTATGTATACATGATTATTTGAAGTTGGTCATCCCTCAAGTTCAAATGCTTTTTAACAATTCTATAGTCCCTCCATGATGTTTAATGTTTTTGACATAATATTTTATATTTTGTATATATTCTTTAAGTGCTTTTGTGGATATAGATACCTTTATTAATTTTGTCTTTTATTTTTCTTTATAGCATTATAAGTGGTTGATCTATTTAATTGTATATTTGTCTTTACCAATGAGTTTTTTTCTTTTGTAATCTTTGTGTTTCTGGTTGTGGCTTTTGTCTTCTGCTTAGAGAAATCCTAACATTTCTTGTAAAGCCTGTTTTGTAGTGCTAAACTCTTTTGACTTTTGCCTGTTTCTAAAACTTTTGATCTCTCCATCAAATCTGAATGAAAGCCCTGCTAGATAGAATATTCTTGATTGTAGATTTTCCCTTTTCATCACTTTAAATATATCATGCTGCTTCTTTCTGACCTGCAGAGTTTCTGTTGAAATGTTTACTGACACTTTTTTGGGTAAACATAACTTGTTGCTTTTCCTTTGTTGCTATTAATAGTCTCTCTTTATCTTTATATTTTGCCATTTTAATTACAGTGTGTCTTGGGGTGCATCTCTTTGGCTTGACCTTTTTTGAGACTTTTTGCTTTCTTGGCCTGGATATCTGGGTTCTTTTCCAGGTTAGAGAAGTTTTCAGCTATTATGTCTCCAAATATGTTCTCTACCCGCTTTCTTTCTCTCTTTTTCTTCTGGGACCCCTCTAATGAGAATATGAGTATGTTTAATGTTGGCCCAGAGGCTACTTAAGTTGTCTTCATTTTTATTTATTTTTATCTTTTTCTGTTCAGCTTGACTGATTTCTACTACTCTGTCTCCCAGTTGGATAATTTGATCCTCTGTATCATCTAATCTCCTGTTCCTTCTAGTGTATTTTTCATTTCAATTATTGTATTCCTCTTCTCTTTTTGGTTCTTTTTTCATTAGTTTCTAACTCTTTATTAAACTACTCCTTGTGTTCATCCATTCTTCATCCAGGTTCTTTGAGCATCCTTCTGTTCATTTCCCTGACTTCTTTATCAGGTAGATTGCTTATCACCATTTCACTTAGTTCTTTTTCTGTGATTTTATCTCCTTTCTTTGTTTGGAACACACTCCTTTGTCACCTCATTTTCCTAATTCTTTGTTCACATTTCTTTGTATTAGGTAGGCCTGCTCCATTTCCTGATCTTGGAGAAGTGACTTTATGTAGGAGATGTCCTTTGTGACCCAGAACACTCGACTCTTGTCACCAGATCTATATGCTCCAGGGATGCCCTCTATTTGAGCTTAATGGCCCCTTCAGCTGTGATGGGGCTGACTACTTTGGGCACACTGGTGGGTGTGACTGGCCCTCAGTCCAGTTGGTAGCCAAGTCCTGCCTCATGGGGAGGTGGTCAGCTCCTGGGCAGTTGGGCTGGGTATTGGCACAGCTAGCTGCTCCTTCTGGGGAGTCCCAATCCTGGTTACAGCCTGTTGGTGGACGTGGCTGGATCATGGGGTAGTTGTCTGCGGGGATCCTGAGCTGGTGTCAACCTACTGGTGGGCAGGCCAGATCCCAGCTCAACAGGCCGCAAGGCCCAGGAGTTCCTGGAGCTGATGCTGGCCCACTGGTCAGTAGAGCTGGGTCCTGGGTCCTCTAGTGGGCAGGGCTGGATCTCAGAGCATGTGAGGGGCTTAGGTGGGTCTCTGGCATCTGGCCTGCTGGTAGTTGGGGTTTATCCCCACACAACTAGCTGCTGGCCCGTGGGATCCTAGGATTAGTGACCACTGGCTGGTGGGTGGGGTTAGTTCCTTGGTGCTAATAAGCTAAAGGGAGGACTCCAAAATGCTGCTTCCTAGTTCCAATGTCCTCCTCATAGGATAGGACCCCCAAAATTGTTCTCCTCTGCATTGTGTCCCAGGATGGGTCCTAGTTCTCCTGCCTCTCCAGGAGGTTCTCCAGATCTGAAACCCAGACTCTTTTCAAGTTGCCACTTCTGCTCTGGGCCTCAGATTTTTTGTAAGTGCCATTTAAGAACAGAGTCTCTATTCCTACAGCCCTCTGGCTCTCATGAAAGCAAGCCTCAGTGGCCTTTATTACCAACACCTCGGAGGCTCCTTTTCCTGGTGCAAGATCCCCAGGCTGGCAAGCCTGATTTGGGGCTTGGACTCCCTTCTTCTTGGAGAGACCCTCTGCAGTTGTGATTATCCTCCCATTTTTGGGTTGCCTACCCAGAGGAGTGGGTCTTGTCTACACCACATCTGTACCCCTCCTGTCTGACTCATTGTGGTTTATTCTTTATATCTTTAGTTGTAGATCTTTTTTGTTAGTCTTTAGGACATTCTGATTGATGGCTGCTCTGTAAATAGTTGTAATTTTGGTGTGCCCGTGGGAGAAAGTGAACTCAGGTTTCCCTCCTCCACCATCCTGATCACTTCTCTCTATCCTGTTGTTATTCAGTTTACAGAAAGTTAACCTACCTGACTTTAGAGTGTTAGTTTCAACACTTCTGGGTTGTTAAATTGCTTCTGATTCCTTTCCTTTCCTATCATAAACTCTTGAAGAGCTGTTAATATGTTTTCCCAGGGTTGTTTTTGTATGAAATATTGAAAAGATAGTGTCAGTGAACCTGGTGCTTATGACAATCAGTAGTCTTATTCCTCTGGCTGCTGTTTGGAGAACATCTTGGTGACGTCTCTGCCTTCTCCTTTATATGCAGCCTATAAATATTTTTTCAAACTAAGCTACCATTTTCAACATTTTTTGTGAAAACCAGACTACACGTTGTCATTATGTTTTCTTCACCTAGCTCCAAAGCAGAGTACAATAATTTTTTTGATTTGGGATGAACAACTATCCCTGTTGGGCCAGGACTGTCATAGTGTTACACTGAAATTTCTGCATCCTGAGAGACTCTTCGGTCCTGGGAAATCCACAACAGCTGAAAGCTCTGCTTGTTGTTACCTTTTATTTCCTTGGTAATCAGAGAAATTTAGTCCCCCTCTAATGTCTCTTCTGCAGTGGAATGGGGGATTTAATGCAGTGACCCTGAGATTCTTGGCCCACAGTTGTGGTATGTGTAGACTCACAGTGTTTACCAAAAGTTGAATTCAGGTCTTGGCCACAGAGCTCTCGGCACCATGTATCTGGTTTTCCCACACATTTATGTGGTTTGCCTTGTATCCAGTTGCCTTTGGTTTGTAACCCTTCATTTAGAAATTGCTTCCGGTTTTATCATTTTGTAAAGAAAATCTTTGGCTTTATTAGGTTTTTTACAAGGCAGACTCCTAGACACATATTTGTTGAATATGTTGTTCAGGATTTTTTCAGCTATCATGTAACATGAAATCAGCTTTCTGAAGCAGTTTATAATCTTTTGGCAGTCCTTTTAAGTGGTTTTTTGCTCCCAGGTGAATAACTCAGAGACTTTTAAACTGTCTGTCAAGACTTTACAAGTAAAATAGATAGGAATCTATGTGGTGTTGACTAAAGACTGTTAAAATTATCTTCTATATACTTAGTATGTATCGTCTTCATAATAATACAGGAATGATCCAGTGTTAGTTTAATGACTTCAAATTGAAGTTTGTATCTACAAAAGCTTCTGTTAAAATGCAAACTTGTGGGTAGTAACAATTCCATCAGCACGTAATAATTGTGTGAACCAGCTGGTTATTACACAAGCCCAGGTGAAACGTGACGAGCTCTGAAAGGTCATCGAAGGGAGGACACTAAAGCTTGCTTTGTCTGATAGGTAAAGGCTGAATGCTAACAATTCTAGGCAGGTAAACCAGTTCTAAAAATAAGTTTAAGCAGGCAGGAGATAGGGCATACCAAGAAAGGAGCTAATACTAGTATATAAAGTTGAGAAAGAGGTAGAAATGAATCTGCTAATTTGTGTGGCTCTACTGGGTTTAGTCTATTGTTTTAAGAAGTTAATAAATACTGGAGTTTAAATTTAGTTGCATACTCCAGGAAAGAAAAGGATAAAAACTCATGGTGTTACTCAGTAGGTCAGTGAAGTTCCCATTAACTCTAACATGGCCAGTACTAATCCCATGATGCCCTCTCTTGATTTCACAATAGTAGTGGTCATACTTACACGGCATCAGTAGCTGATATTGTCCATATTTTCTTCTTACAGTAACAAAGCACAGACTCATTGAGCATTATTGAGCACTTGTGTGGACCTATTATTCTGGAGGCCTGCTCTTGGCACTGTTTTATAGGAACTTGCTGAAGGGAACTCTGAGCAGATTGTTGCTAGTAGTACCTAGCAGGTACATTTTATTTTCCCATTGAAGACGGTGTGCATTGCATGAACCAGTGTCTCCTGGTTCGTCTATGGCTTCAGCTTCTCAGAGTCCTACTCTTCTGTCCAACTGCTAGAGTTTTGCAGCTCACTGCTGGGCTCATTTAGTTTCTGTCTCTGTAGCACTATATAACAAAATGGTACAAGAATGAGACTAGAGAGTATAATAAAAATGCAGATTCAGAGCCCTCACTTCAAACTTACTGAGTCAAAATCTCCCAGGAAATTTTTTTGCACATGAACATGATAGAATATTACTCCACACTTTCCATCCGTGATATCATTAGCCATAGCTTAAGTACCATCTTCTGTTTCACGACTCGCAGATTTCTCAATGTATCTCCACTTCAAACCAGTCTTTGAAGCTCTGGTTTTGTATGCTGTCTTGCCTTTTGGGATCTCCTCTTGAATGTCTCATAGGTATCTCAATCTTAACATGTCCAAACAAAATGTTTAATACTCTCTCAAACCTGTTCCTCTCAGAGTCTCCCATAGCTCAGCAGTTGGGGCCGTCTTTCCCAGAGTTTCTCAAGAGCATTATTCATTGCTTTCTCTGCCTTACACACTTTTTCTGATCTATCAGCAAGTCCGATTGATTCTGCCTCCAAATCCTGCCATGATTTCATCTACTCTTTTATAGATCCATCCAGTACCTTCCATGCCACCCACCACCCAGACTTCTGTGACTACTGAAATGGGCTTCTAACCGGTCTGCCTACTTCCCCTTGAGCTCTCTTCCAATCTGTTGCCTCTTTAGGAACCAGTATCATCTTTTAAAAATGTCATGTATATTCTTTATTCAGACTCTTTAATGACTCCCCACTGCCCTTCATGTTCAATTAAAACATCTTAATGTGGTTAGTGCATGACCAGCTCAGGATGCCTCATCAGTGTAGCCCGCCCCAGCACTCTGCTCCTTGCTACTGGCCTTCCTTGGTTCCCTGAAGGTCCCTTGTCTTGGAAACCTTTGTAGGTGTGGTGGCCTCTTCCTGAAATGCTGTTTTTCCTGATACTTGGCTCCTTACATTGCAGATTCCTTTGTTCACTTCGGGCCAAATGTCACCTTTTTAGGGAGGCCTTATCACTCTTATTTCACTGTAATTCTCCCTCATCCTCAGCACACGGCATTGTCTTAGTTCATTTTTCCTTTCCTCTATAATACTAAGCATGTTGTGGTTATTTATTTATTCATTTCTCCTCCCGTCATGAGACTGTATTCTCCACGAGGACAAGAACTGTGGTCCTTTTCACCACTGCTGTACATTCGATACCTAGAATAGTGCCTGGTTAATAATAAACACTCAGTGCATATTTATTAAATTAATGAAGGTTTAGGTTTTGTTTGTGTTTAATGTAGGTCCAGGAAAATGTTGGTTGGGGAATAGAATTTGAGTGAAATTTTAAAAAATTACTGATTTTATGTTGAAAGCAGAAGCCTACAGACTAAAATCTAATGTGGCATTGTCATAATTCAACTCACTATTATCCCATCAGTCATCTACCTTGCTTTTATATAGTCTATGTATAAATATTTAATAACAGTAACTAGCCAATGCTTACTTTATTTGTATGATTTACAGTAAGATTCTTGTTCTTCATTTGCCTGTACAGCAATCCAGACACAGTAACTAACGTTTTTTTCATCTATGTGGAAGCTGAACAAATACAGGCATGATCTTAAATACAGGTAGAAAATGGCCATCTGCTTTCATGTGCTGTCTTGAGGGAGGTTATAAAAGCAAAAGTAACTAAAAAGTATTCTTTAACTCTTGATTTTCATGCCTCAATTTTAATCCTTTTGAATATTGTCTTCTCAAAATTATATGTATATATGAGGGATCATTATACTTTTGAAGTTTAACATACATGAGATCTATTGCATCACTTTTATTTTGACTAGTGGAACTGAATAGCATTAAAATAATTTTTTTTCCTGTAGAATGAACTTTAGGAGAAAACTGTTCTCTGTATACAGGCATACCTTAAAGATATTGCCAGTTTGGTTCCAGACCATCACAATAAAAGTGAATATCACAATAAAGTGAGTCACACAATTTTTTTTTTTGTTTCTCAGTGCATATTAAAAGTTATGCTTACACTGTGTAGTGTATGAAGTGTGTAAGAGCTTTATGTCTAAAATGACAACATACATAGTTTAATCAGAAATACTTTATTGCTAAAAACATGCTAACCATCAGCTCCAATCCTTCAATTTGTAACAAAAAAATGCAGTATCTTCCTTGATTTACCCCATTTTCCTGTGCTTCACTTTATTCTTCACAGATTGTGCATTTTTTACAAATTGAATGTTGTGGCAATCCTGTGCTGAGCAAGGCTGTAGGCATTTTTTTTTTCAAGCAACATTTGTTCACTTCATGTCTCTGTGTCACATTTTGGTAATTCTGGTAATATTTCAATCATTTTCCTTATTATTTGTTACCATAATCAGTGACCTTTGAGGCTACTATTGCCAAAAGATTGTAATTTGCTGAAGTCTCAATTTTTTTTAGACATAATGCTATTGCACACTTAATAGACTACAGTGTAGTATAAACATAACTTTGATATGTACTGGGAAACCAAAAAAGTCACGTGACTCACTTTATTGTGGCCATCTAGAACCTAACCTGCCATACCTCTAAGATATGCCTGTATATGAGCAGAACTCTTGTGACTGGAATTATATATTGCTGCTGCTGCTGCTAAGTCGCTTCAGTCTAATCCGACTCTGTGCGACCCCATAGACGGCAGCCCACCAGGCTCCCCCGTCCCTGGGATTCTCCAGGCAAGAACACTGGAGTGGGTTGCCATATATTAAGACATGCATAAATGTACTTAAGGGCTTAGAGAAAGAAATGACTCTACTTGGCCTTTTTTTCATAAATAATAACATATTTGATATTGGATATTATGTGTCAGTCACTTATTTTTAATTGTAGTACCCATTTGCTTATTAGTCAACTCTTACATTAATAGCGTTTGTTTTCTTCTTTCTTATCTAACCATTTTCACCTTCTATGCTTGGCTTATTTTTGTTAAGTGGTGCAAATATTGAGTAATGTTTGTTGATGTTGGCGTACTTTCATAACTAACCCCCACTGTGGCCTTTCTCCTCATTACCTTATCTGACACTCTAAGCTGTATTTTTACTATTCTTGCACAACTGATCCAGGTGAAACAGAGAAGCCATAGTTTTTAATCCCCAGTCTACTCTTTTTCTCACAGTAGAAACTGTGGTTATATCTGGGGTATCATGAGCGAGTTAAAAGCTGAGTATCACATCTTGGATTGTGGCCTCTTATGAGTCATTTGTCTTTTGAACAAGGTGTGTCCAGTGTTGGAAAGAAATCATAGCAAGGTCTCCACTGGAGTGCCAACAAGTTTTTCCAAAAGGAGTTGCCACACCCAAACCTAAAGCATTTTTTCAAGAGCTAAGATTAACAGTAATTAACATTTAATATACCCCCACTTATTTGTCATTAAGCTTCCATGAAAACTAACATTTTAGCCATGTGTGTCAATGCTTTTCTTGATCTTTCAAAGGTATGTCTTTCTTAGATTGGTCTTTTCTCCATACAAATCTTTTTATTTTAATATTTACTGCTGTTCCATAAAGAGTAGGCTTCCCTGCCGGTTCAGACAGCAAGAACCTGCCTCCATTGCAGGAAACCTGGGTTCAACCCCTGGGTCGGGAAGAGCCTCTAGAGAAGGAAGTGGCAACCCACCCCAGTATTCTTGCTTGGAAAATCCCATGGACAGAAGAGCCTGGTGGGCTATAGTCCATGGGGCCACAAAGAGTCAGACATGTCTGAGCAGCTACCACTAAAAGAGTAATCTTGCTCGATAAAGGTTGATGGTCAAGGTGAACTGACGTCAACATTGTGCTCTCTTGACAGGTCTTCCTTGTTCATTACACAGAGAAATCTCATCTGGGGAGTGAGGAGGAAGAGCTGTGTGCTAAGATCTTGTACAGATCATTGTTTTCAGAGCTAGAATCTCCCTTAAGTTTATATTCTTAAAGCGAGTACTTTTTTAAGAGTCTATTTCAGTAGGAGGCAGATTCCTTGATAGGCTTATATTCCAAGTTATACAGCATAAGAACTATTAAATTTTATTTTTCAATCATTTGTTCATCCTTTTCGGTCATGTAAAAGTAAACCAGATTTCTTATACCATTATATGGTTTTCTGTGAATATTTGTGTGTGCAATTTGGTTTGTAAAACCTTTCCATATATTTCCATATCTAATGTATGTAAAGTTTAGTGAAGTTGTTTTGGTTTTTATATGTAGATAATTGTCATAAATCAAGAATATAAGCCTTAGTGATAATTATGGGCCCACATGTTTAATGGGAAGCCTATGGGGTGATGATGGAGAACATTTTCCTTTTTTGCACATAAGCAGATTTTTTACATCATTTGAAGGACTTTGCATGCATGCTCCAAACAGCTACAAAATCCTTCACTATTCCAGGTGCTTACCCCAAAACCTAATCTAGTTTATCAATCTTACAGTTCTCAGAACTGACACATTATCGGTTCTTAACCTCAAGGGAAATAAATAGAACCCATTTTTGCTCATAATTTTATATTTTCATTAGTATGTGTAGCCTTTAGCTACTAACTGTTGAAAATAAAGATGGGCTTAGGTATCATGCAGGCTTCCCAGGGTGCTCAGTGGTAAAGAATCCACCTGCAATGCAGGAGACGTGAGTTCGATCCCTGAGCCGGGAAGATCCCCTGGAGAAGCAAATGGCAACCCACTCCAGTACTCTTGCCTGAAAAATTCCATGGACGGAGGAGCCTGGCGGGTTATAGTCCATGCGGTCATGAAGAGTTAGACACGACTGAGCAACTCAGCACACCGAGGCAAGTGCTTCTCTGCCTGTCAGTATAGGCATCTTGTAACACAAATCAGTTTGCACCTTGCCTTTTCTCTCCATGCCAGGCTGTTGGAATGTATGCAAGCTGCTGTGCGTAGTCTGGCTTTTGCATCTTACTGGCTGTGTTCTTCTGCTGCATGTGAATGGACAGCCAGGTGTTTATTCCTTCCTCTTTAATCTGCTCTTGGATGACCTCTACCCTTTCACTCTTGCATGTCAGGCTTCAGAAACCCATACACAGTGGTTAACAGACTCCAGAACTAGATCACTTGGGTTTGTGGTGCTACCACTGCTAGTTTTACAACTGTGGCCGTTCATAAACCTCTGTGTCTCGGTGTCCGCATCTGTGAAGTGTGGTATGTTTCCTCTGAAGATGTGTTATGAGGATAATACAGTGAGAACATAGAGAGGACTTAGAACGGTACCTGGCATGTAAGAGTCACTGTACAATTTTAGCCATAACATTTATTAACATGGTCTTTTTACATGCCTTCTGAGGTCTCAGTGTGATACCTCTAGAAGGGTAATCTCTGGGCCATAGCACAGAAATATTTTCAGTTGTTTTTTTTTTTTTGAAAATTGTCCTCTAAAGACATTGTACCTACTTGCACTTCTACCTGTGATGTTTTTTTCTCATCTTCACCAACTCTTTCAGTCTGATAAGTGACAGAGTATTTCTCTGTTATTTTAATTCGCCTTTTCTGATGAAGACTGAAGTTGAAATCTTTTCTAATTGACCTTTCTGCGAATTGCCTGTTAATATTCTTTGTTCGTTCTTTGTTGAAGACAACACATATAATGCTGGATACATGCACAGGAAATGGAAATATAAGGAAACTCACTTTTTATCTCTATGAAGAAAGAGCAGGAATGGAGTGAATGAGTAAGACAAATGTATCTGAACATTCAATTTTTTAAACAACAAAAATTGGAAGAAAATCTGGAAATTTTTTATGTTATATCTGGGTGATGAGTAGTTAGTTATGGCTTACATTATTTGTCATTTTCTATATTTTATACATTTAAAAAGAGAAATCAATATACTTTGTATATGTCATGATGTGCTTGCGATTCAGACCTCTTTTTGACTGGATGTACTTTTGTACTTTTCTCACTTTTTGGTGGGAGTCATTGGTTTTCTTAGCATCTCAAGAGTAGATAGCCATAGATGTGTGAACAGGAGTAGTCATACCCTGTTGTGTAACACAAATTGAAAGATAATATCTTAAAATAACCTTTATATAAAATCAACTTCGTATAGCTATAAAGGTCAATTAAGTGATTTGTTGTTATTTAGTTACTACGTCTTGTCCGACTCTCTTGTGACCCTGTGGACTGTAGTCCACCAGGCTCCTCTGTCCATGGGATTTTTCAGAATACTGGAATGGGTTGACATTTCCTTTTACAGGGAATCTTCCTGACCCAGGGATTGAACCTGGGTCTCCTGCATTGCAGGCAGATTCTTTACCACTGAGTCATCTGGGAAGCCCCAGTTAAGTATTAGCAATAGTTTATCATTGATTAAGAAAATTAGTATGTACATGTTACTGGAAGCTAACCAATTACAGTAAAACCTTAGTTATAAAAGTATAAACAGCAAAATAAAAATTATAACCATTCACTTTATTAAAAAATATGGAAAATATATTTGGAAAGTGGTGGGATCAGAAAAGGGAAAATGTTTAACTTCTTGACAATAGAGGCTAATTGTGATGTGATTAAATAATAAAATATTATATAAAATATTCCACTTTTAATGGTTTATTGAATATGAGTTACCAAAATTAACTGTATCAGTTATTATACTTGGATATCATTAAAGTGCTGTTACTCTTAATTTTAGAATGACTTCCATTTTAAACAGCATCATTAAAATAGATTAAATGTTATTGCTGATATAAGGAAGCAAATCACATAAACCCACCTAGTCTCATTGCTTGTCTGTTTAGTATGTTTCAAGGCTCTTGAAACTCACACTCAGCTCACAAAATCTACTTTAGCAGGACCTATATGCCTAGTATTTATGAGCTGATTATCTAACAGTCTTACAACTTCTTGAATAATAATTTTTAAAAGCACATATTTATTTAACAGTTTATTATCAGCCATTTAAAATCATAATGTGTATTTCCTTTAAATACCCATTATATTTCAAGAACTTTTTGTTAAATCTGGTGTATTTCATCTCTTTGTGTCAGTTAAAGTTATAACATGTTACGAAAGAACCTGATTCTACTAGTTGTGGTTTTATTCAGAAAGATTAGTAATAAATATTGAATTAGAAAGGTTAACTAATTTTTTTTTCCTCCCAAGCCCTATTATGGCTCACACAGTAAAGAGTCTGTCTGCAATGCAGGAAACCCGGGTTCAATCCCTGGGTCGGGAAGATCCGCTGGAGAAGGGAATGGCAACCCTCTCCAGTATCTTGCCTGGAAAATCCTGTGGCTGGAGGAGTCTGGTGGGTACAGTCCGTAGGGTCACAAAAAGCCAGACACGACTGAGTGGCTAACACACACTGCACCAAAAACTTGTTCATTTTGAAAGTGGTTATTGGGTTGTTCACACTTTTCAATGTATTTCCTGTGTTTTAGATGTGGTGGTGGTGGTTTAGTCGCTAAGTCGTGTCCGACTCTCGAGACCCCATGGACTGGAGCCCGCCAGGCTCCTCTGCCCATGGGATTCTCCAGGCAAGAATCCTGGAGTGGCTTGCCATTCTCTTCTCCACGGGATCTTCCCTACCCAGGAAACGAACCTGGGTCTCCTGCATTGCAGGCAGATTCTTTACCAACTGAGTTATGAGGGAAGCCCTCTAAATAAAGTGAAGTCGCTCAGTCGTGTCTGACTCCTAGCAACCCCATGGACTGAAGCCTACCATGTTCCTCCGTCCATGGGATTTTCCAGGCAAGAGTACTGGAGTGGGCTGCCACTTCCTTCTCCAGATCTTCCCGACCTGGGGATTGAACCCGGGTCTCCCACTTTGTAGGCAGACGCTTTACCATCTGAGCCACCAGGGAAGGTTTTTAGATGTAGACACTTTTAAAATTCCTTTGTAGTGTTGCTTTGAAAACTGGTATGGGGAGAAACAAAGAAGAGGATTTGAGTGTAAAAACAAACTCCACTTAGAAATTTAGCATACTCTTAAAAGATTATCTAAAGGTAAATTATAGTATAGTTAAATTCTAATAAAGACTCAAAATATTAACACATGTTCTCACATATTAACAGTAATAGAGGATGTGATTCAAAATAAGCCCCCAGATACAAACAATGAAACAAAATTGAGCACAGCAGCAAAAAATCTGGCAGTGATGTCATTTCGCCCCACCCTGTAGTTCATGCAATTCCCAAGGGAGAAGCAGGGAATTCCAAGACTTCAGTTTTGCAAAGGTTTTCATCTCTCTCAGTCTCCCTTAAGCTCCCAGTTCTGTGTTCCATTTCACTATTCTTTTCATACTCTTGTTTCGGTTCCTCATCGTTTGCTGCTACTGATCACTTTCTAAAACGTCAGGAATACGTGCACAACTTGATGTAATTCACCTGTACCTGCACCTCAGGACAAAGCAGAATCTCAAATGAGTAAGTGAAATAGCTTTCCTTCGCTTAGTAACTTGAAGGCTCACTTACTGGGGGTGGGGGTGTAAGAGTAGAAGGGAAACCGTATTTGTGGGCTAACTGACAGAACTTAGTAGACAAATACATTATGCCAGTTCTATTCCCAGGGCAGTTCTTTATTTCACCACTATTTTTTGCCTTTTTAAGAGTACAATAGTCACAGTCTCTACAAGGCAGGCAGGTTTCTCAGACTGCAGCAGGTTCCCTGAGTGTTGGCATTGAGGCACCAAGCCTAGCATGTGGCATAGATAGGGCACCGAGTACCTACTCCAAGAATGAGTGTGGCACCTAATTCATTCTTTACCTTGAATTTCTTCAAGGTAAATTTTGATTAAATGGCAGTATTAAGGAACACTGTCTTATTTTCTAAATTTGATCCTGAAGATGCTTTTATTAAATCAGTTTTAATCATTCATTCAGTTCAGTTCAGTCACTCAGTTGTGTCTGACTCTTTGCAACCCCATGGACTACAGCACTCCAGGCTTCCCTGTCCATCACCAACTCCCGGAGCTTACTCAAACTCATGTCCATCGAGTCGGTGATGCCATCCAACCATCTCCTCCTCTGTCATCCCCTTCTCCTCCCACCTTCAATCTTTCCCAGCTTCAGGATATTTTCCAATGAGTCAGTTCTTTGCATCAGGTGGCCAAAGTATTTGAGTTTCAGCTTCAGCATCAGTCCTTCCAATGAATATTCAGGACTAATTTCCTTTAGGATGGACTGTCTGGATCTCCTTGCAGTCCAAGGGACTCTCAAGAGTCTTCTCCAACACCACAGTTCAAAAGCATCAATTCTTTGGTGCTCAGCTTTCTTTATAGTCCACCTCTCACATCCATACATGACCACTGGGAAGACCTCAGCTTTGACTATACAGACCTTTGTTGGTAAAGTAATATCTCTGCTTTTTAATATGCTGTCTAGGTTGGTCATAACTTTTCTTCCAAAGAGCAAGCGTCTTTTAATTTCATGGCTGCAGTCACCACCTGCAGTGATTTTGGAACCCAAAAATATAAAGTCTCTCACTGTTTTCATTGTTTCACCATCTATTTGCCATGAAATGATGGGACCGGATGCCATGATTTTAGTTTTCTGAATGTTGAGTTTTAAACCAACTTTTCGCTCTCCTCTTTCACTTTCATCAAGAGGTGCTTTAGTTTTTCTTCACTTTCTGCCATAAGAGTGGTGTCACCTGCGTATCTGAGGTTATTGATATTTCTCCCAGCAATCTTGATTCCAGCTTGTGCTTCATCCAGCCTGGCATTTTGCATGATGTACTCTGCATGTAAGTTAAATAAGCAGGAACCTTGACATACTCCTTTACTGAATCATTCATTACATTCATGAATATTTGTTGAGTTTCTAATAAGGGCCAAGAAACCACGTTCACCGTGGTAAAGAAAAAAGGGTAAGGTGTCTACTTTTTGAGTGTATATATCTTAACATTTGAGACAGGATAAACATACTTTACGTACTGGTAAGTGTTAGGGTGAAAATCTGTTGGAAGGATGTGGAGTCAGAGAAGGTATCACTGGAGAGGTGACATGTGAATTGAGAAGAAATGCAAAGACTGGGGCAAGAACCTTCTTGGAAGAGAAAACAGCAGGTGCAAAGAAAGGCCCAGAAGCTAGAACAAGGTTGGCAAAGTTGAGCAATAGAAATGACAGTGTGGCCCTTGCCTAGTGAACAAGATGGGAAATCTTAGAAAATGTCATCAGGGGGTAGGCAGGGCCTTGGTAGAACATATCTTTTTTTTTTTTTTTTTTTTACTTTTTCCTTTGTGTTGGGGTATAGCTGATTAACAATGTTGTGATAGTTTCAGGTGAACAGCTAAGGGACTCAGCCATACATATACATGTATCCATTCTCCCCCTAACTCCCCTCCCATCCAGGCTGCCATGTAACATTGAGCAGAGTTCCCTGTGCCATGCAGGAGGTCCTTGTTTGTTATCCACTTTAAATATAGCAGTGTGTACATTTGCATCCCAAACTCCCTAACTCTTCCTTTCTCTATCCTTCCCACCAGCAACTGTTAGTTCATTCTCTAAGTTTGTGAGTCTCTTTCTGTTTTGTAAGTAAGTTCATTTGTGTCATTCCTTTTTAGATTCCACATATGGAACATATTTCAAAACTTAACATTTCTTTTTTCTTAAGTTCAATAAACACATAAATGACTCTTTTCCAGCAAATTTTAGGTTAGAGGACCAGCTTATAATGTCATTAAAAAAATAATAATAATGTCATTATTTTGGCTGTTTATAGTTGAAATAATTTTTGTTTTGCCAGTGTCTCCAATTTGGGAGATGTCCTGTGACATGGAGTGAACGTGTAGCCAAGATCTGTGCAGACAGTTGTGAGCAAGCAGTCAGGAAGAACATATCAAAAAGAAAGATAGTATTCACATTTTGCTTTAATCAAACATTCATTTATCTCTTCATTTTGTGCACAGAGTTGTTTCATCTATAGATTTGAGTCACTCATTAGAATGAGGTGTGCTCTGATCTGTCAAGGCTCAGGCATCCCTGTAGAGTTGCAAATAACTCCTTGAAACCCAGCCTCACAGTTGAAACCCAACCTTCACAGTTGACTATCAATTGATCAAGCTAAGTGAACTTTACTGTAGCTGAAAATATAAATTGTCAGACCATACACTTTTTAAAAACTGTCATCAATTAGTTTAAGTGCAGTTTATCTGTAGTTTCTTTCTGAGATATTTCAGAGCCTACAGAAAGAAATTTATCTCTCTGTTACTTGAACTTGTGAATTTACCCTGAAATGATCAAATTTAAAAACAAATTTATTATTGTAGTGAATTATTTGTTCCTCATTGCATATGCATTGGGGTTTATTCTTCAGAACTGAGCAAGAACAGTTGTATCGTAGCAAAATTATCCAGCAGTTGATACCCATTCAGTGTGTTTGGTCCTTGATTGCTGTGTTTTATTCTTACGGTCTCAATGTACATGTATTAGAAGTGAAATAAGCATTATAAAATACATTTTCCATGTGAATGAAAAAGTAAGCACTATGCTTTCTCAGGGAAAAAATACTATTAAAAACTAACCTTGTGCTGAGCTCCTTTTTACTGCACCAGTATAGAGCTGAGTTAAATGCCCAAGAAGGGATCACTTTGGTCTACATGCAGCTCATCATGATACCATCTTGTTGGTGAGGACACCAGCAAAGGGTATAGATGGTGAAGTACCTAGGTGCTGAAGCTTCTTTGCAGAGAAAGACAAAATAATGAGTAACGCTTTCTGTTCACAGCAGAACACAAGGGTCTCTGATGACTTTAATCAGTATTCTTGGGCCAAGAGGTAGGGACCCAGCAACAGTCACCTTTTTGGGGTCCTCCGTGGTCATGCAAAAGTTGGCTGAAAGCTCAGCATTCAGAAAACTAAGATCATGGCATCCAGTCCCATCACTTCATGGCAAATAGATGGGGAAACAGTGGCTGACTTTATTTTTGGGGGCTCCAAAATGACTGCAGATGGTGATTACAGCCATGAAATTAAAAGACGCTTACTCCTTGGAAGGAAAGTTATGAGTAACCTAGATAGCATATTAAAAAGCAGAGACATTACTTTGCCAACAAAGGACAGTCTAGTCAAGGCTGTGGTTTTTCCAGTGGTCATGTATGGATGTGAGAGTTGGACTGTGAAGGAAGCTGAGTGCTGAAAAATTGATGCTTTTGAACTGTGGTGTTGGAGAAGACTCTTGAGAGTCCCTTGGACTGCAAGGAGATCCAACCAGTCCATCCTAAAGGAGATCAGTCCTGGGTGTTCATTGGAAGGACTGATGCTGGAGCTGAAACTCCAATACTTTGGCCACCTCATGCGAAGAGTTGACTCGTTGGAAAAGACCCTGATGCTGGGAAGGATTGGGGGCAGGAGGAAAAGGGGATGACAGAGGATGAGATGGTTGCATGGCATCACTGACTCGATGGACATGAGTTTGGGTAAACTCCGGGAGTCTGTGATGAACAGGGAGGCCTGGCGTGCTGCAATTCATGGGGTCGCAGAGAGTCAGACATGACTGAGCGACTGAATTGAACTGAAATGAACTGTGGTCATTTCATTGCCTACGTGGTTGATATATTTTATTAGCTTCTGCATTTCAGATTGGTCATGGAAATTCATTTTTAAATCTTGATAAACAGACAAGTTCCAAGGCTTAGTTGGCTTAGTCAGTCTTGAGTCATTAGTGTATTCTCATTTTCATAGCAAATGGCATCAATAAGATTTATTATACTGAAGTACTTTCCTCCTCAGTAAAATGTAGGTTAGTGTTTTCAATGTGCCTGATTTTCAGGCATGCTTGAATAAATTTAAATGCTGGTAACTGGTAGAAAGTAACTGAATCACAGCAACTGGGGATGGTGTCACAGATTCTTGGAAATCATTTATGGTTACAGATTAGAATGGACTCTGCTGCTGCCTGTCTCTGTTATGCAAACATCAAGTCCAAGGGTCACATGATATAAAAAAAAATTACTGAGCTTTTGAAAAACTTTTTTTTTTAACTCTTTCTTTAAATAGTTTCATGATCATACCCTGTTTGCAAAGTCAATGAAATAGTCAGACTTCCTGGCTGCTGGGTTTTAACCAAAATATCTCAGGTGGCACACTCACTGGCCTCATTTCACCTGCAGTGAAGGAAGACGCACAGCTCTGTTGGGTCATCACTCTGCCCAGACCTGCGGGACAGTGTATCTCACCTCCAGTCTGCTTGGGGGACAGATCACCCCACATACCTCTCTGTGTTTATGTTCTGTATGCTCTCTGACCCTTGATAGGTAAAACATCCCTTACCTGGCCAAAAACAACAAAGTTGGAAAAAACTTGGCTGAATCGGAAACTGGTTATTAATCTGCCTCTTCCTGTTTCCCAGGGTCTGACTTCAGGCCACAGTGCTTCCTCGCTGGCCTTGACCTCAGCTCCCATCTAGCACATGAATTTGGACTTTGCTCTCTCTGCCTTGGAGGAGGAAAGGGCAGCCCACTCCAGTATTCTTGCCTGGAGAATCCCATGGACAGAGGAGCCTGGTGGACTACAGTTCATGGGGTCACAAAGAGTGGGACACGACTGAGTGACTTACATACTCTCTGCCTCATTTCACTCCCTTCCTTTTGTACCCTGCCACTAATCTTTATACTCCAGATTACTTGGATTTTTTCTTTGAATGAACTTTCAGGTTTCCCCCGGCCTGATGTGCCTATCCACTCCATCTGCTGGTTTGTCACTCTTCATTCTTCCAACTTCTCCCCCACCATTGCCCCATCTTTTCCACCTCTGAACAGTCTGGAATCAAGCATGAGCTTTTTCCATCTCAATCTGATAGAATTTCGGCCAGTTAACCTTCCCCTACCATCTAGAGCACCTCACCCATCTGTCTTCTGTCCACCAGGGGTGACACCCTTGCTACTCGTTCTCTAGGAGAAGGCGTTCTTACTATGGATTTGTCCTAATGGATCCCCGTGGTTTCCTTTCTTTGACTCACCTGGTCCTTTCACTTTTTCTCACCATAGCTTTCACGTTGGATGCACAATAAACACATACATGTACTTTTTCATATACTATTTTAGTAAGTTTTACCACCTAGCGCTCATTTTAGATCAGTCCACTAATTTTGTTTGATCTTGTTAACATAATGATAAACAGAATGGAATAAATTTTACTAGCAGAAAGTCATGCTTAGAAATGTCTCCTATTAGATAGGGTTGTTTCCATTTACAGAGGGATTTTGTAGTTCTCTTAGTCTACATTCAGACTGCTGTTATTCTTTTCTTTGATCTGGGATTGTGCTTCTCAGACTTTAGAGTGAATATGGATTTGTATACAGAACAAGTAAACAAATATGTATCTTGTATTTAATGGCGAAATCACCCTCAAAAAATCCATTAAGCTTTGGCCCCTTAGAGAGTTATGTATTTTTGTTTTTTAACTTAAATCATTTGCCAACATTTAAAGAGCAGGTCATTTTTTAAAAATCCAGATTTTCAGTGTCAAAAATTTTTTTAATCTGGCAACACCACTACTTTGTATTTCTCTGTGGCAGCTGTTTTTTGGCACCAAGGAAGAGCTGCCCCTTGACATGGGGGTGTACTCACTGGTGTGACACGATTCCCATCCTGCAGGTTTCACTCACTCATATTAGCTGCTGGGCCTTATAGTATAGAGGGGTTAATTTCTCCTTCAACAAGTTCCCCCACCATAAACTACCTTTTTCCTCGAGAGATGCAGTAATATCAAGTTTTCAGAATCCATTCATTTTGTCATTAGGGCATTAGACGTTCTGCCAGTCAGGAACTCTAATAGTTCCCATTCAGGGCTCTCTCTGGCCAGTAGGTGCAGGTAGAAAAGGTGTCTGTCGGTTGGTTTCATAAGGGCTTCCCAGGTGGCTCAGTGGTAAAGGATCTGCCTGCCAACTCAACACAGGATTTGTGGATTTGAACCCGGAGTCAGGAAGAGCCCCTGGTGGAGGAAATGGCAACCCACTTCAGTATTCTTGCCTGGAAAACCCCATGGACAGAGGCGCCTGGTGGGCTGCAGTCCATGTGGGTCGCAAAAGAGTCCCATATGACTTGGCAACTGAGCACACAGTTGGTTCCATAGTGGTTTAAACAGGACGACAGCACAGTCCTGAGTCCTTTTAACAGGTTACTTGGTGAGTATTCATAAATGTGGGATATTTCAAGGCAGCTGGGTTCATCTTAGTCCTGACCTCACCTGTTTAGGAAGGTGGGTTTTCCAGATTCTGACCAGCTTCAGGCCAATGGAAGAAGTGAATACAATCCAGTATTCATCTGGACCAAAACTGAGAAAGTTAGCTGCCTTTCATGTGATATGACATGCCCAGCCCCACATCATTGCCTTCAAAGCTTTGCAGTCCTGGAGTCCTCCCCATGGGGATTAATGTGAACCTATTTGATTTTTGTTCAGACTACTTATACCCTTACCAATCTAATTATAGTTGCTGTGCATGTTAGCAGTTCACCTTATTTATACGTAGATGTTTAGGATGCAAATAACTTTTAAAAAGTTATTGTGTAAACTCATTTGCTTACTCCCAAAGATAATTTAATCTATAATATGGCTGTGATATATAAATACATATATATTATATATACATATATACCAATTTTTCAATGACAGTATAGAGCTGAACACTTAAGTATTTAATTGGTGTTGAGTTGAGGTCAGTGTCATCCTTATTAGAAATATGTACTCTTCCAGCAATATAATGGGTTAAATGGGATTCTGTGGTCTGTTGGGGAAGCTTCACCATCTCCTATCATGGTTTCTGTGGAGAAATGCATTCTATAATAAGTATGTTTGAAAGGCTACAGAGATGCTGGGAAACTTTTTAAATTGAAGGATAATTGCTTTACAGAATTACAGAAACATCAGCATGAATCAGCCATTGGTCTACTTAAGTTCCCACCCTCTTGAACCTCCCTCCCATATGCCTGCCTGTCCCACCCTCTAGGTTGATACTGAACCCCTGTTTGAGTTTCCTGAGCCATACAGCAAATTCCCATTGGCTATCTGTTTTACATATGGTAATGTAAGTTTCCATGTTACTGTCTCCATACATCTCACCCTCTCCTCCCCAACCCCCTGTCCATAAGTATGTTCTCTATGTCTGCTTCTACATTGCTGCCCTGCAAATAAATTCATCAGCACCATCTTTCTAGATTCCATACACTCAGCTGCAACCCCTGGGCAAGGTGGTAAAGTGTGTGTGATTTTCGATCTTTGAGATTAAGGATTAAGGTCTTTTGGGGTCTTTAGGCTTAAGACTAGAACTGTATGGCCTCCACTTATCCCAGCTCCACATGGTGTGTGTGGCACATTTTGGTGCCTGTATTACCCCCCCTTCCTGTCTCTCTTTTCTTACCATTTCTCTCCTGTTTGCTCCCACACATGCAATGTTGGTGAACATCTCTCATGCTTCAAAGGAACGTATTCACCCATAACCATAGGTTATTTCTGTGTGTCTTTCTACTTACTGTTCTTATCTTAAAGACAAATTTGAAAATGCCTTATCGTACTGCTTTATTTATTCGCTAATCAGGTAAATCACCACTACTGTTATTTCCAAATGTAAATTTCTGCAGTTGTGTTCAACAGCAAATTCTTCTAGCTAAGACAGGACACATGATTAAATACTGTCTGTGCATGGTCAGGGTTTATTGTTCATGAAAGAGCAGTTAACTGAGATTTTGAACTGAATACCAGCAGGAAGTCTAGGATGGTTTGGCTGTAGAAATCAGGGCAGAGAATGGAAGAGGATGAATTTTAAGGGAGAGGTAGGGTCCAGATAGTGTAAGGTCCAGATGCTTATGTGTGATGCCAAGACATTATAAAGTTTTGACTGCCGAGTGGAGGATTGTTGTTGTTCAGTCGCTCGGTCTTGTCCAGCTCTTTGCAACTCCACAGACTGCAGCACGCCAGGCTTCCATGTCCTTCCTTCACAATCTCCCAGAACTTGTTCAGACTCATTTCCATTGAGTCGGTGATGCCATCCAACCATCTCGTCTGCTGTAGTCCCCTTTTCCTCCTGCTTTCAATTGTTCCTAGCATCAGGGTCTTTTCCAATGAGTTGGCTCTTTGCATCGGTGGCCAAAGTATTGGAGCTTCAGCTTCCTCATCAGTCCTTGCAATGAACACTCAGAACTGATCTCCTTTAGGATGGACTGGTTGGATCTCCTTGCAGTCCAAGGGACTCTCAAGAGTCTTCTCCAACACCCCAGTTCAAAAGCATCAGTTATTCGGTGCTCAGCCTTATTTATGGTCCAGCTCTCACATCCATACATGACTACTGGAAAAACCATAGCTTTGACTATACGGACCTTTGTTGGCAAAGTAATGTCTCTACTTTTTAATTTGCTATCTAGGCTTGTCATAGATTTTCTTCCAAGGAGCAAACGCCTTTTAACATCATGGCGGCAGTCACTATCTACAGTGATTTTGGAGCCCCAAAAAATAAAGTCTGTCACCATTTCCGTTGTTTCTCCATCTATTTGCCATGAAGTGATGGGACCGGATGCCATGATCTTAATTTTTCATGAAGGATAGACTGTGGTGAACAGTTGCTGGTGGGAAACAGTGAAGACAAAGAGAAGAGTTAAGCCTTTGCAGGTGTCCAGGAGAAAGTGATAGCTTGCACTAAGGGATCCATGGCAGGGAGAAGAGGTTTCAGATTTACACTATACTTTGAAGGGGAAACCAATAGAATTTCCTACTGGATGAGATGTTGTGGGTAAGAGGAAGCAGAGAGTCTGGGGAAAGCCCTGGTTTGAGCCATCTAATCGTCATGATTGCTTGTCTTCAGCACATCAGTTATCCAAGCTACTTCTTCCTAGGAGAGATCAACTTTGAGCCGTATTCCATTACTCAGTTGCTTCCCATCACTTCTGCCACCACCCTCCCCTGGAAGCTTACCAATTGTACCTATTCTGTGAACTTTGTAACAGATTTTGAAATCCTTTCTCTTTCATCAAACTTTTCTGATTGACCAAAGACCAGACTATTTCCACATAGTTTATTCAGTTGGGAGGAAGAATTTCCATTGCTTTCCTGTCCTCAACCTAGTTATGTATGTTGCCTCCTTGCTGCAGTGCATACTGCCTGTAACCGAGAAATGCTTGTTTGCTGTTCAGATACTTGCTCTACAAGTTTAATTCCATGTTTCAATGTATGTACATTTGTCTGAAGTGCCTATCTTTGGTTTTTAATACCTAGAAGGCACTTCCTACCTTATACTGTGCAATTCCGTTTTAAATAAATGTTTTAAAAATGTACTATTAGACTCCGTCGTAGTGGCAGTGTTTCATTAAGACTTCTAATCACACTTTTCCAGAAGTCAGGCTGTTTTCCCCCAACCATAGTAAAGTGGTGATGCACCTGGGTTTTTCAGAAGGCGGCACTGTGCTTTCAGGTTTGAAGGACTCATCTCTTCACCACACTGAGTTTACCATGCTCTCCCTTATGCCAGTATCTTACCTTTGCCAATCTACAAGTTCACCACCTATTTCCCAATCCTGGAAAGCTACTTTTGTGTTAGAAACTGTTTGAAAAGGGATGGAAAAATATCTTGTTTTATTAAGAAAAAAAATGACACCTCATTTTAGTCATAAATCTAGATTTTTTTCATTGAGTTGACTTTAATAATATATTTTTATGAACAATGTTTAGCAAAGGGAATTCATTTCCTTTGAGAATCATCATGAACTTTCAAAAACCAAGATTGATTTATTTGCTTTTGTCTAAGATTAACCAAGTTAAGAATGGAAAAATCCTATTAGGTCATAAGGCTGTTCCCTTCCCCACTGCAGGGTGATGCTCGACAGTATATTTCCTAATCTTTGTTCTTTTTAATAACATTCTTCCTGTATCCATTTGAAAGTCATTACCCCCAAATATTTCCATGAAATTATAATATTGTGCACGATTTCAGGTGGAGATAAACTCCTTATGTTTGTTTTATAATGTACTGCAAAGTTTTTTAAAAAAAAATACTGAGTAATGTTTACCTCTTTCAAATAGGACAATTGTATTAGCTTTCTACAAGTTAAATAATAGCAGTATTTTCTTTAACTTGAGTAGCTTTCACTATCATTTTGGAAGAGTGATATTTTGTTTGGAACATGCTATGGACTGGATCATTCATCATATATACTTTATAAAGAAATTAGAATGTACCCTAAACTGAGAGGCAAATAGATCAGGATTTTTTTTGTCTTTTTGGTTTCTATTTTTTAATATAAGACAGGCAGAATGGTAGACTAATGTTCCATTGGGACATGAATAACGCAAACTAATTTGTATTACTCCATATATATGAATGTGTAAATAAATTATATATATTTTATATGTATGTAAATTACTCTATGTATATCTCCATGTGTAGAGATGCTCATGCAGACCTGCCAGACCTCTCAGCACGTGACTTGTGCTGTCATTCATGATTCCCAGATGATAGTCCAGGTAGGGCTTAATTTTGTTGAAGTTAAGATGCATCTAGAAAATAGGACTAGGGAATAGTCTAAGTAAATTATTAATTAGCACATTAGGCATGTCATTATTCATACACAAGCAGTGTCACTGTGGACATTTCTCTTTCAGTCTAATGGTGTGTGTGTTTTGAATTATTCTCAAAGATAGTTTGGAAGTCATCTGGCTTTAAAAAAAAATTAGCTAACTCAGAAACAAAAGAGTTAGTCTGAATGTTATGGATCACTTTCGATTCTCACACTATCTTAGTAATTAAATAACCACTTAATTCAATAAATAGTTAATTTTTTTCACCAGATGAAATCTACTTATTACTACTCTAAACTTGGCCATGGCTCCTCCATCAGTGCTTCCAAGATGAAGCCTAAACTCCTCACCATCATGTGAGCTTCAGTCTCCCCTTCCATCCCTTGTCTTCCTAACGTACCCCTCCTGCCCCACACCCACGCTCTGGTGGCCTCATACCTTTGCTCCTGTAGACCATGCTACCACCTCCAACTTCTCCCCTTTCTTTGCCTCATGAGCTCCTACTCATTTTTCATCCCCAATGTCAAATGGCTGGACAGCCTTCCTGGGTTTGATTAGGTGGGCTTACTCTGCATTGTCGAGTTTTTTCTAAGGCTGAGATGATGCTTCATTCATTTCGATATTCCTCTTTTCACCTAGCATATATCCTAGTATCTTCATGCTATTCAATAGCAGGGGTATTGTGTTTGTGGAATTTGTCAATAAATTAATAAGTGAATGTTATGGTGTTCTCTTCCTGGATGGATAATAATCAGTGCTTTAGTGACTAGTGTCCAATATTTACTATTCTAAGTTTTCATATTTCACGTAAGTGAAGAAATCTATTATATTTTGGTGAAGAAACCTCTTTTATTTGCTAATCTTTACTTTGAATTTAATAATTATAATTATCTCCAGTACCTTAGGTGAATTCCCCAATCTCATATATACTAAACAATGTGTGCATGCCTGTCTCTGCATTTGTCTGGGAAAGAATGACATCACAATATTCTAAGAACTCTCAGAAACATTTAAGAAGCATGAACTACTAAAAGTTAAACTGTACCTTGAATTCATAGCTCACCTGGTCTTTAGAATCTCATTGGGCACATTTACACATGAAATTTTAAAAAATGCAAGGCTTTACGTAGTTGTTTCAGAATGCTCAGAGGATGAAATAACTGCTATAGGAATTCATAGAGTGGTGTTGGGATAGTTAAGGAAGGACTGAGGGAGCAGTAAGATTTGTGTGTGATTTTAAGGAGGCATTGGATGAGAGCATCATAGGAGACATGCAGGCTGAAGAATATTCCCTTGATCCATCCTCCTTATTCCACCATTTCTTCCAGATACTCAGATTTGCCCAGGGTCACACTTGCCAAGTTCTGGGAAAGGATCCAGTAGGAAACGTGTAAGAAACTTCCTGGCCATTCCAAAATTGCTTCAGTATCAAATTGCTTTGTTGCTTGCGTCTTGCATCTGTTTCCTTGTCCTTTCACCAACCCCTGTGCTAGTTAAAGTGGGTCTCCTGGTTCCTGACTCCGCGACCTTTTGACCGTTCTTGAAGCGTTGCCGTTGTGCCTTGGGGTTCTCTCTGTCTGCTTGATTACTTCTCTACCTTTAGACTCTGAGCTTCTGTGACCCTTGTGTTCTCATTTCTGTCTGGCTGAGCTTTCCAAGTTGCTCTTCTCCCTCGGACCCTGGTCTTGTTAATATCGTTAGCTTACCCTCTATCTAATCGCTCGCTTACTATCTGTTGATAGTCACTGGCCTACTGCATAGGCTACGTTTCCAACCAGAGACTGTTGTAGTCTCAGTTTTCTGCCCAGTTGCTTTTTCTATCGTAATAACCAGCTTGCTTGCCATGAAAGGTTCATTTGTGGGAATACTGAAAAAGTATTTGTGGAAAGTCTAAAAGAAAAATGTTCAAGTTGCGCTGTGAAGGAATTTTCAAGAGAGGTTGAATTGTATACTTCTGTATCAGTGGTCCTCAAAGTGGAGCGTTCTTACCTCAGAAATATACAGGATGATCCATTGGGGTGTGGAAAGATATTATTATCATATTTAGTTCAGTGCATGTTTATGTTTAAAAGTTTTTAATTGACTATAATTACTTAAAATACAAAATAAGTATAAAATGAAAATATTTAAAATAAATAAATTAAAAAGTGGGGAGAGGCTTCCCTGGTGGCTCAGCAGTAAAGAATCCACTTGCCAGTGCAGAAGACAAGTTTGATCCCTGGGTCAGGAAGATCCCCTGGGAAGGAAATGACAACCCACTCCAGTGTTCCTGCTGAGAAAATCCCATGGACAAAGAAGCTTGGCAAGCTACCATCCATGGGGCTGTAAAAGAGTCGGACATGACTTAGCAACTAAACAACAACAAATCAAAAATACAAACATTTCAATTATAGAGTAGTCCGAGATTCTCTGTATGCTAGATAATCAGGCATCACATGTGAAAACAGGTTTCTGGAGGGAGGAATCTAAACTCAACAACCCAGAAGGGTTGACAGTATGGACCTTATGTGTTTATTCACGTTCAGCTTTTTGGGAGATATTGCAGTTTATGTGTGCATAGATTTACAGATTGTGTTTCTAGTTTTAACCAAAATAGCACTCACAAAAGGATCAAGAGCCTTAAAAAGATTCTTGCCAAGAACCTGCAGACTGAAGCTACTACTCATGATGCAGTCATATGTTGAAGCTGATACTTCTCATACCGACGCTTCCTTAACTGTATTTAGAGCAAAAGTCAGTGGTATTTTAGTCAGGTATCACAGAAACCCCATCAATGAAAATAGATAACTTCTAAGTGGACTATTAGAAAAGTACATATACACCAATATCCTGGAAGAAAAACTTCATCCTAAGTGTATATTCTACTTTGAGAAAGTAAGCATGTGAGCGTGGTGTGTGCTCCAGTCTTTGTGACCCTGTGGACTGTAGTCTGTCAGGCTCCTCTGTCCATAGGATTCTCTTCTTTTTTGGATTTCCTTCCAATTACGTCACCATAGAGCATTGAGTAGGGTTCCTATGGAAGGATTGTTAATAGAGAACTATAGCATCTTAAACAAATTTGATAATGGTTTTACCAAGGAAAGTAATTATAGCTATAAAATCCGTGTGGCTCTATTTTTAAGTGAGGTTCTTCAGGAAAAAGGGTTAAGTAGCATGATGAGAATTCTATTAACTTAGGTCAGTTCTTTCAAGTATTGACAACGTGACTCTTTCAGACAGACAACTCGGCATTTACTTTTTGAACTCTTTCGTATTCTGTAAACATTAGGAAGGATCAGTTTGCCTCTTGATCCAGCAACTTTCATCCAGGCTTTATGTGCTGAATCTCTGATCAGTTACCTTTGTTTATTCAAAATCTCTTAAAAGGGATGATTTGGCTCTGTACTTGTAATATTTCCATAGAAACTAAAAAATTGGTCTATAATATTGTTTTACATACTGGCTTCCCTAGAAGGAGAATAAAGTTTATTTTACCTTGTGAGAATTTTTATTAATATAAAACATATAAATCACACAAAAGTCGACCTTGAAACTTCTCATTTGTTACATTAGTGGTTTTAATATTATTGCAGCTGAATTTCAATAAATGTTAAGTATTAAATATATAATGTTTCCTCCACTTATTCATGGGTTTTTTTTTTTCAGGGAGGGGCTTCTGCCTTCTTAGCTTTCTGAATCTCCAAAAGAATATACAGTTTTTGAATCTGAAACAGTATCATGGACTTTTTTCTGCTTATCCTCTTAGGAAGTTAATTAAAATGGGAACTGTCTCAGGTCCCACAAAAAAGCATCTTCCCATCACTCAGGTTGAGGGCACACTATATATAAGAGAATGATTGCAGAGTCTCCAGTGGAAGCAGCCCCATAGTGATCAGATCTCGGAGCCTGCAGTGTAGCTCCCTGGGTTTACATCATGGCTCGGCCAATTCTGAGCTTTTTGCTGTGGGCAGCTGACTTAATGAGCCAATCTCAGGAAGTTGGTAGAAGCACAAAATGCAAAAAAAAAAAGAAAAAAAGTATATAATTGTCCTCACAAGATGCCTAACACATGGTAAGTACTTCTTAAGTAAAAGCTGTTGTTATTGTCATTATGATTGTGGAGAGGACAATCTCTCCACAAAGGGGTGTTTAAGGAGCTATATACTATTGTTTCCCAAAAAGACCAGTGATATGTCTTCCCAGGTGGCTCACTAGTAAAGAATCTGCCTGTAATTCTGGACAGGTTTGATTACTGGGTCAGGAAGATTCCATGGAGAAGGAAGTGGCAACTCACTCACCCCAGTAATCTTGCCTGGGAAATCCCATGGACAGAGGAGCCTGGCAGGCTACAGTCCATGGGATTACAAAAGTTTAGTGACTAAACAACAAATGCACACATGTGCATACACCCACCCACCCACACACACACACACACAGATATATCCTCACAATTATCCTAGGTACTTATTGTCATTATACAGTTGAAGATATTGAGGCCCAAGAAATGTAACTTTGCTGAGCTCCAATATCCATTAACCAGCTTAGTATAAGTTTCTGCTCCAGAGCTCATGTCCAGACCTCTGTGTCCCATCACCTCTCTTAACCTTATTCTGTATTAATAAAATATACATAGATTTTTGATCATTAAAAGCCTCACATAAAAATAATGGACCACATTTAACCAGGAGTTGGTGATTTTGCTGGTTAATTTGTGCTCCAGGCAAATTGTGTGCAGACTGCAGAAATGTGCCTCCTCAGTGAATTAATACTGAGGGCAGGGTAGAGGCGGTGCTCTGCATTGATGTCGGTCCACCTTTGGAATGAAGTGTCATCTCCCATGGTAGCAGCGCTTACACTCGCCATCAGAGAATTAGCACTTTCATGGATTTCACTCTTAACCTAAACATAAGCCTAAATTTGTAGACTTTTCACTGCAATTATCCTGGTATATCAATACGTGCCATTTTCTTTTCTTTTTTTTTTTTTAGCTATTCCACTTTCCCAACATCATCTATTTATTTATTTTTTTCCCATTAATTTTTATTAATTGGAGGCTAATGAAAATGTTTACTTTTATGATTTGGTAAAAAATCTAACTAATTGGGCTTCCCTGGTGGCTCAGTGTTAAAGAATCCACCTGCCAGTGCAGGAGATGTGGGTTCAATCCCTGGGTCAGGAAGATCCCCTGGAGAAGGAAATGGCAACCCACTCCAGTGTTCTTGCCTGGGAGATCCCATGGACAGAGGAGCCTGGTGGGCTACAGTCCCTGGGGTCACAGAAGAGTGGGACACGACTTAGTGACTGAACAGCAGCATCTGATTAGGTCTAATAGAAGTTTTACTTCTGAAAGCAGTAGCATTTAAAAATTAGCTTTGGATTTATGTCAGAGAGTGTCTTGCCTATGTTCTCCTCTAGGAGTTTTATAGTTTCTGGTCTTACATTTCGATCTTTAATCCATTTTGAGTTTATTTTTGTGTATGGTGTTAGAAAGTGTTCTAGTTTCATTCTTTTACAAGTGGTTGACCAGTTTTCCCAGCACCATTTGTTAAAGAGGTTGTCTTTTTTCCATTGTATATCCTTGCCTGCTTTGTCGAAGATAAGGTGTCCATAGGTTCGTGGATTTATCTCTGGGCTTTCTATTCTGTTCCATTGATCTATATTTCTGTCTTTGTGCCAGTACCATACTGTCTTGATTTAATGACTGATATAGAATTGTAAAATAACTTTATAATAGTATCCAAGTGTCTTCAGATTTTTTTCTCAATTGCAAGGAATATAAACTGATATGGGAAATCTAGGTATCCTTCATTCAGAGTTTTTCAACTGTGTGCCTTGTAAGCCCTATATATCACAATTCATGCATCTTTTTCCGTTGCTGAGTAGTTTTCTAAATATATCACAAAGGGTAAGCTTCCTTTCTGTAAAACCTCATTCTAAACTGAGTTCCATGTGAGTGTCCACAGGGAAAACCGAGGCAACTCAGAGTCACTTTCAAGTGATTTGTATTCATGTGTTAATTTTATGTGAAAATCTTTAGAATTAGTTGTTCATAGATTAGTGATACTTTTGTCCTGCCTCAGCATGATAAATCTATGCAAGTGAATATCATGCTATAATGCTTTGTCACATGACATGGATCTTAAAGTTTTCATGAGACCCTCTTAGCAGTTAACACTGACAGTGAAAATCTAATTCTTTGTTAGGTATGCAGTGTAGTGTGTGGGACAATGATAGTGGGTCCAGGCTTAGCTGAATAATAACCTTATAGAGGTTTTACTCTGTGCCAGCTACTGTGCTAAAGCTTTCCTTGAGGTCATCTCATTCAATCACAACAAATCTTTGAGTGAGCTCCTCTTATTGTCCCTATCTGAAGATAAGTCTGAGGCTTAGAGAGTTTATTCAGCTTGTCTACAGTCACACAGCTGCTAATTGGTGATACAGTAATTGGTCCTTAATTCCAGACCAAGGAATTTGTATATTACACATAGTGAAGCATAACTGTAGTGTTTGGCTAAATATTATATAGGAGAAAAATTTATAAACGTGACTGTTTTATCTAGTAATTAGTAGAGAGATTTTCCCTCCGTTTCTCATTGGTTTTCATTTACCAGCAGCTGCTAGATTCTTTTCATTAAGTTTTTAGGTCAAGTGGTTAACAATCTTTAAACAGACCTTTAAATCTACCAGATAAGTTTATTTATTAACAACAATAAAAACAAAACAGCCTGTTTTCCAAGAAACCTTTTCTAATTAATAGTAGTCATATGATCATGATATTTTAATTACCCTCCAAGGTCTCTTAAGAGACAAATTCTCCAACTAACTGTTAAAATACTTATAAACAAAAATAATTTAGTGTTTGCCTGTGTGCTCTCCTCAAAACTGGGTAAGTTGTGGGGTTTTTTCCAGTTATGTATATATAAGCATATATACACATTTTTCAGTTATATATATATATATACATGTATATGTATGCATTTATTAAATATATGCATATATTACTGTGTGCCTAACTCACCATCGAATGCTGAATCCTGGAATCCTTGTCCGTCTCCTCACTTCTCTGCCCCATTTAACAAAACTGACACCAGTCATAATTATTAAGTGGAGACAATGTCTCATGTTGATATCTTGAAGAATGCAAAATGATCTGATATTTCTCTGAACTATACAATGATGAATTGAACTCCATAGGCCACTACTGTCGTGTCGGTTTTTCCTGTAAAAATATTCAGTGTATAATGTGCTTAAAGTTTCTCCAAAGACGGTCATTGGGTAGTGGCAATGCGAAATAACAACTAAATAAGACCTTGGGAATTTTTTTTAAAGACATATTTTTGGGGAATTCTTTTCCATTATAAATTATCACAGGATATTGAATACAGTTCCCTGTGCTGTACAATAAATCATTTTTGTTTATCTCTTGTATATATAGTGATGTGTATTTGTTATCCCCCCTTTGGTAAGTGTTAAGTTTTTTTTCTAGGACTGTTTCATTTGGTAAATAAGTTTGTATTCTTTTTTAGATTCCACATGTAAACGATGCCGTTTGTTTGTCTTTCTTTGTTTTAGTTCCTTCACTTAGTATGGTAATCTTTAGGTCTGTCCATCTTGCTACATGGGCTTGCCTGGTGACACACACAGTAGAAAATCTGTCTACGATGCAGGAGATTTGGGTTTGTCCCCTGGGTCAGGAAGATCCCCTAGAGAAGGGAACAGCTACCCACTCCAGTATTCTTGCCTGAAGAATCCCATGCACAGAGGAGCCTGGCATGGGGTCGTAGAGTTACACACAGCTGAGTGACTAACACTTTCATGTTGCTAAAAATGGTGATGTTTTATTCTTTTTTATGGCTGAGTAATATTCGTGTGTCTGTGTGTGTGTGTGTGTGTGTGTACCACATGTATATTCAATAATCTGTTGATGGACACTTTGGTTGCTTCCAGATAAATTGAAATGTTTGTAATTTTTTTTTTTTTGCTTTCTTTGTTTTTCTTTTAACTTTGAGAAATTTAAGTATAGTTAAACTCTTTTTAATATTCAGTGTAATTAGTTAGTGGGAATTATTCCCTAGAAAAGAGTAATTAATCTTAGAAATATAATCTTAGAAAATATAATGTAGTCAACTGTAGCTTAGCATAACTTTTAAAAATTATTGGTTATAGGGTATTATTTTTAAACAGCAAATACAATTTTTAAATAATCAATATTCTGATTTAAACAGCTATTGATATTAAAATATTATTTTGAAACTTGAGTGAGTGTGGAGTTTGGCTTGAGGATTCAGTATTCTTTTTAATTCTCTAACTTAATATTACTTATTAATCTCTGTTACCTTTGGTCAGATATCTGGGGAAGAGCCACATGAACTGAGCATGATAAAGTCCATGACTTTGTTTGCTTGTTTTTTCATTGTGTCTGAAGGCTAAACTCTCTTAGGAGGGCAAAAGCATTCTGCAAAAGATGAATGCTGACTGAGATTGATAGAAAAGGGAGTGGGAACAAAGTAAAAAAAAAAGAAATACACTTTGAAATCTACAATTAGCCACTGTTATCACTGTCTGCCCACCAGGGGCTGTTGGCTGGCCCACTCTTGGGAGGACCCTCCCCCTCCCACTGGGGTGCCTGGGGAGGAGGAGCCCAGCCTCCTGATCACAGGCTTTGCCCATATAAGTATACTCTGTGGGCGTGCTTCATCCTTAGGCAGAAAAACTACCAAGATCACTTCCAAAGAGAAGATTGGTTGATTTCAGCCGTAAATGCACACGTAACTAACAGTTGAGCATTTTATAATACATTCAGATTCTCCTGATTAGGCTTTTGTAAGTATGGCCATACTTAGCAGCATCATTTGTCCATTTCCTGCTCTCGAATGTTTCTGATGTGCCTACATTTGGGGTGGACAAGTCATAGTTTAGATGGGCATGGGCCAGGAATATTAATCTCCTTGCATTGACAGGAGGTTTTCTCTGGGTTTGGACTAACAGCAGAGCTTGGAGACCTGGAGAGACATGGAGCTGGTATTTGGATGTGGGATGCTTTTGGCCTCCACATGGAGTCTTCAGTTTAGCCACTTTGTTACATTTTTACGGGATTTCTTCTAGAATCCCATTCCAGTGAGTTAATTGAAAGTCAGGATTATAATTTAATAAGGCAATGGCAATTAAGAAAAACAACAATATAGACTTAATAAAACAATTTTTACTAAATTTGAAGTAGATTAAGGTGATTTAAGAACATTTAAATCATCTATGTGATTTTAAAACATTTGAAAATATGAAAGTATTTTGAAATTGATAACATCATTATACAGAATATAGAGAAAATGTAAATTCTCAACAATTTTATCACCAATTGATCAATTGATTGGAATCCTTTTGTGGTGGATCCTTGGCATTTAAATATTTAAGAAGCTCTGCAGGTGGTACATGCACCCCGGGGTAAAGAACTGATGTTTTATGTAGTTTTAACTACAGTGTACGTGTTATTTTACATTTTATTTTTCTATACCATTTTACTTAATGATATAGCAAATATTTTCAATGCTTGTTCATAGTCTTCAAATTTTTCATTAAAATGTCCGTATATCTGTCTATCATAATTTCTGGAAATCATTCTTATGATGTTCAGTGTTTCGTGTGTAAGTCAGTTGAAAACAGTGGGGCAGTATCATTTGATTTCTGTTGGATCATTTCCAGGCCAAATTGGAGAGAATGAGTAATAAAACTTGCTGTTCATCATTGCCACATCACTTTCATAAGGGATGTAGCAATCTCACTACTATCAGCAGTGAGTGCTTTCACCACGGATTTCCTGGAATTGGGAATTATCATCTACTAAGCACATGTTAAATCTTCATTATTTTGGGGACTCCAAAAATCAGAAGATGAGGAAAAGTGCTGTAAATAGCTACATTTACAAATAGAATTCCCTGGCAGTAAGGAAATGTATATTGTGCTGTGTCTGTAAACAGATAGATCAAGGTACATTATTCTAATTTGAAAATGACTTTCTAAATCATTACCAATAAAAAAGAATTTTAATGAAAATTACCTATAGCAGCCAAGAATAGATGAAAATTAGCTACCATGACAAATGCCAACCACAGTCATGCATTAGCAGTTGGGCTACTCAAAATAATCAAACAAGATCAGAGTAAATCAAAACAAAATGAACAAGTGAAATCAGCTATACATTCTTAAGGTTTTCTTCAGGCTCTGAATCTGACACACTGCTAAAAAAATTGGTTTCAAACCTGATAATCTCTTGGAGAGAAGAAATTTCTTTCCTTATAAGAAAAACCACCTAGAGTCTCATCTTATTACCCCTTAACTATGGAAAGCATACTTCAAAGCAGAAAGAAGGTTCAGTTCAGTTCAGTTCAGTTGCTCAGTCGTGTCTGACTCTTTGCGACCCCATGAATCGCAGCATGCCAGGCCTCCCTGTCCGTCACCAAGTCCCGGAGTTTACTCAAACTCATGCCCGTCCAGTCGGTGATGCCATCCAGTCATCTCATCCTCTGTAGTCCCATTCTCCTCCTGCCCCCAATCCCTCCCAGCACCAGGGTCTTTTCCAATGAGTCAGCTCTTCACATCAGGTGGCCAAAGTATTGGAGTTTCAGCTTTAGCATCAGTCTTTCCAGTGAACACCCAGGACTGATCTCCTTGAGGATGGACTGGTTGAATCTCCTTGCAGGCCAAGGGACTCTCAAAAGTCTTCTCCAAAACCACAGTTCAAAAGCATCAATTTTTCAGCACTCCGCTTTCTTCACAGTCCAACTCTCACATCCATACATTACCACTGGAAAAACCATAGCCTTGACCAGATGGACCTTTGTTGGCAAAGTAACATCTCTGCTTTTTAATATGCTATCTAGGTTGGTCATAACTTTCCTTCCAAGGAGTAAGCGTCTTTTAATTTCATGGCTGCAGTCACCATCCGCAGTGATTTTGGAGCCCAAAAAAATGAAGTCTGCCACTGTTTCCACTGTCTCCCCATCTATTTCCCATGAGGTGATGGGACCAGATGCCGTGATCTTAGTTTTCTGAATGTTAAGCTTTAAGCCAACTTTTTCACTCTCCTTTCTCACTTTCATCAAGAGGCTATTTAGTTCCTCTTCACTTTCTGCAATAAGGGTGGTATCATCTGCATATCTGAGGTTATTGATATTTCTCCCGGCAATCTTGATTCCAGCTTGTGCTTCTTCCAGCCCAGCGTTTCTCATGATGTGCTCTGCATATAAGTTGAATAAGTAGGGTGACAATATACAGCCTTGACGTACTCCTTTTCCTATTTGAAGGTTATTGGCTAACAAATACATAGAGGTGCAGATGTTTAGGGAATATCTCTGAACTTTTGAATTAGACTCCTTCTCTTCTTCCCCTTCCTCATCCTCCAGCATTTTTATCATCATCATCGCCATCAGAACGCCTAATAAAGGAGCATTTGTAAAGGACTGTACTGAGTATTTTCTCTGCCTTATTTTGTTTCATTTTTATCATAGCTCTTAGGGAGATGTATTTCACTGTTTCATTTTTCAGATGAAGAAATTGAGCATGGAGAGAATAAACACCCGATTCCAGGTTATAGAACCAGTAAGAACAGAAGCTGCAATTTGACTGAGACCTATGCCTTCCCAGAATCTATCCTTCTGATCCCTGTAATCAGATGTCTAAGTAGACTTTCTGAGACTGACTCACACAGATGCTGTGATTTGGGTGCGAAACCATTCCAGTCTAGTGACTGTGAAAGTGCAAGTCACTCAGTCGTGTCCGACTCTTTGCAACCCCATGGACTATATAGTCCATGTGATTCTCCAGGCCAGGATACTGGAGTGGGTAGCCTTTCCCTTCTCCAGGGGATCTTCCCAACCCAGGGATTGAAGCCAGGTCTCCCGCATTGCAGGTGGATTCTTAACCAGATGAGCCACAAGGGAAGTCCAAGAATACTGGCTTGGGTAGCCTATCCCTTCTCTAACGGATCTTCCTGACCCAGGAATCGAACCAGAGTCTCCTGCATTGCAGGCAGATTCTTTACCAACAGAACTATTAGGGAAGCCCAATAGAAGGTGCTAATTCCTGTAGGAAATTTTCCCAGAGTTTGACCCACCTCTGACTCCTTGATTTTCAGGAAGCCTGCAGTGGGTTTATGATGAGCCGTGTTTACTAGACTAAACAAAGGTTCAGGTTCAGAGACAAATTATCTAAAATTCTGTTTATCAGAGGCTAGTTCTCTTTTATTAACATTCACATCAGTTGGTTTGAATCTTGAGGCTATTTTCTATGATTTTGTTCTCTCGCATCTTCCATGTCTATGAGTCACCAAGTTTAGTAGGAGATGTAGGTACAAAGATTAGTGTGGAAAGACTGCAATTTTCAATGTAGCTATTTCCAATTTTGAAATCCAGCTCCACTATTGACTATTTTTGTAGCTTCGGACAACTAAGTCATTTAACATCTCTGTGCCTTGGTTTTTGGTTCTTTAAAATGTGTATAATGGTAACAGGCTTGCAGGGTTTATGGAGACTAACATATCTGTATATAAATTTTGATATAGTTTCTGATACATGTAGGCTCTTATCCCTGGTGCTTTTCACTCCACAGTGATTATTTAAAATATTATTTTACATATTTTAATATTACTACAGCCTAGGCTTCCCTCTCTTCATTTCTTAGTTAGTGGAACATACACCTATACCAGCTACCAAGATCTTTTCACATAGTCTTTTAACCGTGTGTTTCCCTAATAGCTCAGCTGGTAAAGAATTTTCCTGCAATACAGGAGACCCCCGGTTTGATTCCTGGGTTGGAAAGATTCACTGCAGAAGGGATAGGCTACCTACTCCAGTATTCCTGGGCTTCCCTTGTGTCTCAGCTGGTAAAAAATCTGCCTCCAATGCGGGAGACCTGGGTTCAGTCCCTGGGTTGGGAAGATCCCCTGGAGAAAGGAAAGGCTACACACTCCAGTATTCTGACCTGAGAAGTCCATGGACTACAGTCCGTGGGGTCGCAAAGAGTTGGACACTACTGAGCGACTTTCACTTTCCTCAGTTTAGGGACCTGATCAGTTTGTCCCCAGGTCAGACCATCCTATGTAGTGTGTCTTTCTCTAGTAGGGATTTCAGGATATATATTATCTAAAAGTACTAATTGCAACCCATTTTTTCAGCCTTAGAAAAGAAAGGCACATTTCCCAATATAGTTACTGCTCCTTATTTTTGCATTTTTCCATTAATGTCTATACATCTGTTTTTTTCTACAACACTTCTTTTATGCTATAATATAAGCTTTTCTAAAAGTTTGCTGTCTTTGAGCTTTAAAAAAAAATATTGATTTTAATGTGACTCTTTTAGACTTTACTGATGCCTTCTACATCCCAGTTTCTATTTGTGCTTATTCTTTCCATATTTATCATTGTACAGACTTTCATTCTGTCTCCCTCAGCTTTCTCATCTTGAGTCCTAAAGACTGAATTTGTCAGATAATCACTCCAGCACCTCTTCCATCCCCTTCAGCATTTTATTTGATTCCAGATATTATTACACATCAACTTTTACATGCATGAGAACTTTTTCTTTCTGGGTGGATTGTGATTCATAAACTTTTACTTGAGCGCTTTGTCTATAGCAGCATAGGTCTTTGAGGAAACAGGCTTCAAGGATCATGCAATTTCGTATTCATCTTTTAAAGCTGGCAGAAAGTTCATTGTTCATACACAGAGTTTGGGCTAGTTTCTCTGAAAGCTTTTTTTTTGTTTGTTTGTTTTAATTTGCCTTCTAAAGATCATCCCTCGATTTTTTGGCTACACATATGGCATTGTGAACTACCCACTATCACAAATATCAGATCAGAACCTCTTTTTCTACTTTTATTTTTCAGCTACTAATAGCATTCTTCCTGCCACCTATATTTAGAATGACAGAATCAGAAACGACCATGAAACTCATCTGGTCCAATCATTTCCTTTTTATCCAAGCTCGCATGCTTCTTCCTATATCATCTCTTATATACTTCTTGACAATATCTCTCTATTCCCAAATAATAGTGAAATAGAAAATCTTACCCAATCATAATAGCAATTTATTTTGATGATTATAGAGATGGTTGTTGTTCATTGTTGTTTAGTCTCTAAAGTGTGTCCAACTCTTTGAGACCCTGTGAATTGTAGCCAACCAGGCTCCTTTGTCCATGGGATTTCCCAGGCAAGAATATTGAAGTGGGTCACCATTTCATTTTCCAGGGGATCTTCCTGACCCAGGGGTTGAACCCACATCTCCTGCATTGCAGGCAGTTTCTTTACCACTGAGCCACCAGGGATTAAATGGAACTAGAAATTTCAAAAAGAAGCATAAGGGAAAATTATGTTGGGAAACATAATTTCTCTATATATATACATATATTCTGTTACTACAGATTCAAATTCGAAATTTTTTATCAGAATCTTATAGAGATTATCATTTTCAGTAAGAACAAAAAAGCAGCTGGAGTTTGAAAATTGAAGTTCTTCCTTGAAAGTAATCTCTTATTTTGCTAAAATATACTACAGTTATTTAATGTACTTATCTGTGATTCAGGTGAGCTTTAGTTTAAGTTTTGAGTTTAGCTCCATTAGAGGAGACATATACAATAGCTTGAGATCACATCGCTACTAGAATAAACAGGAAAAATATTTTGAAAGAGGATTATTTTGCAATACTCTTGAAAATTGTTTGTTCACTTCTTGAACAAAAATGGTATTTCTTCCCTTCAGAGTCAGTTCTTACTTTTCATTATTCCAAATTCTGCTGGTCCCTGGAATTTATGTAATTTTATCAGAAATGGGACTAACTTTTAATATGCTAATAGAGAATGATTAACACTTTATAGTTTATTCCTATAAGCTAAGTTAATCAAGAAATCTCTTGTTTTGTTAGATGAACTGAAGTTATGATCTCATTAGTATTTTTTCCTCTATGGAAGAAGCAAAATTTATTTTTCTCATAAAATGTTTCCTATAAACTGAAAAATTCAACAGAAATAGGGTAGCTGGTGTTTAAAATGTAAACATGAAATTCTTGTCTGTTAATTAAAAAAAATCTAACTCGGCTCTTCTGTACTTATTAAAATTCCTCTTATAAATGTCATTAACAAATTGCTATCTGCAAATTCATTTTTTTCCCATTTTTCATCTTTGATATTGTTTACAGCATCCTACTTTGTGAAACTTTTTCTAGCAGTTTAATTACTTTCAAAATTTTATTGTGAAACATGTAAACTATTAAAAATGTGAGCACTTTTCTGCTGCCTTCCAGTTTGATAAATAAATAATATCAACAGAGTCCAGGGTTCCTGTGTATTCCTCCCTGATGGAAGTTTCCTCCCTGCCCAGACAGAAGTTATCAGAGATTTGGTATTTACCATTCTTATGCACTTTTTTATACTTTTATTGAATATGTGTATTCCTCCTCAGGATGTCACATGTCACATTTTTGTGTTTTAACCTTTATGTAAATGAGATCAAAGTGTCTGTGTGTGTGTGTGTGTTATTTAGCATCCGCTTTTGTATTTTTCACTTGACGATGTTTTACGAGATTTATCCTCCTTTTTTATGTACTTAAACTTCTGTGACACTGCTTTTGGTTTTCCCGATGACTCCACCCTTCCTTGGTAGGACTGTCCTCCTCAACTGGTTTTGTTCTCAGGGTCCTGTAACTGTCAGCCTTCTCATTTTTACTGCAAAACCTGTCTCTGTGCACTCCTACCTCCAGTGACTTCTCCACAGCTCTTGTATTCTCTAGAGATCCAGGCCTTGTTCGTCTAAAAATTTACTGGATATCTGCAACAGGATATCCTGCAAGTAACCATCAACTTCATCCCTCAAAAAGTGAGTTTACTCTATTCTCCCTAGCCCTGAAATTCCCTCTAATATCTCGATTTGAATACGGGTGCACCGTCAATCAGCCCTGTGGTTCTTACTGTTTAATTGGGTCCTTCTGCAATCCCTAGTGTTCCTTATTCTTCACAGCTACTTAAATCACCAAATCCTCTAGAGGCTGAAAATGAAAACTAAGGTACTTGAAGAAGACACAGATTAATTCAAGTACCTAATAAGCACGATTTAAGCCAGTAGAGTTTTGTCTTATTTTGTATTTTTCTCATGCACCCAGTTTGAAGTGAATGCTTGGGTCAGTGGACAGCTCTGATCCGCGCAGTTCATTAGAGACTCGGTCTATAACAGCTCTCCCATCTTCAACATGGGACTTCCAGCGTCACCATTCCGGCCAGTGTGAGAGGGGCTGGTGGAAGCCCAGGGTCAAAGATGGATTCTTAAGGAAGGCCTAAGTTGTTCACATTGCTTCCACTCACATGCTGGTGACTGCAGGAGGTCCATGAAACACAGTCTCTTAAGTAGGCTTAACTCTGTACCGTGAAAGCCTGGGAGAATGGACTTCGGTGGATGATTCCATGTCTGGCCACATATAGCTTCATGAATGTTTTGGGGGGATCCTTTTTCCCACCTTGTTTAAATGCCACTGCTGTGCTCCAAAGGAGAAGGCAATGACACCCCACTCCAGTACTCTTGCCTGGGAAATCCCATGGACGGAGGAGCCTGGCAGGCTGCGGTCCATGGGGTCACTAAGAGTCGGACACGACTGAGCGACTTCACTTTCCCTTTTCACTTTCATGCATTGGAGAAGGAAATGGCAACCCACTCCAGTGTTCTTGCCTGGAGAATCCCAGGGATGGGAGCCTGGTGGGCTGCTGTCTATGTGCGACCTAGTGGTCACACAGAGTTGGACACGACTGATGTGACTTAGCAGCAGCAGCAGAAGCAGCTGTAGTCCAAGGCTTCAGTATCTCTGAAAATGAAGTGAAAGTGAAAGTCGCTCAGTCGTGTCTGGCTCTTTGCGACCCCGTGGACTATACAGTCCATGGAATTCTCCAGGCCAGAATACTGGAGTGGGCAGCCTTTCCCTTCTCCAAGGGATCTTCCCAACCCAGGGATCGAACCCAGGTCTCCAGCACTGCAGACGGATTCTTTACCAGCTGAGCCACAAGGGAAGCCCAAGAATACTGGAGTGGGTAGCCTATCCCTTCTCCAGCAGATCTTCCTGACCTAAGAATTGAACCTTTGGTCTCCTGCATTGCAGGCAGATTCTTTACCAACTGGGCTATCAGGGAAGCCCCAGTAGTTTCAGCATCTCTAGCTTAAACTATTTCAGATAACTTTCCCTGGTTATGTTTATCTCTTCCAGTCCATTCCCCATACTAATGTCAAAATTAACTTTCTAAAGTATTGGTGTGTAATGCATAGTATAATGAATATAGACAACAATAATGTGCTATTATAATTGTCAAACTTGCTAAGAGACTAAAATTTAATTATCCCAGCCACTAAAAAGAAATTATGTAATATAGGTGCTAATTACTGCTACAACAGCAATAGTATTACAATATATAAGTGTACCAAAGTAACACCTTAAATTTATATAATGTTATATGTCAGATATTGTCAATAAAAAAATTAACAACAAAAAAGTCCCATATCCCCCTGGAATCTCTATACTGCTTAGTGAATAAATTCCATGATGCGTGACAGATGTATAGAACAGGCCCATCCCAGCCTCAGGTTACTTCTGTAACCTTGTCTCCTGGCAACCTTTTCACATATTCTATACTTGAAACACTTTTGCTAGCTCATTATCATTTAACTATATTATGTGTTTTCATCACTATATGTTTTTAATTTTGAAGTTTCCTGCAACTAGAGCTCTTTCTCCCTTTATCCTATACAGTTGTCACTTCCTATCAGTGGCTTTCCTAGATAACCTTCCTTTGAAGTACAGTTCGTTATTACTTTACCTGTGTTGCCAAGAATTTAAACCTTCTTTGCTCAGAATGTGGTCTGCAGACCAATGGCTCTGGCATCAGCCGGAGACTTTCGAGAAATGAGGAATGCTGGGCCCGCCAGACCTACTGAAGCAGCATCTGCATTTGTAACTAGCAACCTTGTGATCTGCTGGTGCTCAGGCTTTAGAAATATATTTATTGTTGTTGTTTAGTCGCTAAGTTGTGTCCAACTCTTTTGAAACTCCATGGACTATAGCCTATCAGGTTCCTCTATCCATGGGATTTCCCAGGCAAGATTACTGGACTGGGTTGCCATTTCCTCTTTCAGGGATTGAACTTGCATCTCCTAATTTGCTGGAGGATTGTTTACCGCCGAGTCACCAGGAAAGCTCCTAAACAGTGACGTGTGCATGTGCGTGGGTGTGGGTGTGGGCGTGGGTGTGGGGGGGTGTGTGTGTATCTGGCTCTTGATGCATTGACAAGAACAGTATCTTGTTCAATTTGGAGTCCTCAAAAACTTCTGCAGATCATCTGTTACATAGTGGCTCTCAGTACTTTTATACCGAATGACCAGGTTTACATTTCATCTCGTCTTCTCTGGAGATACACTGTCGTAAGAAATCATTATCTAAAATTAAGGAGTAAGGGAAGCATTATCTAAAATTTAAATATATTCTGGAATACACACACACACACACACACACACACACACATTGCATATATGCACACACAACCTGGAAGTTGAAAGGTACTGCTAGTATTTGTCTTCTTGTTTTGCTATTTATGACCAGGCACATCTCTGAATATTTTTTGGTCATGAGTTGGTCCAGTATAGATTATACTGCGCTGAGTATATTTAAGTTGTTGGCTAATATATAGATACATGAGTATTTTTTTTCTGTACATTGTTAAGGAAAGTAGAGTGATGGCTATGGGCTACAAAACATTAAAAATCATTTTTACAGAAGGTTTGTATTTTAGCTGATTTGTTTATCCATATTCTCCTTATTGCCAAATTCAGACTTTGATTGAAGAAAGTAGGGAAAACCACTAGACCATTCAGGTATGACCTAGATCAAATTCCTTACGATTATACAGTGGAAGTGATAAATAGATTCTAGGGATAAGATCTGAGAGTACCTGAAGAACTATGGGTGGAAGTTCATGCATTGTACAGGAGGCAGTGATGAAGACCATCCCCAGGAAAAAGAAATGCAAATAGGCCTTACTGAGGAGGCCTTACAAATACCTGAGAAAAGAAGAGAAGCGAAAGGCAAAGGAGAAAAGGAAAGATATTCCTGTTTAAATGCAGAGTTCCAAAGAACAGCAAGGAGAGATAAGAAAGCCTTCCTCAGTGATCAGTGCAAAGAAATAAGAGGAAGACAACAGAATGGGGAAAGACTAGAAATTTCTTCAAGAAAATTAGAGATACCAAGGGAACATTTCAAGCAAAGATGGACACAATAAAGGGCAGAAATGGTATGGACCTAACAGAGGCAGAAGATATTAAGAAGAGGTGGCAAGAATACACAGAAGAGCTATACAAAAAAGATCTTCATGACTCAGATAATCATGGTGGTATGATCACTCACCTAGAGCCAGACATTCTGGAATGCAAAGTTAAGGGGGCCTTAGGAAGCATCACTACAAACAAAGCTAGTGGAGGTGATGGAATTTCAGTTGAGCTATTTCAAATTCTAAAAGATGATGCTGTGAAAGTGCTGCACTCAGTATGCCAGCAAATTTGGAAAACTCAGCAGTGGCCACAGGACCAGAAAAGGTCAGTTTTCATTCCAATCCCAAAGAATGTCTATGCCAAAGAATGTTCAGACTACCGCACAATTGCACTCATCTCACACTCTAGCAAAGTAATGCTCAAAACCCTCCAAGCCAGGCTTCAACAGTATGTGAACCGTTAATTTCTAGATGCTCAAGCTGAATTTAGCAGAGGCAGAGGAACCAGAGATCAAATTGCAAACATCCACTGTATCATAGAAAAAGCAAGAGAATTTGAGAAAAACATCTACTTCTGCTTTATTGATTACACCAAAGCCTTTGACTGTGTAGATCACAAACAAACTGTGGAAAATTCTTTAAGAGATGTGAATACCAGACCACCTGACCTGCTTTATGAGAAACCTGTATGCAGGACAAGAAGCAACAGTTAGAACCAGACATGGAACAACGAACTGGTTCCAAATTGGGAAAGGAGTACATCAAGGCTGTATACTGTCACCCTGCTTATTCAACTTCTATGCAGAGTGCGTGCTTGCGTGCATGCTAAGTCGCTCAGACATGTCCAACTCTTTGCGACCCCATGGACCATAGCCTGCCAGGTTCCTCTGTCCATGGAATTCTCCAGGCAAGAATATGGGAGTGGGTTGCCATGCCCTTCTCCACAGCATGTGAAATGCCAGGCTGGATGAAGCACAAGATGGAATCAAGATTGCTGGGAGAAATATCAGTAACCTGGCTTAAATATCAATAAGCTGGTTTAAAACTCAACATTCAGAAAATGAAAATAATAGTATCCAGTTCTTTCACTTCATGGCAAATAGATGGGAAAACAGTGGAAACAGTGAGATGCTTTATTTTGGGGGGCTCCAAAATCATTGCAGATGGTGACTGCAGCCATGAAATTAAAAGACACTTGCTCCTTGGAAGAAAAGCTAAGACAACCTAGACAGCATATTAAAAGGCAGAGACATTACTTTGCCAACAAAGGTCCATCTAGTCAAAGCTATGGTTTTTCCAGTGGTCATGTATGGATATGAGAGTTGGACTATAAAGAAAGCTGAGCACTGAAGAATTGATGCTTTTGAACTGTAGTGTTGGAAAAGACTCTTGAAAGTCCCTTGGACTGCAAGGAGATCCAGCCGGTCAATCCTGAAGGAAATCAGTTCTGAATGTTCATTGGAAGGACTGATGCTGAAACTGAAACTCCAGTACTTTGGCCACCTGATGCAAAGAGCTGACTCATTAGAAAAGACCCTGATGCTGGGAAAGATTGAAAGCGGGAGAAGAAGGGGACAACAGAAAATGAGATGGTCGGATGGCATCACCGACTCAATGGACATGAGTTTTAGTAAACTCTGGGAGTTGGTGATGGACAGGGAGGCCTGGCGTGCTGCAGTCCATGGGGTCACAGAGTCAGACACGACTGAGTGACTGAACCGAACTGATTGTGCCTTAAAAAAGAGAGGAATTTAAGGTGGCCAATCTGTATTTAAGTATTCATTAAATTCAGCCATGGGTTTTGAATTTCCATTGAATGGAGTGACCTGGTAAGATTTCTTTTGGTTTTTGTTTCTGGTTTCTTTAATATGATATACCCCAAACTATTTGGAAAACAAATATGTTTCGTACTCATATAAGGACAGATCCTGGTGTGGTTCTTGATGCAAGAGCTTCCTGAACTGTAGGATCTGATGTGCAACTTTCTCACAGAAAGTGAGAAACAATGATGCCAATACTTATTTTCTGTGTTGGTCTAACACAATTTGATAGGTCCCTTTGGCAAACTGTGAGCTTCTCTGGTGGCACAGAGGGTAAAGCATCTGCCTGCAATGTGGGAGACCTGGGTTCAATCCCTGGGTGGGGAAGATCCCCTGGAGAAGGAAATGGCAACTCCCTTAAGTATTCTTGCCTGGAAAATCCCATGGACAGAGAAGCCTGGTAGGTTACAGTCCAAGGGGTCGCAAAGAGTCGGACACAACTGAGCGACTTCACTTTTCGGCAAACTGTGAATAAAAAACAAATATAGTGAATAAGAATGTCAACTTAAAATAATTGTTTGCATTATGGGCTTCTCTGTCCAAGAACATTCCTACACAGTCTTCTACACAGTTCATAATGACCAAATGGTGAAGCCCTTTCATTGTCTGGTAGTTTTGTACATAGATTTTTATAACTTGGTATTTAATGTGTGAATTTATGTAAATACAATATTGTTTTTTGCATGTGTATTTAAGTTTTTTTTTTAGATTTCCATGACTCCAAATTTCTGAGTGGGCAATATAATTATCCTTTGCTCATGTGATAAGTTTATTATCCTAATCAACTTGGTCTTGCACTTTTATGAATGATTCCATTTAACAGAAAAGAGGAAATACTGTGGTTTCAAGTTTAATTATAATAATTTTATGTAGATTTGAAAGAAACATTTCTCATGATGTGAGACCCTATATAATATAGATTATCCAAATCAATAAACACTTGCATAGCATCCACTATGGGCACTGTATGGTGCACAGGGCTAGGGATAAACAGACTTTGAAAAGGGAAAGCAAAACAGACTGATGTACAGCAGAATGTCAGTGCTAAAATATGACTTCTGATCAGGTGCCACAAGAGCTCAGAGAAGCCACCACTTCATTCATTCCCAAAGTGACTTCGAATAGATTATATCCCAGCTGATCATGGAAAGATTAGCTCAGTAGACTTTTGATAGGTCAATTGAAGGAGGAAGGGAAGAGGAGATACTGGCTGCAGTGTGTCCAAGAAAAGCAAGCAGCCTTGGGAAACACAGGCAGTTCTGATAGAATTTTTCATGTGTTGATGGAGAAAGAGATCCAAGTTCAGTTTAAGATGACTGGAGTGAGTATAAAGTGAAACCGGGCCAAAGTGGAAGATGAAACTGGACTGGTAAGCAAGAGCTTGTCATCAAGATCCAGAGGTCGAAGAAGCTTGTAATTTTACCATTGATGGGGAAACAGTGACGATTTAAGAGTAGAGAGGTGATAGGAAAGGAATCAATTATTGAAAAACTTAGTCATTTATCCAAGAATATTGCTAACTCACTTCATGGAGCTTCTGTAAAGTTAATGTCTTTTTTTTTTTTTAGTTCAGTTTTTAATTGCTACCCAGATTGATAAATATCACTGGGCAAAATGTTCAATTTCTTAAAAGTGATATAATATTACTTAGAAATTGGTAAATCTTTTAAAATCACAGATTGTAAGAATAAATAACTTTTTGCTCTCATCAGTACTTTAGTGCTAAATTTTATATAATGATTAAATTAAAGTATGGAAAGTAGCGAAGATTCAGCAACATGTAATTGACAACACAATTTCTGAAGAGAAATATTTCAATAACTTGCCATTTCTTCTTCTTTGATTAATTCATAATTAGGTGTGTTTCCTTGATGGTGGACAGATATGAAATCACTATCTCTGAATAAGCACATACTTGAAAACCTTTGCTATATACCGACTGAGAGAAAAATCACTGACAGTTTACCGCTAATCTAAATTTGAGCACTTGAAATCTTAACACCTTAGTTGAAATTGGTCATAAAATAAGTGGTTCAAAAGAGCTGAGGTACAAAGTTAGAATAGCAAGGGCCATAAAGAACTCTCACTTTATGTTTTTACTTTACTCACTTGGTTTTATTTCCCCTCACCACATAAATTGTTAGAAATTTTCCACTTGCTAAAAAGGGTTTCTCAAGCACTATTAGACAATTACTGAAAAGTTAGTCCTTAGCTTATTTTCCTCGTGGACAAATCTGTATGTAATCATTTTAACAGGTGAGAGAATTCAAGGAAGTGGTCATTTGCTCGGAAATGAGTTTGCAAGGCTGTGAATTTTTTTTCATTATGAGTATGATTTCCCATTTCATTTTCACATGAAAGGTACTTTTCCACGTTGTCACTTCTACATTGAGCAAGTCCGCCCACTAGGAGGCGATCTTTCCAAGCTCATTTATCAAAGCACCCAGAAGACTTGTTTCCCAATAAACCTTGTTGGGGTATTCACTTTTTCTGTTTCTAAGCTAAAGATGCTAACACACAGTCCTTTTTTGCTAGTGAAAGCAGGCCTTTTTTATTGTTAAAACAACAATAACAAAAACTTGCAAACGTTTTGGTTGGTACCTGTTTTTCTAGGTATTGTTTTGTGGCCAGAGGTGTTTTAATTTGTTAGAAAAATGCAGTCTCTTTGGTTTAACATGTTCATTAAAAGTTCTAATAATGCCTTTAAAATAGTAATTCTTTCCCTCCAATTTTTTTCTCTTAAGTAAAATCGTATAGATCCCTAATTTTATCTCAGTTGTGAAAATTTGAGGATATTAAGCCATAATAGAATGCAGTGTTACAAAACGTAATCAGTGATTTGTGTAAAGAAGAGTTTTCAGTTTCATAAAATCATCAGAGACTGTAAGGATGGTGTGTAGCATATATACGTAAACATAAATACTGTTGAGAATTACCAGACCATAGAGAACATTTTCTTAGTGGCATGTGAAAGTCAGTCTCATTGTTGCTGGTCACATATTGCTACAAGCAGGCACCTTGTGATAAAGATGCACATAAAATTAAACTGAAGTCATTAGTGGTGTCAGAAAAAAAATCACACTCTGCATCTTAGAGATAGTAATTAATACAGCTATTTAATTTTCAGACAATTTCAAACTTCTGTTATCGAAGAGAATAAGTGAACATTTAAAATGCATTTCAAATCGAAATTGACTGGTTTACCTTAAAAAGCATGGATTTTTCAGATTTGTTGTATCAGATTAGAGACCTGGCTCCGTGTATTCATTCATTCATTGAGTGCAGACTGTCCTTTCCCTGACTTTGTTAAGAGCAGTCAACGTAAGGACAAAAATCCCTTTACTTGTGTTTATATTTGGTAGTGGTGGTGGCAGGGGACAAGGGTGCATACCAGGTTGCAAGAAAAAAGGGTAAAGCTCGTAGAAGAGGATTGAAAGTGGCAGAAGCTGAGCTATTTTATACAGACAGGCAAGAGAGGTCTCTTTGAAAAGGTATCATTTGAGCAGAGGTCTGAAAGAAGTGAGAAAGAAGGTCACACACAGGACTAAGGGAGAAAGTTTCAGACCAAAGGAAAAGCAGGCACAGTTCTGTGGTTTATTCTAGGTACAGTCAGAGAGCCTGGGCCTGAAATGTGGAGGAGGGTGTTGGCAGAAGAAGACAGAGAGATGGCAGAGGGCCTAGTAGAATTTTCCTACCAGTGAGATGGGGACATCATGGGTGGGATTTGTGCATAAGAATGGGCTCATCTGACCTAACTTTTCACAGGGTCACTCTAACTTCCGAGGTGAAGCCACATGGGGCTAGAATGAAAGAGAGGAAATTCGCTTAAGTCATTTTGCAATTGTTAGGCAAAAGATGATGGGTTCTTGGTGAACCTGAGGAAGTTCTTTAACTTTGTTGAGGCTGTTCCCTTCTGTTAACAGGAGATAATGAGACTGATGTATCAACTTGTTTTGAGGATTAAATGACAGAACATGCTGGCTTCATTTGGCCAAGGTCGTGTAGAACTGATTCATTCAGAAGGTCATCTCTTTTGAGTTTTATATGCATGGACATGTGTGTACATATGCATGTGTAACATCCTGTATGTATATTTCACCCAGTCAAAATCATGTCTTTGATTATTGCAGGAGTCAGTCTACTTACTGTTCTCTCAGTCCCTTTTCTTCTTCATCAAATACATTTTCCCACATTAACTGTATTTCTCAGCAAAGTTCTGAGTATGTGTTTCTTTGCCAGCACACTTCCTGTGATGATCCCCTGTAGCTTTATCGTCGTCAACTCAGTGGCCGTGAATCTGATCAAACCCCGGGAGACAGTGGACGGGGAAGCCTGGCGTGCTGCGGTCCACGGGGTCGCAGAGTCAGACACCACTGAGCGACTGAACAACAGTGACTTTAGCATAAGGTCAGAACTTGAGTTCAGGTGTTTGAAGTCTTCGATATTCAGTTTCCTTCACCCACTGTTGAAGCAACGCCAGACTGCTTGCTAGCGCCTGTAAATGCCCTGTTCTTCAATCCTTGTGTTTGATTTAGGGTCCTTCTATCTAGAATGTCCAGGGTATGAATCTCAGTTTCCCGCCCACACAGATGTAGAAGGAATACGACTCTTATTTGATCATAGCTGAGTCGAGCCCCCTTCTGCCAGGGTGTAGAAGCTTAATCTGGCAATTCTGGGCTCCGTCGGCCTTTTCCTCTGGCTGTACTTGGGGCCTTGGGGAATCCTGTAATTGTAAGCCACTGCGGGGAGGAAGGCAGGGACATCAGTCCGGTCCTCTGTGGAGATCCATTGGCGAGAACGTACTGCCTGACATCTCAGATGTCTGCCACTCAGCTGCTGAGAGACTAAGAGACTCTGAGTTCAGAGACTAAGGCCCTCCCTCCTCTTGCCCCAGGGGTGAGTAGTCCTGGGACTTTGCATCTCCCTGCAGTCCCCTGGGCCCTGAATGCTAGCAGTGGACTGTGGGGGATTAGCTGTAACTTATTCGGGCAAGTTTTGCTCTCTAGTAGAGAGAGGAGAGATTGATTTTGCTCTTGAGACTTTTGGAAGTTCATAGTGTTGTATGTTCAGCAGGAAAACATGGGCATATGATTTGCTAATAGTTCTGTTGTTATTGTTTTTAGTTATTAATTCTGTGGGCACCACAAAATTTACACGTTTACCCCTATACACACACCTGTGACGTGTGCTCACGACAGGAAGCTGTACTGAGGTTTTATAGACGGATGTCCGGATGTCCTGTGTCTCAAAGCAGTGTTTCTCAGAAGATGGGTGGAGAGCCAAGTCTATCAGGGTTACTTGTTCTAAATGTGGTTATCCCAGAATTTTTGACTTGGAATCTTTCATGATGAAGACTGATAGTTTGCATTTGTAATGAATTTCTAAGGTGATTCTTTTGTACCCTGAACAATCGTTGTAAGTTGTGGAGAAAGACAATGGCCATAAGACAGTGTTCTTCCAAGTAACCTTTTTGATTTCTTCTGGGCCAAGATATTTTGGACTATGGATCAAACAGAGCTAATTAGTAGTGGATTATTAATTAGTTTATTAACTGCCTACTTCCAACATAGATTGTACTTTTCTTTCTCACATGTGTACAAACATTTTGTCAGTATCTAAATCTAGATTTAGATCTATACTTAAGAATTTTTTATGTTTTTATGATTTTTAAAGTGCTGTCAATTTATCTATAAATCCCTTTCCATTTTCATACTCAGTATTGTTTATTTGTGCCTCTTTTCTTTATAAGGCTTTCTGTAGATTCATCTATTTTATTTATATCTTCATAGAACCAAGCTGTGGTTTTGCTTATTGTCTCTGCTTTTTTCCAGTAAATGTTTTTTCTTTATTATTTATTTTTCTACTTAATATTTACTTTTTAATCTGTAGTTAGTTTTGAATTAAATTATCTCTTTTTAGTTTTGTAAATAAGTACAATTAAGTCTATAAATTTACTTTTCATGTCACTATAGCACCTTTACAATAAAATTTGGTACCTTCATTTAGTTCTAAATGTTTTGTGGTTTTCATTTTAACTTGAGTTTGAGAGCACTTTTTTAAAAAGTTTTAAATGTTTTCATTTCCTATTGAGTCCTCGTATTGCAGTGTTGGGTCAAAAGTGGAGTGTATATGACACCATTTTGAAAAAAACTATTTGAGATTTTAGCAGGAATCTTCTACATAGTTTTTATAAATATTTTTTGTTAACGTGCCAAACTTTTTGTTTGTTCAGACTTTTTTTATCCTTGTTATTTTTTTATCTGCTTGATCTCTCAGTATCTGACAAAAATGTTTTAAAGCTTTTATTTTGACTGGGTATTTCTCACTGTCTCCTTTGAATTCCATCAGGTTTTACCAAATATGTTTTAAGATTCCTTTGATATTTTTCATATATTTGATAGTTTTTCTATTATAAATATCCTTTTAATGCTTTTTCTTTTAAATTATATATTTGTCTGATTTCCTTATTGCTAAGATAGCTTTTATTTCTGTTTTTAACATGTTTGTATTATCTTTTTCATACTTTATTTTCAGCCTTTTAAGTGTTTTTGTTTTAGATGGGATTCTTGTTAGACAGTAAATAGCTTATTTTTTTTTTAATATAAATTCAAGTATTCTCTTTTCTAATGAGTTTAGTCTGTGTATGTTTATTGTGATTACTGATATATTAGATAACTTATGGCTTTATGTTTTCTGTTTATTATCTTTTCTTTTCTTCTTCATTTTTTTTCTCCTTCCCTGTGTTCTGGTGAATTGATAATGTTTTCTTTAACCTCTTATTTTTTTCTGATAATTTGGAAATTGTGGATTGTATTAATGTTTATTCACAAATTTTAACATGTATTATTTGTGAGAAGTTTAGCAGTATCTATAGTTATTCTTTTTGTCCTCTTTGTAATTAAAATGAGTCATCAATTTTTATTTATAGATTTTTTTCAACAAGAATTAGCATTCATTTAGCAAACATAAAAATTTTGGCCCACATAGTAACTTGCTATGTTTATCTTTGTTTCTTGTATATTATACCTTCCTGCTGAGTTTAATTTTTCTTGCTCCAGAAGAATTTATTTTAGTGAGTCTTTTGGTAAGTGTGTTCAGTTCAGTTCAGTCACTCAGTCGTGTACGACTGTTTGCGACCCCATGAATCGCCTCCCTGTCCATCACCAACTCCCAGAGTTTACTCAAACTCATATCCATAGAGTCGGCGATGCCATTCAGCCATCTCATCCTCTGTCATCCCCTTCTCCTCCTGCCCTCAATCTTTCCCAGCATCAGGGTCTTTTCTAATGAGTCAGTTCTTCGCATCAGGTGGCCAAAGTATTGGAGTTTCAGCTTTAGCATCAGTCCTTCCAATGAACACCCAGGACTGATCTCCTTTAGGATGGACTGGTTGGATCTCCCTGCAGTCCAAGGGACTCTCAAGAGTCTTCTGCAACACCACAGTTCAAAAGCATCAATTCTTTGGCGCTTGACTTTCTTTATAGTCCAACTCTCACATCCATACATGACCACTGGAAAAACCATAGCCTTGACTAGACTGTCCTTTGTTGGCAAGTAATGTCTCTGCTTTTTAATATGCTATCTAGGTTGGTCATAACTTTCCTTCCAAGGAGTAAGCGTCTTTTAATTTCATGGCTGCAGTCACCATCTGCAGTGATTTTGGAGTCCAGAAAAATAAAGTCAGCCACTGTTTCCCCATCTATTTGCCATGAAGTGATAGGACCGGATGCCATGATCTTAGTTTTCTGAATGCTGAGCTTTAAGCCAACTTTTTCACTCTCCTCTTTCACTTTTATCAAGAGTCTCTTTAGTTCTTCTTCACTTTCTGCCATAAGGGTGGTGTCACCTACATATCTGAGGTTATTGATATTTCTCCCAGCAATCTTGATTCCAGCTTGTGTTTCCTCCAGCCCAGCATTTCTCATGATGTACTCTGCATATAAGTTAAATAAGCAAGGTGACAGTATACAGCCTTGACGTACTCCTTTTCCTATTTGGAACCAGTCTGTTGCTCCATGTGCAGTTCTAACTGTTGCTTCCTGACCTGCATACAGGTTTCTCAAGAGGCAGGTCAGGTGGTCTGGTATTCCCATCTCCTTCAGAATTTTCCACAGTTTATTGTGATCCACACAGGCAAAGGCTTTGGCATAGTCAATAAAGCAGAAATAGATGTTTTTCTGGAACTCTTGCTTTTTTGATGATCCAGTGGATGTTGGCAATTTGATCTCTGGTTCCTCTGCCTTTTCTAAAACTAGCTTGAACATCTAGAAGTTCACGGTTCATGTATTGCTGAAGCCTGGCTTGGAGAATGTTAAGCATTACTTTACTAGCGTGGGAGATGAGTGCAATTGTGCAGTAGTTTGAGCATTCTTTGGCATTGCCTTTCTTTGGGATTGGAATGAAAACTGACCTTTTTCAGTCCTGTGGCCACTGCTGAGTTTTCCAAATTTGCTGGCATATTGAGGGCAGCACTTTCACAGCATTGTCTTTCAGGATTTGAAATAGCTCAACTGGAATTCCATCATCTCCACTGGCTTTGTTCATAGTGATGCTTCCTAAGGCCTACTTGACTTCACGTTCCAGGTTGTCTGGTTCTAGGTGAGTGATCACACCATCGTGATTATCTGGGTCGTGAAGATCTTTTAGTGCCAAGGATTTCAGTCATTTTATGTCTGAAATATATTTATTTACTCTCAATTCTTTAATAATAGTTTGAGTAGGTATGAAATTTTAGATTAAGAGTTTTATTTCCTTGGCACCTTTCTAATATCTCTCCATTGTTTCTTGCCATCTGTTGTTGGCACCTAATGATGTCCATCATTTTAATGTAGATAATGTAGATAACACACACTTACAGTTCAGTTCAATCGCTCAGTCGTGTCCGACTCTTTGCGACCCCATGGACTGCAGCACACCATGCCTCCCTGTCCGTCACCAACTCCCGGAGTTTACCCAAACTCATGTCCATTGCATGTTAGCTAATGACATGTTTTACCTTAATTCTTAAAAATTCTCAGCAATTGCCTTATCACATATTTCTTTATCAATTCTCTTTTTCTGAAAGATATATTAGGGTACTTTCCAATGGGCTTCTCTGGTGGGTCAGATGGTAAAGAATCTGCCTGCAATGCAGGAAACCCCAGGTTTAATCTTTGGATCGGGAAAATCCCCAGGAGAAGGGAATGGCTACCCACTCCAGGATTCTAGCCTGGAGAATTCCATGGACAAAGGAGCCTGGCACGTTACAGTCAATGGGATTGCAAAGAGTTGGGCACAACTGAGCTATTAACACACACGCACACTTTCCAAAATCTTACATATTCTTTTATAATTTTTAACCTTGTCTTTCTGTGCTGCGTTTTGGGTGAGTTTTTCAGTATTTACTACCCTTTCATTAATTCATTCTTTGATGCCAGCCTAAAGTTATCCCACTGATTGTATCTTTAATTTCAATAACTGTGCTTTTAAATATCAAGTTATGTATGTTTCTCATTTGTCTATTCTTATTTCACTTCTGTGTATATTTTGTGGACTATTGTTACTTTAATGATAATTTTGCCTGCACTAAATTCTGGTCATCCTTAACCTGCTCTTTTAAGGTCTTTGTCAGATTGTTTCATGAAATTAATTTCATCTGGAGCACATTTATATTCAAATAGTGGATTTTATTGATTGCCTTTTATTTGCATTAGGTTTATTCATGTGTTTTAATGTATTGGTTGGCAGGCTTATTTGGAGTAGCAGATTCTTTTTTCTCCTCTTTTTCCTTTTCTTCATCATCTTTTCATGTCTAACAGTTTGCAGTGGCTTCCACCCAACACTTAGAGTCTCCATTCTGAGACTCAGACTGATAATAACAACATACTAGTCAGTCTGGTCTAGGAGGTAAATAATGACTTGGCTCATTCTCTGGTAGGGCGGCTGTATTGATGTTTTCACTTAGCAAGTATTACAACTTCATAAAACACTAACCCAGGCAACAGTTGGCAGAAACTGTTTCAGTCTTTTATTAGGAAGTTGAGGTAGGGGGACATCAGCACATGCCACCTGCAGTCCCCTGTCTCCTGTGAAACATTCTAGTTTCTCTTTATCCCACAGTAGCTGAAATTTCTGATGTCTCAGCATACTTACAGACCCATAATCCAACAAATCACTACTTTAGCACCTGCCCTGTCTCTTGATTTTTATTCCTTTCCCATTCACTAAACTATTTGATTATATTTGATGCTGGCTATAATTTTTACTCTTCCTACCCTTAGGAAAAAACTCTTATCATTGGTTTGTGTTTAGAGTGGACTTTTCCTCTGTGAAGCTATTGTGAATCAAGTTGGAAGTTCTGAACTGTTTGAGCAAGAGGAAGAAATAAATAATTTTATTTCATATCATTAAGTAATGTTTAATGTCCATTAAGGCAAAAGTAGGTTTTTTATTTACTGACTTTTATTCTAGTTGTGGAACTATTTGCTCTGAAAACTTCACTTTGATTGCCTTGAAGCTTTTCTTACTTAGATTGCCTCAATTTTGGCACTGCTTCGTTTTGACTTGTAATTTGTTGCCAAAATTAATACACTACCCATAGGTATCGAAGAGTATGCTTTTGGGATGAAAAGTATAAGAGCAAGGCTGGCAGTGTTTCAGTGTCAAAAGAGATTATTTTATTAAAGGCTTCCCTACTGAACACTTCTAATAAAGATTTTTGTGAGTTACTCTGGATAATATTACTCTGCTTCCTCAAGCAGAGCCTCTGTTTAATTCTCCACTCTTTCTCACTCAACAGATACTTAATTGAGTACCTATTATATGCAAGCCACTGTTCTATGCATAACATATAGGCATGTGACAGCAGACAAATCATATAAAATCTCCATCTTCTTGAAGCTTACATTTCAGCTTATTGTTAATAATAGCTTTGATTTGGCAGCATATTCATTAGTCAGTAAACTCTAAGGAAATTGGTTATTATGTACAATATTGGTTAGAGAAAAGCAGTTGATGTTTCAAGGTTCATTTTTATTATCTTTCTACCCCGGAGTTATGTCCAGAGGAACTCAATTGATTATTCTTGTCACATGCCTGAAACAGGGACACAAGAAATACTACCCCTATCTGTATGTGCTTATGTCTCTCTCTATATATATTTTTTATTGTAAATCTATGGTGGCCGAAGACTATCAGTTAGTCTATTGCTATTGTTATGGACTTAAATGAAGGCAATCCAGGAAAAGATAGATAATATATTTTGTGTAAATATTAAAAATTTGTCTAAAAGTTAAATGTGCCACTTGTAGAAAAATCACATTGAAATCTTCCAGCTTGAGAAGCAAAGTTAAACTAAGGTGATGAAAAGCAACCTGTTGTCAGTTTAAGCCATGATATTATGTTTTAAAACATAGTAGAAGACTCTACCAGAAAATTACTAGAGCTAATCAACGAATACAGTCAAGTTGCAGGATATAAAATTAACACACAGAAATCTCTTGCATTCCTATACACTAACAATGAGAAAACAGAAAGAGAAATTAAGGAAACAATACCATTCACCATTGCAACAAAAAGAATAAAATACTTAGGAGTATATCTACCTAAAGAAACAAAAGACCTATACATAGAAAACTATAAAACACTGATGAAAGAAATCAAAGAGGACACAAATAGATGGAGAAATATACCATGTTCATGGATTGGAAGAATCAATATTGTCAAAATGGCTATACTACCCAAAGTAATCTATAGATTCAATGCAATCCCTATCAAACTACCAACAGTATTTTTCACAGAACTAGAACAAATAATCTCACAATTTGTATGGAAATACAAAAAACCTCGAATAGCCAAAGTAATCCTGAGAAAGAAGAATGGAACTGGAGGAATCAATCTGCCTGACTTCAGACTCTACTACAAAGCCACAGTCATCAAGACAGTATGGTACTGGCACAAAGACAGAAATATAGATCAATGGAACAGAATAGAAAGCCCAGAGATAAGTCCACGAACCTATGGTCACCTTATCTTCGACAAAGGAGGCAAGGATATACAATGGAAAAAAGATAACCTCTTTAACAAGTGGTGCTGGGAAAACTGGTCAACCACCTGTAAAAGAATGAAACTAGAACACTTTCTAACACCATACACAAAAATAAACTCAAAATGGATTAAAGATCTAAATGTAAGACCAGAAACTATCAAACTCCTAGAGGAGAACATAGGCAAAACACTCTCCGACATAAATCACAGCAAGATCCTCTATGACCCACATCCCAGAATTTCAGAAATAAAAGCAAAAATAAACAAATGGGACCTAATGAAACTTAAAAGCTTTTGCACAACAAAGGAAACTATAAGCAAGGTGAAAAGACAGCCCTCAGATTGGGAGAAAATAATAGCAAATGAAGCAACAGACAAAGGATTAATCTCAAAAATATACAAGCAACTCCTCCAGCTCAACTCCAGAAAAATAAATGACCCAATCAAAAAATGGGCCAAAGAACTCAACAGACATTTCTCCAAGGAAGACATACAGATGGCTAACAAACACATGAAAAGATGCTCAACATCACTCATTATCAGAGAAATGCAAATCAAAACCACAATGAGGTATCATTATACGCCAGTCAGGATGGCTGCTATCCAAAAATCTACAAGCAATAAATGCTGGAGAGGGTGTGGAGAAAAGGGAACCCTCTTACACTGTTGGTGGGAATGCAAATTAGTACAGCCACTATGGAAAACAGTGTGGAGATTTCTTAAAAAGCTGGAAATAGAACTGCCATATGACCCAGCAATCCCACTTCTGGGCATACACACCAAGGAAACCAGATCTGAAAGAGCCACATGCACCCCAATGTTCATCGCAGCACTGTTTATAATAGCCAGGACATGGAAGCAACCCAGATGCCCATCAGCAGACGAATGGATGAGGAAGCTGTGGTACATATACACCATGGAATATTACTCAGCCATTAAAAAGAATTCATTTGAATCACTTCTAATGAGATGGATGAAACTGGAGCCCATTATACAGAGCGAAGTAAGCCAGAAAGATAAAGACCATTACAGTATACTAACACATATATATGGACTTTAGAAAGATGGTAACGATAACCCTATATGCAAAACAGAAAAAGAGACTCAGATATATGGAACAGACTTGTGGACTCTGGGAGAAGGCGAGGGTGGGATGTTTCAGGAGAACAGCATTGAAACATGTGTATTATCTAGGGTGAAACGGATAACCAGCTCAGGTTGGGTACATGAGACAAGTGCTCGGGCCTGGTGCACTGGGAAGACCCAGAGGGATCGGGTGGAGAGGGAGGTGGGAGGGGGGACTGGGATGGGGAATACATGTAAATCCATGGCTAATTCATATCAATGTATAACAAAAACTACTGTAATGATGTAAAGTAATTAGCCTCCAACTAATAAAAATTAAAAAAAAAAAAAAAAAAAAAAAAAAAAAAAAACATAGTAGTCAAAGAAGGGTCCCATTTTTAATGAGGTACAAGATGTGGATTAGAGTTTCTCTCATTAATTAGTTAGCTGTGTGAGGAATGACACTTAAAAGCAACTCTAGGGTATCGATTTTCATTGACTTACTCATTTTGTTCAGATTTGCTGCTGTGATTAATGAATTTTTGAGCAATGACGATTAGGTTAATTTGAGTTCATTATTCAAAACCAGGGCCTAACAGATGGAACACTAAACTGAAAGTCAGGAAATGTGAATTCCATTCTAGGCTCACTGCTTACTTTCCATGCAATTTGAATTTCTTCCTGCCTTGTAGAGATATTGTGGATTAACATTATTGTGAATGAAATACTTTAAAGGACTAGGATATAAAGTACTATGAAAATATGTGTGGAACAAAATTATCATAATTTAGAGAAAAAAAAACTTTCTTGTTCACCTTGGAATAATATTTAGAATTGATAAACAACTTTTCAGTGGAAATTTAGATACTGGGTTCTATTAGTTAGAAGAATAGCTTTCTTCTCATTTTTTAAAGAATAATCATAATACTTAACATTTGAATAGTGATTTCTAGATTTTTTAAGCACTTTCTCATTCTAACTTCATATCTCACTTACAAAAGCCCTGTAAGATAGACCACATATGTATAGCTTCATGAAAAAAAAGACAATACTCTTTTCTTGTGGGGCTTAAGGGTAATTGGACATGTTTATCTTATCCTTTAACACTGATGTCAATTTAGAATTTCCCCATAGAGGCCAGAGATCCTGTCATTGTTACGTCACTTCTTCATGCAGCTCGGAAGTAACATATTTTCCAAGCATACAACTTGATATTCTGATTTTCCTTAGACTTTCCAAACCCCACTGTTGTCTTTTTTCTCTTAAGGACTGTTCTTGTAAATAGCTCTTAGCATTTACTGCATGCTAGCAGAATAGCCACAGAGAAGGCAATGGCACCCCACTCCAGTACTCCTGCCTGGAAAATCCCATGGACGGAGGAGCCTGGTGGGCTGCGGTCCATGGGGTCGCTAAGAGTCGGACACGACTGAGCGACTTCACTTTCACTTTTCACTTTCACACATTGGAGAAGGAAATGGCAACCCACTCCTGTGTTCTTGCCTGGAGAATCCCAGGGACGGGGGAGCCTGATGGGCTGCCGTCTATGGGGTCGCACAGAGTCGGACACGACTGAAGCGACTTAGCAGCAGCAGCAGAATAGCAAAAGAGCTGCAGTTATTTCAAAAAAGGAGTGTAACCAGACTAAGAATCAACCACCTTCCACTGACTGTCCTGTAAGGGATGGGATATAAATCTGATCCTGTCTTATCCGAAATATGAGCTACTCTTATTTTGTGATGTAGAGCACAGTTGGCATTCAAATGAATTCACAAAAGGGAAAACAGATTATTTGTATCATTTTCTACTTTTCTGTAAGAATTCACAGTAGGTCAAAAGGCCACAGTTAGTTGGCATTTACTCTGAATTTATGAGTCATCCATGATTTCGATGATGTTACTTCGTATTCCAGTTTGATCCATTCCTGGCCAAAGGAGGATGCACTGGAGAATTGACTGAGTTTCAGTATAAAGCTCTGTTTAATTGTAAACATGTACACTGGGGACAGACAGTCTGGGATTCTGTATACACTGTCATGACTGTTGTCACAGTGAATTTGCTTCTGAGATGAAATTCCCAAAGCAGAGAAGAAAATGTGTGTCAAGAGCTTGGAGACGGGCCTTATGATGTGGTCAGTGGAGATGTTAGGTCATTGGACTCAGTTTCTGAAGTGGGGTCCCAAACTCTAAGTCCTTCGGGGGCCGGTCACACAAATGAAGGCAAATATAAGGCAGTGGGGACCCCAAGAGTACAGGCCCTGCTGAGGGGAGTTTACATTCCAGTTATTAAAGACACTGCACTAAAGTTCACTTCCCAGCGTGTCCCACCTGCTGTTAGGCCAAGTTCAGCTCTCTCAGCCAGCTTAATCTGGAGGATCCCATTAGATTTCTCAAGTGTGCGTCAGCATTTGCGGGGCTCCGAAGCCTTGACTGAGAGAGTCACTGACCCTGTCATGTTGCCTTCATCTTTGCTCTGTTCCTCCTCTTCCTCCTCCACACACACACACACACACACACACACAGACACAGACACACACAGACACACACACACACACACAGAGTCACGGCAGGCTTAGAAATACAGAAGCCTGATGCCAGAACTCTGCTCATACAGGCTTGTGTATTAATCTATAACACCAGAAGGGAAACTGCAGTTAACATAGGGTGGCAGTTTATTTGATGTAGGTAAATAATGCGAGGTTTTATTTTATCAGAGCATAATATTTATATGCTTTAAATTGCTTTTTTATTTCCTTTGCATTTTGATAATGGCGTGTACTTAATTCTAAAAATAAAAATTGCTTTGCAAGAGTTTCCTTCCCGCAGGTATTGCTACAGAAAGGACAGTGCTTCAAATAATTGATTCTAAAACCAGTGCATTGCTTAAAATAATGCCACTGTATCAGTGACATTTTCCAGGTTTCTCTTTGTTGGATGACTCAGGACTGTTCTGTTTATGCTTCCTGTCTGTTTAGTGGAAAAAACAGGAAAAGTTACAAAATTTGAATGAACTTTGCTTGGATTCTTTGCAAATTCTTTATATACACATTTCTGTAGGCCTTCATAAACAAACAGAACCGTTATACAGAATGACTTATGCTCAGCTAAAGGTTGAAAGCTATTTACTACCAGAACCAGGAGAAAAGAGGAAATATAAATACATATGATAATAAATAGTAAACATGGAGTTATGATTGCTTTAGATTAATGCTGTTCAGATAATTAAGACCTTAACAGGTTATTCAGTGATGTTTTTTCAGTTTAGGGGTTAATTGCAAAGCTGCATGGAAGCAAAAAGCCATGCTCTATTCTAACTCAAACAAAAGCCCAGAGAAACAGAGGAAGGATGCTGCAGAGACTGGAGCCAGCCAGTTTGAACCGGCACTAGTTAGTAATGACAGGGAGAACCGAGGTGGGACCAGCGGAGAGGAGGAGCGCACAGAAGGGAAATTACATTCAGCCAGAGCCTCGTTTCAAGGTTCACTGTGAAAGCCATTTAGAAGCTCTCATTTAAATGTGTGGTTACGGACATAATTTCTCACAAACTTCTTACTCTTCTGTGGAAGAAACATAGAAATAACTGTGTGATAGCCGAGCTTTATATGCTTTCCCCCTGGGATTTGCTCCTGTTTTTCCCCTCTTGTTTGGAGCAGAAAATGAATACTAATAAAATCCTTAATTTGGAACATTTCCTAAGGAAAAAAAAAAAGCCAAATATAAATAAAGCCTGCTTCTAGAGAATTCCTAAGAATATTGTGCCAAGTAAAAGCACTTCTTTTCAATATCGTAAGCAAACTTCACCAACCAAAGCAAATGAAGCTTTCCTTCAGAACAATGTCTGATTACAATATTGTAAAACGTGCATCAGGGTCGTCCATTTGCTCAAAATCAACAGGGGCAGGAAATCACTTATAATCCTCTGTGAGGCTTAAAGTCACAAAAATTTTTCTTAAGTAAAAGGAAATGAAATTGGTTGATAGTAAATGATCAGTCTTGTGTAAATGTGTAATACATAAAGCTTTTTTTTTATTTTTAATGAGAACGACCTTCAGGAATGAGTTAAATTGAGTGGGCAAGAGTGTGGATATGGGGCTTCTGGCATATTTCAAACTCATCATTCTCAAATCAGTTCTGTCTCATTAATTTTGGTTTTACTACTACCAGGCAACAGTCCAAAACCATTTAAAACCTGCTAGATGGTTTCTGCTTTGGAGTCACTGCCAATCTAGTTTCCCAACTGAAAATACAGGGATTGGAGACAGAATTGGGAGAATGGTCTAAGCCACATTCTCAGGCACACAGATATCTTAGGAATTTAAAGATTCGACTTCAGAGCCGACTCTCATGCAGAACAAGGATAGTCTAAATTCAGGTGCATATGAAGTAAAAGCCATAGCTAACTTGACATCTCATTTAGTAGAAGCAATCCAGGATTAACTCATGGAGTTATAATGGTTACGGAAGTTAAAATATGATGATGCAGTTGTTTTTTGATTTTGATAATGTAACTGGTTAATTCAAGGTAGTCTAATAACTTTATTTTAGCCACTGATTTCATGAGCCTTGTGTTAGAGCATTTGCAAGAAAACTATACCCTGCTTTATTCTCTCCACTCTTTGTTAGTTACTTAGTAAGTAAAGAATTGTCTGAAAATAGGAGGGTGAAGCCTAGAGCCTAGTGAATATAATCCACAGTGTGAGTAATTAGAATTATTAACTAGCCCACCTTTCTTTGATGATGACTCATTGAGACCATTCACTCATTAAACACTTTATGCAACTAACCAGGAGTATTGTCAGTGTTAAGTACTAAGATGATAGCAAAGACATTCATGAAAACACTGTATAACCTTTGGCTTAAATATATGTACTTGATAATTAATTAACAATACCAGTCAGCATTCAAATAAGAAAACTTTAGCAGACATAATAAGGAGTTAGTTCTAGAAAAATAATAGGCCAGATATATTTGGCTTAAGTGTCATAACTTATGTTTCTCCCTGGAGGAGGGGTAGATTTGACTAAAAGAGAGCTGAGGAAAAGAAACGAATACGAGATATTTACAGAAGAATGAGGAATTTCTCAGAGTTAATAGTGGGTTCTGAGTTTGAGACTAGTGACTGGTCTAAATGTACAGATAAAGTGGGATCAGGTTGGAGATTGTAAAGTTAATTTTTATAGAGCAAGGTTCACAAACCCAAATGCCTGCAAGAGACCAGAAAAGCTATTTAAGTGTGGCCCTGGGGACTATGGTAACTGGTAAATGTATGCCCTTTCTAAGTGGAAGCCATTACCCAGCTCTGACTAATCATTCCCCATGGCAAGGACTTTTGACTTTTTAAGAAAAATTGAGTATCTAAACTGTTGTGTGAAATATTTGGATTTTTTAAAAGCACTAAGCAGATCAAGCAAAAACCTACCCGAAAGCTGATTTTAGCCTATGACACTACAGCTACAGTTTGTGTGAGAAAAGATGAGCTTTACAGCTTTTTCCATCAAGCCAGAGACCTGATGAATATTTCAGGAAGGTTTCACAGTGGTTGCCTCGAGGTGATTTTGAATTGCAAAGAGCTACAGCCTCCAGGAAGCCTTTTCTGCCTCTTCTTCAACTAGGAGCTACAAATAATCACCAAGATTTGAAGACTGATTAAGCTGGTTTTCACATGTGTTTCTCTAGGGTGCTTTGGCCAGGAGGAAAAATTGTAGAATAGCTCTTTAGTACTAGCCTTCTCCTGTCTCATAAAAATGTCCTTTGTCAGCAGTCTCTGCTCAGCCTCTAGCCCTACTTCACTTTTAATTGCCAAAAAAATTGAACAGAGAGGGGTGGATGGGTGAGCAAATTGGTCAGTTGGTTGGTTGTTTTGAGGCTGTTCTAAGATCTGGGACGTAGTATGAAAGCTGCAACCCCTGGTCTTTGAATCTGAAATCTTAAACCAAGTCTCAGTTTTCTTCCAGGTCTTCTCATCTTGGACAAATCATTCATCTTATTGAACCTGATAGACCCTTCTGCTGTGTTTCCTTGGCTTGCAAAGCCTCTCTTGCACTTACCTGGCCACCGCTTTCTTGGCTTTAGTGCTTAATCACTCAGTTGTATCTGACTCTTTGCGACCCCATGGACTGTAGTTGGCCAGGCTGCTCTGTCCATGGGATTCTCCAGGCAAGAATACTGGAATGGGTTCCATGCCCTCCTCCATTCTTGTCTTCAGATGATAGCTAAAATGTCAGTTCTTCAAAGAGGCCTTCCACGAGCTGCCCATTGAAGGGGGAGCCTGTACTCGTTTCCTAGGTTTGCTGTAACAAAGCACCACAGTTGGGGCAGTGTAAAACAACAGAAATTTATTCTCACACAGTCCTGGAGTTCAGAGATCTGAGATCACAGTGTCAGCGGGTCTGTGCCCCACTAAAGACTCTAGGGAAGAACCTTTCCTTGCCTCTTCAAAGTTTTTGGTGATTTCCAGTGATCCTTAGCATTCTTGACTTTCAGCTGCTCTCCTCCGGTTTCTGCCTTTGTCATCACATGGACTTCTTCCCTGTGTGTGAGTCTGTTTGCATATGGCCTTCTTATCAGGACCCGTCAGTCATTGGATTTAGGGCCTACTCTAAGCCAGTGTGACCTCATCTAAACTAATGAATCTATAAGACCCTATTTCCAAATAAAGTCAGTTTCTGAGGTTCCAGGTAAATATGAATTTTGGGGTCATACTATTCAAACTAGTAGAAACCCCCACTTATTTATTTTGTTTAAATGCAATTCCAAAATGCCTAAGCAACACAGTGGAAGACCTTCTCTGGCCGATGAACTGAATTTCTTTTTATTCAAAAGACAGATTTTTCTTTTTTTTCTTTAGTATTCTAGCAGTCCTGAAATACCATTATTTAAGAGAGGTAGAAGGAAGAGAATGCAGGTTCTGAAACAGCATGGAGAAGGTCAAGATTGTCTATTCTTGTCCCAGGTATATTTATCCCCTGGAAAAAGGAGGACAGTGTTGCAGGGTGAATGAGAACCCATGTGTCTGTCCTGTCTTCCTACATCATCAGTTATCAGTGTTGTTTTACAGCAAAATAAAATTAATATACATATAGTTAGATAAGCATGATGATATAAAGCAACATGTAAAATTCACATGGGCTTCCCAGGTGACACTAGTGGTAAAGAACCCAGCTGCCAGTGCCACAGACAGAAGAGACACAGGTTCAATCCCTGGGTTGGTAAAATCCCCTGGAGGAGGGCATGGCAACCCACTCCAGTATTCTTGCCTGGAGAATCCCATGGACAAGGGAGCTTGGCGGGCTACAGTCCATAGGGTCACAAAGAGTCAGACACAACTAAAGTGACTTAGCATGCATGTATGCAAAATTCACATAGTATTTAAGATTAAGTATGACACAGACAAAAGAAGTATTTGTCAAGGATGCAGCCCCAGACTTCCTAAGAGGAGTTAGACATGCATTTTCCAATAGAGGTACTTAAATAGAAAAGTTTGAGATATACTACACATGTCATAACTTACTCTTCACAGCTACCCCATAAGATGAATATAGTTAGCTTGATTTTAAAGATATAGATATTGAAGTTCAGAAAGTTGAATAACTTCCCTGACATCACTGTTGTCTACTGGTAATATTAAAATTTGAATCCAGGACTGTTTGTTTCAGAAGATGAAATCTTTATGTTGTATAAGGAAGAGATTTAGAAGCAAGCAAATGTAAAGAAGGAAAGTGTGCCAATAGCATAAAATATCAAACAGATCAAGTTGTATGAATACTAAAAAGTAGTCTCAGTGACTATTTGGTAACCATGGAACCTAGTTAAAGAGGGTTAAAAATGAATGTGAGCCAGAATGATATACAATTGTTCATCAACCAGAATGACTAATATTCAGAAAAAACATACAGTACCAGGTATTACCAATGGGAATTTCTGCTAACCAAACACACACCTATCCTATAGTCTATCAATTTTCTTCTTAAATATGTACCCAAGATAAATAAGCCATAAAGGACTAGTCTGTGAGATATTTGTTACAGCTTTATTCATCAGTTCGATTCATTCTCAGTCATGTCCGACTGTTTGCGACCCCATGGACTTCAGCACACCAGGCCTCCCTGTCCATCACCAACTCCTGGAGCTTGCTTAAGCTCATGTCCATAGAGTTGGTGATACTATCCAACCATCTCATCTTCTATCATCCCCTTCTCCTCCTGCCTTCAATCTTACCCCGCATCAGGGTCTTTTCTAATGAGTCAGTTCACATCAGGTGGCCAAAGTATTGGATTTTCAGCTTCAGCATCAGTCCTTCCAGTGAATATTCAGGGTTGATCTCCTTTAGGATGAACTGGTTGGATTTCCTTGCAGTCCGGGGTACTCTCAAAAGTCTTCTTCAACACCACAGTTCAAAAGCATCAATTCTTTGGTGCTTGAGTTTCTTTATAGTCCAACTCTCATATCCATACATGACTACTGGAAAAACCATAGCTTTGACTAGATGGACCTTTGTCGGCAAAGTAATGTCTCTGCTTTTTAATATGCTGTCTAGGTTGGTCAAAACTTTTCTTCCAAGGAGCAAGCATCTTTTAATTTCACGGCTGCAGTCACCATCTGCAGTGATTTTGGAGCCCCAAAAAATAAAGTCAGCCACTGTTTCCACATCTATTTGCCATGAAGTGGTGGGACTGGATGCCATGATTTTCATTTTCTGAATGTTGAGTTTTAAGCATAGTATTCCCAAATTGTAAATAACCCAAATGTCCATAGGAAGTAGAATGGATACATTTTGGTATATTCACGCAATGAAACACTACACAGCAATTAAAAACAGAGTGAAACATTATTACAACAACATAGATGAATCTCACAAACATTTATTAAGAAATAAACCAGATGTGAAATAGTACATACCAGAGGGTTCCATTCATATGAAGTTCAAGAATGGGCAGAACTAACTGATTATAATACAGGTGTTTATGGTGATTTTCTTGAAACTACTGGGTATTCACTGGGAAGGGAAGTAAGTGAACCTTATGAGATGTTGGAAATGTTCTATATCTTGATCTTGATGGTGATTTTATAGTGGGTATATAGAGATGTAAAGTTTTGTCTAGTTGCAATTCAAGATTCCTGAGATCTACTGTATATATGGTAGATTTTAATTTTAAAAATGTTAAACAAACTTTTTTCTTATGAGTATCTTCATGAGCTAGATGGGGAACAAAGAGGTAGTAAATAAAAAGAATTTATTTTTAGAAGAAGAAGGAAAGAAGGAATCAGGCCAGAAGGTCCAATACCTAGTTAATAATGGATCTAGAAGCTATGAAAATAGAAAATGGAGAGGAGGAAATTTTATCAAAGAAATATGTAATAAAAATGGCCAGAATTGAAGAATATGATTCATAAGAGCCTGTAAATGCTTAGCAAAGAAAACCAAATAAGATATAGAATCACTGTGACATTTCAGAACACTGTAATAAAACGAAAGAGCTAAGGATTTCCAGAGGACCCACCCAACCCCCAGCCCAGTGTCACATGTTGGGGATTAGAATGGTCTTAGACTTCTCAACAAAAACACTGGAGGACAAAAATGAGTAACTTTAGAATTCTAACTGTAAATTGTTTTTATAACACAATCATATAACACAAACAAGACCTCAGTCATACAAGACATCAAAAAAAACGATCTCTGTGTACTCTGATTTAGCTCCTAGAGATGTGCTTCAGTACAGGAAGGAGGAGGAAAATAGAAATCCGGAATCCAGAATGCGAGGGGAATCCCAGGACGATGTCTGCACAGCAGGCCTTAGAGCACAGCTGGTCTGTTCTCAATCTTCTGAAACAATTGAAACTCAAAAACCATGTACATGAAATTGTTTTAATGACTATAAAGACTGGATTAAAAATGAATTGGGCTTAGATGGTAGAGGTAACAGATGGGTGAGTGGAATCCCAGAATAGATTACCAGAAGAAGGAATTGGTTATGAGCGTGGGTGTTGAAAGGCTTACTGGGTGGCTCAGTGGTAAAGAGTCTGCCTGCCAATGCAGAAGACTCAGGTTCAATCCCTGGGCCAGGAAGATCCCCTGGAGTAAGAAATGCAACCCCTCTAGCATTCTTGCCTGGAAAATTCCACAGACAGAGGAGCTTGGTGGGCTATGGTCCATGGGGTCGCAAAGAAAGTGTCGCACACGACTGAGCTATTGAGCATGCACGCATAAGTGCAGGAAAGAGAGGGTGCTTGCCTTTCCCTGACATAGGGAAACTCTAGGGGTTCTCTGCATCATAAAGTACCTATGCACATGATGGCTGAATGTGGTTTAAAGTCTCACCCACATATTCTGAGATGCATTTGAATGACAAGTCAGAATGAAGCAAAAAAAAATCATGATATTTTAGAGCACTGTGGTAAGGTACATTAGCCTGCATCCAGCTCAGCCCTCTTAGTATTTAAAATAAAGTGTATTCCATTCACTGTTGGGAAGTGACTCAGTAAAGTACATGGTGTTCTGATATGGAGCTTCTTTGACAGAGAGGGATGACTTCACTCATGCTTGATTAACCATTTCCAGAATAATTCATTGTTCAACTTGAACTTTGTACAACATCTGCTCCATAATTCCTATCACTACTGTGGAAAATTCTGAAGGAGATGAGAATATCAGACCACCTGACCTGCCTCTTGAGAAACCTGTATGCAGGTCAGGAAGCAACAGTTAGAACTGGACATGGAACAAGACTGGTTCCAAATAGGAAAAGGAGTATGTCAAGGCTGCATATTGTCACCCTGCTTATTTAACTTATATGCAGAGTACATCATGTGAAATGCTGGGCTGGAGGAAGCACAAGCTGGAATCAAGACTGCCGGGAGAAATATGAATAACCTCAGATATGCAGATGACACCACCCTTATGGCAGAGAGTGAAGAGGAACTAAAAAGCCTCTTGATGAAAGTGAAAGAGGAGAGTGAAAAAGTTGGCTTAAAGCTCAACATTCAGAAAACAAAGATCATGGCATCTGGTCCCATCACTTCATGGCCAATAGATGGGAAAACAGTGGAAACAGTGGCAGACTTTATTTTTTGGGGCTCCAAAATCACTGCAGATGGTGACTGCAGCCATGAAATTAAAAGACACTTACTCCTTGGAAGGAAAGTTATGACCAACCTAGACAGCATATTAAATAGCAGAGACATTACTTTGTCAACAAAGGTCCATCTAGTCAAAGCTATGGTTTTTCCAGTAGTCATGTATGGATGTGAGAGTTGGACTATAAAGAAAGCTGAGCCCTGAAGAATTGATGCTTTTGAACTGTGGTGTTGGAGAAGACTCCTAAGAGTCCCTTGGACTGCAAGGAAATCCAACCAGTCCATCCTAAAGGAGATCAGTCCTGGGTGTTCATTGAAAGGCCTGATGTTGAAAGTGAAACTCCAATACTTTGGCCACCTGATGCGAAGAGCTGACTCATTGGAAAAGACCTGAATGCTGGGAAAGATTGAGTGTAGGAGGAGAAGAGGACAACAGAGGATGAGATGGTTGGATGGCATCACCGACTCAATGGACATGGGTTTGGGTGGACTCCAGGAGTTGGTGATGGACAGGGAGGCCTGGCATGCTGCGGTTCATGGGGTTGCAAAGATTAAGACACGACTGAGTGACTGAACTGAACTGAACTATTGAATGTTGCCAAATATTAGGAGAGTTGGCCATATATTCATAATTATGGTAGTTATTTCAGTGAAAAATACAGTAATGAGTAGTGTAAAATTTGGTGCTTCATTTTCAACCGTATTCATCTCCTAGATCAAGTTGAATATATATATGGTGAGAAGGAGAAAGAGAGATATAGAGTATATATATAGCTATGAAAGTGAAAGTGTTAGTAGTGGGTTCCATCTCTGGTCAGGGATCTATGATCTCACATGCCTCATGGCCAAAAAACCAAGACATAACACAGAAACAGTATTGTGGCAAATTCAATATAAACTTTAAAAATGGCCCACATCAAGAAAATCTTTAAAAAATTAATAATCAATTATAAATAATGTTCTCTTCCTATAGATGAAATGGCTAATTAAGCTAAACATTAAAGCTTACTATTTCATTTTACTGCCACCAATAGAAATAAGCCTCAGTCTTCTTTTATATCCTTATTCCTACTTGGCAGAACAAAGATGATCACTTTATAAAGTTTGTGACTAAGGCATAAAAACAGTAAGAGAGAGGGAATCTTGTGTGTGACTCAGCCTTAATATAGATCATCTCATCTCTGCTTGTAGATAACCCACTGTTGCCAACTGTGAAACATTTCTTCTGCTCTTTAGTGTCTTCCATAGAACCCACCTCAGTGCTAGATACTCTGTGCCTACTAGGTAACTAGTTGAACTAGGTTGTAGAGAAGTAATGAGATTGCTAAACTGGTTGAACTGGGTTATAGAGAGATGATGAGATTGCTGATTTTTCAAGACCAAGTCAAGAGCACGGCAGAATTATGAATTCTTTTTAAAGTGATACAGAATTTTGAAGATACTTGTTCCTCTTGATTTACTGAGGAAAGAATGAATAAAATTTCATCAGTTACTGTGAAGCCTTGAAAATAGACTGAATGATTTTAAACATTTTCCTGAAGTTTTCTTAAGTTTTAAATGCAGAACCATTCTTTCTAAACAGCCTCTTAATCTCCCTCACCCACTTCTTTGCTCCACTCACTTCCCTCCACTCTTGCAACCACCTGTTTTGTTCTCTGAATCTATAGGTCTGTTTCTGTTTTGTTATGTTTGGTCATTTTTTTTTTTCATTTTTATTTTTTTATATTCCATGCACAAGTGAAATAATATAGTACTTGTCTTCCTCTGACTTATTTTACTTGGCATAATACCAACTAAGTCCATTCATGTTGTTGTAAATAGCAAGATTTCATTCTCTTCTGTGACTGAGTAGTATTCCAAAATCTCTCTCTCTCTCTTTCTCTCACACACACACACACACACAACACATCTGTTGATTGGCACTTAGGTTCCTTCCATATCTTAGCTATTGTAAATAATAATAACAGAGGGATGCATATATCTTTTCTAATTAGTGTTTTTGTTTTCTCTGGATTAATGCCCCAAATTCCTTAGTGTAATTGCTAGGTTATATGGTAATTCTGTTTTTAACTTTTTGAGGCGCCATCATACTGTTTTCCATAGTGACTGTACCAACTTGCATTCCCATCAGCAGTGTACAGGGGTTCCTTTTTCTCTCCATCTTTGCCAACATTTGTTATTTGTAGTCTTTTTGATAGCCATTCTGACAGGTGTGACGTGATATCCCATTGTGGTTTTGATTTGCACGTCCCTCGTGATTAATGGGGCATCCCAGGTAGCTCAGCTGGTAAAGTATTCTTGGGCTTCCTTGGTGGTTCAGACGGTAAAGAATCTGCCCGCAATGCTGGAAACCTGGGTTTGATCCCTGGGTTGTAAAGATCACCTGGAGGAGGGCATGGCAACCCACTCCAGTATTCTTGCCTGGTGAATCCCCAGGCAAGACAGAGGGACAGAGGAGCCTGAGGGTCATAGTCCATGGGGTCGCAAAGAGTTGGACACAACTGAGTGACTAAGCGTAGCCCAGCATGGTTAACGATGTTGAGTGTCTTTTCATGCGCCATCTGTATGTCTTCTTTGAGAAAATGTCTGCTCAGATCGTCTACCTATTTTTTAATCAGGCTGTTTGGTTTTATTTGAAGAAGAGTTGTATGAGCTCTTTATATATTTTGGATGTTAATTCCTTATCAAGTGTATCATTTGCAAATATTTTCCCCTGTTAAGTAGATGACATTTTCATTTTGCCAATGGTTTCCTTCTCTAAACAAAAGATTTTTAGTTTGATGTAGTCTCACTTGTTTATTTTTGTTTTTGTTCTCTGCAAATGAGGAGACACGTCCAAAAATACTGAAACTGAAATGTACTACTGAGACCACTGTCAAAGAGCTTGCCTGTGTTTTCTTCTAGAAATTTTATGGTTTCAGGTTTTATATTTAAGTCTTTAATCTGTTTTTGAATTTATTTTTGTTCATAGTGTGAGATAGTAACCCAGTTTGATTTTTTTGAGTGTAGCTGACCAGTTTTCCCAAAACTGTTTACTGAAGAGGCTGTCTTTTCCCTGTGTATATTTTCGCCTCATTTGTCATAGATTAATTGTTCATATAAGTGTGGATTCATTCCTGGACTCTCTGTTCTAGGCCATTAATCTATGTGTCTGTTTTTGTGCCAGTATTATACTGCTTTGATGATGGTAGCTTTGTAGTATAGTTTGAAATCAAGGAATGTGATGCCTCCAACTTTGTTCTTCTTTCTCAAGATTGTTTCAGCAATTCAGGGTCTTGTATGTTTTCATACAAATTTTAGAATTATTTGTTCTAGTTTTGTGAAAAATTTTATGGGTATTTTGATAGGCATTGCATTGAATCTGTAGATTGCTTTGAGTAGTATGGTCATTTTAACAATATTAATTCTTCCAATTCATGAGCATGGTATGTCTTTCCATCTGTTTGTGTCTTCTTCAATTTCAGGTCTTTTATCTCCTCAGTTAGATTTGTTCCTAGATATTTTATTCTTGTTGAAGCTGATGTAAAGGGGACTATTTTCTTAATTTCTCTTTCTAATAGTTGGTTGTTAGTATATAGTTCATTAGTTGCAACATGTGAGCTCAGTAGCTGTAGCTTGATGGCTCTAGATCATGGATTCTGTATTTGTGGTAGACAGGCTCAGCTGCCCCATATGGCATGTGGATCTGGACAAGGGATTGAACACATGTTCCCTGCATTGGTGGGTGAATTCTTAGCCACTGGACCACCAGGCAAGTCCCTTAATCAGGTTTTTAAAGGATTAAATACACAGCATATGGTCCAGCCATTCCTCTCCCAAGTATTTACTCAAGATAAGTGAAAGCATATGTCCATGCTAAGATTTGTACATTCATAGCAGCTTTTCTTTGTAAAAGCCAAAAACTGGAAACAACCCAAATATCCATCAGCAGGTGATAGGACACGTTATTAGAATCTTATTCAGTGATAAAAAGAGAATAAACCATCGATACATTATTTTGGATGAATTTCAAAGTAATGATGCTGAGTAAAATAAACCAGAGAGAAAAGAGTACATATGCTTCCATTAACATGGAATTCTAGTAAATGAAACTAATGTATAGTGACAGAAAACAGGTTGCCTGAGGATGTGCAATGTGGTGATGGTGCAAGGAGGCACTACAAAAGTCGTGAGGAAGCTTGGGGGATGATAACGTTAATTATCTTGATTGTGAAGATGGTTTCACAGGTCAAAACTTACTGAGTCATACACATTATTTATGTCCCATTTATTGTCTGTCAATTATACATCAATAACACTGTTTAAGAAAATACTATGCTCAAAATCATGAGAGTCTGTATGGGATACTGAATAGTTAACAGTATTTTCCTTCTTAAAAATATATTCAAAATAATAATAATAGAGAATTTTACTGGGTTGTTGCCTTTAAGGAGTTGACAGTTTTCCAAGAGTTTAAAGTTAATTTTTATCCAAGAATTGGGAGAATTGGGTAGCAAAATGGATTAATTGTTATAGCAGAATCCTGTCTTTAAAAATTCAGAGGTTGAAATGATTACTTATGGTTGAAAGAAATAGCCATATGGTAGAGTTGACATTTCCACCACACCTTGAAAAATGGACATAATTTCAAATAGAGAATGATCAAACAAAAATTCAAGCTACACAGAAGACAATGAACAAAAGCAAAGAGTTGAGAGATGATGTGAACATATTTTAGAGAAGGGCAATGAATGCAGTTAGAACAGCAGGTTTGGAGTATGAAGGGTCCAGTGGAAGAGAAAGTATAGGCCAAGCCACTGCAATTCTGTTTTCTCTTTGAATATTGCTTTGACTTCCATAAACAAGCAGAACTATTCAGTCTTGACTTTGCATTTCCCTGATGTTTTACCCCATCCTCTACTACAACACCTGTCACATTTTATTGCCTCGTATGTGCATGTCTTGCTTCCTCCTAGGAACGTCCCTGTTTGAAAGGACACATTTGGCCCAGTATAAATGCTCAGCAAGTGATGTTAGCACTCAAAAAAATTTTAAAAAGTCTAGGAGTCTGTCATGGTCAGAGTAGGTGAAATTTGAGTGGAGAGAAGACTATTTCATAGAGAGAGGAGGGAGGATGTATGTGGTAAAGGGAGGGGATGGTAGCAGGAGTGTGCATAAGGAGTACTGAGAAATGGAGTTTACAGGAAAACCAACTTTTATTATTTGTTATTATTTAGCCCAAGGAAGAAGAGGCACATGCTATAAATTTATTATTTTTTTCTTTTTTCCATTTATTTTTATTAGTTGGAGGCTAATTACTTTACAATATTGTAGTGGTTTTTGCCGTACATTGACATGAATCAGCCGTGGATTTACATGCGTTCCCCATCCCGATCCCCGCTCCCACCTCCCTCCCCATCCCATCCCTCTAGGTCTTCCCAGTGCACCAGCCCCAAGCACTTGTCTCATGCATCCAACCTGGGCTGGTGATCTGTTTCACCCTTGATAGTATACTTGTTTCAATGCTGTTTTCTCAGAGCATCCCACCCTCGCCTTCTCCCACAGAGTCCAAAAGTCTATTCTATACATCTGTGTCTCTTTTTCTGTCTTGCATATAGGGTTATCGTTACCATCTTTCTAAATTCCATATATATGCGTTAGTATACTGTATTGGTCTTTATCTTTCTGGCTTACTTCACTCTGTATGATGGGCCCCCGTTTCATCCATCTCATTAGAACTGATTCAAATGTATTCTTTTTAATGGCTGAGTAATATTCCATGGTATATATGTACCATAGTTTTTTTAATCATTCGTCTGCTGATGGGCATCTAGGTTGCTTCCATGGCCTGGCTATTATAAACAGTGCTGCGATGAACACTGGGGTGCACGTGTCTCTTTCAGATCTGGTTTCCTCGGTGTGTATGCCCAGGAGTGGGATTGCTGGGTCATATGGCAGTTCTATTTCCAGTTTTTTAAGGAATCTCCACACTGTTCTCCATAGTGACTGTACTAGTTTGCATTCCCACCAATAGTGTAAGAGGGTTCCCTTTTCTCCACACCCTCTCCAGCATTTATTGCTTGTAGACTTTTGGATAGCAGCCATCCTGACTGGCGTGTAATGGTACCTCATTGTGATTTTGATTTGCATTTCTCTGATAATAAGTGATGTTGAGCATCTTTTCATGTGAGACACATGCTATATATTTAAAGTGAAAGAATAATTATTTCCCTCCATGTCCTCCCTCGTGTGTTTGTGTGTGTGTGTGTGTGTGTGTGTGTGTGTGTGTGAAAGTTGCTCAGTCATGTCTGACTCTTTGCGACCCCATGGACTATACAGTCCATGGAATTCTCCAGGCCAGAATGCTGGAGTGGGTAGCCTTTCCCTTCTCTAGGGCATCTTCCCAACCCAGGGTTCGAACCCAGGTCTCCCACATTGCAGGTGGATTATTTACCAGCTGAACCACCAGGGAAGCCCATGTCCTCCCTTAGCTGTTATAATAGAGCTCTGATCAACCAGAAAAAGAAAGAATTTTATGTTGTCAACAAAATATGTCAGATATTCTCTATTGGGAATATAGTTTTCTTTTGGTTAAGATGTATATATGTTGTATCAATATAGAACTAAGAGTAATGTTATAGTTGCCATAGTTGTTATGTTCCATTGCCGTGTGAACCTGTGGTGGCCCATGGATTAAAAAAGGTTGAGATACAGTAAACTAGAATTTCAGGACTTTGAGATAGGACTCCTGCTTGATGTTGAGTAGCTTGGGGGAGCAGCAGCATGATGTTCTAGAAAGAACACTGGTTTTACAAATCAGAACACTGGGATTTGAATTCCACTTTAACACTTGTTCAGTGACCCTTAAACAAGTTAGTTCCCCTATCAGATCCTCCGTCATCATTTACTAAATTGAGATAGAAACAATAAGACTTCACATCAGTAGTACATGACACACACGTGTGTGTGCTCACACACACATAAGCAAACCAAGGGAAAATATGTCGCACCTTGCTTGTACACTGTTTTGTGCCATCATATTCTTACTCCTTGGAAGGAAAATTATGACCAACGTAGACAGCATATTAAAAAGCAGAGACGTTACTTTGTCAACAAAGATCTATCTAGTCAAGGCTATGGTTTTTCCAGTGGTCATATATGGATGTGGGAGTTGGACTATAAAAAAAGCTGAGCGCCTAAGAATTGACACTTTTGAACTGTGGTTTTGGACAAGACTCTTGAGAGTCCCTTGGACTGCAAGGAGATCCACCCAGGCCATCCAAAAGGAGATCAGTCCTGGGTATTCACTGGAAGGACTGATGTTGAAGCTGAAACTCCAATAATTTGGCCACCTGATGCGAAGAACTGACTCACTGGAAAAGACCCTGATGCTGGGAGGGATTGGGGACAGGAGGAGAAGGGGATGACAGAGGATGAGATGGTTGGATGGCAATACCAACTCAATGGACATGGGTTTGGGTGGACTCCGGGAGTTGGTGATGGACAGGGAGGCCTGGGGTGCTGCAGTTCATTGGGTCGCAAAGAGTCAGATACAACTGAGCAACTGACCTGAACTGATTCTTCATTTTGGATAGATAGTAAAGTGCTTTGTAGATAGTAGGCACTCCAACATTTGCTTACTGAATGGGTCAACACTTGAATGATTGAGAATCATTGAAAAAAATATTGTTTCCTCTTATGGCGTTCAACTTAGTGTATCCAGAGAACTGATAGAGAATATCCCTTTTTCCTGGTCATCTCTATATGTTTGAGTAAAAAAGCCATGGTAAAATTCCTGTCTCTTAGGTTAAGTGTCTTAAGGATATGTGAGCCAAATATGCTAGGAGATTTTGCTTTACTTTCATTGTTTAATTTGTATTTTAATTCACTTTAATTTAGCTTTAGATAGGCCCAATGTGTAATTGCTGGTTCTCCAAGTATTCTTAGCTCATCCCTGTTTTTGTGATGTTTATTAAGAGCTCAGCCTTCTCTTGCTTACCAATCTATCAATCTTTTCCCATTATGAGAAAAAGCATTTCTCTTAATTCAGAGAACATTCTGGAAGAATGTTCATAGTTTACACAAGTAGTTTTGTAACTAGTCTTATGATTTAGAAAAAAATTACAACATAATAAAACATGAAGAAGTATCTTGAGGATAAAATTTTAGGTGTTAAAATTGTCTTTTGAAAATAAATACAGTTTTAAACAATGACTTGTACTGATTTGTTTCAAAGAAATAAACAGTGAGAAGAATAAGAATCATTTAAATTAGTGTACCATTTATAAATAGTTTCATAGAATCCTTAAAACTAAGCATATTCAATTACGGTTTGGAAAGTGAAAAGTGAAAATGTTCGTCTCTCAGTCGTGTCTGACTCTTTGCAACCCCATGGATTGTAGCCCGCCAGGCTGTCCATGGAATTCTCCAGGCCAGAATACTGGAGTAGGTAGCCATTCTCTTCTCCAGGGAATCTTCGCGACCCAGAGGTTGAATCCAGGTCTTCTGCATTACAGGGAGATTCTTTACTTTCTGAGCCGTCAGGGAAGCCTTACAGCTTGAATTATGCTGTTGTTTTGTTGTTTTACCTCGCAAACTATTCAGGTTGATCAGAACAAAACCACAGAATAAATTCAACACAATCTATACTATAAAGTCTGAATTAGAGAGATTTATAAGTACTCTTATAAAATCTTTATGAAAAGATGCCACTTTGTAAAAAGAAAAATCATACAATTAAAAAAATTTTTTTTTAATTTTTGGGGACTGAATCTCATAGTTCTGTGTCTCTTGAGTCTTTCAAGGCATAGTTTCTGGTGTTTGTTGTTCATTGTTAGTGTTTTGAGGAAGGTGTTAAGAGAACGGACTTCCCTGAGAGCTCAGCTGGTAAAGAATCCGCCTGAAATGCAGGAGACCCTGGTTTGATTACTGGGTCGGGAAAATTCGCTAGAGAAGGGATAGGCTACCCATGCCAGTATTCTTGGGCTTCCTTGTGGCTCAGCTGGTAAAAAATGTGTTTGTACAATTTAGGAAGGTTAAATTTATGACATATTACAATTCAGAACTTAGAAGCTAAAAATCTAGGAAAATCTGAGCATGTTTTTAAGGTAAGCCCTAATTAATTCAAAAGCTATTTGTGATATGGTCTAGAAAGGCAATTTGTTGACTTTGTTTATTCAGGGAACTCATTTATATCAGATTGTTAGGAAGTAATGAGACATTCATTCCTTAGTGTCTGCTTTTATTTTGTGTGAGCAACGTATACTCCCAATCTAGAACTAAATAAACAAAAAATTGAAACAGGAATACTTCTCATTTGAAAAAGAATACTGGGATTTTGAAATAGAAAGGGACTTTACAGTTAATGTTTTCTAACTTCTTCCTTATACTGATGAGAGAATTAGTCCCAAAAGGGTAAACTAACTTGTTCAGTGTCCATAGCTTGAAAAAGAAAAAAAGGCAGGATACTTTTTCTCCTATACTTGGTACAGGAAGTACTCAATAAATATTTCCAAAGAGGGAAGAGTCAGCATGGCATGAGATACATATTATTGTAAATTTTTAATTAGCATTTTGGTTCTGTAATTGACTGAGGAGACTGGTTATGGTTAGTCTTTCCCTGTGAAATAGTGACGCTGGAAGCATGTGAGGTCTCATCCCAGATCCTGTCATTCACCACAGTGATCCCATCCTGGGAAAACTTTCGGGCAGAAATTTTTGAGAAAATTTAATGTACACGTGTTCGGGACAAGTGGATGGGGGAGGGGCCTATTTCATTTGAAAATAGAAACAGTACTCTGATTTGAGCACATTATTCATTTTTTTAAATCCAAGAAGCATTAATGATATTTGTATTTCCTATTTTGAGCACATTACTCATTTTTTTAAATCCAAGAAGCACTAATGATATTTGTCTTTCCTTTTTAGAAGCTGGGCTATTTTGAGACATAAGTCAGTTAGTTTTCTCCTTTCAACACCCCTTTATCATTTTGGAATCTATCTTTCTTTCTTTCAACAATCATTTTCAGGCATATTTCAAGCATAGTGATAGCTTATAAGGTCTCTGTCCTAAAGAGGGAGGGAATTTATCCCTTGCAATGTTACAGTATGTTATTATTGCCATGTATACTTTCCATTATAAAATTTAACACAGTAGTCATATAGTAGAGAAAATACAAAATAATAAAAATCAACAGGAGTGTTTCACTTCATTTATTTATCCATTTATTCAACAAGTATTTATTGAGTACCCCCAATAAATGGCAACCCACTCCAGTACTCTTGCCTGGAAAATCCCATGGATGGAGGAGCCTGGCAGGCTACAGTCCATGGGGTGGCAAAGAGTCGGACATGACTGAGCCACTTCACTTTACTATGTTCCAGATACTGGGCTATGTGAGTGGGGTACAACAGTGAGTAAAACATTCAGTGATTTTGCCTTTACAGGGATTACATTCTAATGAGTGAGACTAAAAATGACCAAGAAACGTAAGAAATAAATTACTGAGTGTGTTAGAAAGTGACAAGTGCTATTTAAAAAAAAAAAGGGTGATCACATGAGTGGGAAATAAAGAAGAAAATGGGATGTAATTTTCAATAGTGTAGTCAAGAGAGATCTTGTTGTGAAGGATACTTTTGAACAGACTTGAAGGCAGTTGAAATAAAAATCCAAGAATTAGGGTAACTGTAGGATTTGAAATTTAAGATTTATTTTGTCTATTTTGTTACATGAATTACTTCCTAACGAGATGATGCAGATGATAATAAACTTAGAAAGTTTGCCTCTTTTTTTTCTCTCCTATGAGGTTTTACTTACACAAAGAATGGTACTTCCACTCTATTTTCTCATTTGTACTTAGGGAAATATATTTCATATGATTTTTGTCGATCCATGATAAGAACAAAATTTACTTTGAGAATTTCCAATGACAGTCCAAAACAGCATATAGCATAATTTCATATCATTAATTTTTTTCTTAGAAACATAAAAAATCCATGTATTTTTGTTTTTAGGATCACTTAGTCTTCTCAGTTTGGGAAACAAATCAACTTATTTTCCCTTTGAGTCATTGAATCGTTGATTCAAATAAGAAAATTGGTTTTTTAAAATATTCTCAATTGACTTTAACGTGATTTAAAAATAAAGGTATTTGTTTCTTACAGATTGTATTTCTGGCATCTGCATATGCAAGTCCCCAACTCACAGAGGAGAGCTGTTCAGCCATTGCTGCAGTCACACATTACCTGTATCTTTGCCAGTTTAGCTGGATGCTCATCCAGGTTGGTATCTCATTTCCTCCTTCTACCCCATGCAACTTTCCAGGGCATCAGAAGGGAGTGGCCTTTGTATCTGATATTCTTTATACTGAAATGGAAGTAATTCTGTATGTCCATCACTGCATTCCCAGGAGATCAATGTAAGAATAATCTTCCAAACCGTACAGCATTAGAAAGCATAGTAAATCTGAGGAAGTGGGAAGAGATCTAGTAGAGTTATGTAAGTGAGTGGTAGGAGATGAGGCTTGTGATATGGGTCCTATAAGACATAGTAAGAAATTTAAATTTTTTTCCCTAGGGGAAGTCAACGGAATTATTTTTAAGCAAAAGAGTGACATGATGAGATTTGGATTTTAGAAAAACTCCCTATTGTAGTGAATTGAGCTCAGAAAGAGTTGAAGCGGGAGCCATTTAAGCAGCTTTAACTGGATTCAGGGGAAAGAACATAGGGGTGTGAACCAAAGAGGAATAGAAGAGGCAAAGGAAAGTGAAGAGCTTCTGAAAATTGGTTTTTAAAGTAGGACTTCAGGATTAGAGATTCATTATTAGTGATGCAGAGGTTGCTTACCCAAGTTTCCAGTGTGAGTGAGTGGATGGATAGTGGTGCCTTGAACTGAAATAATGACTGCTGGAGATTGACACAAGATGGTGAGTTGTTTTTTTTTTTTTTTTAAAGACAAGCTGAGTGTGAAGTTCTTGTGAGCTCTCCAATGGAGACTCTCAGAGAAGTGGAATATGCAGAGGTGAAATTCCATAACAGAGGTGCATGCTAGGGAAATACACTAGACAACTACTGGCTTAGAGTTGGAAAATGGAGCCCTTGCTTTAGAAGAGATCACTTTGGGAGAGTACAGAGTAAGACCAAAAGAGACCCAGCATACTCTCCTAAGGAACTAGGAAGTGTTAAGGAGAGATTTGAACACTCCTTTTCTGACTCAAATTCCAGGTTCTATTGCCCAGTGCTGATTTGCTTGATAAAGAGGCTAACGTGAGAGTTGGATCCACTTAAGCACTGTTAATGTCACTAATTCAGTAGGTCAACTAAAATATGCTCCCTTTGAAAATTATTTCTGCATGGTGGTAATGTTCAGTCTTTCGTGAGAAATAATTTCTTATGTGTTTCTGAGTATGCATGTGAACTTTTTTATGTAAACAGATGCATTCAGGCCCTTGCATCTTCTTTTTTCTTGTTTAATAAGAATGTAGGATTTCTACCATCTGGAGGAAAGTGAGGTGATACTATTAAGAGAGAACACTGTACAGACTCAAGGCAGGGATCTTTTCCCAGGTATGATATTATAGTTAGCTCTGAAGGAGAATGGAGAAGGAAATGGCAACCCACTCCAGTTTTCTTGCCTGGAACATCCCATGGATGGAGAAACCTGCCATTGGGTTGGACCTGACTGAGCGACTTCACTTCACTTCACTTCTGAAGGAGAAGAAAACCGAACTCTTTAGTTAATAAACTAGTTGGAACAATTAGAGACCTGCATCTTGGGTTTGAATTCTGGCTCTGTCATTATCTTTGTAACCTTAAGTTATTGACTCTCTCCAAGTTTTGTTTCTAAATCTGCATTATGGGGACGGTAATTCCTATCTCATAGAATTACTGTTTTATAACTCTTTGAGAAGTTCTAATTATGGAAGGTGTATGGTGTTCTCCAACCTCCCACCAAACAATTAAAAAGTAAAGCTAAACTGTACAACATAAAACAAATACTTGCTGAAATTAAAATTGCATTTGCAAGATTCTCTGATCTTCAGCAGTTTATCTAAGTTGAACTTTTTATATGCATCCTGTGTGTGTTGTTATTTATCTGCCTGAACTGAGGGCCATAGTGGTTTGCTGAAGGCCTCTGTCCATGTCCCTGACCTATTCAGTTTTTGATGAATGACCTGGATGAAGACACAGGAAGCTGTTTTATTAGGTATGCAGATGATACAGAGCTGAAAAGTTAGCTAAAATATAAGCTGCCTATGTTAAGAGTAAAGGTAGAACAAATATAGCGAAACTGCTGTGACAGCTTGAAAATGAGAGTGAAAGACAATCCGATGGGGGTTAATGTAAACATCTTGAAATTTTAATTTAACCCAAACTCAGTAGCAATCAAATGTGTGACCAGATTGCTTAAAGCATACAGAAGTTAACTACAGAAACACAGGCCTGGGTTACATAAATAACAGTATGGAGACAGCTGAGGGAGCCATGTTTACATTGTAATCTACAATAGTCAGACAAGCTTGGCACCCTGTAGCTACTTTCAGCAAGAATATTAACCAGCCAATGAGAGGCTGAAAGACAGTCTGATAAGAAACTTGGAGGCAGCTGGAGATAACTAACCTGGAAACAACTTAAGGAGGTGGGCTGGCTGTCTACAAATTACTGGGAGGGCTGCTATAGGAAAGAAAAGAATGGACTATATAGCTTCATTTGGAAGAGCCAGAAAAAATGGGTCAAAAATAGGGAAGCAAATTTTTATTCACGTCAAGAACTTTTATAGCCAATACAAATTTCAAATTTGAAAAAGCTGAATCTGAAAGTAGAGAGCATCTACTCAATGAAATAAATTCAAACAGCAGGAAATGACCAACTTTCAAATAATGGATCTCTTGCTTTAGGGGAATGTTAATAGGATCACATATAAATTTTCACCCAATTTAATAGAGATTAGTGTATTCTATATGTCTTCAAGTTTTGAGTAAATATGATTGTGGCTGATGCATATTTAACAAGCTAATTACATTTCTGTATGGCTAATGGCTTAGGAAAACTATTTAAAGTACCAGTGAAGTTTAATGTGTTTTAGGTGGTACACCACACATTTTTCATGGTTTGTGGTATGACCACAAGGGAGAAATTCAGTAACTTCTCATTCTAGGTAGGTTACCTCTAATGAGTTACTTTGTGGTCAAAGGTTGTCGCTTTACTAACCAGTATTTTCCCATTTATAAAATACTGTCTACTAAAATCTTCTTTGTAAAGCTGAAATTTTTTTTTTGAAACATTACGTAAAAGATTAGACTACTGTTAATCCAGTCTTATTAGTTGAACAAAGTTGAAATAGCTGAAAGGATGTTAATATTTTAATAATTCTACTTCATATTTTTTAGCAACATAGAGAATTTGATATATGTGTGTGTGTGAATAGCTTATAATGTTAAAAAGTTAATTACTAACTTAATCATTGGGCTCAGCATGTCAGGACTATTTATTTGATCTGCATCAATTCTGCAATCTTAGAATAAATGGATTTAAATGAATTTATCTTGGAGAGTTGCTTACTTTTATATCATACTCTTAGTACATTATAGTAAAATTGGATTCTGTTTCAAAGTAAAGAACAATTTTGCAGTTGAACATGTTGCATAACTTCGAGCCTGGATTTTCTTACTGAATGACTGGATTTGTAGATTTATAATAATGGTACCTGTCTTTGAGGACTATGGAAAAGCAAAATGAATGAATACATGGAGAGAGCTTGGAGTAGTAGTTCCTGGGACGGACTGCACACTCCAGATGTATTAATTTACCGTATTAATGGCTAGGAAAATACACAGGCTAATAATTCATGGATTTTGAAACATGTTGAATATTCTTTTTCCAATATAATTCCCATCTTTGTTTTGTAAAAGAGAATTAGCTCAATACAGGGGAAAGAGGGGGCTGACAGAATGAGGCAGACACTCGCTGCAGATCTGAACTAACAGATAACCTCTAACCTCTTTACTGAAGTGCACACGTGGCGCATAGCCGGCTCCAGAGCTGGTGGCCTCGACTGTTTCTTTAGTTTTCCCCTTTCCTGACTTTTTTCTTTAAGCTCCCCTCTTCTCTGACAGGGAAATCATATTGTGCATGATGGGAACAGAGTAACAAATTATTTTGCTTGTTTTTTAAGAGGTATACAACTCACAAATTCCCTCCTTGCCTATGGAAATTGAGTTATCCTTCTGTTTGCTCTTTATGTAAGATCACTCTGTGAAATTACTGAAACACTTTCCTATTTCCTTTGATCAGCAGAGTTGCATCTATTTCTCCCTTTTTCATATGCTTTCCACCCTCTGCTCTACCCTCACCCTACTCCCAGAGGTAAACACTGTTAATCATTTCCTGTGTATGCCTCCAGATACATTCCACAAATATATAAATATTTATAAATAAAGAAGTGCATATGTGTGTTTGTGTGTGTATATAGTCTATATATGTTTGTACACAGTGTGTGTGTGTGTATATACACACATATATATGTATATAGTGTATATATAAATTTATCCCATCCTGATACACTTTCTTTTCTATACTATAATATGGTTATTCCATAATTTATTTTTCTGATCTCCTAGTGATGAAGTTCTGGTTATTTCCAGTTACTTTTGCTTTTATAAACAAGGTTTCCTTGAACATCCTTGCACTGTGAATAATTTACTTACTTATAGGATATCCATGGAATAAATTCCTAAAACTAATGTCTTTGCTCTTAACATCTACATGAAACATGTTACCAGATGGATAGTCAGACCTTGAGTTAATCTTCACAGGAAATAAATCACAAATAAATTATTTGCAATATTAATATATAATATAGGTAAGTAGAAACTTAATTTTGCCTGGATATTCATTTGGCCCAGTGTTAGGATCATTTCCTATCACCAAGTTAAATTGTATAAAAAAATGCTTCAGTTAATATCCATGCCTGGATTGTCCTTGCAGTCTCTTTATTTCATGCTGAGGGACACAGCTTAATAAAAAATATAATGTTTTATCTTGAAACTAAAGCTTACTTGAAGAACATATTTTTAAATAGTAGAATAAGGTTAGAAATGATTTCACAGTTATGCTTGAGCATTCACCTCTTGTACTTTAATTTCTCTGTAAAATCAGGTTATGAAGAACCAAATGTACATAGATTTATTCCTTGGTAGAAAGACTGCTTAGTACCAGAGCATAACAACAGGAAGGGAAAAGCTAATATTAGCTGTGTTTTTCCTTCATCATTGATTTAATTTGAGGGAACATCAAAGGTATTAAGGGCAACAGACTGGTAATTATCAAGATAAAATGACATACCCAGGAAATACTGAATTCTCCAATCTTCACAAAGCCTTGTAAAAATTGTTAAAAGGAAGGATAACTGGAACAAGGACGCATGATAACATTTCTTAGATTCTCCTCTGAAAGAATAACTAAGAACCTAAGGTAATAACAAAATTAATAGCATCCATGATCTGTGACTAAATTTGATGTTATATATCAGTGCAAGGTTTCTGGTGACACAATTAATCAAATATTAAACAACAGGCTGACCCTTCTCATTAGGAGTTCAAGTCAATCCAACAGTTCTTTCTGGAAAAGTAGCATATAAATGAGTAAACTGAATAACTCAACCATGAAGTTATGAAGTTTGAAGTATGAAGTTTTTACTAAATTCAGTGATAATTGTTAAATATTGAAATTGTGTACATCTTCATTTATTTTATGCTTCTCAATAAAGATTGTACGCAAAGCATTTTACTAGGTACTACAAGGTATACACCAGTTCATTTTCCATGGCTCACAGGTATGTTTCAGCTATTTCTTTTCTGAGTGTCCTTTGTAAATTCTCATTTAGTTTTGGCAAATGAGAGAGTGGGTTATCTCCAAGCTTGAACAAGGAGTATGCATCTCCACTAACACATACATTTGGGGGGGGGGGCGGGGCAGGGAATGAATACAAAATGTAAGCCTTGTGTAAATAATAAATCATCAGTATTTGTATGACTTTCTATGGAAATAAATCTTAACCTTACTCTTACAAGATGCTTTGTTTTATAACTAACCCAAATATGAAAAGGTTTTGCTTTTCTCTCACCACCTCAGCTTCCTTATATCTAAATAAGATGTCTTGAAATGGTCCATAAGATGGTTCTAACAAAATATTTAAAACTAGAGCTGGAAATGTAGTTGGAGACCTAGATACTGACCTTGCAATTCACACTTTGTCTTTAGCAGGAAATAGGTATGTGTGGTAAGCTGCTCTCAGTATGAAGCATGTTGGTGAGAGTGACACCTTTAACTTATATTGAATTTCATAACTTTTTTGTTCTAACTTTGGTTAAACATAGATACTGAGGCACATATGCTGTGTATCTGTCAACATAAAAATGCCATGCAAAGAAAAGGGTCTCTTGATACTCTTCCGATTACAAAGGAGGAGCCATGATTACAAGGAAAGGAATATATCTCAAATGTCCCCCTCCCACCTTATTATGGAGAATGGCAGTAACTACAACTTTTAACACAAATGCTCCAGAAGAGCAACTTGTATCTCAAATTTTTAAAACAATGAAGGAACCTAACTTAATTTAAGCAGACATTCAAATCATAAAAGGGAGAGTAAGCATATAGGCTAGCTCATTGAATCCATGCTCTGTATGTATAGTTGGACCTCAGAAGCAGTGAGCAGGAATGGAAGGCATTGTCCGTTCTTCTCTACACACACACTTTCTTCTCTCTTCACTGTGCTTTTTGCTCATTCACCACTAAAGTTCATATGTTTTCTTTTTTTTTCCATTTATTTTTATTAGTTGGAGGCTAATTACTTTACAATATTGTAGTGGTTTTTGTCATACATTGACATGAATCAGCCATGGATTTATATGTATTCCCCATCCCGATCCCCCCTCCCACCTCCCTCTCCAACCGATTCCTCTGGGTCTTCCCAGTGCACCAGGCCCGAGCATTTGTCTCATGCATCCAGCCTGGGCTGGTGATGTGTTTCACCCTAGATAATATACATGTTTTGATGGTGTTCTCTCGAAATATCCCACCCTCGCCTTCTCCCACAGAGTCCAAAATTCTGTTCTGTACATCTGTGTCTCTTTTTCTGTTTTACATATAGGGTTATCATTACCATCTTTCTAAATTCCATATATATGCATTAGTATACTGTAATGGTCTTTATCTTTCTGGCTTACTTCACTCTGTATAATGGGCTCCAGTTTCATCCATCTCATTAAAACTGATTCAAATGAATTCTTTTTAATGGCTGAGTAATATTCCATGGTGTATATGTACCACAGCTTCCTCATCCATTCGTCTGCTGATGGGCATCTAGGTTGCTTCCATGTCCTGGCTATTATAAACAGTGCTGCGATGAACATTGGGGTACAAGTGTCTCTTTCAGATCTGGTTTCCTTGGTGTGTATGCCCAGAAGTGGGATTGCTGGGTCATATGGCAGTTCTATTTCCAGATTTTTAAGAAATCTCCACACTGTTCTCCATAGTGGCTATACTAGTTTGCATTCCCACCAACAGTGTAAGAGGGTTCCCTTTTCTCCACACCCTCTCCAGCATTTACTGCTTGTAGACTTTTGGATAGCAGCCATCCTGACTGGCGTATAATGGTACCTCATTGTGATTTTGATTTGCATTTCTCTGATAATGAGTGATGTTGTGCATCTTTTCATGTGTTTGTTAGCCATCTGTATGTCTTCTTTGGAGAAATGTCTGTTTAGATCTTTGGCCCATTTTTTGATTGGGTCATTTATTTTTCTGGAGTTGAGCTGGAGGAGTTGCTTGTATATTTTTGAGATTAATCCTTTGTCTGTTGCTTCATTTGCTGTTATTTTCTCCCATTCTGAAGGCTGTCTTTTCACCTTGTTTATAGTTTCCTTTGTTGTACAAAAGCTTTTAAGTTTCATTAGGTCCCATTTGTTTATTTTTGCTTTTATTTCCAATATTCTGGGAAGTGGGTCATAGAGGATCCTGCTGTGATTTATGTCGGAGAGTGGTTTTGCCTATGTTCTCCTCTAGGAGTTTTATAGTTTCTGGTCTTACATTTAGATCTTTAATCCATTTTGAGTTTATTTTTGTGTATGGTGTTAGAAAGTGTTCTAGTTTCATTCTTTTACAGGTGGTTGACCAATTTTCCCAGCACCACTTGTTAAAGAGATTGTCTTTTTTCCGTTGTATATTCTTGCCTCCTTTGTCAAAGATAAGGTGTCCATAGGTTCGTGGATCTATCTCTGGGCTTTCTATTCTGTTCCATTGATCTATATTTCTGTCTTTGTGCCAGTACCATACTATCTTGATGACTGTGGCTTTGTAGTATAGTCTGAAGTCAGGCAGGTTGATTCCTCCAGTTCCATTCTTCTTTCTCGAGATTGGTTTGGCTATTCAAGGTTTTTTGTATTTCCATACAAATTGTGAAACTATTTGTTCTAGTTCTGTGAAAAATACTGTTGGTAGCTTGATAGGTATTGCATTGAATCTATAGATTGCTTTGGGTAGTATAGCCGTTTTGACAGTATTGATTCTTCCAATCCATGAACACAGTATGTTTCTCCATCTGTTTGTGTCCTCTTTGATTTCCTTCACCAGTGTTTTATAGTTTTCTATGTATAGGTCTTTCATTTCTTTGGATAGATATACTCCTAAGTATTTTATTCTTTTTGTTGCAATGGTGAATGGTATTGTTTCCTTAATTTCTCTTTCTGTTTTCTCATTGTTAGTGTATAGGAATACAAGGGATTTCTGTGTGTTAATTTTATATCCTGCAACTTTACTATATTCGTTGATTAGCTCTAGTAATTTTCTGGTAGAGTCTTTGGGGTTTTCTATGTAGAGGATCATGTCATCTGTGAACAGCGAGAGTTTCACTTCTTCTTTTCCTATCTGGATTCCTTTTACTTCTTTTTCTGCTCTGATTGCTGTGGCCAAGATTTCCAAAACTATGTTGAATAGTAGTGGTGAGACTGGGCACCCTTGTCTTGTTCCTGATTTCAGAGGAAATGCTTTCAATTTTTCACCATTGAGGGTGATGCTTGCTGTGGGTTTGTCATATATAGCTTTTATTATGTTGAGGTATGTTCCTTCTAATCCTGCTTTCTGGAGAGTTTTAATCATAAATAGATGTTGAATTTTGTCAAAGGCTTTTTCTGCATCTATTGAGATAATCATATGGTTTTTATCTTTCAATTTGTTAATGTGGTGTATTACATTGATTTATTTGCGGATATTAAAGAATCCTTGCATTCCTGGGATAGAGTCCACTTGGTCATGATGAGTGATTTTTTTAACATGTTGTTGGATTCTGTTTGCTAGACTTTTGTTAAGGATTTTTGCATCTATGTTCATCAGTGATATTGGCCTGTAGGTTTCTTTTTTTGAGGCATCTTTGTCTGGTTTTGGAATTAGGGTGATGGTGGCCTCATAGAATGAGTTTGGAAGTTTACCTTCTTCTGCAATTTTCTAGAAGAGTTTGAGTAAGATAGGTGTTAGCTCTTCTCTAAATTTTTGGTAGAATTCAGCTGTGAAGCCATCTAGTCCTGGGCTTTTGTTTCCTGGAAAATTTCTGATTACTGGACATTTCACCCCAAAACAATCAACTTCACCTTTTTCTCAAGTGCACACAGAACCTTCTCCAGAATAGATCACATCCTTGGCCATAAATCTAGCCTTGGTAAATTCAAAAAAATTGAAATCATTCCAGTCATCTTTTCTGACCACAGTGCAGTAAGATTAGATCTCAATTACAGGAAAAAAATTATTAAAAATTCAAACATATGGAGGCTAAATAACATGCTTCTGAATAACCAACAAATCATAGAAGAAATCAAAAAAGAAATAAAAATATGCATAGAAACGAATGAAAATGAAAACACAACAACCCAAAACCTATGGGACACTGTTAAAGCAGTGCTAAGCGGAAGGTTCATAGCATTACAGGCTTACCTCAAGAAACAAGAAAAAAAGTCAAATAACCTAACTCTATACCTAAAGCAACTAGAGAAGGAAGAAATGAAGAACCCCAGGGTTAGTAGAAGGAAAGAAATCTTAAAAATTAGGGCAGAAATAAATGCAAAAGAACCTAAAGAGACCATAGCAAAAATCAACAAAGCTAAAACTGGTTTTTTGAAAAAATAAACAAAATTGACAAACTGTTAGCAAGACTCATTAAGAAACAAAGGGAGAAGAACCAAATTAACAAAATCAGAAATGAAAATGGAGAGATCACGACAGACAACACTGAAATACAAAGGATCATAAGAGACTACTACCAGCAGCTCTATGCCAACAAAATGGACAACTTGGAAGAAATGGACAAATTCTTAGAAAAGTAAAACTTTCCAAAACTGAACCAGAAAGAAATAAAAGATCTTAACAGACCCATCACAAGCAAGGAAATCGAAACTGTAATCATATGTTTTCTTTTTCTTTTTTTTTAAGTCGACCAGCTTAGACTCTCACAAAATTTCAGGGCATTTAGTGCCAGATGAGTGGTCCAGCCTGGGTCAGGCTTCTCCGGATCCACAGCTTTGGCAGAAGGCAGGGTCATGAGCACACCCTGCGTGTGTTGGCGGCGGGTGGGAGGATGTGAGGAGAGAGACAGGGTTCAGAGAGAGAGGGCTGATGACCTGGGCACACTTTCCAGGACGTACCTCCCATACATACTATATTAAAATATTTAAAATTCAAGGAAAACATAAAGTAAGTTAGTCATAACAAATCTTAGATTTAGGCCATATGCTATGTCCCAGAATAATTAAATGTTGTTTCACAACATAACGTTTCCACTCTTTAACCACAATAAAATAAAAAGTGATACAACGGTAAATACTGTCCTTCAAGTAGACCTTAATGATTGGATTCTTTCAAGAAAGAAAGAGATTTTTTTTTTTAATTGACAAAAGTTCATGACATTCAGAGCTGGATTTGCTTAACTGAGTATTCAAGAATTCAATGACACTGTTACTTGAGCTCTTTGGAGCAGAAGCATCACATGTATAAATCTGACAACACAATTACATTTGTCTCAGTCTTATCTGAGGGAAAGGTCAGACAGCTGCTGAAAGGTTCAGTGATTCTAACTGATGGAACTAACGTTCATCTGTGTAAAAGTGGACATTTTGGAAATGCCCTGATCTTTGTTATGATGAATCAACTTAAAAGTCATTTACCAGTCTGTACTCTCTTTCCTGATTCTTCTACCGACTGCATCACCAAGTTACCCTGTTATAAGGATCTATACAACATCAATATAAAATAAATGACCCATACTTTTATTTTGGGGATGGGTTAGTCATTCTTACTTGGCATGAATTTTCTTTCTTTAAACAGACAATATCACCCACCCTAGCATCAGACACTTAGTCCAGTTCCACCTGTTTGGGTCATGCCACTTTGCTAAGGACTTCCTTCGTAGCTCAGTTGGTAAAGAATCTGCCTGTAATGCAGGAGACCCATGTTTGTTTCTTGGGCCAGGAAGATCCTCTGGAGAAGGAAATGGCAACCCACGCCAGTTTTTGCCTGGAGAATCCCATGGACAGAGGAGCCTGGCAGGCTGCAGTCGCAAGATTTGGATACAACTTAAGGACTCTCCAACCAGTCCATCCTAAAGGAGATCAGTCCTGGGTGTTCACTGGAAGGACTGATGCTGAAGCTGAAACTCCAATACTTTGGCCACCTCATGTGAAGAGTTGACTCATTGGAAAAGCCCCTGATGCTTGGAGGGATTGGGGGCAGGAGGAAAAGGGGATGACAGAGGATGAGATGGCTGGATGGCATCACCGACTCGATCGACATAAGTTTGAATAAACTCCGGGAGTTGATGATGGACAGGGAGGCCTGGCGTGCTGCAATTCATGGGGTCACAAAGAGTCGGACACGACTGAACGACTGAACGACTGAACTGAACTGAACTGAACTAGGGACTAAACCACCACCACCTAACTTAAAATAGAAAGGAGGAAAAAAAGCCTCTTGGACCATTTAAAAAAAAAAAACTCAGAACAAATTTACATAAGCAACAACTCAAAACAGGCTTCATACTTACAGATAGAAGCAGATGTACACAAAGATATGGAGTGCTGACAGGAAATAAAATCAGACACAAAAATCTGCAAGTACCAAATATTTTTATACTTTCCTGCTTTAGGCCAATCAATACTAATCCCCCAAGGCTAATTTGGTCCAGATAGAATCTTACTTGGAAGCCTCAGAAAAACATCTGAAAACCTTCCCAGGAACACTAGGCATGTTGTTTTTCACATAGAAGAGTTTCCATTGTATCACTGCGTACCTTTGGTCTTTAACTATTTATCTTTTGTCTTTCACACTTTCTGACATCTTAATGGGAGATTTAAGTGAGGCGATCACATTTTCCCGTGATGACTATGCACTTAGCACTTTGTATATAGTGTCTTATGTAATCTTTATAACTTTGCTGTATGCATGAAGAAACTGAGGCACTGGGATTGTTGTCACTTGCCCAAGTTATCCCTTTAACATATAAAAACGTATACATATGATTAATCTGTACCCACACTCTCTCTGCCATATGAAGTTGAAGAAGGGGATTTAGCTAGTGGATAAGTATCATTGTGTGAAATATGTTTGATATGATTTCAGTGTTGTTTCTGTAATAAATGATAATTAAACATAAGTACTCTCATGGAAAAAGAACACTAGAAGGCAGACTATTTAAGTTCTAGATTTGACTTCCATACACAACTAGCTGTGATTTGGGACCAAGAGTAACACTTCTAGGCCTCAGATTCCTTCTGTCTGGAAAGGAAGATTCAAGAAGGTAAATAGCTGTCATCTCTGCTACTGTTATAGTCCCAATGCTTAGATGGGCCTTTGAAATTTAGCATGCTCTCAATAATGTTTATCAAGTAAATGAATGAAAAAGAGAGTATAAATTGAGAAAGAAAAATGGCCATAAAACCTAGCCCATCACAGTACATTTTTCTCTGTGCAAAGATTCTTTGTTTACTTATCTGAACTGAAACCTGGGGCTGTGGTCACGTCTCCCCATTCCCTGGAACGGTGTCTGATTCTACCACCTGATCAGTTCTCAACAAGTAAAAAAATTGTTTAAAAGTCTGGAGCAAAGGACCGTTTGCTTCATCATCCTCACGGAACTGTTCACATGGAAAGTAGGTTTGAATATCAGCGTGGGTTTCTTCAAGCATGCATTTACAGAACAATGACAGTTGATTATGACTGAGAGTAAATCAAAACAAATGAAGCAAAATATAAAGTAACACAAATATACTAGGTATTTCCTAATGTTTTCAGACTTTGGGGATACCCTGAATGTCTTGTATGGGAAAAAAAATGAATGTGTGAACTAATTGAAAAATCAAGTCAGTTGCTTGTATATTTTTGAGAATAATCCTTTGTCTGTTGCTTCGTTTGCTATTATTTTCTCCCAATCTGAGGGCTGTCTTTTCACCTTGCTTATAGTTTCCTTTGTTGTGCAAAAGCTTTTAAGTTTCATTAGGTCCCATTTGTTTACTTTTGCTTTTATTTCTGAAATTCTGGGATGTGGGTCATAGAGGATCCTGCTGTGATTTATGTCGGAGAGTGTTTTGCCTATGTTCTCCTCTAGGAGTTTTATAGTTTCTGGTCTTACATTTAGATCTTTAATCCATTTTGAGTTTATTTTTGTTTATGGTGTTAGAAAGTGTTCTAGTTTCATTCTTTTACAGGTGGCTGACCAGTTTTCCCAGCACCACTTGTTAAAGAGGTTATCTTTTTTCCATTGTATATCCTTGCCTCCTTTGTCGAAGATAAGGTGACCATAGGCTCATGGATTTATCTCTGGGCTTTCTATTCTGTTCCATTGATCTATATTTCTGTCTTTGTGCCAGTACCATACTGTCTTGATGACTGTGGCTTTGTAGTAGAGTCTGAAGTCAGGCAGATTGATTCCTCCAGTTCCATTCTTCTTTCTCAGGATTACTTTGGCTATTTGAGGTTTTTTGTATTTCCATACAAATTGTGAAATTATTTGTTCTAGTTCTGTGAAAAATACCGTTCAAAAATATACAAGCAACTCCTCCAGCTCAACTCCAGAAAAATAAATAACCCAATCAAAAAATGGGCCAAAGAACTCAACAGACATTTCTCCAAAGAAGACATACAGATGGCTAACAAACACATGAAAAGATGCTCAACATCACTCATTATCAGAGAAATGCAAATCAAAACCACAATGAGGTACCATTATACGCCAGTCAGGATGGCTGCTATCCAAAAGTCTACAAGCAATAAATGCTGGAGAGGGTGTGGAGAAAAGGGAACCCTCTTACACTGTTGGTGGGAATGCAAATTAGTACAGCCACTATGGAAAACAGTGTGGAGATTTCTTAAAAAGCTGGAAATAGAACTGCCATATGACCCAGCAATCCCACTTCTGGGCATACACACCAAGGAAACCAGATCTGAAAGAGACACGTGCACCCCAATGTTCATCGCAGCACTGTTTATAATAGCCAGGACATGGAAGCAACCCAGATGCCCATCAGCAGACGAATGGATAAGGAAGCTGTGGTACATATACACCATGGAATATTACTCAGCCATTAAAAAGAATTCATTTGAATCAGTTCTAACGAGATGGATGAAACTGGAGCCCATTATACAGAACGAAGTAAGCCAGAAAGATAAAGACCATTACAGTATACTAACACATATATATGGACTTTAGAAAGATGGTAATGATAACCCTATATGCAAAACAGAAAAAGAGACTCAGATGTATAGAACAGACTTGTGGACTCTGGGAGAAGGCGAGGGTGGGATGTTTCAAGAGAACAGCATTGAAACATGTATATTATCTAGGGTGAAACAGATAACCAGCCCAGGTTGGGTACATGAGACAAGTGCTCAGGCCTGGTGCACTGGGAAGACCCAGAGGGATCGGGTGGAGAGGGAGGTGGGAGGGGGGACTGGGATGGGGAATACATGTAAATCCATGGCTAATTCATTTCAATGTATGACAAAAACTACTGTAATGATGTAAAGTAATTAGCCTCCAACTAATAAAAATAAATGGGAAAAAAAAAAATCAAGTCAGAACTTGAATCCGTGAGTAGATCCCGGCCCTTGTTGGTCAGTAACTCTTGATGTCTCAGCCATGTGAGTATGTGTCCTGAGCCGTCAGACCTGCTCATTTTACGTTCTCTTTTCTCCTTAGTCTGTGAATTTCTGGTACGTGCTGGTGATGAATGATGAACACACCGAAAGGCGCTATCTGCTCTTCCTCCTCCTGAGCTGGGGACTCCCAGCTTTAGTGGTGATCCTCCTCATAGTTGTTTTGAGAGCAGTCTATCATCAGAGCATGCCGCAGACCTATGGACTCATCCACGGTGACCTGTAAGTACATCCAGGGAGCGCCCACTGCCTCCTCAGCCCTAGTGTACCCTGGCAACTCTGCTGGTAGATGGTGGGAGCCGCTGACTCGGGGTTCTGACCAAAGAAGCACCACGAAGACCTTTGTCTTCCTGCCACACCGTCTAAATCTCTCCGTCCTCTAATTCTCTCTTTAAATAAAGAACCGGTGTCTCTTCAGTCCCTTTGATAGACACCGTTTTTCTCAGGTGGGTTGATGTATCAAATAGTTCATAGCCATTTATATTGAGACCTTGCCATAGTTTAGTTTGTTAGATTGTAACAAACTAAAAATACCTAGTGAAATCAGGGAACTATGAAAGTTTTGATCAAGAATGTGATCAGTGGAAACTTTTGAGTGTGGCACAGTTATCTAAGGAGTCTGATGCTTTTGGGAAAGGGAGCAGAGTTTGGCAGGTACCTTCATTCATAAGATGCCTAAATACAAAAAGGCTGTCAGAGTGAATAGAGAGTGGCTACAAGAGAACATGGGAAGGAGCCATGGTCAACTAGGTCTTTCTGATAGATTCTTGTTAAAGTTCACTGTAGTCTTGAAATCTAACAGATCTTTATACATACATGTATATGTGTGTCTTAATCCTGATTTTGGTATCTTACAACTTTGAGGACCACTCAACCCCTTCAAAAACCTTTGGAATAATAAAGGTTAATCAACTCCCTTGGTGTAATGAGGATTCAGGGGAAAAAGTAACATTTGTTAAGTGAGGAAGAATAGCCTGGTTGTAATCTTATGAGGACAATAGTACCTCTTTATCTCATAGGTTATACTGAAGAAAATAATTAGGTAATAGATGTGAAAAATCTTTTAAAATAAAAGCACTATATTAAGCAGAAATTATTTTAATGTCATTATTGCCTATGATCAGTTATATTCATCCATTATATACTTAATCAATGCTTGTAATCCATGTTGCAGATACACTTCACACATGGGTAGTCACACACTAATATCCCACACCCCGTTTGACCAAAGGATATTAACTATGTAATACAAACACACCTATTGAGATACCATCTATAGTAATTTTGTCTTTTTATTTAAATTCAGGAAGATTCCCTCATGCTCATTAATTTGTAGTATTATAACAATTTATTAAAATATAGTATTATATTCTATCCATATAAAATTCTTAAAGCCTGATCTTCTAGAAAGGAGTAGTTGTGTCTTTTTCCAATTATATAAGACATTTAAAATTTTTTTATTGGAGGGACTCCCCTGGGGGTCCAGTGGCTGAGACTTCATGCTCCTGATGCAGAGGACCTGGGTTTGATCCCTGGTCAGGGAAGTAGATCCCACCTGTCCAAACTAAGAGTTCACATGTTGCAGCTAAAGGTCCCACATGCCTCAAGTAAGACCCAGCACAGCCAAATATATAAATAAATGTTTTTAAAAAGTAAAATAAATTTTATTGGAATATAGTTGATTTGCCATGTTGTATTAGTTTCAGGTGTGGAGCCAAGTGAATCAGTTATACATATACATATATCCCCTCTTTTTTTTTTTAATTCTTTTCCTGGATAAACCTTTACAGAGTATTGAGTAGAGTTTCCTGTTCTGTCCAGCAGGTTCTTATTAGTTATCTATTTTATATATAGTAGTTTGTATATATCAGTTCCAGTCTCTCAGTTTATCCCTCCCCTCCCCCATCCCCTTGTGACCATAAATTTGTTTTCTACATCTGTGACTCTCCTTCTGTTTTGTAAATAAGTTCATTATGATCTTTACTACTCCTGACATTAATTTAAATCTTGGACTGCCAGGATTAATTTCAGAAAGTTCTGCATCTTTCTTTGTCAAATAACCATGAGACAAGTCCTGGTGGCCAGTAGCATCTCTTTCATGAGCTCCCTTCAAGACAGGAGTTATTGGTGGCAGTCTTAGCATCACATGTGTATACACCCAGCCTGGATAAATGGGACCCAATGCAAGTGATGTTAATCAGAAGAAACTCCCTCTTGATGCTTCTAAAAGGATTTTTAAAGAGAGAAATAAACTGTTTATACAAGAATGTCCAAATCAACCGAGTCTTAAAATATTTGCCTCTGAGGCCTTTGGAGAAAGTTCTTTATTACGAACTCAGCTATAATAAGTGAAATGTAAGATATATTAATCTTTCACCCAATCTTAATATTATAGGACTATTGAAACTTTGGTTAGTATAGATTATTTTGCTGCTTCATTCACATATAATGTTCATGTGAATTTATTCCAGATTTTTAAAAAATTTGTGTTTTTAATATTACTTTAATCTCAATGTAAGAAAGAATAATTACTATGTTATTTTTGTAAAACATTTATGTAAAATATTTCATGCTTATATAATCATTTAAAAACATGCCTTTCCTCTGGGGATGATAGCATTGTGGTTGTAAAATAGTAGGACATCTGTTGTGCAGTAGTTGTTTGTAGTAATAAAACTTTTTTAGTTAAGAATTTTCCCTAAGTAGATCTCTAATGCATTAATATATTCAAGTTCTTACAATGCTTTTGTCAAACTTTGGAGCCAAGATTTAGATACTTACATAAAACCAGGAAGTGATCTCTCTTGTCCTATTAGCTGAAAAAGTTTACAAGTTTGGTGTTATTTCTTCTGTATTATTTTTGAAGAAGTCACACATGAAGCCAGCTAGGCCTCGTGTTTTCTTTGCAGGAAGACTTTTAATTACAGATTCATTTTCTTTTAAACATATAGAACTATTCATATTTTTCGTATGCAGTTCCTTCTGTGTCAATTTGATAAATTGTCTTTTTTTTCTAGGAATATTTCTATTTCATCTACCTATTCAAATTTTTTAGTGTTTGTAGGAACGAATCTATTTTTCATTCTTGATATTAATAATTAGTATCTTCTCTCATTTTTTATCTCTAGATCAGTCTTGCTGTGAATATTGTTGTTTTTTCCCAAATTCGACTTTTGACTTCTTGATATTCTCAATTGTGCATTTATTTTCAATTTCATTGCTCATTTTCTTAATTTATTTTTATTTTTAGGTTTCATCTCATTTTTCTTTTTTTATTTATTCTTTTTATCTTATTTGCTTTGTTTACTATGTGTTGCTGCCAAGTTGCTTCAGTCGTGTCCAACTCTGTGTGACTCCATAGACGGCAGCCCACCAGGCTCTGCCGTCCCTGGGATTCTCCAGGCAAGAACACTGGAGTGGGTTGCCATTTCCTTCTCCAATGCATGAAAGTGAAAAGGGAAAGTGAAGTCGCTCAGTCATGTCCGACTCCCAGCGACCCCATGGACTGCAGCCTACCAGGCTCCTCCGTCCATGGGATTTTCCAGGCAAGAGTACTGGAGTGGGTTGCCACTGCCTTCTCCTACTATGTGTTAGGTACTATGTATTTATTTTATTTATTTAAAAGAAATTTCCCCAGATTTATGGAGATATAATTCACATATATAATTTTATAAGTTTAAGGTATCCAATGTGATGATTTGATACTCACATCTGTTGTGAATTATCACAATAAGATTGGTTAACACTTCCATTACCTCACATAATTACTGTGTGTGTGTGTGTGTGTGTGTGTGTGTGTGTGTGTGGTAAGAACATTTAAGATTTCTTTTCTTAACAACTTGCAAGTACATAATACATTATCGTTGAATGTAGCCACCATGCTATACATTGGATCCCTAGAACTTATTTATAGCTAGCAGTTTGTGCCTTTTGACCATCTCTCCACTTTTCCCATCCTTGGGTCACAGCAGCCACCATTCTAATTTCTGTTTCTATGAGTTCAACTTTTTTAACATTCCTCATATAAATAAGGTTTATAATATCTATCTTCCTCTGTCTAAATTATTTCACCTAGCATAATGCCCTCAAGATCTATCCATGTTGTTGCACATGGCAGGGTTTCCTTTCTTGTGACCAAATAGTAATGTAGTGTATTGTATATATTGCAATATATATCTCACATGTTTACCCATTCATTCATAGATTCTTAGGTTGTTTCTATATCTTTGCTACTGTGAATAACACTGCTATGAACATGGGGGTGCAGATATCTCTTCACAGTCCTGATTTCATTCCCTCTGTGTACATACCCAGAGGTGGGATTGGATCTTATAATAGTTCTATTTTTAACTTTTTGAGGAACCTCCATACTGTTTTCTATAGTGATTGCAACAATTTGTATTCCCACCAAGAGTTTGTGATCTTTATTATTTCCTTCCTTCTGCTAACTTTGGGCTTCTAGTTCCTTGAGGTTTAAAGTTAGATTGTTTGTTTGAGATCTTTCTTTTTTCTTCATATAGGTTTTTATCACTATAAACTTTATCTTAGAATTGCTTTTGCAGCATCCCATGAGTTTGGTATATTGTTTTCCATTTTACAGATTTTTTAAAAAAATTTCCCTTTTGATTTCTTCTTTGACTCATTGGTTACTTAGGAGTGTGTTGTTTAATTTCCACATATTTGTGAATTTTCCAATTTTATTCCTAGTAGTAATTGATTTCTACTATAGTTTCATACTATTGTGGTTAGCAAAGATACTTGAAATGATTTGAGTATTTTTAAATCTGTTGACTGATTTCGTGGTCTAACCTATGATCTATCCTGGAAAATGTTCTATATGCACTTGAGAAGAGTAGATATTCTACTGTTGTTGGATAGCATGTTCTATATGCCTTTTAGGTCCATTTGGTCTAAAGAATAGCTCAAGTCCAACATTCCCTTACTGATTATTTGACTGGGTGATATATTCATTGTTGAAAGTGGAATGTTGAAGTCCCCTACTATTACTGTATTTTTTGTCCACTTCTCCTTTTAGATTGGTTAGTATTTGCTTAGTATATTGGGGTTCTCTGATGTTGGGTACGTATATTTGTGATTGTTGTATCCTCTTGATTAATTGACCCTTTATCATTGTATTATGACTGTCTTTATCTCTTGCTGCACCTTTTGAGTTAGTCTAGTTGTATGATTTAAGTATAGCTACCCCTACTCACTGTCAGTTTCATCCCTTCACTTAAGCCCTGTGTGTCCATAAAGGTGAAGTGAATCTCTTGTAGGCAGCATATATTTGGGTCTTTTTAAAAAAAAAATCTACCCATCATTTTGTGCCTTTATATTGGAGAATTTAATCTATTTACATTTAGAGTAGGGGAAATCCCTGGTGGCTTAGAGAGTAAAGCATCTGCCTGCAATGCAGGAGACCCAGGTTTGATCCGAGACCCAGGTTTGATCCCTGGGTTGGGAAGATCCCGTGGAGAAGGAAATGGCAACCCACTCCAGTACTCTTGCCTGAAAAATCCCTTGGATGGAGCCTGGTAGGCTACAGTCCATGGAGTCGCAAAGAGTTGGACATGACTGAGCAACTTCACTTCACTTCATGTTTAGAGTAATTATTGATAAGGACTTACTGATTCATCTTACTGTTTTCTGGCTATTTTATTGTTCCTTTGTTCTTTCCCACTTCTCTTGCTAATCTTCCTTTTTGAATTGGTGATTTTCCTTAGTGATAAATTTTAATTTCCTTCTCTTTATCCTTTATGAGTCTACTGTAGATTTTGCCTCATGGTTACCATGAAGCTTACATAAAATATCTTACTGATATAATGTTAAATGTTATACTAATAACCACTTCATTTACATATAAAAACTGCTTTTACTTCCTCCTTTTACTTTTTGGGGTCACACTTTACATCTCTTTATATTGTGTATTATTAACAAATTAATGGAGTACAGTTATTTTTAACACTTCTGTCCTTTAACCTTTTAAATAGAGTTACATGGTCAACACATTGCCTAATTACTGTATCAGAACATTCTGAATTTGACTGTATGCTTACCTTTACCAGTATGTTGTATATTTTCATGTGAGTAATTAGTGTCCTTTCTTTTCAGCTTAAAGAACTCCTTTCAGCTTTTCTTGTAAGGTGAGCCTGGTAATGATGAATTCCTTTGGTCTGTCTTTTGTAACTGACAGCTTTGCCAAGTAGGGTATTATTGGTTGGTAGGTTTCTCTTTCAGCACTGTGAATATATCATTCCACTCTCTCCTGGGATATCTCTAAGGTCTCTGCTGAGAAATCCACAGATGGCATTATGGAGATTCCCTTGTAGGTTACAAACTTTTTCTCTCTTGCTGCTTTAAGATTCTTTCTTTGTCTTTGATTTTTGATAGTTTTATTATGTGTTTTTTTGGAGAAGGTCTATATAAGTGTAGTTTGGGGACATCTATTATTTGTCCCCAAATAATATTGTCCCCATCTATTATTTACTCAGAAGTCCAATGAACATCTTTACCAGATGACACATGACTATCTTATATTCAGCAAGGTTAAAATTAATCTCTTAAGTATGTGCTTTGACCTACAGTCTGTCTGAAAAGTCCACCGTCTTCCAAGGTTCTCAAGCTGTGAACTTGAGAGTTTTTCTACTTTTTTCCCCCTTACATTTCACATCCTATTAATCACAACTTGTTTCCTCACCCAACTCTTAAATGTTTTCCTAATCTACTTCATCATTTTCATTTATTTCATCACCATCTCTTCAGTTCATCTGTGTCATCTTTGTCTAGTCTGTTGGATTACCTTTTAACTTGTGTCCTTATCTCTAATTTCTTCCTTTTATAACCCATCCACTAAATTTTGAAATATGGAAATGATTATATAACTCTGATGCTTAAAATTCAAGTTACTTTTCATCACCTCAAGGTCATGGATGTTGGGTTATCCACAGTTGACTCTAAATTACTAAACCAGCTTCTTTTAGCACCCTTCCCATCCATCCTTTCTGGTTACCCTTTGTAACTAAGTTACTTGTTATTTCCCATGGTCTTTTATGCCTGTGAAGTGAAAGTTGCTCAGTCCTGTCCGACTCTTTGTGACCCTATGGACTATACAGTCTTGGACTTCTCCAGGCCAGTATACTGGAGTGGGTAGCCTTTTCCTTCTTCAGAGGATCTTCCAAACTCAGGGATTGAACCCAGGTCTCCCACATTGCAGGCAGATTTATGCCTGTACCTTTAACTATATCTTCTATATCTCAAATGCTTTCCTTATGTCCGCCCCCCAAATACCTGCTTTTCCCTCTAAACACCAGCTTAAATATCAGCTGTTTGAAGTATCTATTTTCAGATTAAAGCACTACCTCATATATACTCTGGGTAGACTCAGAACTTTTCATAAATCCTGTGATTGTACCAATCATACTATGTTATGAATATTTGATGAAGTGTTATCTATGCAAATTGAAGTTCAACCTGGAGGTCAGTGATTACTTCCAGAATATATGGTAAAAACAATAAATTTATGAAGAATGTAGGGTTTAACTTTTCCCCTGATGGAAGTAACTGAACCAGAAAAAAGAAAAGCCTTAACAACTGAAGTAAGTGTATACAAATGTGGGTTTTGAGAAAACTTTCATGCTTTCTCTGTGAAATAATATATGTATAATAAAATTTTGCACAGTAAAATTATTAGCAAAATGTATCTAAAATACTTGTGTGTGTGTGTTAGTCTCTCAGTCATGTCCGACTCTTTGTGACCCCATAGACTGTAGACCCCTGGGCTCCTCTGTCCATGGAATACTCCAGGTAAAAATGCTGGAGTGGGTTGCCATGCCCTTCTCCAAGGGATCTTCCCGACCAATGGATCGAACCCAGGTCTACATTGCTGGCAGATTCTTTACCATCTGAGCCACCTGGGAATCCCTGTTCTAAAATATCTGGAAGTCACCAGATGATACTGATGTCTCAACATCTTAAATACTGTGTGAGACTTGTCGTATCTTATAAGGAAAAAGTTTTCTTATACATGTATGATAGATAAAATTCTAATTCATCAATACCATTGGATTTTTGAATCTGGACAAAGATTTTTAAGAGCCTATAAAATATTAAATTTACTTTTGTCTATGAAATAGAGCACCCAGTATAAACTTGTTACTGCTTCTTTGTCACTGATTCAGGTAATCCTATGAATCTATGAAAAATTATACTATACTCAAAGTTAACAAAAGAAGACTTCTGTACTTTAAAGATGTTTTTTTAAAAGACATTTTCATAACTTTTTGAAAATTGTGCTAGAAACTCTTCTAATTGTTTTTTAATCTTATAATTGAACAGTGCTTAACTAAAGTAAGTGAAATCTATCCTTGATTGATTTCCATTAGTTACCAGATATAAGTCTATTGAGAATACTCAGAGGTAGTCCCTACTGAGTGATTTATATTTAGTGTCTTTGAAGTAGCCACCTATTTTTCTTAGATTGGCTTCTCAGCTGCTTTAGGGAAAGGAAAAAATCTGAAGAAGAATCTCTACCTTTATCATACCAAGGGCAGAGGAAAGAGAGTCTAGCACTGAGTCAGGAGCCAGGATGGAAGTCAAGGGAACATGGGCCTGAGAAGTTGTCCCTAAAGACATAATTTGCTATTAATCTGGGGCCAAAGTTATGTGACTGTGGAAGGGTAGAATGACTGAGACTGAGTTGCCAGAGGGGAAGACTTACTTATCTAAATACTTACTTATCTCAATATCTCAATATTCCTACCTCTGAGCTCTAAGACCCTGATAGATTGATAAATGTCAACAACAGTAAAAGTGATTTAACGGTAAGAGGTTGTTTTGTACTTCCCAATCACTTGCATTTTTCTCTTTCTTGCTAAGTTGTATTAATTCAAACCTAAAGAAAAATCAGCAAATTACTTATTGAGTAGCTATTAATATTATGTGCTAAAGTGTAACTGAATTATCTTCTATTTAAGCCAAGTGTTTGCTTGTGATTAAAAAAATATGCCTAACAATTTAAAAATCGATTGCTTTTTTTTTTTTTAGTTTTTCAGTATTTTAGTTTCTTAGTATGTTTGGTATCATGTTTTATTTTTAATATTCTTAGCAAATCTTAATTATAACCTATTCTGATTATCCTGCTCCTGAACTGGATTACCTGTTTTATAAATAACGCAATCCTCTGAAAACAATCTTAATTTTGCTAGCTATATTAGGAGAAATCTTGTTAACAGGGAGGACAAATCTGTGTACTCTAAATTAGAACTAAATAGAAGTAATGGTGCTGTATGGGGCGTATGATATTATGTGAGAGTCTTTATTTTTATTGAAGTACTTAAAAAGAGAATCATTAAAAAAAAATTTGTGAATGTGGGAAGCCTATTTACCTGTCATCTTAGAGAAAGTTGGAGAAAATCATCTGAGGATTAGAGAAAATTGGTGTAAGTCTGTGGAAGAGAGATGTTGTCAGGATCTCTTTATGGATTTTCTCAGGCGGTGGTATATTATTGCACATGGGTGTGTGTGTCCACACACAGAGAGAAATGCATGAATAGAAATAGCAGCATTCTACTAGCATTTTTCATTTATTCAGAACTCCAAAATAAAGAAATATTGAGTGTATGCTTCCCCACAAGGTCTTGGAATCATGGAACCAAGGGGTTGGAAAATCTCCAGCTTGCCTTAATAAACTTCCAGTCATGTCCTCAAAAGCATATCATGATTCAGGCTCCTGTTCAAAGACTCATTAACTTCTTGAACTTCTTATTCTAAACATACTCAGTTTATCTGACCTTTTATAGCTGCTGATTATACAACTCATTCTACCACTGTTACCTCATTCTCTTAGCTCCTGTTAGCTTTAGCTCCCCTAACGCCAGAGTCAGCTTTCCTGCCTATTGCTGAGAAATAGTCTACGAGAAAAATTCCAACTGGTGCTTTGTCTTACATCTCTCATGGCTTCTCTTAAGTCCCTGGATTCTCTTCTTCACAGAGAAAGGGGAATGTAGCTGAAAACGGAACTTGATAAAGCATTGCTTCCAGTGTCCATTCAATCCTTGAGTTATCTTTACAGCATCACTGACAAATGTTCATTCACTTTATATTTGAGCTGCTCTGTGAGAAGGCAAGTATTTCCTCTCAGGGCTTTTCACACAGAGTAGAAATCTTTTAGATTCTGGCTCAAAAATCTAATTGCCGGACGCACACCAAAATAACCCTAAACATTTCATATTAATAATCTTCCAGTTTGTCCCTATTCTTTTGCTTCTAAGCTAAACATTTCCTATTTGTTCAAATATTTTCACATAAAGCATGCTTCTTTGTGTCTTTTCATTATCTTAGTAGCTCTCCTCTGTACTTGTTCTATCTATCTGTATCAGTCTTCTACATTTTATTTTTGAAAGAATTTTAAACACAGACAAGTTGAAAAAAATAAGTTCACATATACCCTTCACTCAAGGACATATGTATACCTACTTATATAACCATAGTACAATGTTCAAAACCAGGAAATTAACTATGAGAAAACGCCCTTAACAACATTGCAAACATTCTTCAGATTTTACCAGTTTTCGGCATCTTTGAAGACAAGCGTGTGGTTTTATTAGTGTATCTCAATATACTAACATGATCTATGATATTTATTAGATGGCGCATACCTACCATTCATGGAAGACCTCCATCTTGGTCATTAATGTGGAGTTGGATTCTCTTTGTTTTTCATTTAGTATTATTTTATCACTGTTCATGAGTGATGCTGATCTATTGTTTTTTTTCCCCTTTGCACTGCCTTTATTTGGTTTAGGTAACAATGTCTGTGAATATGTGTCACACATAAGGTAATAATTACATGTGATTATTAGCCAAGCCTGGCTAAATATTATTGACCTCATGAATTCCTGAAGGTCAGCTTATCATTTTACTACCTCCAGTTATTCTGAAACTGTTATTTCAATTATTTCTGTCCTTTTGTTTTGCATCTTTGACATTAGAATTGCAAATAATACATTCTCTAATATTTATGAAATTAAACTTTTATCAACCTAAGGTAGGATTAGGTTTGTTTTGCTTTCTTTTTTTGTCATAAATGAGAAAAAAAATGCCTCTAAAGCTTGCAGTTTTCTATGTATGATACTCTCTCATTTAGGCTGATGTAACAGAATACCATTGACTCCTGATGACTTGGAGAAGGAAATGACAACCCATTCCAGTATTCTTGCCTGGAGAATCCCATGGACAGAGAAGCCTGGTGGGCTAAAGTCCATGGGGTCACAAAGAGGCGGACATGACTGAAGCGACTTAGCACACACAAGTGACTAAAGCAAGACATTTATTTCTCACAGTTCTGGAGGCTGCAATTCCCAATCAGAGTGCCAGCAGGGTCAGGTTCTTGGTGAGGGCCATCTCACTGGGCTTACCCTCACATGGCCTTAGTGCATGTGGAGAGAAATTCTGTGTGTCCTCCTTATCTTTATAAGCGCTTTAATCCCATCACAAAGCACCACTCTATGACCTAATCTAATAGTAATTATTTCCCTAAGGTGCCACTTCCAAATACATCACATTGGGAGATACAGTTTCAACATATGAATTTGGGGGAAGGAGAGACACAGGCATTCAGTCTAAAGCTGGTCTTTTTATAGTTTATCTAAATGTAAATACAACCTGAAGTGAAAGATTAAGTATCTATTTAGTTCCTAGAACTACTTTTAGGGAAGATCACAAGTTGTGAAAAATAATAGAACATTAACTTCATCTATGTTGAAAGATGAAGAAATGTTTTCTTCTATATTCAGAAGCAATTAGATTTATTCTAATATTATTCTCAGAGTTCAGTTCAGTTCAGTCACTCAGTCATGTCCGACTCTTGTGACCCCATGGACTGCAGCATGCCAGGCCTCCCTGTCCATCACCAACTCCTGGAGTCCACCCAAACTCATGTCCATTGAGTCGGTCATGCCATCCAACCATCTCATCCTCTGTTGTCCCCTTCTTCTCTTGCCTTCAATCTTTCCCAGCACCAGGGTCTTTTCAAGTGAGTCAGCTCTTCACATCAGGTGGCCAAAGTATTGGAGTTTCAGCTTCAACATCAGTCCTTCCAATGAACATTCAGGACTGATCTCCTTTAGGATGGACTGGTTGGATCTCCTTGCAGTCCAAGGAGATTTGGACTGCAAATCTCTTTGCAAGAGACTCTTCTCCAACACCACAGTTCAAAAGCATCAATTCTTCGGCACTCAGCTTTCTTTATAGTCCAACTCTCACATCCATACATGACTACTGAAGAAACCATAGCCTTGACTAGACAGACCTTTGTTGGCAAAGTAATGTCTCTGCTTTTTAATATGCTGTCTAGCTTAGTCATAACTTTTCTTCCAAGGAGTAAGCGTCTTTTTGTTTCATGGCTGCAATCACCATCTGCAGTGATTTTGGAGCCCACAAAAATAAAGTCAGCAACTGTTTCCACTGTTTCTCCATTCTCAGAGTAGTGTCAAATAAATATTTTTATTTATGATTATTTCAGGAGTATCAATAATATCTTTTCCAAGTCTCAATACTCATTATAATAACAATATAATAATAGATAACCTCACCTATAACTTCATATGAAAGATATTGGTACATATTTTTCTACCTTTTTCTGTGTATATTCTAATACTTGTATATGCACTTGGTCATACACACATACATGCACACTTGAAACAAAAACAGAAATGTTCTATTTTGCAATCTACTTTTTTCAAGTATTTCTTTTTTTAAAAGTATTTTATTATTCTTACTGTTATTTTATTTATTTTTATCTTCTGGTCCTGCTGCCTGGCGTGTGGAATCTTAGTTTCCCAACCAGGGATCAAACCTGTACCCTCTGTATTGAAAGCACAACCTTAACATCTCGACCAGCAGGGAAGTTCCATGCAGTCTCATTTTTATTTATGGGACAATTTTGTATATCAGTATATATCAATCACATTTTGTACTACAATATTATATTTATTTTACCAACCTTCTGTTGGTAGACTTTTCCATTTTTTCTTTGTAACATAGTTGTAATGAACTTCCCTATATCTTTGTATACTTGTGTTATTGTTTGCCATAGGATGCATTTTGAGCAGTGGGATGACTCATTCAAAGAAGACATAAAATTTTGTACTTTAAAAGATAGTACTAAAGTGTTTTCCAAAACTGACACACACAAAATGTGACCGAGCCTGTTACAGCACGATCTTGACCACTCTGGGCATTATAAAATATTTCTCAGTACTTGCCAGCATGAGATATATATGTTTATATATACATGTAAGGATAGATATGTTTTATATGTTTATACACATAGATGTTTTTATCTATCTATTCACCACTCAACAGCCTCTGGTGCTTTAGCTTAGTCATTTGGTTATGTCTGACTTGTTGCAACTCATTGAGTTTCAGGCTCCTCTCTCCATGGGATTTTTCAGACAAGAATACTGGAATGGGTTGCCATTTCCTTCTCCAGGGGACCTTCCCAACCCAGGGATTGAACCTGGGTCTCCTGTATTGCACACGGATTCGTTACCAAGTGAGCCGCTAGGGAAGTACTCACACAATAAACTTTAATAGCTTCATTTATTATGTATCAGACATTATACTAAGTACATGTGTACATTTATATATCATTTATATATTTATTTACCATTTTATTTCTTTTGTGACTTGCTTGTTCATCTTTCTCCATTAATTTTTCTGATTGTTCATCTTTTCTAGTAATTTGAAGAGATTTTTTTTTTGGTCTTGTTTTCTTTTTCAGTTGTTTTGGAGGTGAGGTGCACTAGATTAGGCCTATTAGCTTTTGTCTTCCTTGAATTTTTATTTCTCTATTAACACATCTATCTGTTTGTAAGGAAAATTTCCATTTTAATGTGTGAGATAAGCTTTTGTGAGATATCAGCCTATTTCAGAGAATTATTTTAAGTGTTTTGTGTGCTAATTAAATTTTCCAAGTACAATAATAGTACAGTTAACATGGTGGGGCATTTAAAGTGATTTATTCAGAGTCACAGTGGTGAAAACGTGTTGCCACAAGGCTCTCAGTCTATGTTCCTCCTAATTTATTAACTAGAGGCAGAATCAGGAAGAATAATGATTACTTTTTAATACAGAAGTGCTAGAAATTTAGGCATCTGAAATGTCAAACTGAATAAAGCGTTAGGAAAGAGGTGGTTGTAAAACTGCAGGAGATGGAGTTGTAATGAGAGATGCTTGTGAATTGCATTTCATTTTGCTTATTTCCTTTAAAAATTTTACGTATAAAATGGAAGAGTTGATCAGCTTTCATTTTCAGATGCTCTGTGTTACAAGGTATCTTAAAATGTATCAAAAACTCTCATTTGGAAAACTAAGAAAGCTCATACAACCACAAATGGTCAAGCCTGTGTTAGTTCAAGAAACAAATCAATTATTTATAGAGGAAGTTTTGTTGACGTCTCTAATGAAAAAGGAAATGCCCACAAATACAAACAATTTGTCCAACAGGATATTTAGTGACTAAAGGAAACTATTCCTGGCTCAAGAGAATATTTTGACAGTTGATTTGGGGGTGGTATTTTCTAGCTTTTAGCTTTTCAAGAGCAAGGAATCTGCTTGTTATTTTTTCCCTTAAAATAATCTTTTTTATTGTAAAATTAATCATTGTTTTAGAAATTATGGAAAACTTAGAAAACGTAATTTTTAAAAGTCAGATTATTCCTATCATTCAAATATTAGCACTTCTGGTTGTATTTGTGTTTCTATCTAATTTATAGATTTTTTATTTTATAACATAAAATTGAGGTCACACAGTTTTATCTCCTTATTTCCCTTAATTTTGCATCATTAGATTTCCCCATGCCATTGGTATAGTGTGTTAGTCGCTCAGTCGTGTCCAGCTCTTTGTGATCCCATGGACTGTAGCCTACCAGGCTCCCCTGTCCATGGGATGCTCCAGGTAAAAATACTGGAGTGGGTTGCCATTTCCTTTTCCAGCCATTGGTATACCTCCACATTTTAATAGCATCACACAGTATCTGTCTCAATATAGACTTTATCATAGTGTATTTACCAATCTCCAGTATTGAACATTTAAGTTCTTTCCTTACTTCATTTTTAATATTTAAAAGGTGTGCAGTAAGTGTGCTGTGTCACATTTCTACATCACAGATTTCTTGAAATTATTGGATTAAAAATATGAAATATTTAGAAGTATTGCCAAACCGTCATCCAGAAAGGTTGAAAATTCTTAATGATATTTCTGGAGAGTCCCAGTCTCCCAACACCAGTGCTGGTCTTGATTATGAGCTTTATGGTTTTGATAGGTAAATGTAGCTCATTAAACTTTTCCAGGATTAAAGAACCAATAGGGTATAGATAGGTGATAGATAGATAAAGAAAGAAAGAAATTTACTGTTCGTAATTGACTCATGACATTACAGAGGATAGCAGTTACCAAGATCTGCAGGCAAAGTCAGCAAGTTGGAGACCTCGGAGAGCCAATCGTGTGATTCCAGTTCAGAGGCTGGCAGGCTTGAGACCTCAGAAGAGGTGATGTTTCAGTTGGTGTCTGAAGGCAGGAAAAAAGCCAGTGTCCCAGTTCAAAGACCATCAGGTAGGAAGAATTCTCATAAGGAAAAGCAGTCTACTTTACTCTGTTTATCTCCCAATTTAAATACTAATCTCATCCAGAAACACCCTCATAAACATAGGCAGAATAATATTTGACCAAATATCTGGGCATCCCATGGCCCAGTCAAGTTGACGAATAAAATTAGCCATCACATGCAGTGATTTATTATTGTTTCCTTCTCTTATAAACTGTTCATGTTCTTTGTTTTTCTGGTTTTTTTCTTAGATTTGTGAGAGCTTTGTTTCTATTAAAGATATTATCCTCTATAGTATTTTATGAAATATTTGTCACAACTTCATGTGATTTACATTTTTAATTTGTAATAAAACCTATCTGTCTTTTCCTGAAATATGCATCTTTTATGCTTAGAAAAGTTTTGTGTTCTTTCAACATGAATATTTATTTCTTCCTTAATTTCAGAAAATTTTTCTTCAGTTGCATCCTTATCCTTTCTGTTTCTTTCCATTTAGGGAGGTTCTTTATTTCCTAAATACCACCTAACTCATTGGATCCTCGTATTTCCCATAAATGCATTATATTCTCCCTAATTTCTTTTCCCTTTGTCTTTTTTCATCTCAAATATTTTCTACTTTTTGATAATTTAGTTGCTTGCTGTATTTTTTATTTCTTATGCTCTTAATTTATTATTTTTGCCAGATATTATTTTTCACATCAGAACTCTGGAAATAATTTATTATTATTATCTAACATTTTATAGTACAGAGATTAGCCTGATACTGTTTTTCCATTCAGGTAAATGTATTCTTCACTGTGGATGCTTGTAGATCTTTAACATTTTATTTCCATAATGTAAAAGTTGGGGCTGAATGTATATGGTTGTAACTTTTTTTTGCCTTTAAATGTGTTACTTGGATTCTTAGCTCCACAGACATAGTGTGTGCTCTGCTCCTCTGAGTTTTCCAATCATATGTATTTTCTTTGCTATTTTCCCATTCTTCTAGAATCAGAGATACCAAAGTATTACGAGTACAGATCACTGTGCCTTGTCTTCTGTGATCACAAGAATCACTCTTTTTTAATTGTTTTCAATTCTTTGACTTTCCCCATGCATTCTGCCACAGCTTCTCACGTTTGAAGGCCCTGTCAGTCAGTTGAGCTTCAGCATTGTCATTCTGCTTATCCCGGCTTCCAGGGCAGATTTCAGTTGTTACATATTCTCCCCCATTTCTTTTGCTTCTTTGACAGTTCCTTCAGACAGCATTCATCTGGGCCTTATTTTAGTTCTTTTCCTTAGGCTTTGCCTTCCTTCTTAATTCTATTTAAGTTCTAAGCAGTTAAAAAATTTTTTTACTGGCCTCTTAGCAGTTTTCAATATCAGTATCTTTTTAAAGAGGTTTCACTACTTCTTCTTATGTATCCTGTATTGATGCTTCAAAAATTATTTACTCATCCTGGAATGAGATTTCCCTGGAGCCTTGTGTTGTCCAATACACGAAGCTGTGAAGGTTTGCTCTGCTTGCTTTGTTCTTAGTTAGAATCTTCTTTTTAAGTATAGAGACTGATTTAAGGTCCATGTACATACTAACAGCCCAATTAATGATAATGTGTAGCATATATCCATTGCAGGTCTGTGGGATAGCATGGCATTTTCATCTACCTACATAGCCTGGTTGTCTGCTACTTTAAGCAAATAGAATATATGAAAAATGTCAGCCCCCAATAGGCATTGCTGTCAAGGTTTTTCCTGTCTCTATACCTGTGAAATATATCTTTCCTAGGAAATCATACTCCACCCAATACAGTCCCCTTTATTTCTATTGCTGCTGTAGATTTGGTGAACTGCAGGCTTGGAAATAATGGCTGAAGGTCATTAGTATCAACTGGATTGGTGGACTGATGGCAGGAGGAAAAGAACTCCGGCTATCTTACAAGGAAATTCTGTGAGATGCTTAGCTTACTAATGATGGAGACCCTGGCTCTTATTAGCTAGATGAATGCCATGTAGCTCATGGCATGGGTAACTTGTTTCTTCAAGTTACAGAGAAATTAAGGTGCAGGGCTTGAAAAAAATTGGATAATGCAGCTGGGATTAAACCCAGTGGGTCTACTTATCCATAACTCCATAGCTGCTCTGTCATACTGGAAATCCTGTTCTGCTTAAAAGAGAGTAACTGAGGATATTTTATGTTGAATACCTGATAATTTCTCAGAAGGTAGAGGAAGCAATAAGCAGGCATGATGTAATTCTGTTCAATTTGAGAAATAGAAACAATAAGATCCAGCAGATATCAACCTTTGCCAGATGGATCCCTTGATAAACAGAGAAGGAAAGCCTGAACATAATTAGATATGTGTGCACACTAAAATTTAGGAAGCTCAATTTGGAAACACTCAGACAAAAATTAGATAATATTTCATGACCAGAGACTCTGAACGGAAATACAGTGTTAGAGGAATTAAAGTTTTAAAAATTAAATGAAATGGTTGCAATAATTTTAAAGGGGAAAAAGGGAAAGAGAGTCATCAAAGTCAATGGGGTGTGCGTATTCTCTCTTGTGGACTCAGATGTAACAAGGACAGGCATGGTGAAGGAAAGTAGGACAGCATCATTAATAGAAAAAGAATGGCCAGTGTAAGAAAAAGGGAAGCTTAGACCTCGAATGACATGAGACTTGAGAAAAAAATGATAAAATGACAACTGGAGGGAGAGAGGGGCCATTTAAAGTTATTGTTCTGGTTAAAGATACACTCAACAGTGGGGAAAACATCTACTATAGGAAAGCATTTAATATTAGAAAAAGAAAACATGGTTAAGGTAGTTTGGTTTTAACTTTCTCTGTCAAGTAGAAGGAATCTCTAGAGGGAGAAAAAAAGACTACTGGTAAAAGACTTGAAATCCCAAAGAAGTGAACTGATTGTAGGAGCACCAAAGTGCTCTAAAAATCTTCACATTTCTCTTCCTGCTTTGATGATGATATTTAAATATGAGAGAATTTGCTGAATGGACACTAAGTGAGTTTGGTAACAGAAAACAAATGGAGAATATGCAGATATTTCCCCCAGTTTCATAAATTGGACTCTCCATCTTCCTGGTCCTGAAAAAAGTTACCAAAATATCTTTTCTTTTTCTTTCATTTTAAATTGCTTTTTTTATTATTTTACACAGATAAAATTTCTTAAATCTAGGTAGACAAATCAACCTCAGATACTTATATTTTGCTTCCTGTTTTAAAAATCTATATAGCTAATTGATTTTTATCTGATTACAGTTATCATACTTTTCAGGAAAGGGTGTAAGCACCGTATTGCCAATAATCAGTAATTGTACGTTCTTCACTTTAATGAGACTATGACTAGATTTTCATCATTAAGCATAATTGCTTCTCAGTGGTACATGGATGAAAACATTCAGGCATATATATACACATTCCTTTATCAGACTGGAATGTTTGACTCTACTTAGTACGTACTAAAATTTTAACTGGGTTCATGGCTAAAATTCAGGGGATTTCTCCTTCCCAGCCTCCTATTTTTTTTCTTTTTGACAGAAAGAAAACTAGGGGAATTTCTTACCTTCAGATAGGTATTTCTTCAACACATCTTCTTAAATTGATTCCTTAGGAGCACTTAGAAAACAGAAAGTGATGATAAACTATGTATACTCTTATATCAATTTCCTTTATAAAGGATGTGTCTATATATCAGGAGAATGCTATAAACATTGTAAACTATAACATATGTTCCTATTATTTTGTTAAGGACATGATGGTAAAATATGGACTGGATATGGTTAAGTTGTTTCAGTTCAGTTCAGTTGCTCAGTCGTGTCCGACTCTTTACGACCCCATGAACTGCAGCACGCCAGGCCTCCCTGTCCATCACGAACTCCTGGAGTCCACCCAAACTCATGTCCATCGAGTCGGTGATGCCATCCAACCATCTTATTCTCTGTTGTCCCCTTCTCCTCCTGCCTTCAATCTTTCCCAGCATCAGGGTCTTTTCCAATAAGTCAGCTCTTCACATCAAATGGCCAAAGTATTAGAGTTTCAGCTTCAGCATCAGTCCTTCCAGTGAACACCCAGGACTGATCTCCTTTAAGATGGACTGGTTGGATCTCCTTGCCTGCTTAAATAAATGTATCTGAAGGGTATTGATTTAATAATTTGTTTTGAATTCTGAAGTTAAAGTGAAATGCAAAAAACAGCCTGTCAGGAAAAGAATGGCCATGATGGTTAGGAGGATGTTAAGTGACATTATGTAGGGGTTTATGAATAGAAGCAGGGCCTTGTTATGAAAGAATAGTCTTAGGGGACACAATAAAGTTTTCTTCAAATGTGTGAAGAACTGACATAACAAAAAGGGAGACCGGGAGAGTCAAGCTTTGATGGAAAGCTAATTAAATGACCTCTAAAGTTCTTCTACTCTCAGTGGTTTATAATTTGATTCTTTTTCATAAATCTGAAATACTGATGTGGTTTCTTTAATTTCTTTTAAATATAACACACTGCATTCAACCGTACACTAAAAAGCAGACTTTGTATGCTTTTTCAGAATTCATTTTAAACTTAAAGCTTATTTATGTGCTAGTTTTAGAGTAAATGCTCAGTTAATACTCAGTAAATAAATTTGGCTGGCTAATTTACTTTAAGATTGTACTTGTTGCTAAAATATCACTTAGGATATAATTCACAACCCCAAATGGACATTTCCCATGGGGAAAAAGACATGCCAAGGTACTCATAAAAGAGAAATTTAGCAGTAATTTTTAAAAAATCTATTTTGAAAGCATTCAGAACTTTCTTTTATTGAATCTTCTTATTTTTTATTGGGGAATAGCCAATTAACAATGTTGTGACAGGTTTAGGTGAACAGTGAAAGGATTCAGCCATACATACACATGAACGTATACAAAACTTTTTTAAGGCAACAGTTCCAATTCATTTGCCACTACCATTTATGTTGTGAAAATCTGCTTATGCTGAATTTTCCAGCTAATTATCAGCCATATGATTTCTCTAGGTGCTCAGGCAAGAACATTTGGCAGCTTCCTCTCACCTACTTTCCACATCCTCTTAGTCACAGGGCTATCGATCCTTCTGATAACACTTGAGACCTGTTCCCTCCTGTCCTTTTCTATTTCATAGATCTAGTTCAAGTCCCTGTAGTCTTGAACAAAGCCTATTGCAATAGCTTCACAGTCAGTTATCATATTATTTACTCCCCAGTTTAATCCTTTCCTTGTACTATCACAGAGTTCATTCTAAAACAAGGTCTGCTTAAAACCTTTCAACAACTCTCTGGAAATAAAATTCAAACTCCTATAAACAGCAGACAGCACCATAAATGCATTGACCCCAACCTATAATTTTTTTCAGCTGTTCATATCCACTTATGTATGCTAAGCCCTGAATCTATACTTTTCAAACTAAAATATTAATGAAATGCCCCAGAGTTGTAGACAGAGCCTCAGGGTAGACGTGGTTTATCTTCCTGAAGTTTAATTTTTTTTTTTTAAAATTTTTATTAGTTGGAGGCTAATTACTTTACATCATTACAGTAGTTTTTGTTATACATTGATATGAATTAGCCATGGATTTACATGTACTCCCCATCCCAGTCCCCCCTCCCACCTCCCTCTCCACCCGATCCCTCTGGGTCTTCCCAGTGCACCAGGCCCGAGCACTTGTCTCATGTACCCAACCTGAGCTGGTTATCCGTTTCACCCTAGATAATATACATGTTTCAATGCTGTTCTCCTGAAACATCCCACCCTCGCCTTCTCCCAGAGTCCACAAGTCTGTTCCATACATCTGAGTCTCTTTTTCTGTTTTGCATATAGGGTTATCGTTACCATCTTTCTAAAGTCCATATATATGTGTTAGTATACTGTAATGGTCTTTATCTTTCTGGCTTACTTCGCTCTGTATAATGGGCTCCAGTTTCATCCATCTCATTAGAACTGAAGTTTAATTTTTTAAAAAGATACAATAGCTTAGTTGATAAATAAAATACTAGATTTATACTAAATATAATATTATGCCCTGTGATATTTGAGTGGGAATACAGGCACATGGCCTTATAGGGGCAGATCCAGATTTCAGGCCAACTAGGGAGAGACTGAAAAGATCACTGGTTGTTGCCAGGGCCTGGGAAAGGGAGGAGCATCGAGGGGGCAGAGAGGATCTGTTTAGCGTCGTGGAATATTCTGTATTATACTACAGTGATGGAGATTTCATTGTACATTTGTCCAAACCCGTAAAATGCACAACACCAAGAATGAGTTGTAATGTAAACTGTGGACTTTGGGTGATTATGATGTGTCAGTGTAGGTTTATCAGTTATAACCCATGGGCCACTCCTATGGGGGAGGCTATGTGTGCGTAAGGGCAGGAGATGTGGAAGATCTCAGGACCTTCCCCTCAGTTTTGCTGTGAATCTAAAACTGCTATAAAAACTATGAAGTCTTAGTTAAAAAAAAAAAAAAACTATATATATATATATATATGTAGGTATGTAAGTATATACATCATCTTATTCATTGAATATATTTCTGACAGAAGAGAAATAGGGATCTGATAATAATCTGAAGCATTTTCCACAGGCCAACTTTTGAGTATGTACACTCTAAACCTTGTTTCTCCTCCATGCTCTTCTAAGTCTGGACTCAATTGCACATTTTCATATTTTGGTATAACCTCTGCACATCCTTGTCATTGATGCCCAGTGAGGTGGCACAATGGGTGATGTTGAACAATCAGTTCAGTTCAGTCACTCAGTCGTGTCCGATTCTTTGTGACCCCATGAACTGCAGCACACCAGGCCTCCCTGTCCATCACCAACTCCCGGAGCCTACCCAAACTGATGTCCATTGAGTCAGTGATGCCATCCAACCATCTCATCCTCTGTCATCCCCTTCTCATCCTGCCCTCAATCTTTCCCAGCATCAGGGTCTTTTCAAATGAGTCAGCTCTTCACATCAGGTGGACAAAGGATTGGGGTTTTGGCTTCAACATCAGTCCTTCCCTTGAACACCCAGGACTGATCTCCTTTAGGATGGACTGGTTGGATCTCCTTGAAGTCCAAGGGACTCTCAGGAGTCTTCTCCAACACCACAGTTCAAAAGCATCCATTCTTCTGCGCTCAGCTTTCTTTATAGTCCGACTCTCACATCCATACATGACTATTGGAAAAACCATAACCTTGACTAGATGGACCTTTGTTGGTGAAGTAATGTCTCTGCTTTTTAATATGCTGTCTAGGTTGGTCATACGGAGAAGGCAGTGGCAACCCACTCCAGTACTCTTGCCTGGAAAATCCCATGGACGGAGGAGCCTGGTAGGCTGCAGTTTATGGGGTCGTGAAGAGTCAGACACAACTAAGCTACTTCCCTTTCACTTTTCACTTTCATGCATTGGAGAAGGAAATGGCAACCCACTCCAGTGTTCTTGCCTGGAGAATCCCAGGGACCGGGGAGCCTGGTGGGCTGCCGTCTATGGGGTTGCACAGAGTCGGACACGACTGAAGTGACTTAGCAGCAGCAGCAGCAGGTTGGTCATAACTTTCTTTCCAAGAAGTAAGCATCTTTTAATTTCATGGCTTCAGTCACCATCTGCAGTGATTTTAGTGATGTCTAACAATACGTCATGATAAATGGAAGTGATTCTAAGCCACGCGAATTCATCTCAGAGATGCCAGCAGAATTGATCCCCTCTGAATTTCCCCTTAACCACAGTGCCAGGCATTCCACCATCACCTAACGCAAGAGGCAGTGTGACAAAAGAGAAGTTGGGGTTGAAAAGACAGCAGTCTTAACTGATCTCAATGAAAATATCTTAGTTTTATAAATTTTGCAAAAACTCATGCCCAGGTGAACATATTTCTGGGGCCACTCCCAAACCCTTGGAAAGGGTGTATTCAAGTGAGTGGCCCTGAAGCTTAAACTTCTTTCACCAGGTACATCCACCTCTAGTTCATTTTAAGAAAGACCACAGTCTGCTGATACCTGTCATATATATGTTGGGAATCTAGGGGATGATTCTAAAGCATGTCCCTCCAGTGATCATTCCCAGCTTAGGATCATTCCCAGAAACTTTCTCTCCTTCATCTCTCCACTTCCTTTTGTCTCCTTGGCCCGGCTCCATCTTGCTACTACATCTTTTCCCATTTCTCTCTCCATCCTGAGAGATTAGTCCCCTTGCACCCTCAGAGCATAGCATGTACAAGAAATACAATTGCTTCTCTTGGTAATACTGATTTTCCTTCATGCCTTTAAATACTTGAGATACTGAAAGAACTTTCCCTCCCTCGTGGAGAAGTTGAGATGGAACAAAAAAGATAAAGAAGACAAGTGAAAGTGAAAATACATACAGACAACAGAAAGTTCTGATAAATTTTTGCAGCCAAATAGATAAAGAAATTTCTCTAGGCAGTGAGTCTTTTCAAGCTGCAACTTCAGATCACCAGAATAACCCATTCATTCTTTGCCATTAATGATTATACGTAGAGAAGTCTAAGAAGCACTGCCCTTGACATATTCAGTTATTTGCCCTTTCCAAAACATGCCAAGGCATTTCATGCTTTACCCTTTGTTCTTTTGTGGAAGCGCATTTCCCTTCTTCTCTGCTAGTGAACTTTCGCTCAATGATTAAGGTCTAGTCAAAGGTTGCTTACTCTATCAGACCTTCTAAGAACACCTCAAGCACAATTCATTGTGTTGCTTTCTTTTCCTGTCACGTCTTTAACTCCTGTTTTCTCACTTACAAGACAAGTCACAGTTAAGTATTTACCTGTCTTCCAATTAGGTCATAATTTTTATGAAGACAAGGCCTTATTATTCTTTGTAATCCCGGAACCCACCCTGCCAGGATCATGCTGGTTAATGTTTAAAGTGCCTCGTAGGAGCAGGACACAACTGATCTGCAGCCTTAGTTTCCAGGTTGTAAATGCTCGTACCATGGTTGGGTTCAAGCTACCAGCGTGACTGCCCTGAGAGGAGCGGTGGAAAGAGATGCATACTAGCATACCGTTATATGATATTTCTACCTGCTCATATATAATAGGTATATGAGTAATAATAAAATGTAGTCAAATATTGGGTTGACCCAAAAGTCTGTTCGGGTTTTTCTGTACGATGTTACAGAAAAACCCAAATGTACTTTTTGTCCAACCCACTAATTAGAAGATGATAAGTTCTGAGTTGGTGATGGACAGGGAGGGCTGGCATGCTGCAGTCCATGGGGTTGCAAAGAGTCGGACACGACTGAGCAACTGAACTGAACTGAAGTTTTTAGTATTTATTGCTTTTGCTTTTAATATAGTTAACTGTAAGCCTATATAATCTCATTTTTAATATTGGCTCTGACAACTGATTCACAAAAATTCTTAAAAATGTAACAGTCTGTTCTCATGAGCTCGTACAAGCCAGCACCAGCACAGCACTGTTTGTAGCTCCTTAGAAGCAAATGTTGATGAATCATAATGATCATTTTCAGAGGGTTCTAGTAAAAAAATCATGTTGAAAGTGGAATAGGGACACTAATATTTCCCCCACGTAGATAATGATGTTGTTCTGTCACTAAGTCATGTCTGATTCTTTGCGACCCCATGGACTGCAGCACACCAGGCGTCCCTGTCCTTCACTGTCTCCCGGAGCCTGCTCAAACTCATGTCCATTGCGACGGTGATGCCATCCAACCATCTCATCCTCTGTTGACCCCTTCTCCTGCCTTCAGTCTTTCCCCAGCTCAGGGTCTTTTCCAGTGAGTCAGCTTTTTGCATCAGGTGGCCGAAGTATTGGAGTTTCAGCTTCAGCACCAATCCTAACAAAGAATATTCAGGGTTGATTTCCTTTAGGATTGACTGGTTTGATCTCCTTGCTGTCCACGGGACTCTCAAGAGTCTTCTCCAGCATCACAGTTTGAAAGCATAATTTTTCAGTGCTCAACCTTCTTTATGGTCCAATTTTCACATCCATACATGACTACTGGAAAAGCTGCAGTTTGACTCTATAGACCATTTAGCCTCATAATCAATTGCATTTGTATGTGACTTGCTATTTCTTCAATTCATAAAAGTTTTCCAAGTGTGTAGTCCGGAGGGGTTGATCACCGAGTAAGTAACGTAAAGACTTAACATTTCCTCAGTTTCCTCCAAGTGTAACTTTTCCCCTTGTGTAGAGATGAGATGGATGGAGGCATCTGTGACCTTCCACTCTCAGAATCTCTGCAAAATGATCTTTCATCAAGGAAATGACGGGGAGAGTAGATGTGGAATCCAGAACTGTCAGTATTTCCCCTGATAAGGTTTTACTGGCCCAGCATTGTAATCCTGCCACATGTCCTCAGGTTGCGCCTCTTGGTTCTGTTGGACAGAACTGAAGCAAGACAAGGAGATTCATACAGTCCTGGCAGCTTCCAAGAATGAGTTACTGCTGATTTCCCTTGACGTGAAATAAGATATTCCTGGAAGATGTCAGAATGATTTTTTTTTTTTACGTCCAGATGGTCACACCTCTGATGTTTGTTTTGCTCAGCCTCAGTCGTGTCCGAGTCTTTGAGACCCCATGGACTGTAGCCTGCCAGGCTCCTCAGTCCATGGAATTTTCCAGGCAAGAATACTGGAGTGGATTGCCAGATGTTTGTTTTGTCATATAATAAATATCTGTCTGTGACAGATAATTAGAACCAAATAATGAAAAATAATTATGAATTTTCTTTTGCTAAAGCTCTAACTTTTGAGTATGATTTTAATAAAAAGAATCCCACTTAAGTTTTCTTTTTCCATTTTGTAATGGTGAGAGCCAAATCAGTTGTCATAATCTAAAGTTATTTAATATGTATTCAGTTGTGCTGTAATGCCTATGGCACTAAATTCAGTGGATTTCAAAACACTCTGTCATAGCTCGTCAGGTATTTGGAATGAAGGAGGAAGAGAGACTAAAAGCATCAGAAAATTAAGGCCACATATTTAAATTATGTCTCAGTAATTTAAGGATAGTTATATGAATTATAAGTATATATTTCATGTGTCTCTAAAACACTGACAGTTGCTTTTATTTCTGACTTCCATTACGGTGTTACAGAAACAAAGGACAGTGACTAGATCAGGGCCACCCTAGTAATCCTGCCATCATCTTAGCATCTTGTTCACAAAAATTTGTCTATGGTAGGTCACAAACAAAACAGTCTCTAAATGCAAGTTAGTGAAAGCTGGCTGGGGTGGGACATAGATGTTAGTAGGGAAACCAAATGAATGGGAATGTTTAAAAGCTAAATTCAGCATGACACACGGGCTTCCTAAGTAATGAATAACGATCTCATTCAGTGTTTCTGAGAAGTGGTAGTTTCATACGAAGTTCCTGGGGTGGATCAAAGAAACACCTAAATACGAGCACATCTGTCCATCTTCTAAAAGAGGAGGAAATGCTTGACTGAACACAAAGACTGTGTTAAAACACCGATCTTGTTCTCAGAGATCAGATGATCTCTGAGACACTTTTCATTGACTTGTTTGCCCTTGTCCAGACATAGTCACGAATAGTAAGTCATTTTTTTTGCCTCTGAGTTCTAAAATATTTGGATATAGGAAAATCAGTGTTCACAGTTGTTCAGATGGATTTTTGATGGGGCAAAAATAAACTGGAAAACTTTAGGTCAAAGATATTTTTAGTTATTAAAACCACTGGAGAATGAACACCTTAAGTGATAGACACTCCATAATATAAAGAAGCTTTGCCTGACTTATCTGAAAATGCCTGGCTAAATAACTTTGGTAATACTTGCATTAGAAACCTGAAAATCTAGATTTTTCTCCTAGAAATCACTTTTTATTCAACTGAAATATATCAATTTTAATTTCTAGAAATTTTTCTGAAAGTTTTGAAATATTCAGTATGCATTAGACAAAGTAATGATTCTCAGATTACTAAGTTCTGTATCATAATAATTGACTTCTCTCTGTTTCCCAATAGATAGTAAAGTCCCTGCAAATAAAATCCAGACATTACTTGACTTTAGAGTCTCAGCATAAGGCAGACTTACTATTTGATAAATGAATAATTTCTTGGAGAGAGCAACACACTGAATTCAGTTTATATTACGAATGTTAGTGTGCATAGAACAAGTCTGTAGAGTGTACAGCAAACCACTAACATTTGTTTTCTCTAGGGAAGGAAATGGGGAAATGGTCAGGAGGCCTTGACTTTCTGCTTTAGATTATTCTGATTGTGTTTATCACAGACTTACTCTACTGTTTTCATATTGGTCTTAATGTTTAAGACCAATAATATATGGCACTAAAAGCTTTGTAGAAGGGAAAACTTCGCAACTAACTACTCTCTCCTGTGTTTATATTGGCGTCTTCACAAACTTCTGTTACTATTTATTTTGTTTCCAAAGGAAGAAAATTTTTATTTGAACTTTTTTCTGATTATGAACATGTCTGTTCTAGTTCCTTTCTGATTTCTTGGATTCAGCTTATTTTCATAGATCTGTATCCTCTTCCTTTTCTTCCAGTTTCCTCATTTAGTCATCATCACATTAGCATGTGGCAAAAAAACACTAGCCTAAATCCTAGGAGATTTCATTCTACATTTTCCCTCACTCTTTTAGAACACTATTAACTTCAAAATATTTACTTTTATGGACTCTTTATATATATTAGTATATTAGCATATTGTGTAATATACAGCATTACTCAGGGCTTCCCAGATGGTACTAGTGGTAAAGAACCTACCTGCCAACGCAGGAGACATAAGAGACTCAGGTTTGATCCCTGGCTTGGGAAGATCCCCTGGAGGAGGGCATGGCAACCCACTCCAGTGTTCTTGCCTGGAGAATCCCATGGACAGAGGAGCCTGGTGGGCTACAGTCCATGGGGTCGCAAAGAGTTGGACACAATTGAAGTGTCTGAGCACACATACATGCATAGCATTACCCATCTATAAAAGCAGAATACGATGAATTTTAAATTTCTCTATTCTTCCTCTTACTATCCCCTTATCGTTTTCAATTTATCTTTTAATAACATGGTTTATGTTTTCCTTTTACAAAGGCTTTTATTAATTAGATTTAGTAAGGCAAGAAAAAAATGTGGTGCTAGAAAGACATTGTTTCACACCTAATGAAAGCTACTTTATTAGCTTCAAATGGCATTCCATTGATAATAGTAGCAATTAGCTGATCTATCCATTTAAACTAATGCACTTTCCTTGGGAAATGAGCCATGATTTCCTTCAATTCTGAGACTTCTCCCAGGTATCTGAACTTACCTTGACTCCATTCCCCTCCTCCATTCTTCACAGCAAATAAAATCTCCCCTTCTTTTCGATCCTTCCTTCACAGAACATCTCACATCTGACCTTTCTTCCCATCCCCACTGTGCTTAGTCATTCAGTCGTGACTCTGTGACCCCATGGACTGTAGCCCACCAGGCTCCTCTGTCCATGGGGATTCTCCAGCTAGAATACTGGAGTGGGTTGCCATGCCCTCCTCCAGGGGATCTTCCCAACCCAGGGATCAGACCCATGTCTCCCACATTGCAGGCAAATTCTTTACTGTCTGAACCACCAGGGAAGCCTTCCATCCCACTGCTGCTGCTGTTGCTGCTAAATCACTTCAGTCGTGTCCAACTCTGTGTGACCCCATAGACGGCAGCCCACCAGGCTCCCCGTCCCTGGGATTCTCCAGGCAAGAGCACTGGAGTGGATTGCCATTTCCTTCTCCAACCCACTTCTACCACTTAAATCCATGATCTGAAGTACTGAAATAAAAGCAACCTCAATAGCTTACTGGTAGCCCTCAATCTCTCTTTACATGGGGGTCAGGTCGGCCTGTCTGCCATCCTTCTCATGACTGGTTTCCTTCTTAGGCTTAAATAAAATCTGATTTTCCTTTGCCCAACTTTCAGTGTCCCGGGACACCGTTTCAGCTTGGTCTGTAACTGTTAGACATTCCATTTGTTCCACTCTAGTTGCAATCCTTGTTATCCCCCTTGGAATAAATGACTCTTTCCTTTCTCCACCGCTTTGCTTATACCATTTGTTTTAATAGTCTTCTTTGCCTACTTCTCTGTTAGAATACATGCTTTGGGGTTAAATTCCATGGCTTGCTCGAAGCCTTGCTTCATTTTCATCATAGGCAGACTCTCTCTTGTGAATAGCTTCCTATTTATTTAGATACGCTTTATGGCACTTATCACATATCTTCTTGTATCATTTATGTAACTTTTTCTCTCCTTACTAATTTCCTCACCTACTATGTGTCAAGTAGTGAGCTGATGTGTATGTTTTCCATGAAAGACAAATAACCATTACTCCTTGCCTAACAAATGTTAGTGATAAAGTATATTCACAGATGATGAAAATATGTTTAAAATTGAAATGGCCCAAATATACATCTATTTGTAAATTTTAATCAGTCTTTTATTGACTGATTTGGGCCATCTTTTGCCTTTATAACAGCAAAATATATTCATTCAGCAAAGATTTACTGATTATCTATTTGGACCCAGACATTATGTGGTGGGGATTTCTTCAGAAATTATTAAAACCCGAAGGGCTTTACACAGTTTTACAAGTTTCACACAGAAATGCAGACAGGTCCAGACTTGTGACCCAGGTCTCTTGCGTGAACTCTATCTGAATTTCCTTAAACTGACTGTTGCTTAAAGGAGAGGAAACCTTGGGACTCAATTTGAAGGAAGGGGAAATGCTGGCCAGTATTCTCTAAAAACTATTCTCTTCCTTTGACTTCTGTAGTTGAGAAGTAGACATCAGTCCCATAAGCTTGCCAAGGGCAAGGTTGACGGATTTTAGGTATTCTGTGGCAAATGATATTAAGGATAAGAAATTACTCTCACTCCACTTTGAGTAGATGATTGAGTCAAGACGGAATAAAAGATAATGTGACCAGAGGGGGAAGAACCATTTAATTAATTTATAATTCATTTGTTCATTCACTCAAGAGATATTTATTAGGTATTTTTATGTACCAAACAGTCTAGTAGACATTGGAGGTTGAAAGGGGTTGAAAGGGGGAAGATAAAGAAAGCAGGGAAGAAGACTTTGATATTACTCAAGACTATCACATGGCTGTAAAACCTAGGGATGTTTAGGCTGTCATTTGAAGAGTTCCAATGGGAAAACCATTTATGAAACTGTTGCTCTGTTGCATCCAGTGGCACCAGCAGCCTCCAAGAATTAATTAATTAATACATAATCAATGCATTTCAAACATGCCTTACTTGAGGTGTGTCTTTCAGAATGAATATATACGACTCATGAAGAGCCTTGTTCTATATGCTGTTTAGATTCGATTTTACATATATATTTTTTCATCACTATGGGATATTCTCTTTTGCCATGGTGATTGACCAGCTACCAAGCCATGTAAACCACATTTAGACCACAACTGGCAGAATGCGTTCTGGTGTGAAATGTAAAACACCAGGCGCTTTCCTAGAATTCTATGTTAAAAATTGGAGTAAAAAATAAGCCCCCCTCATAATGTTAGCTTTTCAAATTACAATGTGTCAGTGGATCCATAGAAGTCTATGAAATGTCTTTTGCTTTGTCACCTGAAGGAGAACTGAAGTTGTTTGTTTATATGGTGATGCCACTTGTACCACGAGTCAGGAACACTTTATCCTCCTATGGCATGAATGTAGGAGGTGATTGCAGACAAAATAACCAGTCAGAGCAATATTTCACTCAAAATTTTAGCTCTGTGGTTCTTGATAAGTAAGATTTTATGCTAAAACCATCAAGTTGAAGACATGGTACCAGTGACCTGAATTGCTGTTAGAGTTACAGAGACAGATGAATACAGAGCACAAATGACCGTGTGCCCTTGAACGTGAATTCGCCCCCAGGATAATGTTTCTCAATGTGTGGTTCTCTGCAGACTTGCCTCACCTGAAAATTCAGATTTCTCAGCTCTACCTACAGTCATTGAGGTTTCTCAGGGCTGGTGGGTAGGCCCTAGAGGGTTGCCCTTTTAACAAGTCCTCAAAGGATTCTGATGTAATTTGAAATCTGAAAGCTAGGAACCTAGAAGAAAATGAATCTTTTCCTGTCACTCAATATAACGAAATTGTTAATAGAAACAAAAATATAAAAGAAGAGGCTAATCAAACACTGAAAGACAGTGTAAAGCAAATTTGTTTCACTGAAAGTATTCATCATCAGCCCTTCCCAGTTTTTCCCAAGCACATGCTAGGTTTTCCATATTTATTTACAAAAGGAAAGCAACAGCCAGAGACCCAGTAAAGAATCTGGTCCTGAAAGAGGAAGGAAAACATTTTCTGTAAGCCTCTGAACATCACCAGCCCCTACTGACCTTGTCTGTTTGAAGAGCCGGTGTCCTGCAGGAGGTCCCGGTGGGTTCCCTGGATTGCAGCGTCATACTCTGCCTGCTCCCCTGGCCTTAACTAGGATGCTTGGCGTTAACTGAAGCTTCAGACAGCTCTGGTAGCCAGCTGGGTTTCTCAGACAGTTCCCTCTGCTCTTCCAGGGCCTAAACAGAGATTCCATGCGAGATGCCATCAGTAAGCTTGATATGGGAGATTTACGTAGTTTGTGGGACAGAGTTTTTGACAGAGTATCTTCGAGAGAGGTGTTGTTAGAAAAGTTGAGATTCGTGTTACTCAACATCTTGACCTCAAACTGTTTGCTTTGGGTTTTGAGGTGTGAAAGTCAACTTTTGTCCTTGTAAAAAGTAACAGACATGCTAAGTCTTGCATCTCGTGTTTGCTTTAAATCAGCTAATAGGAAAAAAATGTACTGTACATTCATGGAAATAAATTAAGTCATTCTGATGTCCTTTTATGCAATATTCCCATAGATATTCCTATCCAAAAGCTGTGTTCTAAAGTACACTGATACTGATTCAATAAAATTTCCAACATTTTATGAAGCACAATTATAGTACTCAGAATTCATGCTAATAAAAAAGGCAGAAACTCAGTGCTAACTGACAGGATGTAAACCTTAAAGATTGTATATGTTAATCGATGTGCTGTTTTTGAATGGCTTCAGGCATTGCTGAATCCATGGGTTTGAGGTGTCAGAGCACTGTGACTTTCACCATCCAGGGGTTGAAAGCATGTCAACAGCAATCAGGCTTTCCGTCATTTTATCTCTGCAAGGTCCTTCTCTCAAAGTGATAGCTGGTGGCTTCAGACTAGATGAAAGAGGTTTTTTCTTTTCAAGAGTTCTACCAGAAGTCCTGAATATGAGTCTTATTGGCTTCACGGAGTCAGTGTCCAGCTCCGAACTTATTGCTGTGGGTAGGGGAGCAGGTGACATTCATTGGCCAGGTCATAGGCCCATTGTTAGAGAAGGAAGATGAGGTCAACTATGAACAAATCACATGGATCTCAAAGGAGATACTGACGTGCTGTTACCAGCAGAAGAGGAAATAAATGCTGAGCAGGCAACTAGCAACTGTGTCTATTACACAGGTATCGATCCATCATAAGCAATAGTATGCAAAAATCCTTAGGAAATTGGTCCTAGGACTAGGAAATGTAAGACAAGTAGCAGTGTGCTTTTTGACATCCACTCTTCTGATTGGATTGCTGTCTGCTTTGATCTGGTGTAGATGACCTTTCTTAGCTAGAATGCTTTTAATCACCTCTTCTTCCCTTAAACTGTTGAATAGGCATGTTGCTCTCTAGTGTAAAATGAAAGCTCCTTAAGATTGCTCTTAGTACTCTTGTCTAGTGGTAATAGATGGTAATAACTTGACCATTGCTATGTCTCATTAATGTACTTAGTTTTTTTTCTCATTTTCTGGGGAAACACTGGAAATGATGCTATGAGATTTTTGCTTTTTTCACAGGAGTCTGATGATTAGGAAACTGCTTTTTTTTTTTTTTAATAATATAAAATACCTAGACTCTTTGTGGTAGATGTCATCCAGATAAAATGGTTGTTAGTGAAAAAACTGTCATCCAAGCATATTTTTTTGTAATGTTCTTCACATTTTAACTCTTTAGATTTGCATGACTATTTAAATACATATGGAGAGAAATATAATTCTTTCTCAGAGAATTTCCTGATGCATTTGTCTAGCTGTGTCGTACTCACTGCATCTCTCCCACTCCCAGATTTCCCGTACTTTCTCCCCGTATAATTATCATTTGAGCATCTGGAACTTGAAAATTCTCATCAAATGATTGGGCTTGTCTAAGCCTTGGTGATCAAAATAGGTCATGTTTGAAAAAACTTTTAAGAAAATGTGATAGTGTTTTTAACTCTCATTTCATCATAGTTTATAGTTACAGCAGAATGACCGTGGTTTCCTCCCCATAGATTGCATATGAGACATTACATATCTTTGTAATGTCTGCTGCTTTATATTATTTCTGGGCAGGTCCCAGTAATCATTCTTATCAGGCTGCCATGGGTGTGTGCTTCTGGAGGCTGGCTTTCATCCTAAGGAGTGGGACTAGAAATCCTACATGCGTCCAGTTCTGCTCTCAGCCCCCTAAACTTTCTTAGTACTGACATTGGCACTGCATTTACCTTATCAGTGGATTACAGAAAAAAGAACTTTCCAGGCTGCTTCTATCTGTTATGTGACCTTCCATTTTAGAAACTGTTTTCGTGTACATTGTCCCACGTGAGTCTCACAATACATGAGGCATCATTATCCTAAATTTTCAGGTAGACTGGCACTTGAGGATGTTTTGTAACTCATGCCAAGTTTATATCAGTGGGAAATGAGAGAGTCAGGGCTTTACCTCTGGATTGAATATGTATTCTTTATATCACGCCGTTGCCAGGAATCCCTTCTGGCATCTACAGACTGTGAGACAGCGAAGCATGTGCAGGAGACTCTGCCATTTGCATGTCCATCAGAAAGGCTGCAAGGCTGAGGGATTTCAGCTGGAAAGCATAACATGGAAACCATGATAGAAATTGAGACTGTCAATTGAGAAGAGAATGAACCAATAGGAGGCACTGTAAAGAACATGAAACCTACTGAATGCATTTCCTTGCCATCTAAATTTCTGAAATATTAAGAGACACTGACTTCGGGTATAAGCCAGTGTCCTTGCCTGGAGAATCCCAGGGACGGGGGAGCCTGGTGGGCTGCCGTCTATGGGGTCTCACAGAGTCGGACACGGCTGAAGCGACTTAGCAGCAGCAGCGGCAGCAGTTCTTACACTGCTTATATCACAGTTCAAATAAAAGAAATACTTTTATTGAACATCACTTGCTTTGTAATAAGTAATGTTTAACTTGGAATTCTTTCAAACTTATTCCATTTACTGATATACAAAAAAAAAAAAAACAAAGCAAACTTTTTATTTAAGTCCTTTTTAAATATTTTCCATTTTTAATGTGAATTTAAAGCAAATATTCCCATATCAGAAAGAGACACACATCAATGATTTGGATCCCTAAGGGCAATTATTTTATGTCAGTTAATTTATTGTTGGGAGAGTGAATTGCAAAAAGAAAATATTTTCTCTAATCATTTCTGTCTTGTTTGAGGAATGTCAATTACCACTGTCACAAATGATTTTTTTGAAGGGCTATAATGCAGAATGGCATAAGGTTGTCAGTTTCATTCATCAGTAAGTAAAATCTGACTTGAATTCTAACTGAGGGCTACTTTCTTTCCTTGGGTGGTATTATTTTTCTCTCAATTTCTTCATGAGGTTGTATTTACAAAGTTAAGTACAGAAAACCTAAGTTGAGTGGCTGGGAGCAGATCAAATGGTTTGATGAACTCAGCTTTATTTCTATTAGGTGGGGAAATCAAAGCTGAGTTTGGTCATTTCTGTGCCCACAAAATAATCAGAGACCTAATTAAGCCCACGCAGAGAGCCACGTTAGAGACTGCTTAGCTTCCACCCTTCCTGTGTGGCATAATCCTGTATTGTCTCATCAGCTTTTATATGAATATTTACCAATGAAGTGCAAATCCGAGGTGAGTGTAAATCACATTGGCACTTGACAAAGGCTGGCAGCAGGTGGGTTTAGTGAGCTTGTACTCCTCGAAGACTCTTGAGAGGGCTTGGATGGCTAGGAGATCAAACCAGCCAGTCCTAAAGGAACTCAACCCTGAATACTCACTGGAAGGAATGATGGGGAAGCTGAAGCTCCAACACTTTGGCCACCTGATGCGAAGAGCTGACTCCTTAGAAAAGACCCTGATGCTGGGAAAGATTGAAGGCAGGAGGAGAAGGGGACGACAGAGGATGAAATGGTTGGATGGCATCACCGACTCAATGGACAAGAGTTTGAGCAAGTTCTGGGAGTTGGTGATGGACAGGGAAGCTTGGCGTGCTGCAGTCCATGGGGTCACGAAGAGTCGGACACGATATCATGACTGAACAACAGCAACATCAACAACTGCCCGTGAGGACCAGGCAGCTCTGTTATTAGTGTCCGCTTCAGTCAGCACAATGACAATTGAGGAGGCGAATATGGTGACAGATTCTAAAATTATGCCAGCAGTTGTACAGCATGCAATGTAAAACATTTTGAAATAAAAATAAAAACAGAACAGCCCATAGAGTAATCACCCACCACCTTCAAAACAATTCCATTTTGAACTAGTTAAAGTAGCATAATCATTATCTTTCTTCTAACCTTGTGTGTCTGATTCAACTATCTACAGTGTGTATCAACGCACCCTCAGCTTGGATAACAGATCTTTAAGAGTAGAATTTATAAGCAAGTAAACATATTTCTGCTGAAGCTAGACTTCAGCTTAGACACATCCAACTGCTTTAGAATGTCCATGGAACTCAGGTGGGAAGAACCACTAAAATTACCATCAAGGAGAGTTGAATAGTTGAAAATACAAAATACGAACATTTTCTATGGCTTCTGAGAACTTTTATTTCCCCCTGCCATGAAAATAGGCAGCAGGAGGAAAAAATATCTGAGTGAAAGATTTGATTCAGATGTTCAACATAGAGGACCCCCTGTACTTTTAAGATTTATGAAAAGGAAAGCCTCTAAGCAATTTTCTAAGTTCTGGCTACATTCGGGTCCTTATTTGTATAACCCTTGTAATCAAAGCTAAATACAGACAGCTAAGAGTTTGGCTTGGCCTGTGTTTTCTTGAAATGGCTAACATCCATTTAAAGGCTCATAAATCCTTCAAGTGTTTCCATTGTGGGGTTTGTGGAACCCCGCCCCCGTTTATGAGCAACTGGAGCTGGGTCACAGATAAGCTTGATTACTGGTGGAGATACAGTTTGGGGTAGATGAATACAGTGATTTAGTTTCCCTTAAGATGAGGACTAGATTTGTTCCAACATGTTTGCAAGTCATAGTTTTAGCCTACAGCTTTCAGTATTGCTGTTTTAAGATGTTACATTTAAAGACAAAAGAACCAACATAACTAAATTTAGGGGTGAAAGCTTGGGATGTTTGAGAGGACACTTGGAATCGGAGGATTATTTCTGACATTTTTAAGCTCTCTGTTGTCTCAGGCCTTACTTCCATTTGTGCAAGTTAAATTAGAAGTGATTTCTTTTTCCCCATTGAAGATCCTGCAGATAAACTTAAGATCTAATGATTTTAAAGGGGGACTGATGCTTAAACAGAAACTGTACAAGCAGACTTCCATGTTACAGTTTTACAGTTAATAAGGTCAGTGTTTAATTAATAAGTCTTATGACTGTAACATGTAGTTAGACTTTGACTTGACTATAAGCACTAGGTACTCTGAGTATTAAAGTTAATATGCAGATATTCACAGGCTGAATTAAGGGTGGGTAATCAGAGCTCAGGGGGAACATGTGATTGTCTAAAGAAGTGGTAAAGGTGAGGTGATGGAGATCTCACTTAGAGACGTAGTGGGAATGGAATGGAGAATAAGGACCTGACACCAGAAATACAATTGCTGCTGTATATTCAAATAAGAGCTTCCCAGGTGGCGCTAGTGGTAAAGAACCTTCCTACCAATGCAGGAGACTTAAGAAACATAGGTTCAATCCCTGGGTCAGGAAGATCCCCTGGAGAAGGGCATGGCAACCCACTCCAGTATTCTTACCTGGAGAATCCCATGGACAGAAGAGCCTGGCAAGCTACAGTCCATAGTGTCTCAAAAAGTCAGATAGGACTAAAGCGACTTAGCACACATGCACGCATTCAGATTAAAAGGTGTTTGCTTCCTCTCCCTATCTTGTTTTGTTTTTGAGTTAGAGTTGTTCATTTTCCTGAACTGTTTCAGGTTTAGTTGCCTAAGAATATTGGGTGAAAGATATTTGGAAATGCTTTCCAGTATCTGATTCAAAAATGCAAGTCATATCCCCACCCATGGTTTCTATCTCATAATTTCAAAAGGATCCTGGGCCACCCCCAACCCCCAGGGGTAACATAGGGGACAGGGGACCCAGAGTCCTAGCAAAGCTTTCCCCTGAAGCCCTGAGCAAGGCTGTTGGAACTACATTTCCTTTTTAGAAAATGCAAGTGTTTGTATGACAGCAACAGGGCGGAAAACACAGAATGTTACTTAAATGTTTTTAAAATGCTATTTTTATTTTTAGAACCTAAATTTAATAATATATAGAAACTAGTAACTGGGCTTCCCAGGTGGCTCAGTGGTAAAGAATCCACTTGCCAATACAGGAGATGTGGGTTATATCCCTGGGTCGGGAAGATCCGCTGGAAAAGGGAATGGCAACACACTCCAGTATTCTTGCCGGGATGGACAGAGGAGTCTGTTAGGCTACTGTCGAGGGGGTCGCAAAGAGTTGGGCACAGCTGAGCCCACACACAACTAGCAACTGCCCACACTTGAACTTCGCACATTAAAGTTTATCCCTTCATGTTTTTCGTCCTATAGATCCATGTATGTTTGACTGTACGTTAGAATCACATGAAAGCTTTTTGAACCTAGAGTTAAACCAGTTTCTGTACCTAAGGTGTAGGGCCCAGGCATAAGTAGGTTCTAACGACGCCCCTGCTGATTTGAATGTACAGCCAGAGTTGAATTCCTCATCTCTGGATGCCCAACCACGTAGCATCACTTGTCTCAGCTGTTATTCTCTTGATGATCTTAGTTATTTCCCTCATTGTGTCACTAGCCTTGTCTACTCTGTGACGATTTTGAGACAGAAAAGAAGGGCAGTGAAATTGAAAGGTTTGAGCATTTTCACTCTCGATGAAGAAAGGAAATTCATGTTGATAATATCCTATTTTGGAATGGGAAGCAATGTCTGTATGCTCTGAATTATTTAATTGTTGCTGTTGTTCAGTCGCTAAGTTGTATCTGACTCTGTGATCCTGTAGACTGTAGCCTGACTGTAGCCTGCAGTTCTGCCGGCAAGAGTACTAGAGTGGCTTGCCACTTCCTTCTCCAGGGGATCTTCCCAGATCTGGGATTAAACCCGTGACTCCTTTATTGCAGGCAGACTCTTTGATCAGTAAACTTTAAGTTAATGCTTTATCATCTACCCTTTTTGCTCTGCTCACATTTAAGATTTGAAAACATTAAACGTTTGTTTACATCTTCTGTAAGTCGGCACTGATTTGTTTGTCTCCTGGGATTAAACTAAAAGCAGTGCTCAGTTCAGTTCAGTTCAGTTGCTCAGTCACAGTTACACACAAATTTTTAAAAATTGAACAACTATATAAAATGATTAAAAGATAGAAAAGTAAGTTCCTAATCCCTCAAATATGCCTCTGAATGCTTCATAATGAGGGGAACTTGGTTCTACTAAAACTTTTCCTTTCTGGTTAAAAAAGAAAATCGGTATGTTCTCATAGACAGAAACAAAAGCATGGGCATTTCTGTAGGCGTTTAGAACCCTGCTTATTGCATAATGGGCTAAAGAGTTTAAATCTTTCGTTTAAGGAGAAACTATGCCCTTTAAATTTCTTTCCAGGCTAAGTGACAGATGAGACAATTTACATCCACTAAGATTTCAGTAACTTGATGCAATAGCCTTGGCAACAGAATTCTACCAAATGAAAAGTGTCAAGTTGCACAGAATGGTGTTTGTAGCCAGTGGGTCTCCACGTAGACCTCCCTGGGAATTGTGCCAAAATAAAAGGCTTTCAAGTTCCCATTGCTACTTCTGAGTTATAAACTGCGGCTTCTTGAACCCTCATTAGACTTGGGAAGTTGAATGCCTATAACAACCTTCTCTGACCAGCCCTGTCAACCTTGAGACCATTCTGATCCATTGAAGTAGGAAGCCTATTACACGCTGAGTAATGAATCCCTGTTCTACATAATTCTCCCTCACTTCTCTGTAACATCCCCTTGCTTTTCTGTTCTGTTTTTGCTTTCACTCCTTCTCCCATTCACAGTTCCCCACCTCTTCCCCTGTGTAGAACTTAGCTAATTTACGTAAAAATCCCACAAGTAGTCAGCGACTAGATCAGGAGCTAGTATATTGCAAAAATAATAAAGTTGCCCAAGGGGCAGAAGGCAGATTTTGAGGCCACATCTTCCCTAAGCCTGAAGATTAAACATTTTAATACCAGTTATCAAAATGGATGCATAAATGCCTTTAAAAGAACCTGGAATTGATTTAGGATAAAAAATGATCTACCTTTGTGGACAGAGCTGGAACAATGGATATAATTACTTTTGAATATGTAGGATCTTGTCAGTTGTGAGAGACCCTTGAGAAAAGGCCTTGAGAAAAGACAGGCTCTCAGATAAGATGGTTTATTTCCACTCATCTCTCAATTGACTGCCACGGGCAAAAGACAAAGCCGGTGGTGTACTGTTCCCCCTCCCTTCTGCCGCAATGTTTGGCCTGCCAACCACGGCCATCACCAGTCAGCAGCAGTGAAAAGAGACCACACAAACCCTTAAATTTCATTTCCATGAGTGCCCATTGCATTTATGCCAGTACCGCCACTGGCAGCCCCAGCAGGGAATGCAAACAACACTGTTTTAGTGCTTTAATTCCACTGTGGTTGGCCCAGGAACTCTGGATATACTGGTAAAAAAAAAAAAAAATAAGGCCTAGTACATTGAAAAGCTCAGTGGGTAAGCTTCGACACATGAAAGCACCTCAATTCTCAACGAGACAGAGGTGACAAGTTTGAAGAACTGGGCACATTATATTGATGAGATGATTACCCAGAAAGGACCACCTAATAATAATAATAATAATACTTTCTGAGTACTTAAGATAAAGTGCTGCTATGAAGTATGTTCTAATATTATCATTTCCATCTTAGAAATGAGAAAACTGAGGCACAAAGTAATGATGTAAAACTTGTAGAAGTCACCTAGCTCTCAAGTGGGTTAGCTGGGATGCAGACTTGCTCCGAGGTCAGTGCTTTAGACCCCGAGCCTACTGTTGTGTTAGCCTTTAGGAAACTTCTGTGACTTACAGAGAAGATTGTTGTCGTTTGGTTGCTAAGTCGTGTCCGATTCTTTGCAACCCCATGGACTGTAGCCCGCCAGGCTCCTCCATCCCTGGGATTGCCCAGTCAGGAAGACTGGAGTGGGTTGCCATTTCCTTCTCCAGGGGGGTCTTCCTGAGGCAGAGGCTGAACCTGGGCCTCTTGCATTGACAGGTGGGTTCTTTACCACTGAGCCATCAGGGAAGCCCAGTTAAAAAGAAAAAAGAATGCTATAAAAATACAATGATTTTAAAAAGCTACATTCAAAGCAGTAAAGAGGACATTTAAGAATATTTTAAAAATTTTTTTGAAAAATTCAACAACTTCTAGAAAGCCTCCCAGGTATGGAGATACCTGGAATTCACAGTTTCACTGCGGCTTCTGTGACATCCTCCATGGTTAAGACCTCTTCCTTGTCACCTTTTCCCATTTCATGTGTAAACTTCTCCCAGACAGGATTAAATGTTTGCTGATGCTTTACAGTGGAATTGGTATGATATTAGCAAATGAAATATAAACTGTTTCATTGGAGCAGGCCATTGAACAATGCCATTTAAAAATAAAGCAGTCAAAGATCATTTGACCACCGATATGTCACTTGGGAAACATTAACCAAACTATTTAAGAATTCTGAAATTTAATTATTACATAATATATATTTTTTCTGTCTTGGTGCAATTCCCTTTCTCTAGGTTGGAACACTAGTTTTGAAAAATAGAAAATGTCAAGATTCAATCTCTATTGAGAAGGAGTAGGAAAATACGTTTATGCTATTAGCTAGGGATGACTTTGGAGTGGTGCCTCCTTGGATTTCAGTGAATAGAAGGAATTTGTTCAGTGTTGAAGCTCTTAGGGAGATTTAATAGCACTTTGAACATGAACGTTCCTGAACTCATAGGTGACACAGCCATCTGTGCTGTGAGTGGGTTTTAGAGGCATGCCAAAACAACCTGGCAGGTGAGAGGTGGGCATACCGAAAGCCTCGGTCAAATGCCTCATCTATCAGTAAGAATGAATGTTTTCTTTCATACAGACAATTTAACCTCAGTTCTTCTGGTGTAATGAAGATAGGACCAAAAGTCCACAGGACTCTAAACCAATCCTCTCTCTGCCATTAACGAGCTGCCTAACTGGAGGAAAAGAACAGTCTCTGTTATTCATTATCCAATCCATAAAATAATTAATGGACTAAGTCATGGTTGCTAACCTCCTGGTAATCTAGTGAAAACTCAGAACTCTCCTCTCTTGAGAAACGTGCAGGTATAAATTCAGTGGTGTTCTTGGGCTCCTAAATCTCACCTCAGGTCCCAGGTTAAAAACGTATAGATGAACTCTTGTTCTTTACGTTGCCTGCGTTGGCGTGGTGCTGAGAAGTTGAGATACAGTGGGCGTGACTCCTTGTTTGGCAACAGGGCAAGGCCAGCCTAGCACATGGAAAGATGCAGGAACAGCGTGAGAAAGGGCATCAAGCACATTATTGGGTCAGTTGGGACAGGCTAAAGAGGGAGGTCACTGAAGTTAAAAGGCTCTGCGCTGAGGATAAACTGGAGTGACTTGATGGTGGAGCTGGCAGGGGAGGGGGTGACAAAGATTTTCATTTCCTTCTGCTGCTTTGGTCTATACTGTGCTTTATACCTCTGTCCAGACTGTCTAATCAGGATCTCATTAAGGAAAACCTTAGCATTGTTTGAGTTCTCTTTCCCACAGCAGAGCTAAAAGTAAACAGCAGCCAAAGATAAACAAGGAACATTGCTCTTTTCCTGTGTTGTACAATAGTGAGTCTAATTTATTGACAATGTTGGTGGTGGTGTAAATACCGAATCTTACAATGAACTTTTTAAAGAGCCTGCTGGTTTCTAAGCCTTACCAGGCGAGCAGACTTTCTTTTGTTGTTAGTGGAATTTGTTTTCTAAATCAGGATTTGTTAAATAACAGGCTTTGGGTACTAGAAGACACTGGAGACCACTTGTTATTCAGGTCCATGGTTTGTTTTGTTTTGTTTTGAATTCTTTAAACCAATGGATGGCTGGATTTCAACTTTTCTCTGCTTTTATTTCCTATAAAAAGACTAGAAAGACAGATTTATGAACAAAGAATAGAATTATATATCCCTGCTTCTGAATCTGTTTTGAAGCTGTCTGGATCATGATGTGGGGAAGGATGCCTACCAAAATACCTCCTCTTCACCCTCAAACCCAGTTATCTATATAAACCTAGATAGACCTGACCTCAAAGAACCTAGAGTTTCTAAACAGAGACAAGGCTGCCTTGGGTGACAGGCCTGGTTTGTGCCAGAAAATTATACTTACTGAGGCCTGCCTTACCATTCCTTTTTGATTGCTTGCTTATTTACTTTCGGCTTTATTTTCAAGAGAATTTAAGCTGACTTTGATATTCTTAAGATTGATTTTGGTATCCTTTTTATTTTGTACTTTATCTGATCCAGCTTGCATCCTACCCCTAAACCGATTCTCCCAGCAATAAGGCCCTTTTAAACATGACTGGACTTACCTAACACACTAGAAATACCCTAGTCTTCTGGTGATGCCTTGCACTGCCTCAGTGTTAAGGCATATCTACCATCAAGGACTGGCCCGTTTGAATACAGCCTGTCCCAGACTTACCAGACTCATTGAACATGACTGAACCAAAATCCAACAAGTGAAAACGTTAGACTTTTTTTCTTAATTTTCTTTTTAAAAGACATATTCCACAGGTACAGTTCAAGTTCTCTTTCTATCCTGTGTATTATGAAGGTCACTGTATATCCTTTCTACCTATGTTTTTATATTCTTCATGAACTATATAGAATATTAATTTATTTAAAGGAACCTATCCTTCTGCCATTTGCTTGTTTAATCAATGTAATGTTTTAGAGGCTTTTCCAACATGATCCATATACCTTTAGTTCACCTATTTAAACTGTTCTCTTATATGCCATGATGTGAATAGAATGTGATTTATCTTTCCAACTTGATAGCTATCAATAGATAGACATGTGGATTTTCCCTGATTTTTTGTTGTTATAAATAGTAGTTCAGTGAATCTAATGCGTATGCAAAAATATGCATGTGCAGAAAGTAAGCAAAAATTTCTCTGGGATTTAGAACTATAAATACATGGAGGCACATCTCAAATATTAATGAAAAGTGACAAGTTGCTCTTGAAGTTGACTGTAGCCATTTATACCCCACCAGACATCTAGGAGCATATTCCCACAGCTCCACCAATGCTTGGTAACTGGTCCTTTCAAATAATTACCCATTCTTCCAGTAGTTGTCCTTTAGTTATTGATTTGTAGGCATTTAATGACGTTTTTCATGATAGCAGCAACTTGTCCAATAAATATGTTGCAAATATCTGCTTGTCTTCTGTCCCTTGTCTTTTTAATTCTGTGTAGCTAATGAATATTCAAGTTGGTGTAGTCTATTAAACATTGTTTTCCTTTTTTTTTTTAAACATTGTTTTCCTTGAACACATATTTTTTACTTCACTTAAGAAAAAATGTATTTTGATACCATGAATAATCTCTTATATTGTCTTCTAAGATATTTGAAGTTTTATTTTTTATATTTAAGTATTTACCGGGAATGTATTTTTGTGAGTGGTGTCAAGTAGGGTTTTTAGAAACCACCAATTGTCTCAATACCATCTATTAGGCAATTTATTTTTCCCCCATTTATTTCTTTTATACTGAAATTCCCCAGCACTTGTGAGTAGACCCTTTCTTCTGTTCCTTTTGCTTATCCCTATACTAAGACCATGCTTTTTTATTGCTGTATAGTATTTCTCCTAGAATCTGTGAGTGATAAGATTCTATTTATAGATATCTTTTTATGAAGCTGTCTTTGAAATCCTTGGATAAACCCTACTTTGTTTTGGTCCACTTTTGGATTCAAATTACTAATATTTAATTTAGATTTTTTGCATTTATCTCCATGAGCAGGACTGGTTTATTATGATTCTTTCCATATATTTCTGACCTTTTGATATCCAAGTTATAGTAGTGTCAAGAAATGAGGTAGAGAAGTTTCTATTTTGTAATATTATTTATATAAGATGGAGTTAACCATTTCATAAAAGTTTACTTAACACTCAGCTGTAAAACTATAATGACTTGAAAATATTGGGTAAGTTTTGACAATAATTTTTTAATAATTTTTAGCCTTTTCCTGTTTTCCATTTTTATTGAGTCACTTTAGAATTTTTTTCTAGAAAAGTTTTATTTCACCCAAGTATTTAATTTGTTGGCATAAATCACTTCATATTATTTTCTAATATCTAAAATTATATCCTCCTTTTCATTTTTAACACTGTTTTGGGGCCATCTTTCTTTTTAATGACCAATAATGCCAATATTGTTAGTATCTTTTCAAAGAAGTAGCTTTTTAAATGATTATACTTCAATAAAGTAACCAGTTAACTCTACTGAATGACTGCTGTATGCCAAACTCTTTTCTAAGTGATTGACATGGGGAACAAAAGAGAACAGTGAAAAATAAATAGATTCTAGATCCAAGCTATTATGGTGTATGAGGCAGAGACAAAAAATAAATGTAAAATATATTTAATTATATAATATATCCTAAGAAAAGCTATGAAAGAAAATGGAGCAGGTTAAGCAGGATCAGAAGTGCTGTAGGGTTTGAGGGGGCATGTGGGTTGCACTTTTATTTATTTTTTTCCCCAATTATTTTTATTAGTTGGAGGCTAATTACTTTACAATATTGTAGTGGTTTTTGCCATACATTGACATGAATCAGCCATGGATTTACATGTGTTCCCCATCCTGAATCCCCCTCCCATCTCCCTCCCCATCCCATCCCTCTGGGTCTTCCCCGTGCACCAGCCCTGAGCACTTGTCTCATGCATCCAACCTGACCTGGCGATCTGTTTCACATTTGATAATATACATGTTTTGACGCTGTTATCTCAGATCATCCCACCCTCGCCTTCTCCCATAGAGTCCAAAAGTCTGTTCTATACATCTGTGTCTCTTTTTCTGTCTTGCATATAGGGTTATCATTACCATCTTTCTAAATTCCATATATATGCATTAGTATACTGTATTGGTCTTTATCTTTCTGGCTTACTTCACTCTGTATGATGGGCTCCAGTTTTATCCATCTCATTAGAACTGATTCAAATGAATTCTTTTTAATGGCTGAGTAATATTCCATGGTGTATATGTACCACAGTTTCCTTATCCATTCGTCTGCTGATGGGCATCTAGGTTGCTTCCATGTCCTGGCTATTATAAACAGTGCTGCGATGAACACTGGGGTGCATGTGTCTCTTTCAGATCTGGTTTCCTCGGTGTGTATGCCCAGAAGTGGGATTGCTGGGTCATATGGCAGTTCTATTTCCAGTTTTTTAAGGAATCTCCACACTGTTCTCCATTGTGACTGTACTAGTTTGCATTCCCACCAACAGTGTAAGAGGGTTCCCTTTTCTCCACACCCTCTCCAGCATTTATTGCTTGTAGACTTTTGGATAGCAGCCGTCCTGACTGGCGTGTAATGGTACCTCATTGTGGTCTTGATTTGCATTTCTCTGATAATGAGTGATGTTGAGCATCTTTTCATGTGTTTGTTAGCCATCTGTATGTCTTCTTTGGAGAAATGTCTGTTTAGATCTTTGGCCCATTTTTTGATTGGGTCATTTATTTTTCTGGAGTTGAGCTGCAGGAGTTGCTTGTATATTTTTGAGATTAATCCTTTGTCTGTGTTTCTTCATTTACTATTATTTTCTCCCATTCTGAAGGCTGTCTTTTCACCTTGCTTATAGTTTCCTTTGTTGTGCAAAAGCTTTTAAGTTTATTTAGGTCCCATTTATTTTTCCTTTTATTTCCAGTATTCTGGGGGTTGCACTTTTAAAGAAGGTGAATAGGGGAGATGTCATTGAGAAGAAGAAAACTGAACACCCCCTTTGAAAAGGGGTGGGGAAGTTAGCCATGTGAGTATCTGGGGAGAAATTCCTGGCAGAAGGAACAGCCAGGGCAAAAGCTCTAAGGCAAGAGCATCCCCAGTGTGAAGAGATTTCAAAGAGACCCATGTGGCCCAAGTAGAGTGATTGAGAGAAAGAGAAAAGGAATTAGGGAAATAGGGAAGTGTAATCACTCTGGGTTTACACTGAGACAGCCAAGGAGGGAATGGCAGGATCTGATTACAAATGTGAAGGAAGCAGGGTGAAGTTAAGAGGTTATTGCCCTAATAGAGGCAAGAGATAATGGCCACTTAGCCCAAGGTGGTAGCAGAGCGGTGGGAATGCAGAGGTGAATCATCTCGCTGCTATTTTGGTTATTCATTTCTCTTTCAGCAGTTTTGGCTGGTATCTTTATTATAGTCTTCTACTTTCTTGAGTTGAGTAACTAGCCACCTTTTCTTAACTATTTTGTCCTACTAATTATAATTAAACATTGTATTTGAACAAATCCCTTAATTATATAGTTTATTCTTTCACTGTTTTTCTAACTTTCTGTTTTTGTCAATTTGACCTATCAGTTTCTGAAAAAAAAAAATGAAATTTCCCAGTTAGATTGTAGATTTGTTGACTTTATATCAGTGTTTGCAATATGTTATTTCAAGACTGTCTTGCTAAGTGCATATAGATTTCAAATTATTTTCTCTTCCAGGGAGAATTGTTCTTTTATCATTAAATAGGATATCTTTTTGTCTCTATCAGTGCTTATGAAGTTTCTCTTCTATTGGGTTTTGTATTAGTATTACTATCCTAGCTTTCTGTTTTGTTGTGGCGTTTCCTGACCTCTGTTTTAACTTTATGGGTACTATATGGATTTTCTTAAGTCAAATCTAAGCTTTATTGGCTAGTGGGTTTAATATGTTTACTGTTGTTGCTCAGTCACTAAGACATGCCTGACTCTTTGCGACCCCGTGAACTGCAGCACACCAGCCTTCCCTGTCCTTCACAGTCTCCCTGAGTTTGCTCAAACTTATGTCCATTGAGTCGGTGATGCCATCTCATCCTCTGTTGCCTCCTTCTCCTCCTGCCCTCAATCTTTCCCAGCATCAGGGTCTTTTCCAGTGAGTCAGCTCTTTGCATCAGGTGGCCAAAGTGTTGGAGCTTCAGCTTCAGCATCAGTCTTTCCAATGAATATTCAGGGTTGATTTCCTTTAGGATTTCAGGTTTGATCTTCTTGCTGTCCAAGGGACTCTCAAGAGTCTTCTCTAGTACCACAGTTTGAAAGCATCATTCTTTGATGCTCAGCCTTCTTTATGGTCCAGCTATCATATCTATACATGACTACTGGACCTTTGTTGGCAAAGTAATGTCTCTGCTTTTTAATATGCTATCTAGATTTGTCATAGCTTTTTTTCCAAGGAGCAAGAGTCTTAATTTCTTGGCTGCAGTGACCATCCACAGTGATTTCAGAACACAAGAAAATAAAATCTGCCACTGTTTCTATTTTCCCCTCCCCCTTTCTATTTGTCATGAAGTGATGGGACCGGATGCTGTGATCTTAATTTTCTGAATGTTGAGTTTTAAGCCAGCTTTTTTACTGTTTTCTTTCACCTTCATCAAGAGGCTCTTTAGTTCCTCTTTGCTTTCTGCCATTAAGGTGGTAACATCTATATGTCTGAGGTTGTTGATATTTCTGGCAATCTTGATTCCAGCTTGTGCTTCATCCAGTCTGGCATTCTGCATGATGTACTCTGCATATAAGTTAAATAAGCTGGGTGACAATATGTAGCCTTGACATTTTCCTTTCCCAATTTGTTGGTAAACTTTGAGTTATTTCTACAACTTTGCATTTTCTATGAGTCTGAGCTTTCTGTTTAGCTTTTCTTTCATTGATTTAATTAAGCAGTTCAATTTTTTGCCTCCAAGTTTGTATAGTTTTTATATATCTACTCAGCACATTTTTTAAAGTTAATAATGTCTTTTACATTTTCTTGAATGATACAAGGCCCTTCATTTCCTTGTGTGGCCTATGATTTTTTTTTTTAAGTTTGACTCGACACGATTTGTTTTCTGTAGGAATTTTTTGTGCTCTTTATTGAATCCTATACAGTTAACAGGTTCCAAACCAGTTTTATCTTAATTTCTCAGCTTGAGGTTCCTGATTATCCAAATGTTTGAATTTGGATGTCACATCTACATAAAGTAGAGGTTAGAGTTCAGATTTGCAGTTAGCACCTATTTTTCACTTCTTCAGGGCAGTGAGCAATGATTTCTCTGATTCCCTTTCATGATCTTGGCAGCCGTTCATGGCTCCTAGATTTCTTCATAGAACTCAGTTCTATAACTTGCAGGCACAGCCCTGCCATCTCTAGACAGGCATTAAACCCAGATCTGCCTGGTTCTAATTGCTCTGAGTCACAAGACTGCAGCCTCCATTGGCCAATGTATGGCTTTCTTTTTGGCATTTAAGGATTTGTTGTTTTATATGTTGAGTTAGACTGTATGTTTACATTTTTATTATTCTTGTTCATTTTTTAAGTAGTTTATTTTGAGCAAAGGGGAATTCAGTATACTCAACTGTATTGATTTGAGACCCACCTCCACATTTTTGCTTTAAATTGATATTCAGAATATTAGTGACAGTGTTTCATATTTCTGTTGCCTTATTCAAATACATCATTCATTGAAAGTTTATTTTTTTCTTCTTTCAGGTCACCAAGTATTTTAATATTTATGTATGAGAAATGAAATTCACTCCATAGAAATTCTCAACCAACTGCTATTTTTGATAACTTGATCTTACATGTGGATATAAACTTTTTAAGCTTTTAAGTTAATGTGTGGTTGAGTACTTATAAGAATGTGGGAACAATGATTGCTTTTTCTAAATCTTCCAAACTGTAGCTGAAAGACTGAGACCAGGGTAGGTTAGGGGGTTACCCACACAGTTTTCTGAGACTTGTGAAAGTGAGCCAAGGCCAGTCTAAATACAAAACACAGGGGTTTCCCTGGTGGTCTAGAGGTTAAGATTCTGCACTTCCACCGCAGGGGGTGAGGGTTCGATCCCAAGTCACGGAACTAAGATCCCACATGCCTCATGGCCAAAAAAATAAATAAATAATAAAGTAATAACCTTTAAAATAAATAAATACAAAGCACATTACATTTCAATCCAGTAAGACCTGGATGCAGACTTTAAGCAGGTTAAAATCTAACACTGAACTCATGGAAGAATTGCACAAAACTCATAGACGACAGCTCTGCAGCAAGGTTTTCTGAACATCTGAAGAGAGATTCAGGAGGGGTGCCATTATTAACATCAATTAATCTGTTTTGTTTTAGAAAAAACATCCTTTTAGAATTTTTATTTATCAAGTACTCCATCCTCTTGGGATCACCTTCCACTTTATGGTTTTGAGAGCTTGATCTGATTCCCCGTCACAGGAAATGTGGGGAGTCCAGTGTTCTCACCTGTATCTCCATGAATGCTTGGTTTGGATTCCAGGCTTTCTTGTATTCCCCGACTCTACATCTAGCATCTTTCATGAGTTTTCTTCTCCCATTCTCTCATCAATAAAGACAGAGGAAACATAGACTTCTTACTTTTTTGTAAGAGTTTTTACAAATTCTGCAAGCGTAAGTGAGGGTAGAGGGCTAACCAGTGTCATGAACATCTTGCTTGACATCCCTGTTTCTAGTTCTTCTCCTGTCTTCTCTAACATAGAGACTTTCTCAGTGGCTCTATCTTCCAGCTTGTTCTTCCATCATCTGGCTTGTCATTTCGCCTCTTTCATGCACCCTCTTTTGTGTCCTAAGCTTTTACTAGCTCCCTCTTTGGCTCCTCCTGGAAAGGAACCAATTTTTTCTCACTTTCTTTGAAGAGCAAATCAACCTTCCCTTGGTCTCACCTTTTCTTTCTCTTGAAGCCCATGCATTTACCTTCCAGTGGCCTATTAAGTTTTGCTCACCAAATTAGACCCGTAAGAAAAATTCTGTTTATCACATTTTAATAGCAGATTTTTTTCTTCCCCAACATTTGTTTTAGAATCATTTTTGTTTAACCTCAGTTTTCCGAAATAATGCTTCAATTAACTTTGATTTTGTCAAGTAATACAATTTATAAGAATGTATTTTTCAAGAGTGTGACTGGTTAACTATTATCTTCTTAGTTATATTATTACCTAGCCCAACTTAACTAAATCAAGTAGCGCACATAGGCCAATACATAACAGCAGGAAGAATCCGAAAAGATCCCGAATTTTTAGTCAAATTGAAAGGTCAACATAGCTTATGTGTAAGGTCATATTTAATTTTTTATTTATTTATTTGGGGGGGATTTTTCTTTTTTGTAAATTAATCTATTTATTTTAATTGGAGGCTAATTACTTTACAATATTGTAGTGGTTTTTGCCATACGTTGGCATGAATCGGCCATGGGTGTACATGTGTTCCCCATCCTGATCCCCCTCTTCACCTCCCTCCCCATCCCACCCCTCAGGGTCATCCCAGTGCACCAGCCCTGCGTGCCCTGTCTCAGGCATCGAACCTAGACTGCCGATCTATTTCACATATGGTAATATACATGTATCAATGCTATTCCCTCAAATTATCCCATCCTCGCCTTCTCCCCACAGAGTTCAAAAGTCTTTCTTTACATCTGTGTCTCTAATTCATATATTTCCCAGTCTGGTTTCAAATCTTCAATCACTTTCTAGCTATGTGACTTTGGATAAGGGATTTAACTTCCTCGCTCTTCAATTTTCTCGTCTGTAACATCTAATAATCATAGTACCCGCTTCATATGGATGCTGTAACAGACAAGTTAATACACATAAAGGTCTTAGGACAATGCCAGGAACCATATTAGCTAAGATTCACACATTCACACCACATCCTTTATTTCAAGTCGTTAAGAACAAAAATATGATGTAAAGAAAGAGGTTGACCAGTTGGGATTTAGACTAAGGTGTCTGACGTTTAAAATATATGTAATGGGACTTCCCTGTGGCTTAGAGAATAAGAACCTGCCTGCCAGTCAGGAGACACAGGTTTGATCCCTGGTCCGGGAAGCTTCCGCATGCGCTAGCGCAGCTGGGCGTGTGCACCACTACTGAGCCTGCACTCTATAGCCTCACGCAGCAGCTGCCCACGTCCCACAGCTCCTGACGCCGCGCGCCCTGGAGCCCGCGTGTCGCAACCTGTGAGCTCCCTTGCTGCCGCGGCTAGAGCGCGAGCTCCCCGCAAGAGAAGCCGCCGCGGTGGGCAGCCCACACAGCGCAGCGAGGAGCAGCCCCTCTCGCCTCAGCTAGAGAAAGTCCACACGAAGCACGAAGACCCAGCACAGCCAAAAGGAAATAAATAAAAATAAGTGTATACATATACTTGGTGAGTAGATTGCTGGTTTTTCACCTTAATCTAATCTATCATGCATGCATGCTAAGTGGCTTCAGTCGTGTCTGACTCTGCAACCCATGGGCTGTAGCCCACCGGGCTGCTCTCTCCGTGGGCTTCTCCAGGAAAGAATATTGGAGTGGGTTGCCGTTTCCTTCTCCAGAGGATCTTCCCCATCTCTTAAGTCTCCTACATTGGCAAGCAGGTTCTTTACCACTAGCGCCACATGGGAAGTCCTTAATATGTGTTAAATAAATCTAAAATATTCATAAAGAGGTAAGACATACACCCTTAAGTGATTCTTTATATTTTTCTGGCCTTTTGGAAAATATGACAAAAGCAATTTATTCTTTTCAAGAGCTATGTTAAAACAGTAATGCTGATATATTGGATTCACTGTCCTCATGAAGCCCGTCCTGGTACCTCAGCTTAAGAATTCATGGCTTAAGTATTTTCTTAGATCAGTGTCCTAAGACAAAAAAATAAAATAAAAAGCAAAAACAAATGGGATCTAATTAAACTTAAAAGCTCTTCCACAGCAAAGGAAACCATCAACAAAATGAGAAGACAGCCTATGGAACAGGAGAAGATATCTGCAAATGATGCAACTGACAAGGGTTTAGTTTCCAAAATATACAGATAGCCATACAGCTCAACAACAAGAAAACAAACAACCCAGTGGAAAAATGGGCAGTTCTAAATAGACATCTCTTCAAAAACAGTATGCAGATGGCTAACAAGCACATGAAAAGATGTTCAACTTTGCTAATTATTAGAGAATGCAAATGAAAACCACAGCGAGGTATCACCTCACAGAATGGCTCTTATCAAAAAGTCTATAAATGGCAGATGTTGGAGAGGATGGAGAGAAAAGGTGACCCTCCTACACTGTTGGTAAAAATGGAATTTGGTCCAATCGCTATGGAAAGCAGTATGGCAGCGCCTTTAAAAACTAAAAATAGAACTACTGTATGATCCAGCAGTTCTCCTCCTGGATGTCAGTTCAGTTCAGTCGCTCAGTCGTGTTTGACTCTGCGACGCCTGGACTGCAGTACATCTTCTGCTCCTTCCCTGTCCATCGCCAACTCCCAGAGTTTACTCAAACTCATGCCCATTGAGTTGGTGATGCCATCACTGACTCCTGGGTATCCCCAACTCCTAGGTATCTATCTAGAAAAAAACAGAAACACTAATTCAAAAAGATACATACACCCCAGTGTTCATAGCATCAATATTTACAATAGGCAAGACATGAAAGCAACCCAAGCACCTGTCACCAGATGACTGGATTAAGAAAATGTGCTATATACATTTACCACAGATGTTACTCAGGCATAAAGAAGAATGAAATATGGCCATTTGGAATTTGGATGGACCTAGAGAATATTATGCTTAGTGAAATAAGGCAGAGGAAAACTAATACTTATAAGTGGAATCTAAAGAACAGTACACATAAATTTGTATGCAAAACGGAAACAGATTCACAGACATAGAAACAAACATGGAGGGGGAGGACAAATTAGGGGTATGGGCTTAATAAACTACTATACATAAAATAGATAAGCAACAAGAACAGGATATATTGTATAGCACAGGAAATTATACCCATTATCTTGTAATAACCTATAATGGAGTATAATCTTCAAAAATACTGAATCACTATGCTGTATACCTGAAATCAACATGATATTCTAAATCAGCTATACTTCAGTAAAAAAAAAATTATGGTTTAAAGAGTTTTTAGTATAATCAGATGCCCTGAAAAGTTTTTAAGTTGTTTTTAATGTTAAGGATTATAAAAAATAGATGATCTCCTGTGGTCAGAATTCAGGATCTAAAAGTTTGCCCTCCTCGCTTGCTGGTAAATTATAGCCTGCCACAGTTCCTGGGTGCTGGCAGATATGAGAATTCTGGGTCAAGACATACAGCTTTAACACTCCTGACACAGCCAGCAGCTCAGCTCTTTATACCATCAGGTCCCCTTGCCCTGTCTGCTACCCCTCGGTGCCCGGGGCAATGCAGGACAGCCTAGCTGGATGCTGTGCCTGGAATGGATTTGCATCCCAGCCAAAGATCCATAAGGTTAGGAAACCCCAATCGTTTTGTAACAGGCTGCAGGCAAACCTATCTGATCTTTGCACAGGAAGGACAAATATTTATTATATGAGACAGTAACTAAATCCACCTTCTGCTCCTGAGGGAAGCACTATCTTTACTTTCCAAAGCTGTCCATACATTCTTGAAAAGGTAGTCCAAGACAAATGCTGACAGTGCCTGTTTTTGCAAGCCATCCAGAAAGAGACCCATGGAGAACTATCTCCCAGTATTTGTCCCATCAAGTCAGCGGAGGAAGGTATTGTCATCTGTTCACTGGGGGAAGAGGAATAAAGTTAGTTATATGGATAGTTAATCAATGATCTCTTCACTGTAATAGGAGGAATTTGAAGGGAATAAGATACCTAGAGCATTTGCCTTCAGGAAGCTTCCAGGTTTTAAACAGATAGGCCTTAAATTGACTCACTGCAATTTGGATAGATTCCACCAAAGAAAATTAAATTATGAAATTATATACTCTGGGGGAACATGGACTAGTTCATGATGTCAAAGAATGTGTCCCTGAGGAAGTAACAGTTGAAAACAAGGCCTAGCAGAGCAGTAAAAGTCATAGGTTAAGAGCAGGGAATACAGTCTTCCGGGTGGAAGGAAGATCATGCTGGATGAGGGAAGCCTAGGTTATTTGCTGGGCCACAAGAAGTCCAGGGTTATTAAATCAGAGTGAAATAAGCAGGGGCTAGATTGGAGTTTGGACCTGATGCAAATAGCACTAAGTCAGTCACTGAAGGGTTAAGAGAGAGTGCCATTAGTTGCATTTTTAAAAAGCCTCCCCTTCACTACCATCTTATGTAAGGAACACGTAGGGGACTAGGTAACTGCAGACAGTGGAGTTGAAGGCTTATTTCTGTAAGCCAGGCAGGAGGCGATAGTGATCTGGTTTGTAGACAGTGGCAATGTAGATGAAAAGAAATGAATGGATTCAAGAAATACTTAAGACAAAGTACAGTTGTGAGACCCAAGTGATTGAATTGATTTAGAAAGAGAAAACTAAAGTCATGGATGATTCTCAGATTTCTGGCATGGGCAACTGCACAGGCAGAGTGCCTAGACAGAATTAACTAGCCTCTTGAGGATTTATCTCATAAATTCACTTCTATTTCAATGACAGCAAGCATTTTTAGATATATATACATAAGGAACCTGATTCTCTCCAGGGCTCTAAGAACTGACTTCGGTGCAGATGAAAGATGAGCTGTAGGGAATTGAGATGTTACCTATACCTCCTAACCTCAATATATAGTGTTAGATTTTTTGTTTTTTGTGGGTTTTTTTGCTTAGATTCATTGAAGAATGAATATTCTTATGCTATCAGTTGGTGTAAAAGTATGCCTCACATTTTCCTACCAGTATGTTTGATCCCTTCCAAACTTCTACAATTTAAATTAGGGTATAATGCCATCATTAACGCTCCCTAATTTCCTAGTTTGTTAATTCTGAGGCTAAGGACACTTTTCTCATACTGTCTTACAGCTCACAGACTGTCTGAATATATAATTGATATGCAATTACTTCAAATATGTATTGAGCCTGATGTTCATAATGTGTAAACAATTTTTTAGGATATAGGACCCCAACTCAAGCTTGCATAAGAAAATATATACCTCATATATGTAACATCCTTTGGAGCAGAGCAGGCTTCAGGCAGCTCTGAATACAGATATCATCAGGATTCTGTCTTACTCCCTGACTCACCTCTGGATTCCTTTGTTGCTTTCATTATTGGCAGTCTTTCTCCATGAGACAGGAAGAGAGGCCACTGGCACTTCCTAGCCTGTGTGGTCCCTCTGGTTTCCCAACAGAAAAGTGTATTGTTTTCCCACCATGAAGACAGGGACGATTCTCTGTCTCTGAACCATTCTTTGTGGCCAGAGAATGAAGTACTGACTGTCCAACTCAAGTCACCTGTTTGCCTTAATCAGTTTTACCAGAATTTTAGGTAATCTCCTCTCCACAAGAAAAGGGGAATGTGATCCCAGAACACCAGGATAGGGGTGATGGATGGGCATGCAACTAACAAACATTAGGTATCATTTCAGGAAGGAAAATTAGGAAAGTGCAGAAACATCACTGAGAGACTTCAACAAGGACAAAAGCAGAATTACAGACCTGAAAGATTAAAACAAGGCAATAGATGTAAGATGAAGAGATAATTATGCAATAATGTAAATCAGTTCAGTTCAGTCGCTCAGTCATGTCCGACTCTTTCTGACCCCATGAACTGCAGCACACCAGGCCTCCCTGTCCATCACCAGCTCCTGGCGTTCACTCAAATTCATGTCCATTGAGTCAGCAATGCCATCCAACCATCTCATCCTCTGTTGTACCCTTTTCCTCCTGCCTTCAATGTTTCCCAGCATCAGGGTCTTTTCCAGTGAATCAGTTCTTCACATCAGATGGCCAGAGTATTGGAGTTTCAGCTTCAGCATCAGTCCTTCGGATGAATATTCAGGTCTGATTTCCTTTAGGATGGACTAGCTGGATCTCATTGCAGTCCAGGGGACTCTCAAGAGTCTTCTCGAACACCACAGTTCAAAAGCATCAATTCTTTGGCACTCAGCTTTCTTTATAGTCCAACTCTCACATCCATACATGACCACTGGAAAAACCATAGCCTTGACTAGACGGACCTTTGTTGACAAAGTAGTGTCTCTGCTTTTTAATATGCTGTCTAGGTTGGTCATAACTTTTCTTCCAAGGAGTGAGCGTCTTTTAGTTTCATGGCTGCATTCACCATCTGCAGTGGTTTTGGAGCCCTAAAAAATAAAGTCTGACACTGTTTCCACTGTCTCCCCATCTATATGCCATGAAGTGATGGGACTGGATGCCATGATCTTAGTTTTCTGAATGTTGAGCTTTAAGCCAACTTCTTCACTCTCCTCTTTCACTCTCATCAAGAGGCTTTTTAGTTCTTCTTCACTTTCTGCCATAAGGGTGGTGTCACCTGCATATCTGAGGTTATTAACATTTCTCCCGGCAATCTTGATTCCAGCTTGTGCTTCCTCCAGCCCAACATTTCTCATGATGTACTCTGCATAGAAGTTAAATAAGCAGGATGCCAATACACAGCCTTGACATACTGCTTTCCTGATTTGGAACCAGTCCGTTGTTCCATGTCCAGTTCTAACTGTTGCTTCCTGACCTGCATACAGATTTCTCAAGAGACAGGTCAGGTGGTCTGGTATTCCTATCTCTTAAGGATTTTCCACAGTTTATTGTGATCCATACAGTCAAAGACTTTGGCAGAGTCAATAAAGCAGAAGTAGATGCTTTTCTGGAACTCTCTTGCTTTTTTGGTGACTGAACAGATGTTGGCAATTTGATCTTTGGTTCCTCTGCCTTTTCTCCATCCATCTTGAACATCTGGAAGTTGATGGTTCATGTATTGTTGAATCCTGGCTTGGAGAATTTTGAGCATCACTTTGCTAGTGTGTGAGATGGGTGCAATTGTATGATAGTTTGAACATTATTTGACACTGCCTTTCTCTGGGATTGACGTTTTCCAGTCCTGTGGCCACTGCTGAATTTTCCAAATTTGTTGGCATATTGAGTGCAGCACTTTCACGGCATCATCTTTCAGGATTTGAAATAGCTCAACTGGAATTCCATCACCTCCACTAGCTTTGTTCGCAGTGATGCTTCCTGAGGCCCACCTGACTTCGCATTCCAGGATGTCTGGAATTTAGGTGATTATCTAAGTTATGAGGATCTTTTTTGTATAGTTCTTCTGTGTTTTCTTGCTACCTCTTCCTAATATAAGTAAAAGGTTGAAAAGACTATACTGTGTTGCTTGTGAATCAGTAATTGCCAAAGTTTTAAAATTAAGAAAATAGAAGGATGAATAAAAACTATGTGTAGAATACAGGAATAGTGATTTAGTCTTACCATTTTACTAGCCTTAAACAAGATGTTTGTATCCAAGCTGGTACTCTTCAACTAAAAAAATAGACTGAAAACAAATTGAAAAAAGATTCAGAAGAGTTCTACAAAGATGCATGATGGGTAGAAAATGAAATTTAAATAAGTATGGCTTTGTTTATGCCAAATAAAACCTTTTGAGATAGATAAAAGATATAAAATTATTGCAATAGTAAAAGAGAAATGGGAAACTTTTATATATCTGTGGTTCTAATTGAGAAAAAAATTACTCTCTCTGCATCTATACTCAAGATAAAACCAAATAAAAGAAGTTTAAGAAGAAGCATGAAACATTTGGATTTGAGATAGAGAAACTTTCAGCTGATAGTTAATAAGCATTGGAATGCATTAGAAGCCTGTCTGAAATCTTTTAAAATAGAGCTCATTCTTATATGTTTGACTGCTGGGGCCTCTGTGCTGCTCAGAATCAGAGTGAAGAGGTAAATGAGTATATGCTTCATGAGGGCAAGAATCACATTATGCAAGTTTGCATCTTAGGGGCTGGAACATAATAGACCCTAAAATATTTGCTGCATAAATGTGTGTTGATGCCAGTTGTATAATAAACTCAATTCTTAATTATCTGTGTATGAAATCTGTTTTGTGGATACACCAAAAAAATATTTATGCTGGTGCTGTCATCATACACAGCAGACTTCTAGCCTGCCAATTTTCTAGCTACTGCGTTCTCAATGAATAGAGGCAGGGTATGCTATTAATCCAAGTAAAAGATTAATGACAATGTGAAACTGATATAATTTCCAGTTATCTGCGATCTTGGATCATCTGGTCCATTGTCTCCTTCCATTAGTGTTGTCAACTAAGAGTTCCTTGTAACAATAATTATGAAAGATGGAGTTTGTTAACATCATGAATTATACTAATTAAAAGCAAACGTTCATAGCACCTTTATAAATAGACTGTATATTGAACCCAGGTTAAAATGAAATTGAATGATAGAATTTGGGCTCTGAAAAGAAACTGAAGTAAGTTCTCTGGTCATTTCATTATTTACATGATAATGAGATCAAAGCCTGTGTTAAATGACCTTCCCAATGTAGTTGAACTTGGACTAGAACCTGCTGAGAAGATAGTTTTCACTGTCAGAAAAAAGTTTTCACAGGCTATATCTTAACTGAAATATTGTTTCAATTGGTTAATCTCTGCCTTAATACCATCATGAGATTTCATTGATTTATAATTTCCTTTTTTCACAATGTTCTGAAAACAAATTCCATAAAGGCAGATAAATACAGGTTCAGTATGTTTTCCTTTTTCTTTATGTATAAGGTACATCTTAGATTTGAGAATTGTGTATTTAAAAAATTACGTATCCATTAGGAGGTAGTTTTAAGGATAGAGAATGAGGAAGTTATTTAAGTGCATTTAATCTTGAGGTTCTTCATCAGTTTTACTGGTTTACCTTCAATCTGATTTCTCCAGTCCAAACACCATTCGCCCAGGAAGACTTGCTCATTCAGTTCAAAGATCTCCTTAAGCTCTTACCTAAACTTTTCTAAAATCAATTGAGTAGTTGATGCATCATGAAAAGATCATGCTTTTGCTATAGACAGTCACTTTTATTTTGAATAATATGCAATTCAGTAATCATGGTGTTGGGAGTCACCATAAATGATAATGGATTATAACAAGCATCACAGTCCAGTTGGTATGTAAAAAAAAATTAACACCTTTCTTACAGCCACAGAGTAAGCTGTTTTATTTCATCCACAGTTGGGCCAGAGCTGTGCCTTTGGACATCATAAGACATGTCTACCACCTTGGACATTAAAACAAAGGTTACACTACTTCAGCATGATACATTTTGGGTTTTTGCCAATCACACTGTTGAGAATTGTCTGTTAAATCAGGATAATTTAATATGAATAAAATGTCAGTATTAGAAAATACAGCAGACTTTTAAAAACAAGACCCTACACATGAGCAAACAATCTCTGTCCTATTTCCTTTATGCATTTCTAAAGTTATGTATGTCAGGATGTTAAATTTCTGCTTCTAGACCCATAAATGGGAAGCTCCCTAGAAGACTGCGTGTGTTTGTTTCTTTTTACATGGAGTTCCTAGTGCTGAAAGCATTCACTGTTTTGCTCCAACTCTTTATTGAGATCCTTAAAACTTGATTTCTGGGGTTTTTTTTTTTCCTTCCCAAGAGAACAAACAAGCTATAGTTTGAACCAATAGTAACCCCCAGGCACTTTTATTAATTTGTATTCAGCAACCGTCTGGGGCGTTCTTTGGTTACGCTATCCACAGTCCAGTGTTTATCTGCAATTTCCTGTTCACCATCTGGGAAAACCAGATGTAACTCTTTTGAGGGGAAGCACTGAAGTCCCATCTCTGCTTCATTATTTCAGATGTAATCAAAGAAGCAAACCTGTGGAGGGTTGTCGATTCTTAATACAGTAGAGTTGTCCATAGCCTGGACAAAATTCCATCTGTGTTATTCTTCTTTGAGGCATTTCTATTCCAGATATAATTACATTAAGTATTATGTTGGTTCAAGCTGACAAATCTTAATTTTATGAATTAAAACCAATATCTTACATCTTGATGGCAATACTCTTTGAAGCTCTAGAAATTCTTGCTACAACTGTTTAAGGAGGCTTCACTCAATACGCATGCCCCATAGCCCCATTGTTCGGAGAGGGAGTGTTGTGCAGTGGTTAGAGAAGGGCCACTGGGGCCAAAGCAGCTGTTTGGGTTTAAACACTGAATCTGCCTCCTCCTGGTGTTTAGCCTGGAACAAGTTATTTGACTACTCTATGCCTTGATTCCTCCATCTGTAGAATGGAGATGATAATTCTAGCACTACTTTAAGACTGTTGTGAGGATTAAATGATATTCCACTCATTCTACCCTTCTCTTACTGAGACGAACACCTAGCATTTAGTAAATAACACTGTGTGTGTTACATATTTTTACAGCTGTTTCTGTCTCAAAACATTTGCTTGATGTTTCTTCTGTCTGGAATGTTCTTTCAGATGTTCACATGGCATGCTTTTTGACTTCGAATATCACACTTCAGAGAAGCCTTTCCTGACCAGCTTTTTCACTCTCTATTTGCTGATTTATTTTATTAGAGCCCCGATCACCACCCAATATTATATTTTATATTTATTTCATCCTTCTAACTCTGTTCCTTAGTAAGGATTTTGTGTAATGCTATATTGCTTGAGCCTCGAATGGATCTGGTATATAATATATAGTAGGTGCTCAGCAACTATTTGGTAACTGAGTGAATGAAGACATTGTAATGAAAGGATATTTATATTAGAGTTCATTTCTGTAGATATATGGATCTTTCTATCAAAACTCCCAAAAGCACAAAATAATCACAAGTATTCTAAAATGAAGTAAATTAAATAATTAAGTAAATGCATGCATACTATATCAAATGGCCACACATGGACACTTGTTACCTTACATATTAATGCACACTGGTAATAAATATTATTATTCAGTGTATTTACTGGATAACTTGTGTTTAGGCAAATACTCGGACTTAAGGGATGACCGTAATCAAATGAATTGAATTCTTACAGGACAGAAAAAAGTCACCCTCAGACAAATTTAAGGTTTGAATCACCAGTATCCTTTGATCATTTTTGAAGGGAGAATGCTTTAGGCAAAAGAAAGGAACTATGAGAAAAATAATATAGTGTGTGAGGTCTAGAAATGCTTCATATAAATCCATAGACTTATCAGATACTCAGTACAATTATTTTACTAACTTGGGTCACTTTCTGGCCTTCCAGGAATATTTCTGGGTGTCCTCCTCTAGATCCTGCTGACAAAGAATTAGAAAAATAATTAACCATACCTATTTGGGTACATTTATGACAATGAGAATCTTTATGTTTTAGAAATAAAGTGATAGGATTTTTTTTCCAGTAGAGTAAGGTATTCATTGGGTGATAGTCTGCCATTTCAAGACTTAGCATTGATTTGATGGGACAATAAGGTGTTGTTGGTAAGAATACCGGCATGTTACCATCTTTTCCTGTTGTTTGAAAGAGACTAGTTCTAGTTCACTGATCACTAGTCTAGTTCATTGATTTGTTTATCAAAAAATCTCATTTCTCAGTTAGGATATATCTCTCTGACTCTTTGATATAACATTAGCAATTCCCAGAACTTCATAATGACTTTATCCTATTTTATTTTCCATCGTGGCAACTATCACCATCAGATACTATCTATTCATTTGAATGTGTGTTTTTTTAATATTTTCTTTTCTCTCAGGCCTCCATGTCAGATTCCAATTGTGGTCCAAGAGAAAGTTTTAACTTTTAAATTCCTAATAATTTAGTTTAGGACAGGTTTAGATTACAAAGAATTAAGAAAAAGCAGTATTCACTAGAAAGCAAGCCCCAGGAGGGCAGGACCTTTTTGTGGTGGTAGGTTTTCACTGCTCTAGCCTTGGAGCCTTGAACAGTCTCTTGCATTTAACAGGTGTTTGGTAAATATTCTTTAAGTGAAAGAATGGAGAAAACAGTGTCTTACGGATTTGTCTTGAGGATTAAACTAGAAGTTGTGTGCAAAAGTACCTAATAACAATACCTAGGAAATGAAATCTAAAAGCCCTGAAAGGAACCATATGGTACCCATAAATGCCAAGCCTGACTTAGATATAAGAGTATCAACCCTTTAACTGGGAGATACTGACTAAATGCATGTTTTAAATAAATTTGACTTCTGAAAATTATATTCAGCATCCTTATTTTTATAATGAATGAATGTTGAGAAGCTCATTGTAATTTCCATTAGCAATTGGCTATTTGTTTGGCTTATAATAAAGCTTCTTATATAGAAGATGTAATGCTAGCCTAAACATTTTACCAAACCATAGACTGAGAACTATTTGGTATCTTGGCACTGATCATTTGATAAAGATTACACCTAAACTATAAAAGGAACTTTCTGACTTTGCTTTTCCTTCTTTTTAAATTAGTATAAAAGTGCTCCACTTGGAGCTCTAAGCAAATACAAATATTAACATCAGGAAGTCTGCAGTGAGATTTTGCAAAAATTAAAGAAAGGGAGTTACAAAGAATAAGATATCTGATATTAGTGTGTTTGATAGCCTGATAGCCTCTTTATTTTGTTGATCTTTTCTCCTCTGGAAGATTCATCTTAGAATCTAACTTTCCAAAATGGCATCTTAATAGCACTTATTAGATGGATTGTAGTGTCTTGTACTCTGTTTTTGTGGAAAGCATTGAAATAGGAGAAGCTCTACTGTTTCTTTACAAGATAGCTACATGCTGATAGCGACCCTGCTCTTGGATTATCAGGAGAGTCTAGCTTTTAGACCTAATGTTGTAAATACCTTGTGTCTTGTTAAAAATGTCTATGTCAGATTCCAATTATAGATTAGGAAGAATTTTTATTTATCAAGAAAGGATAAATTTACGTTGAAAAGATATGAGCAGAAGACAGCATCAAAGGCTCTTCTTCCAGAAGTCTTGCTTCTTCTGCGTTCTTCAGTTTGCTACTTTAGCTAACTAAAGAAAGTAGACTTTTTCAAGGAGTGGTTAATTATACTTTTAATCCACTTCCCAAGCCCCCTTCACTCGGTTTTGATCTTATAGATCACATCTGGTCATGTTCATTGGGTTGAAGGGTCCTGGAAAGAGAGCATTGGTTTAGTAACTTTCCTTTCTGAGGGCATCCGTGGTAACTGGATTGTCTGATTGTTTTTTTTAAAATTCTTATATGGCATCCCTCTTGAAACTTCCTCCAAAATTATCCATCGTGCAGACTATATTAGAGGAGTTTTAAAATGACAAGTCTCTCTTTCACTCTGGGCCTTCTTTCTAAAATTAATAAAATACATAATCTATGTGTCTTTGGACCAATCAAACCTGGATTTTAATTCTACATAGTTATTGGTTATGGTCCTTACCTGAAGTCGTATACCCAGAATCAGGATATATACACAAATCCTTGGCCTTGAAAGCTTTATAGCCCCAGAGGAACAAAGATTAATCATAATTCTGTTATCTTCCTGAAAATCTCAGACCACACTTCCTTTTTAAGAGCACAGATGATTCCTGAAGCAACAGGAAACAGAGCTGAGAAATTTTTTGAGCGTTGCCTTTTCTTTGCCGTTTTCCAGGAAAGGGAGTATGGCCCACCCAAGACTGTCCAAATCATTTTCCTATGGGGTCACTTAAGTAACAAATGTCCTTCTCGAGTCTCACCTCGTCTCTTTCTTGGCAAATATGGTTTCACCCTCCAGCTCCCCTGCACACAGTAACCCACGGCTTCCTTTGAGCTCTCCCCACACTCCAGGTGGCCATGCTATCACACTTAACACATTGCACTAAGATTTGGCACGAGCCTCACCCCCTCTGTGGACTGTGATCTTCTCCAGGTCAAGAGGCATGTATTATTCATCGCTGATGAATGGCAAATAGCACGCACGTAGTTCTTACTTGGTAGATGTGTGTTGAATGGATGAATAGCGGCCGTGTAAAAGTCAAACTGAATTTCCCATGAGGTAAAATCCAGAACACTGTCCATTGTACGACACAGTAACTGTGCTGCTCTTGTATTAGAAAGAGTTGTACTTCTCTTGAACTACTATATATGTGTGTGTAGGTGTGTGTGCCTGCCTCTGAAACACCTGCTAGAAAAAGCACACTGGAATGGATGCATAGCCTATTTTTAGCAATGAGCACTTTGCTACCCCACTCCTGATGCAGTCTTCATTTATTTTTTCATTTACCTCATTTCTCTCATTTTTATTTTATCTTACGTAGATTATATAAACTACTTAAAACCCTTTTAGGGACATGAGTTAAGCTTTAGTGTTTTATAGAAGTAATAGAGAAGTATAAATAGAGTCCAGTATCTGTTTGCTGAAGAGGAAAGTAGGGGGAAAAAACACCCCAAGGATGCTGTTTACTATTACCCCCGGATTGAAATAATATGATAGAACCTTTAACAATGCTGCATCAACTGCCAGAGAAAACGTCTTCCAAGGACAAGTAACATAGCTGGGAAAATAATGGCTCAGTCATGGTGAAGGACACAACTATGATGCTGTGTGTCCCTCTACCCTTCAAACACAGCAATCATAGGGAACATCCCAGAGCCGGTAGGCAATGGGCATCTCAACATGAAGACTTCATCACAGCACACCTTTTTGTGGCTTTAAATCTAGGATTTAGTGTACACACTTTTAGGTTACCTTGGCAAAACCTAATGAAGATTTAAACATGTATTTTTAAAGATTATATGTCTTTCTTAGCTTTCAATGGCTAATGTTGACCCAGAACCTTAACATTTTTTATTGAAGTATAATCAACATACATTATTATGTTAGTTTCAGGAATACTGCATAGTGACTTGATATTTTTATACGTTACAAAATGATCATCACAATAACTCTGATAACCATCTGCCACCATACAAAATTATTATGGTACTATTGATTATATTTCCTATGCTGTACATTTCCTATCCTTGACTTATTTATTTTACAACTGGAGTTTTTAACCTCTTAATTCCCTTCCCTTACTTCACACACACATTCCCTCTTCCTGCCAGCTATGAGTTTGTTCTTCATATCTATGAGTCTGTTTCTGTTTTATTACGATTGTTCATTTGTTTTGTTTCATACTGGAGTGAGTAGCCGCTCCCTTCTCCAAGGGATCTTCCCCCCTCAGGGATCAAGCCCAGGTCTCATGCACTGTAGGTAGATTCTTTACTGTCTGATTCACCAGGGAAACCCTTATGCACACACACACCCCGTATCTTCTTTATCCATTCATCTGTCAATGGACGCTTAGGTTGCTTCCCTGTCTTACCTACTGTAGATAATGCTGTGGTGAACATCAGGGTGTGTATATCTTTTTGAATTGCTGTTTTCATTTTCTTAGGATAAATACCCAGAAGTGGAATTGTTGCTAGGTTACATGGTAGCACTATTTTTTAATTTTTTGATTCAAGTCACTGCTGTGGGTGTTAAAAGAAATGCTTGCTCTTCTGAGAAATGATATTGGACACTAGGTTATAGGTGGTGATGACTTTGTGGATAAGCTTGATGTTACAAAAAATCAATGATATTAGCCAAGTATATGAAATAGAATCTGCATACAGTTAAACGCCACATATAATTTCTATTCACGAGTTTACATTACAGTGTTTCAGCAAAGTAATTAAACCAATTCACATGCAAAAGTAAATAACGACTGTCCTTTATTGAGTCTTTACCACATGCTAGGCATTGTGCTAAACACTTTAGTCATGTTAATCTAATTCTCACTACACTTTTATGAAAAATAATAGATTTTATTCATATTTTATAAACAAGGATACTGAAGCTCAGATAGATAACTTCACTTGCCCATAGTCACATAGCCATGAAGTAGCAGTATCAAGGTTCAAAGCCAGGCCCATCTGATTCAGAGTCCACTTCTGTAAGCACTTCACTTTCTTACTCCCTGTTGTGAAAGCATCATACTCTTCCTGTCTTCCATTTAGAATGTCCTAGACAGAAGTGTTTGTTGATGCATTTTCACCCAAAATCAAACCCAGTTGGATTAGTCTCTGTTCTTGGTGATAACAGGCAGCAGAATCTTCAAGCAAGTGTTTGATTTAGAGGAGATGATATCTCCTGACTCCTCTCGACACACCTGAGTAATAGGCTTTCAAATGAGTTATGAAAACAGTCTTGACTCTTGCTTGGTAAAATTTTATCACAGAAGTACAATGATACCCTCCCAGTCATCATGCATATCACACGCTTGCATTTTCAGCAAGTTTTAAAAATTATTTCCATTTTGTAGCACATGGAACTTTCATTTGAAGAAAGAGCAAAATAAAGAGCACACTAGTGTATCATCAGAAAGGGAAGTTTTTGAAGACTTTGGCTGGCTCAGTTCTACATTTAAGAAGTTTGGCTACAATTAAAATGTTAAGAACTTTGGCCAAAAAAAGAAAAATTTACTGCATGTTAGATCATGATTTTTTTTTAATTAAAAGAAACTCAGAAAATTCATGAAGAAGATAGCCTTAATTGTTTTGAGACAGGATTTTGGACTATTTGTGCTTTTCTCACACATTCATGATTGTGCTCAGAGATGAATATTGCTCTGCTGTTCCCATTTCATTTCGCTGCCCTGAAATCCTGTTGTTGAAATTACAGGGCTGGAAAATAACAGGAACATCCTGTTGTCAAAAATAAATTCCTTCAGATAAGGTATTAATTCAACTGAAGCCAATTTTTTTTAGAGGGTGAGAAGGACCTCAGTGGGAGGGGAGTTTATGAATGACATTGTGCCGTCTTGGATCCACTGCCCTTTCTTTATATCTTTGCTGTCTGTCTGACTAAATGAAATTTATTCTTTTGTGTGAATTTTTATATTTTGCAAAAATTTAATGTGTGGTATCCTTAAAAAGTTTCATGAAAGAGCTAAGTAAGATCTAATGTTCTTGGGTCTTTACTATTGAGTATTATATTCATAAATATGCATGTTTATTGTTTCATTCTGTGATTTATTTAGTAGTCCCTTACCCCAAAGAATTCATATCCAAGTAAAATAAAACACTGGGAACCTTTCCATGAAAAGAACTTTTAGATTATTAGCCAAGTATGCCCCTGAAAACTTTGAGGTTTTGTTTTGTTTTTTTATGTGGATCATTTTTTTTGAAGTCTTTATTGAATTTGTCACAATCTTGCTTCTGTTTTGCGTTTTGGTTTTTTGGCCACGAGGCCTGTGGGGTCTTAGCTCTGCAACCAGGGATCAAACCTGCACATTGGAAGTTGAACTCTTAACTACTGGACCACCAGGGAAGTCCCTGGGTTATTTTCTTAAGTCTGACTTATGCTTCAGACCCTCATTTGGAACACTTGACTTAGGAGCTCAGACAGTCAGGTTCTGGGCAGGCCTCAGAAGCCTTTTGGTCCTGGGTTCTTCACCCACAAAGCTAGAGGGAGGGCAGAATGACCTTTACTATTCTTTCTAGTTTGAAGATTCTACAAAGAAAAAATGTCTTTGTGAAAGGAGGAGGTACAGTTCTCTTTCTGGTGGGCAGGTCGGGTTGATGGAACATGCACAATGCCTTGCTTTCTGATAATCAATATTGGGAGCCCTCCAGCAGTCAGCCCATCCAGAGTGTGGACTTTGCAGAGGCTTGAAACTCTCCCTCTTCTGGAACACCCATCAGCTAATTGGCCTTTTCACTCCAGCACTTGCGCCTTCTCCTTGGCAGTTGGAGGGACAGGGAGAGCAGGAGGACAGCAGGTAAGAAACCATCTGTTCAAATGCCTGGAGAAGCCGTGAACCCAACTCTTCCGCTGCTGCTGCTTCCAGGCCAGGCCTGCTCATCAGCCCGCGTGGTGCCGTAATGTTCTGTTGGGCTTCCTTGAGGATTACCTGCCTCTTGTTGAATGACCCTTAATTACCTTGGCTTTTCAAGTTGGAACCGAGTTTCCTCAACTGGTTTTGCAGAAAAACATGAGTCACGGGGGAAAGCTGCAAAGGGAAACCCCTCCCCGCCTCTCGCAGAGCCTCTGTGGACACAGGCAGACCATCTTCTTTGCGTGACTGAATCACACTCAGTATCTGCTGACTGGCAGGGAATTCCGGAGGGAAGAAAGCTGCTATCAAACCCCACCTCTGCCACGAAGTCTTCCCTCACTACCCCAATTTAAAGACTTTTCTATCTTTAAATTCATGCTATTCGACTTTTCCCTAGCAGATAAAAATGGTGCTAGATGTTCCTCCTTCCTTCTAACCTGCATTTTTTTACTCAGACACAGGTTAAGTCTTGTGTAGACATAAGAGGATTTGGGGTTTAGTAATAGATGATGATAATCATCATAGATATCTTTATTGAGTACCTAGAATGTGCCAGGCTCTGATCCAAGAGATTTACATTCAGTTCTCATTCCACTCTTATGAAGCAGTCGCAATTGTTCACTCCATTTTATTTTTTTTAGGAAACTGAGATATGAAGCTCAATACTGGCCCAGGTCACAGAGTTAGTAAAAGGTATACCAAGGATTGACTCAGTCTGGTTCCAGAGCCTTCATGCCTTCATTCTTAACAGTACAGTCTTTGTGTGTGTGTAAGCAGTATTATCCTGTTCCAATAAAGAGACTTTTACCCACTCTGTCCATGTCCCTACCTGTAAATTGTCAGTAGCAAGATCAATTTCTTTTGAGAAAATTATTTACATAAATCATAAAGGAAATAATTTTATATCTATATATCTGGTATCTAGGTTAGGACTTTCCTACTTGGGGCTTTCAGATGTTGCTTCTACATCCGTATGAGTTAATCCTGAAGATTTCAAAACTTCAAAGCAAGTGAAATGTGTCATTTCCCATCAAAGCTGGGGATTCCCCATAGCGTGGGTAGAACTTTGGCCTCCATTTGCTTCCAGTTTTACTTTCCTTTTCTGAAATTGATCCATGAACTCTGTCTTGTTTTTTCCAGGTATTTTGTCCCGCATTTCTTAACCATTTAAGCATGTATTAGATATCTCTCACATGGTGGCAGTATATTATGGGATTTTATCACATTCACTCATTGTTATATTGTATTTTCTTGCTCCAAGACTCTTCCGGGAAGAAGTTATGCTTTTTTACATTTGCTGAGTTTCCAGGTGAAACTGCAGTATTGCAGAACATATAAAAATACTCAATAAATACTTATTAATTGTAGTTTCTTAGGCGAGCTTTAACAACTGCCTAGTACGAACATATTAAGGTTATTTAGATATCTTATATCCAACTGAATGCAGAGTTTCAAAGAATAGCAAGGAGAGATAAGAAAGCCTTCTTCAGTGGTAAATGCAAAGAAATAGAGGAGAATGATAGAATGGGAAGGACTGGGGATCTCTTCAAGAACATTAGTGATACCAAGGGAACATTTTGTGCAAAGTGAAATGAAGTTGCTCAGTCGTGTCCAACTCTCTTCAGCCTCATGGACTGTGGCCTACCAGGCTTCTCTGTCCATGGGATTTTCCAGGCAAGAGTACTGGAGTGGGTTGCCATTGCCTTCTCCAATTTTGTGCAAAGGTGGGGTCAATAAAGGACAGAAGTGGCAAGGACCTAACAGAAGCAGAAGAGATTAAGAAGAGGTGGCAAGAATATACAGAAGAACTGTACAAAAAAGGTCTTAATCACCCAGATAACCTCAATGGTGTAGTCAGTCACCTGGAGCCAGACATCCTGGAGTGCCAAGTCAAGTGGACTTTGAAGCATAACTACAAACAAAGCTAAGGGAGGTGATGGAATTCCAGCTGACCTATTTCATATCCTAAAAGATGATGCTGTGAAAGTGCTACTTCACTCAATATACCAGCAAATTTGGAAAGCTCAGCAATGGCCACAGGACTGGAGAAGGTCACTTTCATTCCAGGAGGACTGAAGAAGGTCACTTTCATTCCAGTCCCAAAGAAGGGCATTGCCAAAGAATGTTCAAACTACTGCACAATTGCACTTATTTCACATGCTAGCAAGATACTCAAAATCCTTCAAGCTAGGCTTCAACAATATGTGAACTGAGAACTTCCAGATGTACAAGCTGGATTTAGAAAAGGCGGAGGAACCATAGATCAAATTGCCAACATCTGTTGGATCATAGAAAAATCAAGGGAATTCCAGAAACATCTACTTCTGCTTTACTGACTGCATGAAAGCCTCTGACTGTGTGGATCACAACAAACTATAGAAAATTCTTCAAGAGATGGGGATACTAGACCATCTGACCTGCCTCCTGAGAAACCTGTAAGCAGGACAAGAAGTAACAGTTAGAACCAGACATGGAAAACAACGGGAAATTGAGACAGGAGTATATCAAAGCTGTATATTGTCACCCTGCTTATTTAACTTATATGCAGAGTATATCATGTGAAATGCCAGACTGGATGAATCACGAGCTGGAGTAAAGATTGCTGGGATAAATCTCAACCTCAGATATGCACATAACACCACCCTTATGGCAGAAAACGAAGAAGAAATAAAGAGCCTCTTGAAGGTGAAAGAGAAGAGCAAAATAGTTGACTGAAAACTCAGCATTGAAAAAATGAAGATTATGGCATCTGGTCCCATCACTTCATGGCAAAGAGCAGGGGAAAAAATGGACACAGTGGCAGATTTTCTTTTCTTGATCTCCAAAATCACTGCAGGCAGTGACTGCAGCCATGAAATTAAAAGATGCTTGCTCCTTGGAAGGAAACTATTGCAAACCTAGACAGCATATTGAAAGGCAGAGATATCACTTTGCTGACAACAGTCTGTATAGTTAAAGCTGTGGTTTTTCCAGTAGTCATGTATGGATGTGAGAGTTGGACCATAAAGAAAGCTGAGCACTGAAGAATTGATGCTTTTGAACTGTGTGTTGGAGAAGACTCTTGAGAGTCCCTTGGACAGCAAGGAGATCAAACCAGTCCATCATAAAGGAAATCAGTCCTGAATATTCATTGGAAGGACTGATGCTAAAGCTGAAGCCCCAGTACTTTGGCCACCTGATGTAAATAGCCAGCTCATTGGAAAAGACCTTGATGCTGGGAAAGATTGAGGGCAAGAGGAGAAGTGGGTGACAGAGGATGAGATAGTTGGGTCGCATCACCAACTCAGTGGACATGAGTTTGAGCAAACTCAGGGAGATAGTGAAGGACAGGAAAGCCTGGCGTGCTGCAGTTCATGGGGTCACAAAGAATCGGACACAACTTAGCGACTGAACCAAATCTTAAAAGGCTTATTTGATATGCTAACACAATACTCTGAAGACCAACATCCTTAAAAATTTCTTCAATAAAAATTCAGCATATCAGATTGAATTGGACTCAGCAACAGAGTGAGTATTGGAGTTGAGAGAGAACTCTGTTATCTACAACTTGACATGACCTTGAAATAATTGACATATCACCTCATCTATTTACATTATCTTTGTTTACTCAATAGTTAAATGTTACCACTGTTGTTTTCAGAATTAAATTTTTACAAAAAGCACAAGGAAGTGTATAGTGTGTTTTAAACAGGGCCTGACTAACTGATTAACAATTTCTTAGTGATTTTTAGTCAGCATTTAGGAATATTACTGATTGAAATGTGCTGTGAATATTAGCAAGAGTATAGATAATAAAAGATGGGCTTTAACTGAGCATTCACTCCTATAGGGAATGTGCTGGGCATTTTTTTCTTGGAGTATTTGTGACTTTTACATAAAGGCAAAAAATCTGTGGACCTAATCTTCAGGACAGTGTAATTTGGCCATTGTTCAGTGGTGTGTCTGTGTGTTCGGTTGCTTTAGTCATGTCCAACCCTTTGCGATCCCATGGATTGTAGCCCTCCAGGCTCCTCTGTCCATGGGATTCTCCAGGCAAGAATACTGGAGTGGGTTATGATGCCCTCTTCCAGGGGATCTTCCTGACCCAGGAATGAAACCTGCATCTCTTATGTCTCTTTTATTGGCAAGCAGGTTCTTCACCACTGGTGCCACCTGGGAAGCCTGAATGAAGATGGGGGTGGTGCAAAAAGATAAATATTTGGGGGGCTTTAATCTTGTATTCCCATGGTCACCTCTGTAAATTTATTTATTGATGAACTTAAAAAACTTTATGATTTTTCTGTTTTAAGATACAGGAAAGTGACAGGATTAGTTAAGGGGAAAAAAACTTTTTTAGCCATTCATTCAGAGGCTTGGTTAACAAGGAATAAAGACAGGACATCTTTGAAGGCTCTAGGACAATGATGTTTCCAGTACCAAACAATTTTGTTTTATGAGAACATAGAGCATTATTAGTACATGCAAAAAAGAACAAGTCAGCCTGACCTTATTCTGATTAAATTCTGAAAGGGCTTGATTCACTGGAACCTACCTGGACTACACTTGGCAAGCACTGACCACTAGACATATTTCAACAGTTTCACCAAGTTGTTCAGGGAACAGACTGCTCAGATTTGAGTTTCTTGGGGGGGTGGGAAAAAAGGTCATTTGGGGGTATCATGATGTTTTTCATCAAATCTAACTTGTTAATATTTTGAGTTTTAAATGAGCTGGGGTGGGGGCAGGTGTCTCATTCATCAGAAGCTAATTACGTACAGTACAAGACTGCATTTATAATATGTCTGACTACTTCAAAATTTAAGGCAGTTTAATACTCAGTGAATCAAGATATCTGTTCTTTTTGAAGTAAGTGAGATAGGAGTGCTGCTATATGTCCTCATTTTTCTTTGCTCAGTCTTTTCAAGTAATATAAACATATGGACAAGTTTTAGGTACTGAAAGGTGAGACTGATTCTTAATCTTTGGTCTCTTGTCAATGCATAGAGTTCGATGGCAGTGCTAACAGTGCAGTAGGTTTGAGCTCTAAAGCTGGTAGACATGGCAGTGATATCCGAGTGCATCTTCAAGAGCAACATTGTTTTAAAGAAAAGCTGTGCATTCACTTCTTTCTCTCATTATCACTCACTAGCTCTTTTTTTTTTTAACTATGGCCAGTATAGTTGCATGTAAAAACCCACTAAAACTACTTTAAGTGAAAGAAGTGAGGTTATAGAAGTGTGTGTACCCCACAGGCATTCTTACAGACATCCAAAAGCAGGACATGAGGAACAGGTGGACCTCAGAGGACCTGGAATCAGAATGCTGAAAACCAGACCACACTCTTCATCTCTCAGGGACCACGGAGTCCCTCAGTTCTTGTTGTGGCGAGCATCTCAATGCTCCTCCCAACCACCACCCCTCCATTTCTGTATCCCTTATTCTGTATGTACAGTGTGTGTTTACTCCAGCATGGCTGTTTGCCATGAATTTATAGTGACTTTAGCACCCAGTGCTGCTGCTAAGTCGCTTCAGTCGTGTCCGACTCTGTGAGACCCCATAGATGGCAGCCCACCAGGCTCCTCTGTCCCTGGGATTCTCCAGGAAGGAACACTGGAGCGGGTTGCCATTTCCTTCTCCCTAGCACCCACTACTACCTGGCAGTTGTCCATATCACATGCTCAAGAGCAGAAAGCTGATTGGCTTAGCTGAGTCTTTACAGCAGAGTCACCAGGTCATAAATCGTGGGCAAACCAGAAGAATGGCTGTCTTTGGGCCAGGTATCCGTCTCAGAGCTAGTCACTTGTACTTGAGTGATCTGTGGCTGTGGTGTGAGGATGGAGGCATAGGGCACACGGGAGCACCTCTTTCAGAACCCGAGAGCAGTGTGGGCATGTCTGTTGGACATGGAGCATGTCTGTTGCTCTTATAGCTCCAGATTCTTATTCCTTCAAGGGTGTTTGGAGGCAGCAGGATTGAGTATTTATCTCCCCCAACACCTGTCACAACCCAGCACTCCCCTTCTTGTTTCTTTCCACCGTCAGCAGATCTCTTATGTTTCTCTCACTTTATATGCTGTCTCTCTTTTCCTGTAATGAGAATGCTTGGGTTGCTACTCCCAGCTTCCTAAATATGGCAGAAGCTAATTCCCAGGCTTCTAAATATGACAGATCTCTGCTTCTATATCCCCCCCACCTTTTTTTTGGCCACTTTATTTTTTTTTTAGTTGAAAGATAATTGCTTTACAGAATTTTGTGGTTTTCTGTCAGACATCAACAAGAATCAGCCGTAGGTACACCCATGTCCCCTCCCCCCGAACTTCCTTCCCCTCCTGCTCCCCCTCCCGCCCTTCCGGATTGTCACAGAGCTCCTGACTGAGTTCCCAGGTCACACAGCAAATTCCCACTGGCTGTCTGTTTTACATATGGTATTGTAAATTTCCATGTTACTCTCTCCATTCATCTCACCCACTCCCTCCCCCGTCCCCCCATGTCCATAGGTCTGTTCTCTATGTCTGTTTCTCCATTGCTGCCCTGAACATAAATTTATCAGAACCATCTTTCTAGATTCCATATGTATGCATCATGTTCATTGCAGAACAATTTACGATAGCTGGAACATGGAGGCAGCCTAGATGTCCATTGACAGATGAATGGATAAAGAAGCTATGGTGCATATAGACAATGGAATACTACTCAGCCATAAAAAGGAGTGCATTTGAGTGAGCTCTCTTTCCCTTTTGCTTCCTACTGTTTTTCTCTCTCTGGTTCTTCAGGCTGCTGTGACCACCAAGTGCAGCAAAATCTCTGGGCCTGATTCTCCTTGGGGTTCTCTCCATAGTCCCTTGGCTTCACTGCCAAAGAGAAGTAAAGATCAGTAAATTCATTAATTACATTAAGCTACTTTATACCCCAGGAGTGCACAGAAGAGTGCTACTCCGGCTTTCAGCATGCACATGAAACACCCAGGGATCTTGTCGAAATGTAGTTTCAGGAGCTATGTTGTGGGGTGTGAGAATCTGCATCTTTAACAAATCCCAGGTAGTATGGATGATGCTAATGAAATAACAGTACTTTAAGCGAAAGACTAGAATCATTTATTCAACTATGATCTTCTTGATGGAACAGACCATACTTTAGGCATCTTTATCTGTCTTTCCATGGCCAGCACTGTACCTGGAATGTGAGAGATATTCAGAAGTTGCTTGGATTATGATTAAACTGAACACACAGGAAATATAGGCCTTTCTATGCCTACTTTTTCTTAAGTGGGTGGTTTTCAAACACTGCTAAAAAAAATCAGCGAAATCAGTGAAAATTTCTTAAGGGTCTGATTATGCAAAGGACTAGGAAAAATATTTTTTAAGTTACAATCCCAGTCTTCAAGGAAAACACTGGCATCTTTTCTGCTAACTTTAATATGTCTTTGCTGGAAATGCGAAATAATTTTAGAAAGTTGGGGGTAGCAGAATGAGCTTGTTTATGCTACTAGCATTTGACCTCAAATATTTTTTATGTCATTTTCCATGTGTACAATGAGGCTAATGTGACTGTTGTGGTGTTAATGTGTAATGAGGCATGTAAGGATTGAGTTTCATGCCTGGAACAGAGTAAATGATCACTGCTAATACTGTTAGTAGTGGTAGTAGAAGTAGAAACAGTTGTAGTAGTATTTAAGATTGTTTTATCCTGCTAACTCAGTTTAGAAAAATACTTTGTTCTTCCTCTTCTCTAAGTCCATACATTATCCTAATAAGACATTTCACTTTGTAGGGTTCACCTACAATTTAGTCTTAATATCAACCTTGTTTGGAGTTTAAGGTTAAAGGAAAGTGAATTTCAGAACTCAACTGTATGCACTATAGCAGAAGGACAGAAAGAAGACTTAATTTTCGTACCTTGCAGTTAGTTAAATTGCTCTTTTCACTCCAATGTCTTCATAAATTTACTCATGAGAAAAAATTAATGTGCTTAACGGGGTCTCCCTAAACCTCTCCAGCCATTTTGGATGGGACAGAAAATACACACACATACACAAAAATATATGCATACATACATATATACATACATAAATTCACAGGTGAATTACAAGAGTATGTTTAATAATATCATCTTTGGAAAGGAAGTAAATTGAGCAGGCGAGGAAAGGACTATTGAACACATAAGAATTGGCTTAGATATTAGTTATAAATGATAAACATCTACGTAATGAATCACATCTGTATTCTTCAACTAAGAGGGCCAGTAAACCGATGTATTGTACTTTCTACAGAAAGCAGAAAACAGTTGGCGATAAAGGTACAATTCTTAATTCGTCATACATTTTTAAAATAAATTTCTAGAATAAAACTGCAGACCATCTTTCTTTTTTTTCGCATATAAAGAAGGGCATCACCACGATTGTCCACGTGGAAAAGGAAAGGCTGGTTGGAGCGGCACATGTAACTGTGACATAGGTGTCACCACTGAAGAAATCTCCCCTCCGGGGGAGGTTGGCACATGATCCTGTGAATCGTAACTATTATTGTTGTCTTATTGAGGAGAAGCACTTACAAAGAAGACCTGGGAACATACATTTATTATTCTTTCATTACCTAGTTCCTTTTTCATTACCTATGTAACCCAGATGGAACCCACGTGTCAGCTGCCTGGATCGCTTCGAGTCCTCCAGTGTGCCAAGGTCAGCTTGTTCTCTAAAATATAATTAAAATGGTCTCAAATCACAGACTCATGTCCAGGGAGTTCCCAGCATTCCTTCCAATACTTACAGCAGTTGTAAGTGAAGCCTTTGTCTCTCCTGGACTCTTGGCTTCTGAGCTCCTCCTTATGCTGATTTCACACAAGAATTTAAAAAAAAAAAAAACAAACTCTGAAATACCCTGTGCCACCCACATAATTTATTTAAATCAAGTTGAGTAATGCAAGTGGAAACACTTCAATAAGTATAAAGAGCTACCTAGGGGAGGTAATAATCTTAACTAAATGAGAAAGTGACATAAGGCGTTGTGAATGCTCCAGGGTAGACTTGAGGAAACTCTGAAGGTAATGAAACAATATCCACTCATTTCATCTGGCTGAAAATAGAGAAAAGGATGAAGTCCTGGCAGGATTTTGAAATAAAGTCGGATTGTCTGTGGGTTATAATAAGAAAAAAATTTACCCATGAAACTTTAAAAGGGAACAACAAAATAAAGTTAGTCATGGGATTACCAGAACCCAAAAGAAATATTTAACACCAGAGGAGAGCAGGGTCACCAGAATGCTTTGAAGCTGGTTGAGCTGGTAATTAGAAGGAACAACTTTCCTCATCCTTTTTAAGAAAGCAAATCCACATGGCCTTTGTCTCATTTTCTGGTAACTGCCAGAGCTGTCCTTGAAGCAGTAAGTTGCCAGCACGTTAATCAGCTGCTTCCACAGCCCTGTGTATGCATAGCATTCAGCCTGCTTGTTTCTTACATTGTTTTTCCAAGAATTTGTTCCCAGCCTTACTTCAGAAACTATTTAGAAAGTGATAGTCACAGTTTCCCAACTCCCCACATCACTTTCATGTGATCAAATCTTCAGACTACCTGGATGGACTGTATATCTTTTTCAGTTGGACTAAAGAAAGTTCTGATCAATGAGGCTTTTTTTTTTTTCCTTTGAAGACTAAGATATAGTTCACTTAGGCTTCCCTGGTGGCTAAAGAATCTGCCTGCAATGCAGGAGACCAGGATTACATCTCTGGGTTGGGAAGATCCCCTGGAGGAGGAAATAGCTTCCCAGTCCAGTATTCTTGCCTGGAGAATCCTATGGACAGAGGAGCCCAGTGGGCTACAGTCCATGGGGTCACTAAGAATCAAACACGACCGAACAGCTAACTTTCACTTGTCTTTTAACAGTTCATTTATCTTGGGAACTTTTAAGTGTATGGGCTTTCCTTGTGGCCCAGCTGGTAAAGAATCTGCCTGCAATGCAGGACACCTGGGTTCCATCCCTGGGTCAGGAAGATTCCCTGGAGAAGGGAAAGGCTACCCGCTCCAGTATTCTGGCTTGGAGAATCCCATGGACTGTAGAGTCCATGGGGTCGCAAAGAGTCAGACACGACTGAGCGACTTTCACTCACTCACTTTTAAGTGTCTGTCGCAAGTTTTATTCTACATCGGTTGAAAATCCAGTCAGACAAGATTGATCAGAAAATGAAAATACATATTAGCCTTCAAGGAAAAGTTGGGGGAGAATTTAAAACAAGAAAGCGTTAACTATATGAGAGAGAATGTAGGATGGCATAGCCAGCTCCCCCTGCATTCCGTGGCCCCAGTCACCTGCGTGGGTACCCTGACTGCCGTCTCTGCCCGTGGGTCATCCTTTCAGCCCTGTCTCCGGCGTTCGTGTTTCAGGAGGGTTGTCTGAGCCGCTCATCCCTCAGAGAGAGGGACTTCTGCTGGAGGGAGGCGGGGATGGGAGTCCCGGGAGTGGACGGGAGTGGGTGAGGGAGACCCCTGCAGGAGTGTAGGGCCTGAGGCGAAGAGGCAGGCAGGAGAGGCCGCCGGCTGAGAGACGCCGGGGCCCAGAGCCCTCCTTGTTCATGTCTGGGCAGCATGCGGCCCGTATGGAGGGCAGACTTAGGGCCCTCTCAGGAGCCTGCTGCTAATGAGGTCATGACCTGTGGGGCTCTGAAGAAACAGAGGGGGAAAGGGCCGCTTCAGGACTGGGTCATTTTCCTGCCCCTTTCTCTGAGAGAATGGTCCAGCACGGCCACGTCACTGTGCAAGCAGGGAGAATTGTACGGGAGACTGTGATGAGCTAGGACACGTAGAAAGTCCCCCCTCTCCCCAAAGACACCACAGGCATGTCTGCTCCATGCTGATCTCTCAGAGGTTCACTCGGCTCAGTTTACTTTTGGATCAGGGTGGTAACGCGCGTCACCGGAGTTCTTCTCTCCAAGGTTTTCCTCTAAGGTGAAGGAAAGTTTTCAGGAATGCCCGTCACACCGACAGGTTGAGACGCCAACATGGCCCGCCACCAGAGAGGGTAGGTGTTGGGGAGCCAGACCTGTATACCCTAGCACTCTGTACAAGATGTTGATCATCCCAAAGCAGCTCACAGTAGATTCGCAATTATGCCCATTTTACAGCCTGAAAGTGAATTGTGATGACATTTCTCAAGATAAAAATAAAGAACTGAAGCCCATGTGACTTCCTTTGTCGATGTCTGCATTTGTCTCAGATGCTTTAAGCCAGTCTGTAGCAGTGAAACCATAATTCAGATGAAAACAATGAGAAATCATTCAAAGCCAGTGTACATGAAAGTGAGTAGCCCACATGACTACTATTTTTAGTGCAGAAATATATTCAAGATCAAAGCCATTAATGTTTGCCTATTTTATTTAATCATGTGCCCTTTACCTGGAAGATGCAGGTCTTATAGCATACAAATGAGTGTATGGGGAAGGTTTCGGGCTTTATGCTGTCCAAATTAAATTCTAAAAAGCCAGAAAATTCATCATTTTGACATTTCTTTGCAGATGCAGAATGTGTGTTGAAATATCTCTTGAAATGTGTCTTATTTACTTAAGGAATACATTTAGCAGATCATGTTAATTAGAAATAATATCTGAGTAAAGTCTTTCATAATGTATCTCTTTTTAAACATAAAAATCAAGGGGCTAATTTCCCAAGTTGCGAGAATGGATGTTCCCCCTCATTATCTGTATTTTGGATTTTGAAGTTTTTTTGTAAGTAAAAGTTTACAGCATCCTTGAGTTTTTACAGCATTGCTTGAGTTTTCAGCATCCATTTTTTTTTACTATATAATAATCTAGGTTTGCAGATATTATGTATTAAGAAATGGAGAAGTTGGGGGAAATTTTTGAAAAGAAACATTGCCTACTCTTGAAATTCCTTGTAAAGTATTATTGTCATATAAGTTGTAGGAAGTGTGTTCTCTATAAGAATACCTCAGAAGCACAATTTTAGATATTGAGAACCTTTCTAACCATTCTCCATTTTGAATTTTTTTTTCTTTTTTTGGTGACAGATTTCATATAAACAGAATTTTTATGGTGCATGGGTAAAAACTTCCAATTACATCTCTAAAACCATTTTCTATGGAATTTCAGTGTTACCAAAATATGTAATGTTGTTTACCTTAAACCTCATTGAGCTAAATAAACTCCATGAATAATAGATACAGTTATATAGTATAGTTTCTAGATGGAAAACTGTCATCATTTTCAAGAGAATGAATGGCTCTGGGGAAATGTACAGCTTAGGAATGACAAAGCTGTCATTCACTCAGAAAACAGAATTGTGGAAATGACAGAGTTGAGCCCTGGGAATGCTCAAATTTGCCTTTAAACAATGCCTTCTTCAAACTAGTGGTTACCAGTGGGGAGAAGAAAGGGGGAAAGGCAATATAGGGATAGGGGTCTAAAGTAGGAACTCTTAGGCATAAAATAAGCTACAAGGATATATTATGCAACACAGGGAATATTTTATAACAACTATAAATGGAGTATAATCTTTTGGATGGTTTATTATTTTATTACTGGAGTATATTGCTTTACAGTGCTGTTTTCGTTTCTGCTGCACAACAACATGAGTCAGCTGTATGGATCCATATACCCCCACCCTCGTGAATCTCCCTTCCACTCCCCCAATTTCTCACACTTATTTGGCCGTAACCTTTTTTGAGGTTTTCTGAGCACATCAGGATACACATGTTCACTTTGTGAAGCAGGTGGGCTAGATTTAGTCATGTAGCCGCTACTCAAACAGAACTCCAGTGTGGCGAACCAGAAAGCTGCTGTTGCCAGCCCTGAGCTACAAGGAGCTAGTATAAAGTGGTGTGGTGCATGGCACACTTAGAAATGCAGGTGCTGCAGCCAAGTTATCTCCGCTCTGGTCTCTTCCAGGTGCTTCATCCCAAACATCTATGCCGCCCTCTTCACTGCAGCCCTTGTCCCTTTAATGTGCCTCGTGGTGGTGTTTGTGGTGTTCATCCACGCCTACCAGGTGAAGCCACAGTGGAAAGCCTACGACGATGTCTTCAGAGGAAGGACAAATGCTGCAGGTTTGTAAGAAACCGTTTTCACACTTTGGAGCTGGGTGCTTTTAATGGTGGGAAAAGGTCACTGAATGGTCTTTATCAAGAACAGGAAGGAGGTTAGACTCAGCTTTCAGCTTTGAAGCCAAAAGTTACAGTCCTCTGATTTCTCCTGCTCCTTGGGCCTTCCTTGCAATCTCTCTCTCTCTTCAGGGCTCTGCAGGTTTCATTGCTGGTGCCAGTTTTGTCCTGAAGATATTAATATTCAAGTAAATGACTCAGAGCCTTTGGGAGCTGCTTCCCCAGGCGTTTTTCAACTCAAGCAGTAACAACCTGGGTTCAACCTGTGAAATCTGTTCATGTCTTGCAGACTCTGAGACTTTATCACAAACAAACTTTATCACAAACTTTATCACAAGCATTCCTAGTGCTTGTGAGTGCTGTAGTTTTGCATGTGGAGTTCTGATTGTGCAGACAGATGTTTAAAAACATATGTGACCAGACAGCTTCATAAGTGGCTGCACATGTCTGGTTACTTAAGAGTGCAAGTCTTTCCAGCTCAAATTGGCTTTCACTACCAGCTCATTTTTTCCCTTTGAATCATACTTAACACCGGGTTTTATGATCTGATTCTTTTTCTGTTGTTAGATTAGAGTCTCTTAGGAATGTTTTTAAGGAACAATACCAAATACCTACATACAGAAAACTCAGTCTAAAATGATTTGAGTGGTTGGAATATTGAGAATCTAATGAGTTGGGGAGTAGAGGAATCTCTCTTGGGCCAAGAGGAAGACTAGTCTTTTCTATAAGATCAGTTAAAGGTAAGTTAGTTGCTCAGTCATGTCTGACTCTTTGCGACCCCATGGACTGTAGCCCACCAGGCTCCTCCGTCCATGGAATTTTCCAGGCAAGAATACTGGAGTGGGTTGCCATTTCCTTCTCCAAGGGATCTTCCTGACCAGGTATTGAACCCAGGTCTCCAGCATTGCAGGCAAACTCTACCATCTGAGCTACCAGGGAAGCCCAAGTCTTTTCTAAGCTTCTGCAAGTCTAAAGCCAAAGGAATGAGAGAAGTTCTTCACATGTTAAGTGTGGTCCAGAGTTTAAGCAGCCTACCATCCATGAAGTCACTTAGAATAGTGTCTAATACATTATGTCTAATACATAATTAGTGTCTAATACATCAATAGATACTGTCTCTTATATGATAATAAAAAGATTCATTCTAACATAATAAAAGCTTCTAGTTCCTAAACTGTGTCAGGGAAGATGCAGAAAGATTCTCCTTGTAGTGTAAAGAGAAAGGACTCTTCTATATTAACTTATGGGATAGTTTGTACGATAGCTGTATCTAGCCAACTCTTCCCTCTTCTCTCTGATTTAGCATGCAATTATTATGTGGGCAAAAATAGCACTCAAGGTTATGACTAAACTTAGATGCTTCCATTAGAAAAGCAGTATTCATGGAAGCAACCTAGATGCCCATCAGCAGATGAATGGATAAGGAAGCTATGGGACGTATGCACAATGGAATATTACTCAGCCATTAAAAAGAATTCATTTGAATCAGTTCTAATGAGATGGATGAAACTGGAGCCCATTATACAGAGTGAAGTAAGCCAGAAAGATAAAGACCAATACAGTATACTAAGGCATATATATGGAATATAAAAAGATGGTAATGATAACCCTATATGCAAAACAGAAAAAGAGACACAGATGTATAGAACAGACTTTTGGACTCTGGGAGAGGCGAGGGTGAGATGTTCTGAGAGAATAGTGATGAAACAAGTATACTATCAAGGCTGAAACAGACCACCAGCCCAGGTTGGATGCATGAGACAAGTGCTCAGGGCTGATGCACTGGGAAGACCCAGAGGGATGGGATGGGGAGGGAGGTGGAAGGGGGGATTGGGATGGGGAACACATGTAAATCCATGGCTGATTCATGTCAATGTATGGCAAAAACCACTACAATATTGTAAAGTAATTAGCCTCCAACTAATAAATAAAAATAAATAAATAAAATATTAATGGCAGCGAAAAAAAAAGAAAAGCAATATTCAATGTAGAAATTATACTTTTTCATGGGACATAGAATCTATCCAGAATCTGTGCTTTTATTCAACTTGAGATTCATTCTATTAAAATACATATTCTCTTTTGAAGGCGAAGTTTGTTTCTCCCAAATAGCAAGATTTATTTTTTCTTTATGCTATATAGAAGTGCCAGTATTTGCATGTTTCAGTAGTGATAACATCATAAAGGCCTAACCTAATGAGTTAGTCTTTTTCATTCCTGAATCACCCCTGTGCCTTTTGACTATGATCCATGGATACAGTAGATAAACAATGCTCCAATTATCTGAAAAGCAGCTCTCAAGTATTGAACATAAAAATCCCTAGAACACTTGTATCTCAACTAGCAAAACCTCTCTTACAATGAAATATATTAATAGAAGCATTGCTCTTATTATAGCTTTTCAATTAATAAAACAATTATGGCAATTCTGATTTTCCTGTTCCCAGTCAACCTCACAGTCATTATCTCACTTGGACTCTTAAACAGTGTTTTCCTAATTAGTCACTAATTCCAGTTTTTGTCCGTTTCGTTTTCTCAGATGTCTGTATTTCAACAATGTCAAGGGGCTCCCCTCACTCTCTAGCTTTACAATCATTCAGCTTTATTGCCCAAAAGAAAGTCCAGGCTCTTTATAATACTATAGTCTCTTTCCATCACCCCTGGGCCATCCTGTCACCCCCAAGTTAGTTACCACTCAGCCTACGTTCTGGCCGTGTCATTGATTTAATCTTACTCATTCTTGAAATGACCTGATCTGTCATCTCTGCTCATGTAAGATGCCCTCTATGAACTCCTCATCATTAGTTGATTGAAAAAAAAAAAAACTCATGTGTTTAGTAAGTAATGAGAGAAAATGTAGATGAAAGAGAGGTGTAAAGGACTTACTATGCTCCCTTAATCTATCTTAGCTCCCCAAAGCCATCCTCAATAAATGCATAATCTAAGTAAAAATTGTGTGCTGAGCAATCCCAAGTTGACTCCTTCCAACAAGATACTGCTCACTTTTTTATGGAAATTGTGGAAGCTCCCAGTATGCTACTTCTTCCATGAAGACTTTGAAATTAACGTCTTTACTGTATCAAATAAGAATTACTCATCCTTCTTCTATGATTTTAAAGCACTTTGCCCCTACGGCCATTAGAGCACTTAACACTTACTTCAGAATGGAATGGTGACTTGTTTTGGTGTGTGTGGCTGATTTCCTTAATAAATTATGGATTCCTCAAGGGCAAGGACCATTTATTATTCATCCCTGCATCACCAGAGCCTTGTAGAGTGTTTAGTGGATAGCAGGAGCATAATTAATGTTTGTTGACTGAATAAACTAATAATCATCAATGCACCATAAAATCTTATAGGAATGCACCCGCAAGTTAAATATAGCATTAAGATGAAGAGGAATCTGTCATATCATCCAAAGTAGAAATTATGGAATTTATCTCATTGATTTGTTTGTAGCTACCCCTTTGAAATTTATTATTAGGACTATTATTTTTTCCTTCTGTGATTCCCAAAACTATGTGTTCAGCCTTGACCTCTGACTTGATACTTTAGATTTTATTTGAAGCCTCCTTTAACTCTCCTCCACTTGAGTATGTTCCACTTAGCTCACATTCAAAAACGTCAAGAGAAAAACTGTCTGTCTACTCAGGGCCATTTGATAGTCTCTTTGAATCTGTCTGCTAAAATTCTGTTGCCTTGACCTGAAAAATATTGTCAAGATGGGGCTGTAAAATTCATGTTTTGCCCATTTTGCTGCTCCAAATGCATCGCAATTAGTGACAAGATATAACAAGAGAAAATTAAGAAGATGAAATGGGGATCAGAAACACAAAGTGGAATATAAGGTGGGCTGCAGCCAAGGGCCTGATGTTTTCTGGGTCCACAAGCCTGTGAATGCAGAAGTGTCTCAGCTGCTGTGGCGGTAAGCTGGGAATGAAAGGTCTCCCCCAGGGCAGGTAGACTGGAGCAGTAGTGCCTGCAGGAAAGGAATCTGTGAAAGGACCACCACTGTAGTGTGGGCTTGGCTTAGGGGTCTGGGAGCCCAAGGAGAAAGCAGAGGAAGAATCTTGTCAAGGTCCTGGACCAGACTGTCTAGAGTTCACAGTTTTATCTACTATATTTGTATGTCATTAGGGCTTCCCTGGTGGCTCAGAGGTTAAAGCATCTGCCTGCAATGCGGGAGACCTGAGTTCCATCCCTAGGTCGGGAAGATCCCCTGGAGAAGGAAATGGCAACCCACTCCAGTATTCTTGCCTGGAGAATCCCATGGATGGAGGAGCCTGGTGGGCTACAGTCGGTGGGGTTGCAAAGAGTCAGACACGACTGAGCGACTTAACTATGGGGGTAGAAGACCCAGGATATCAAATTAGCCTTCTTCAGACAGGAAGGTTAAATGGAGGCAACCATAAAACCACTAGACAGAAAGAAGTAGCCAGAAAGGAAGACAGAGACGAGGGGGGGAGAGAGCGCGAGCAAAGAAGCACATGCTTTCTACTCAAGATTGGCTGCAATATCAAAGATCCAAACACTGGAGGAAAACTGGTGAAGACAGCCGTTCAAACCACCAATCAAAAAGATAATATAATCCAGAAAAATATATAGACTATAAATAACTTTGGTAATTATGTTCGATTCTTCAAAAGGATAAAGCAGGAATCCGCAAAATATGACCCTACCAGCCACTCACCTATTTTTCTCATTTTATCTACTTCTTTTTTCACAGCTTCATTGAGATATAGTTTACATGTCATAAAGTTCATCTATTTAAACTGTAGAGTTCATTGGTATTTATTATATTTATATAGTTCTGTAACTATCACCATAATCTAATTTTAGAGTGTTTTCATCATCCCTCAAAAAACCCCATACTCCTTAGCAGTCACTCCCCATTCTCCACTTTCCTAGGCCCTAGGTAACCGTTAGGCAGCTTTCTGTGTCTGGAGATTTGTCTGTTCAGCACATGTCACATAAGGGGATCATAGAATAGGTGGTCTTTCATACCTGACTTATTTCACTTAGCACACTGGTTTCCTAGTTTATCTGTATTATAGCATGTATCAGTACTTAGTTCTTTTTATTGCCAAATAATATTGCACTGTATGAACATACTACACTTTTGCTTATCTGTTTATCAGTTGATGGACATTTGGGTGGTTTTCACCTTTTGGTTGTTATAAAGAAGGTTCTTGTGGACATTCAGGTACAAGTTTTTTTATTAATATATGTTTTCTTTTCTCTTGGGTATATACCTAGAGTTGTAATCTCTGCATCATACAGTAACTGTATGTTTACCATTTTGGGGAACTACAAAACTGTTTTCCAAAACAGCTCCAGTGAGCTGTTTTGTAAGTAAAGGGTTTTTTTGACACCCATCCACACCCATTTTTTTTAACATATATTCTGGGACTGCTTTCACAATACAGAGTTGAATTTATGTAGTTGAATAAAAGCCACGTGGCCTGAAAAATCTAGCATACTTAATATCTGGCCCTGTATAGAAAATGTTTGACCATCAACCCATGACATAAAGGCAGATATATCCACTCAAAGCCCTTAAACATAAAAAGCAAAAATAGATATAAACAAAATAAAAGCACAGACCAATATGAAAATGAAAAAAATTTCAAAAATTTTGGCAGTGAAAATACTAGTAGTTGAAAACTTTAAATATCTTAATACTTGAGATAAGATACAGATGAGACACAGAGAAGAGGGAATTAATTAGAATCGGAAACTAAGATTGAGAAATTTATCACTGAAAAATGCAAAAAAAAGAAAAAATAGGAAAACAGCTAAGAAGTATGAGAATACATTGCCAGAAGAAAAGAATGCAGGGAATGGAGAAAAGTAAAGATTTGAAGAGGTAATTGTTGAGAATTTTCTAGAATAAAAAATTGACATAACTACACATAAATATGCATTGTTCAAAAAAATCAGGGGGAGGTGGAAGGATGCTAAAAAGCCTAGTATATTAGTAAAGTTCCCATGTCTGTATTTTTTAAAACCTGGATGGTAAATATCTTTCTTTGCTTTTCATATTCTTTACTGTTAGAATAATTGGCACAAACCCCATTCAGGAGTTTAGAGTCCACAGTGGACGCAGATGCTGCCAAGTTCTCTAAAAGCCTAAGCTTGAAAGCAGCACAGACTGGTCCCAAGCCTCTTCTCTTCTTTCCTAAGATTCGTGCACACCCTGTATACACTTTATACCCGGGAAGGGGGGCAGTTCTGATTATAGTCATCCCTCTGTATATCACTGGCTTCTGTATTTGAAGATTTAACCAACTATGGATCAGAAAATATTTGGGAAAATAAAATTTCAGAAAGTTCCAAAAAGCAAAACTTGAGTTTGTCACAGGCTGGCAACTATTTACATAGCGTTTACATTGTGTTTACAGCTATTAATATCTACATTGTATTATAAGTAATCTAGAGATTGTTTTAAGTATTCCAGAGCGTGTGCATAGGTTATATGCAAATACTACACCATTTTATATAAGGGACTTGAGCATCCTTGAATTTTAATTTCCTACAGAGTTCTAGAACTAATCCCCCATGGATAGAGGGAAGATTGTAGTCTCAAGCAGGTCCAGCCTATTTCTGTACAATTCCAAGCATGCAAAAGTGACCCTTTTTTCTAGTGCAGCTGAGATGGTTTATGGTTTAGTTTTATTTTGCCCTGCATTTTTAAAGTGGATGAGCATTTTCAGATATTGCAGTTAACCCTTGAACAGCACTGAACTGTTCAGATCCACTTACATGCAGATTTTTTTCAGGAGCTATGTACTACAGTATTATAGGCTTCCCTGGTGGCTCAGGTTCAGTCCCTGAGTCCAGAAGGTTCCCTGGAGAAGGGCATGGCAACCTCTTGGCAACCTCATAGGATTCTCCAGGCAAGAATACTGGAGTAGGTTGCTATGCCCTTCTCCAGGGGATCGTCCAGACCCGGGGATTGAACCTGGGTCTCCCGCATTGCAGACAAATTCTTTACCACCTTAGCCACCAGGGAAGCCTAAAGAATTCGACTTGACTGAGCGACTTTCACTTTTACTTTTCACAGTACTATACCACCTGCTGATGGTTGAATCCTCAGAAGCAGAAAATATACATATTATTATGTAGATGACTATAAAGCAATATGGGAATTTTTGACTCCAAAGGGTGTGGCATTGCACTGTTCAAGTGTCAACTGTATGAGATAGTATTATGAGAAATACATTCTCAAATAATAAATCAAGAGTTGAAAGTCAGGACTTCCCTGGCAGTCCAGTGTTTAAGACTCCACACTTCCACTGCAGGAGAACAGGTTCTCTCCCTGGTTGGGAATCAAGATCACATATGCTGCATGGTGTGGCCAAAACAACAGTAAAAAAGAGTTGAAAGTAAATCCTCTTTTCTTACAGAAGCACAATTTCCTGATGTTTCAAACTGCTAGGTTTTAAGTATTTTTGATCAAACCTTGTAGAGTTTTTTTTTTGTTTGTTTATTTACAAATTACTTTTAGCAATGAGTGAAATGCATTATGAGAAGGAAAGGTCAATTTATAGTTTCCATATAGCTAAGCTGTTTTTCATTTTTTCATAACTGGAATAATTATGATTATGTATTTACCTTAGAGATTCAGGTTTGGTAAACAAATGTGGTGAGTTAACACCAGCATCAGGCCTGTTTGAATAACTTAAGAGCTTACATCAGTTATTTTGTTGGACCTGGCCTCCTCCATATTTCCATGGAACTCTTTTCCCAGCTAAGTACTCTTGTGCAGATTGGATGTGCCTGACAATAGGAGCAATTTTTCAGCAACACTTGTGTGTTGATATGTCTGCCCAGTATCAACCCCATTATACTCTTTTTTCTTTTATTTTTTTAGTGACTTTTTTGCTCCTGACATCCCTTAATTTCAGAGCTCAAATTTTCACTAAAATCCAGAGGAAATGGAGCACAGAGGAAGAGCTGCTGATAAATAAAATACCCTCTCTGCTGTAGTCTCCAGAGATGGCCTCTGTCAGTCCCTCTCTTTCTGAGCGTGGCTGGAACAGGGATGTCGGTCTGTCTCCCTTCTGTGCCCCTTTGGTTGCTCAAATGCTAAGTAACAGATTTCCAAAAGTCGGTGGCTCCTAATGAAATTCACTGGCCGCCTCCTCCTTCAGTGAAGTGAGTGCACAGTGAGAATGAGTCAGGATAAAGGTATGTTCCCTGAACTCAATTTCAATGTCTCAAACAGTCTTTTAAACAAAGCCTGTAATTTTGGGGTTTGGTTTTGATCTCTGGCAATGATAAACTTGTCTCTCCTTCTAGGCTCATTAGAATTTACTGACTTTTTCTGTTTCATCAGCCAGTTCTTATGATTCATGGATCAGGGAAGGAAAATTAATTTGAATGAAAAGAGGAAGTAGATGATTACAAATCCCTTTCTTATAAAAATCCCACACGTGTGTTTCAGTATGATATGTAAAAATGTAAAGGTAGCTTGATCCAGCGAGCGATGTATAACATGAATCTGAGGTAGTTGGAATCACCTGGTGCAATAATGGCTATCTCTCTGCTTGGTAATATGTTTGAGAATGAATGCTTCCATTTCTTCTCATATTTCATTTCTTTATATTTACTAATACTAATGTAAATCAACATTCCATTGCTATTTCAAAAATCACTGAAAGCCGATTATAATATTATGAAATATCATCCCTTACATCCTGAGAATGAGTGACTTGTCTTCTCCTGGCATATTAAGATATTTCAAAAAGAGCTCAAGGAAACTCATTAAAAGCCAAAGGAAAAAGAAGAGGAAATCAGTTCAGTTCACTTCAGTCACTTAGTCGTGTCCGACTCTGCGACGCCATGGACTGCAACATGCCAGGCCTCCCTGTCCATCACCAATTCCCAGAGCTTGCCCAAACTCATGTCCATTGAGTTGGTGATGCCATCCAAACATCTCATCCTCTGTCATTCCCTTCTCTTCCTGCCTTCAATCTTTCCCAGCATCAGGGTCTTTTCAAATGAGTCAGCTCTTTGCATCAGGTTGCTAAAGTATTGGAGTTTCAACTTCAACATCAGTCCTTCCAAGGAACTGATCTTTAGGATCTCCTTTAGGATGGACTGGTTGGATCTCCTTGCAGTCCAACGGACTCTCAAGAGTCTTCTCCAACACCACAGTTCAAAAGCATCAATTCTTTGGCACTCAGCTTTCTTTATAGTCCAACTCTCACATCCATACATGAGTACTGGAAAAACCATAGCTTTGACTAGAGGGACCTTTGTTGACAAAGTAATGTCTCTGCTTCTTAATATGCTGTCTAGATTGGTCATAACTTTCCATCCAAGGAGTGTCTTTTAGTTTCATGGCTGCAGTCACCATCTGCAGTGATTTTGGAGCCCCAAAAAATAAAGTCAGCCACTGTTTCCACTGTTTCCCCATCTATTTGCCATGAAGTGATGGGACTGGATGCCATGATCTTAGTTTTCTGAATGCTGAGCTTTAAGCCAACTTTTTCACTCTCCTCTTTCACTTTTCATTAAGAGGCTCTTTAGTTCTTCATTGCTTTTTGCCATAAGGGTGGTGTCATCTGCATATCTGAGGTTATTGATATTTATCCTGGCAATCTTGATTCCAGCTTGTGCTTCATCCAGCCCAGTGTTTCTCGTTATGTACTCTGCATATAAGTTAAATAAGTGCGGTGACAATATACAGCCTTGACGTATTCCTTTTCCTATTTGGAACCAAATAGCTCCTAGTAAATGCAATACACACTGTGCTGTGTTCTCCAGAAATGGCCACCATCAGTTATTTCCCTCCCTTGATGTGTGTCCTACTCCCCACATAAAGCCATGAAGTCTGTTTCCCCTCCTTTAACTTTTTGGACTTGCTTAGAAAGTGAAAGTGTGTTGATAAGTTGTGCCTGACTCTTTGTGACCCCATGGGCTATAACCCACCAGGCTCCTCTGTCTATGGAATCCTCCAGGCAAGAATACTGGAGTGGGTTGCCATTTCCTTCTCTGGGGATCTTCCCCACCCCAGGGATCAAGCCTGGGTCTCAGACTTGCTTAAGTGAAGTGAAGTGACTCTTTGCAACCCCATGGACTGTAGCCTACCATGCTCCTCCATCCATGGGATTTTCCAGGCAAGAGTACTGGAGTGGGTTGCCATTTCCTTCTCCAAAGGATCTTCCCAACCCAGGGATTGAACATGGGTCTCCTGCGTTGTAGGCAGACGCTTTACCGTCTGAGCCACAAGGGAAGTCCGGATGATCTGATGAAAGTAATACTGCCCCATAATGGGTCAAGCCTTTAAGAGGACAGGCTGTTTTTGCTTCCTTTCTCTTGGAAGCCAGCCACAATATAAGAAGTCTGATTACTCTGAGACAAGCATGATGTTAGCATCTCCAAGCTACTTGTGTGGAGTGAATAGACATGAATAGGCATATTTAACCCATCTCTGGGCTTCCCAAGTAGCTCAAACAGGAAAGAATTCACCTGCAATGTGGGAGACCTGGATTTGATCCCTGAGTGGTGACGATCCCCTGGAGGAGGGCATGGCAACCCACTCCATTATTCTTGCCTGGAGAATCCCCATAGACAGAGGAGCCTGATGGGATACAGTCCATGGGGTCGCAAAGAGTCGGACATGATCGAGTGACCAATACGTCAGCCCGCCTCCAGTTGTTTCAAGCATCCCAGCTCTGATTCCAGACATAGAAGTGAAGAAGTCTTATTGTCAGATCCAGCCCAAGTAGACACCACACAGAAGAGAAAACTACCCAGCCCAGATTGTAAAATATTTTAAGCCACCAAGTTTGTTATGTAGCAGTCAATAGTCAAAACACTGTGGTTCTGGTGTCCTGATTTTTTGCACATCAGAATTTTGAGTATGTCATTGTCATTTTAAATTTTATTGTCATTTTTATTTTATTGCATTGTTTTATTTTAATTTTTATTGCTTGTCATTTCAAACACATATTGCAAAATTCTAAGTGTATCATTGTCATTTTAAATTTTACGTGGTTTATAAATACAAATGAAAAACACAATATGCTTTTTTTCCTAAACCAAAATTGAGGTTTCCACTGAAGCAAAAAAAGTAATCTTACCTAGTAATAGTACATACTTAAATCAGATCCAGAATGACCAATATAACAGGTTTCACATGTCCTTGGCAGAAAACTGCTTGTTTGCAGTCTACTCCCAGTTCCATTGCTAAAAAGAAAATAAAAAACAATGCCTAGGGACCAAAGGAAAACCCCAGAACTCCTTGCTGCACAATAAACAATCTCTTCCACTTGAGCTTAAAAAAAAAAATCTTTGTGAGCACAGTTTCTCTCCCCACATTTTGTCAGTAGTGCTGGGGAAAATCCAAAATATTTAAAGAAACATTTTGGATACTCATTCTCTGCTTAGATTTATATCTGTGACCTCAGTCTTCAAAGATTCAAATCAGAATCTTTGAACCTGAAAGATGATGTGTAGTCGTTCAATGTGTATTGCTTTTTTTTCTTTTTTTCATTATTGTTTTTGAAAAAAAAAATATTGGAGATTTTATATTGCTCTTTAAAATCTCTTAGAACTTTAACATCAGGAATTAGTTTCCTGAGGCTTAGAACACTGAGATAAAAAGTAAAAAATAAAATCAGAGTCAAAAGAAAGCTTAGATTTCTGTTTGGACTCCTGATTTCCACATGTAACCGAAGAAGAAAAGGGACTAGTAATTTGTGGCAGAGCTGGGTCTTTTCAAAACTCAAGTTTCCCAAATGTTTATACCTCAGGGACTGTCTTTTACCTAGTCTCTGTTGAAAACTGATGAGGACAAGGGTGGTTCTCTGTTTAGGCTATTTCAGTACTAAAGCTTCAATTTCAGTTTGTTTTCAAGGTGGGTAGTGGACATAGAGCGTGGATGTAGTAGGACTGGGAGAGAATAAAAGGCTGGACTGCATGTAAGTGGCAGCTATGGGTGGACTTTAGCCCTGGTGGCATCATCATTGTCATTGTAACAGCTATAATTGCCGGTATACCAGCACACTGTGCTAAGCATTTTGTGTATATTATCTCAATTTTCACAAGAATCTTGTGAAACATATATATCTAGTCCTATAGTGAGACAAGAAAGTGAAGGAAATGAGAGGCTTAGGAACGTGTCCAGATTTGCAGAGCTGTTGAATTGTGCATTTGGGGTTAGAACCACAAGTGACTCCTAAATTCTCCAGAACTCTCTTTACCGCCATCACCAGTGCTTCACCATTTGCCATTTTGTCCTCAAATCTTTCATTAAGAAAAATGACATGTAAATGTTAAATTAAACCTAGAGAGCTCTAATTCCATAAAAGGAATTGTTAGGCTCCATGCCCCAGAAAGAATTTGAAGTGATTCAGGCTAGCAAATTGTTTCTTCATCTTCTAATTTCCAAGAAAGACTGCCTTGTCCCTTTATGGTACTGAAATGTGCCTAGTTTTCCTCACTATTTGCATATATAGTGCAGGCGTAATAATAATATTTAACTTCATAGAGCTGTTTCAAGGATTAAATGTTAATTCATATAAAGTCTTTAGTATACTCTAAAACATAGTAAGCATGCAGTATGCATTGGTATTTTTATCAGCGTAACAGCTCTTTCAGTATATAACTGGTGCAGAATATTTTGTCCTGGATCATTCCTATATATCTTTCAAATATGCCCCTCTCTTCCTTTCTTCATCATTGTGCCTGGTGTATATTAATTGACTCGGGTTGTCATAACAAAATGCCATAGACTGGGTGGTTTAAACAGTAGATATTTATACCTCACAGTTATAGAGGTTGAGAAGTCCCACAGTCTGGGTGCTGGCCAGTTTGGTTCCTAACGAGAGCCCTTTTCCTGGCCTGCAGATGGCCATCCTCTTGCTATGTTCTTACCTGGGGGAGAGAAGGAAAGAGAAAGGGAGAGAGTTCACTCATGTCTCTCCTTATAAGGGCATGAATCCCATTGTGAGGACTCTACTCTTAATGACTTAATTAACTCCTATGTCCCTATTTCCAAATACCATCATATTGAGGGTTGGGGTTTCAACATATGAATTTTACAGAGACTCAGTTCAGTTCATAGCACGTAGCTTATATCATCAACTCACAGCTCTCTTAAGACTGATATTTCTTGGTTCTTGTCTGTCCCCTTTCCACATGGAACCTTTAAAAGGTTAAATTGATGGCATCATTCATTCATTCAATAGCAGTCCTGAGGCTGTAGGATAAAAGGAAAATTCTACTGCTTTCATGCATAAAGTCTCCATAGGCACAGCCATTTTGAATTAGTGCTATTGTCTAAAACAGACATGATGTCTGCCAAGTCTGGACTTAAATAGTGGAACTGAATTCAGTCTCACTTGCTGAGTTCATCATTCATGGTGATTGGGCAGGAGAAGGAATGCAATTGAAAATAATTTCTTGATACCCATCATGAATAGGCTTCAGCAGAATGTTAGTGGAAGATATGATCATGGTACACATTTAAAACCGTTATCTAAGAGCATCACAGTGGCATTGCTGCTCATATGCATTGCACATTCTTTGCCCTTCATCTGTTATTAACATAGGCATACCATTGCCATGCCTCAGCTTGACCCAGAGGGTCAGTGAAATTTTCCCAATTGTTTGTAATTTTTATATATAGGATGAGTTTTTCCATATATTTCCTTGGCATTTTTTTCCCAAGTTAATTAAAAGTTTACATTTTAATTTTCCTGGCATACTCCACTCTTTCAAAGGACTTCCCCCCACCCCCAAATCCTTCTTTAGTTATGTTGGGAAAATTACCAGTGAAGCATTACTTTCTACTCTTTTGAAAGCTACATGAAACAGTTATTCATGTTTATTGCTTTGATCTAAGAACACATTCATTTCTTTAATGGGTGACTGAAATCTTTCATTCAACTTTTGGTTGATGAAAATACAATTTCTGATTTTTTAAATATCTCTCTCAAATTTGTATTCAGACTACTGCCGAAGAATATGTTAAAACTCTACTGAAGAGTAAAAACAATGAATTTTTCAAGGCTATTTTATCTTAGAAAATCTATGGCATTGCAAACACTATTCCCCTCTAACCTAGTCTGTGAGGCACCTCAGTTGGTATCAACACGGAAATCTTGTGATACTCTATGGTCCTCTCTAATCAGGGAAACTCCACGTAAGGTGTACATTACATTTATGAATCTACATCTAACTTGTAAATTCTGTTCATTATTTGCAACTTTTTTCATTTATTCATTTTTGCCAGTCTTGTTATTTAGAGAGGGCTTCCCTGATAGCTCAGTTGGTAAAGAATCCACCTGCAAGGCAGGAGACCTCAGTTTGATTCCTAGATTGGGAAGATCCTCTGGAGACGGGATAGGCTACCCACTCCGGTATTCTTGGGCTACTTTCAGTTTATGATTCGGTGTCTATGCAATTCTTTAAAAAATACATAGTCACTAAATAGTTGTTTGATCACACTTTAATCAACTGGTATAATATTAAAGAGGACATCCAGAAATAAAGGAAAATAGAGTTGTTGGGACTAGGGAAATAGGGAGTGGAGACAAGTAATCTGGGGAATTTACAGTTGTATCATAAATTTCTTTAGAAAGTGTATAGCTGGTACAATATCTGTGATCACAGCACTATATTTAATAGTTAATGCATTATAAAATTCAAACGTTGCTTTCTTCACCATATCAGAGGTGACGTTTGAATTTCATTGGGCCAGACGGCGGTAACAAACTTGATCTGAACCTTTTATAAAATTACTCTTTGAGTTATCTTATCATAACCAAATGGCACTCTCATAAACAAATTACTTTTCTACAACCAGTAGTAAGAGGCTACTCCTTCCAACTAGTAGGATATCAAAAGCATTTGTGGTCCATCTTGAACTTCAAAGTCATTGTGTCCCTGCCTAATAATTTTTCCTATTTTTAAATTTGTGTTCTTTTGCTTGCATCGTCCTCGTCCTATTCATATTACTGTGATTACGATTTCTCATGCTATCCTCCCTTCCTGGGTCCCCATCTCCCTCTTCACATCCCCCTCTGCCCTCCTCTCCTATTTTCTCACTCCTCACTGTAACCTCCCTTTAGGATATTTTCAACAGCTCCCTTGATTTCCTCACCAACATGACTCTCTGCTTAAGCAATTGTAACATTCACCATTCTAGTCTATGTCACATACTTCTCTCTTTGCCAGCCAATTAGAGCTACTCTGTAATAGATACCAATTTATTCTAAGTAACCTTAACTGAGCCATCTCTGCTTCTCCGTGAGCCTTTGGATTATCTTTACTTGATTCCTAGGTAATCTTCAGGAAACAGATTGCCGGTAAGTCTTGTGTTTAATACCATCTATTCTCACTCTCTATGTAAGATACGAAAACAACCTGATGTTCTCTCACTCACTTTATCTGAACCCTGCTTTTTGTTTTCTCCCTTCTTTGCCAATTTTCCTCCCATTTAGGTAAGGGAGTAAATAATTCATTCTTACCAAAGAATGAATTATTGCCATGCAAAAAAATTGCCATGCAATTTTCTTCTTTTGGAACTTGTTTCATTAAATTTTCTACAGTTGCCTTGCATCTTAAATAGTTCCCTATTCTAGGTCTTTCCTCTCCATCTAAAAACCTGCATCACTTTTCAGTGCTTAAAAGAACTTACTCGTTATCCTGCTACTTTATCAAGTTACCTCCCTGCCTCTCTCACCAGCAAACTTCTTGAAGGGGTCCATATAAGCTCTCCGTAAGCTCTCCGTACTCATCACCGTCTGTTCCCTGCTAAGCCTTGCTGTTCTCTTCCATTCATCACCCACAACCCTGAACACCAAATCAGCTGACCTCTCATGTCCTTGTCCTTAAAAACTCTTGTGCATAAGTTGTACTGGTAACTTCCCTTCCTTGAATAGTCTGCCTCCCTTGGTTTTCATAATACTCCCTTCTTTTTTATTTTCCTGTAAATCCAAGGCCATGACTCATTCTTCATGTGACTCACAATCCTGGAACAGATGTGTTTTCCAGGGATTGCCTTTGCCTTTTCACACCACAGTGGTAATTTTCAAATCTATCCACTTGAGTTCAACTTGTTTTCTCACCTTCTTTTCTGTCCTCTTCCCGGGAATAATAGATTGTTCTCAGAAGTACAAAACTTGTCCACGACTTGCCTGCCCCAATTTCTCTGATCTCTCTGTTATTGTTTCTCCCTGTTCCTTCTATTCTTCCTCTTAATCCTTTTCTTGTTTTCCTAATTTTGAAGCCAGTGTAATATTTTTTTACTTGATAGCCGTAGACTTTCAGGTCAGTCGTCAAAACTGATCATCAAAATCGCTCTTTCACTAATGATGGTTTGATGAGTCTCTTTACAGCCTCAATGAATTGGGGTCTCCAGGGATTAAGTCCCAACATCTGTATGATTGTGAAGTTCCTCCTTGTTTTCTGATTCGGGGGCACTTCACCTTTAGATTCTTCACCACATTTTTGTGTCCATCCCCGTGTTTTTATGGTGGGGGCCACTCCTCCACCAGGTTCTCGCCCCAGGTCTTCATTGTCTCACTGGGACCACGGCCGTGATTTCCTGACCGGTATCCCTGCCTCCAGCTTTCTATCCACCAATCTGTTTACTTCCCTGTGAGATTAAGGAAATTTCTCTTCTGATTGGGCACTCATCTTCTCAGAAATTTTAAATGCCTCTCCATTTCCTGTAAAATCATTCTGGGTTGCTTATCCTGGTCCTCAAGATCCCTTCATGACCTCATTCTTCTCACTATTAACCTTCCTGGACCTGTCAGAAAGGGATATTTTACACTAATTTATGCACTTGCCTCTTTGCCTTTCTTTCTGCCTTAAGCTCAAAATCCACATGTTCAGACATAGCTCATCTTTAAATTCCAGTTGAAATTCCATCTTCCTCACAAAAGCCTTTCTGATACCATCTATGGGAAGTAACTGCGGCTTCCCCTGAATTTTTATGTAACTTGATCCCTCTCTTCTAATATTTATCTTCTACCTTTTATTATAGTGTGTGTGTGTATTCCCGCCCCCTCCCCACCCCCCGCCATGGAATTCTCCTGACAAGAATACTGGTGTGGGTAGCTATTTGCTTCTCCAGTATATCTTCCCAACCCAGGGATCAAATCCAGGTCTCCTGCATTGCAGGTGGACTCTTAACCATCTGAGCCACCAGGGAAGCCCATATATATATATATATGTTATATATATATAATATTTGAAAGAAGATCCATATGTAATTCATCCTTTTACCTGTCACATTTTATCTAATACACTTTTGAATCTTAAATATATATGTGTATTTATATCTATATTTTTTAATAATAAGCAACCACCAAAGTTTATATAAAACTATTCTAAGTATTTTGCATTTCAATCATTAAATCCTCACTGAATTCAATAAAGCATATTTAGGAGGTACTAATGTTATCTTTATTGTACAGATGAGGAAATTGTGTATCAGAGCAGTCAAGTAACTCACCAAGGTCACACAGCTAGTAAATGGACCTCAAGTAATCTGGCCCCAGAGTCCATGCTCATAACCACTCTACTATTCTGCCTCTTTTAGAATAAATCCCATTCAGTCAACTTCAGTGCATGCTTTTTAAAAAAATTTATTTGGCTCAGGGCCCTTGTTCAAAACATATCTTTTCTTTTAATTGAATTTGACAGAAGGAAATTATAAAATTTAGTATAAATTACATTCAGGAAAGCAAAATTATATGATTTATAATTAGAATGTATCAGCTTCAAGAAAGGAGTAGAAATTGGGTCATAGGAAACACTAAAAATGTTGAAGAGCAATTTGAAGCTCTATTGTAGTTTTATAAGACAGTGTAAATCGATGTGGTTGTAAATCAACAAGTAATTGAAATGAACAATTGTTGATACTTACACATTTAATTATATGATTTCCAAGAAGTAGGGTGATTTTCCTCTCTCCAGCATTCTCCCCACTAATGCCAGAGTCTTTTCACGTAAACACAATCTATGGTTAAATGCCACCATGAAAAAAAATTTTTTTTTTCAAAATGTGGCTCACAGACTTTGTAACAGAATAAACTTCACTTGATTTTTTTAAAAAAAGAAACAAATGAAAAATGTAGAAGAATCTGTCTAACCTATTAAAGATGGAATTGAATATTAAGAGCAATACTACTACTAATAGTAATAGTAAGTGAGTAGCTCCATGTCGGAGGCTTGGGAAGGAAGGAAGGGAAGGAGAGAGGGAGGAAAGAAGGAAAGAGAAAGGGAAGAAAAAAGTGGGAACATAGTTTTGAGCCTGAGGTGAAAATAAGCTCTAATATCTACCTTCTATTTACTACTAATAGCTGACACCTGAAATACTAATAGCTGAAACGGTCTAACCATTAACAATGTTAATTTCCACATGAAAGAGGAGAAAGAGTTAGAATTAAAATCTTACACATTTTTAGATCTACATATAATATTGACAAACAAATACAGAAAGAAAATTTTGAAGTCTGTCATTAGGTCCAAGTCACGTTGGTAAGGTTACTTTGGCCACCAACATATAAATATTGTCAATGTAGATGGTTTTTGGGGACGGTCTCCTTCTCCCTAGATCATGCACATGGCCATTCACCCAGCTGATTGCCTTTCTTTCTTAGCACAATGGTTTCTCTTTCTTTTTCATGTAAGGGCTTGATCCAAGGTTGTTAGTTAGAATGAGCAATAAAATATTAGTTCGTTTCCATTGGCATAGACATTCCTGACACACCTGTGGGTACTGGGCCATTGTTTAAATAGACAATGATAAGCTTTTATATAACACAAGCATTACACCACTTTGTGGTCTGTTGTTATATATTCTTGAAAACAGCTCTCTTTGTGGGTTTGATATTAGTTGCCTATATTTACAGGTATAGTTATTTAACAATAGACAGTAAATAACATCCCCAAAGCTTTTGAGAAATACATAGCTGTATTTTTAAGATCAGACTATGCCCTGATAATCTGATACCAGAATATCTGTTGGAAGAAGAAAGTCAGTGAATCACGTTGACAGGAACCAGAAGATTTCATTCAAGTGGACTTTTTAGAATAGTGACATGGCAAAGGAAATAAAATAAACATTTTACTCAATGTTACAGTTTTGTAATGTGAGGGCTAGAGACCCAAATTAAAGAAAGGAAATAAAAGCATTGAGGTCAGTTGGCATTTATTCAGATCAGGGGTCTCTACCAGGAAACAGTTCTGAGAACTGACATATTTAACACGCTGTAAAAATATTTTCTTGAGCACATAGAGTTATTGTTAGTGTTAATTTTTCTGAGACATTGTGTCAGAATTGACTCAAGACTTCAATGTTGAATTAGAGCCTATTAAATTGTAATGACGGCTCTGTGATGTACTATCAAATTATCTTTAAACATAACTGGCTAGTCATGGCCAATACACAGTAGCCTAATTCCTCAAATTATGAGACCATCTAGTAAGATTTAAAATATAGATGTAGCAGGTTGAAAGATGCATTGTACATTTTCATTGTATTATGAAAGCCAAGTGTGTTGGGAATTGCTCTTAGGTGCCTGAGCATGCCTGGAGATGACTGTTTTGAACTCCTTCACGGCTAAGTAACTGGTAATGTAGTTAGAAAACTAGGTTAAGCCAGTCTTCGATTGTTGGTTGGCTGACTTCATGTTTGTTTTAGAACTCTGATCTTCTAAAAACGTTGATCATAATGTCATTTTATGAAACATTTATGAAGTGTTTAGAAAATTTCTATGTTGGTTGTGAAACCAAATGATAATTCTCCTTCCCATAGTTGCAAGATACTTTTTCTCACAAGGGAAAAAAACAGGTAATTTCACCTTTTCCTTAAGAATCACAGACCTATTTGACCCCCCTTCCCAGTAGGATATTATCTGGCAACTTTGAAGTACATGGTTCAAATGGAATTACTCTAATAACAGTGCATGCAAGGTCCGTGTGGGTATGTCTCATCTAACTTGATTATTCTCCTTAGATTCAAAATTATAGCCTGCAAATTGAAAATTATATATAGCTTTTGCAAGGCGAGACCATAATTCTAGGCTTGTACCATTTTTTTTCAATCCCAATAAATCACCCTCAAAGTAGGCCTGACACTCAACTGTCTTCTAATGTCCAGGAGAGCCCGAAGTCACCCATTGACAAAGCACTGCTATTTAGGTTCCCAGCAGACTTGAGACTCCTTTGAGAATTTTCTCACATTTCTCTTATACCTGGAAAATATGCTGTAGGCCAGTATTGACTTTCTGCCTGCAGAGTTAATATATTACCTGTGCAGGTCCCTCCAAATTAGGCTTGCCTCCTTCACATCCCAAGAAAGGTCAGGGTAAATCCATATCAGAACATGATGGCTGTAGGCATCCCATGATAGTTATGTTTACTGTGCCTACTTTATGTCTAAGATAGACTACTAGCTTCTTGAACTATCTTTTAGATCAAAGATTTACACATTGTGAGTCACAATACACTGGTGAGTCTCATTGCAGCATTTTAGAGTGAAGTGGGATGAGATGGGATGGATTGGAATGGAGTAGAATAGGGCAGGAGAGAATAGGAAATGTCAAAGGGGACAGGGGAATAGAAGACATGGAGAGGTTCATTTTAAATAAAGGTTCATCAGGAACTTTTCAGTGATAGTTTGGATGTGAGTGTGCACATTGAAAGCAACCCACCAATCTGTGTGATCTTCATACTTCACTGGAGAGTATGAATTTGGTCAGGATGGCTAAAGTGAAGAACCTGGCGCATCACTGAGTTGACATACACAGAGTCTAGCCTGCTGTGACAAACACGTGCAACTGTCTCTGGAGACTGGAGCCAGAGGCCTTAGTGTGGATTCCCGCTTGTCCAGGTGGGTTCTCAAGAGCTCTTCCAGGAATGTGTCGAAGTACTGAGGCAAGAAGGAAATTCTAAAATAGAACCAAGTATAGGACTAGTGACCAAAGATTAGGAATACAAACTACCCAAATGAAGTATAGGGAGCATTCCTTTGAACAATTTACAAATCCCATCTCTAAGTTTGTAGTCTGTTCCAGCCACAGTATCCTAATGCTGACTTGGCAGCTTTGTGAAGAATGTGCCCTGTTATTGCCTATGACATTAGGTTTATTTGCCGAACACACCGCTAGGTAACTGTGCATCGTGTCTTAACCCTTGTTAAAAAAAGCCCAAGAGTGGATTTAATATTTTCTCACCAGGGAATGGATCAGATCAATGAAACTTCTTGGCCTTCAAGTATCTGTTCATTTCAGAATAAAGGCCCATATTTTAGAAATAAGACCTTTTGATGCCTTCTTTTCAATTACCTTTCTTTCTAATTTAAAAATGATGCGTGTTTATTGTTGGAAATAGACCCATAAATATCTTAAATCCACATTATTTCACACTTGTCTTCCTTGTTTTACATTGATGAGTTTGTTTTAGTAGCACATCCAAATTGTTAGAATCAGAAGGTCAGTGAGGTAAAATTAAAGCAAGTACTTTAGAAGATTGTAAACACAGAATAAATTTCAGCTTCATGTAAATGAGGTGTGATTTCCATAATAAAGCCATAATTGTCACTGGTGCATAGCAGTAAAGCCAAGGCAGCAATTACAAAGAAAAGAGATAATTCAGCCCCATACTTTCTTTAAAAATGGCAATGAAATTCATTGAAGTCATATTTTACACTAAAAAATAAAGAGATTTTGTATATTCTCAGTGGAATCTACTAACTCCCATAAGTAGACTTTTCTAATTAGAGTAGTACCAAATGACAAATGCACTGGCTAATTTTTTTGTTTGTTTTTTACTTGCCACAAGTAACTTCTTTCACTAAAACCTTTTCAGATCGCTTTGTTTTTCACATTAATGATTCTTGCTGATGTAAGTATTTTAAGTATTTCAAGGATTTATTTTTTTTCTCCTTTGTGGAACTTTATCTTGACACAAGCTTGTCTTTTTTATTAATAGTATGGCTTTCAAAAAATAGTAGTAAAATATGCATAACTTAAAATTACCATTCTGTTTCTAAGTGTACAGTTCAGTAGCAATAAATGCATCCACCATCTATTTTCTGAACTTTTTCATCATCCCAAACATAAACTCTGTACCCATTAAGCAATAACACCCTCATTCCCCCACCCCCACCCTGCCCCAGCTCCAGGTAACCTCTATTCTATGCTTTGTCTCTGAATTTGCCTATTCTTGGCACTGCATGTAAGTGGAATCATATAATATTTGTCCTTTTGTGTCTGGCTTGCTTTACTTAACATGTTTTCAAGGTTCCTTCACTTTGTAGCATATGTTAGAATTTCACCCCTTTGTGAAGCCGAGCAGTATTTCACTACATGTACATAATCACATTTTGCTTATCTGTTCATCTGTTGAGGGACTTTTGGGCTGTTGCCTCCTTTCGGATAGCATGAACGGTGCTGCCATGAAGACTGATGTACAAGTCTCTGAGTCCTTATTTTCAGTTATTCTGAGCATATACCTAGGAGTGAAATTTCTAGACTGTACAGTAATTGTATTTTTAACTTTTTGAAGTGCCACCAAACCATTTTCCATAGCCGCTGCACCATATTTCATTCTTACCACCAAGGCACTAGGGTTCCAATTTCTCCACATCTTTGCCAACATCTGTAGTATTCTGATTTTCGACAAGGGCCTTCTTAGCGGGTATACACGGCATCTTACTGTGGGTTTAACTTGCTTTTCTTTAGTGACTAGTGATGTTGGTCATCTTTGCCTGTGCTCGGTGGCCATCTGTCTATCTTTCGGGGAGAAATATCTCTTTAAGTCCATTGGCCATTTTTTAGTTCGGTTCTTTGGTTTCTGTTGAGTTGTAGGGGTTCCTGATATATTCTGGGTAGCACAGTCTTTTTCCAAAAAAATATTTGTCTGTCTATTATTGGCTGTGCCAGGTCTTGGTAGTGCCATATAGGATCTTCTGTCTTTGCTGCGGCTTGTAGGATCTTTAGTTGCAGCATGCAGGATCTTCAGTTGTGGCATGCATACTCCTAGTTGCAGCATGTGGGAGCTAGATCCCTGAGCAGGGATCGAACCTTGGCCCCCCGCATTGGGAGCATGGAGTCTTAGCCACTGGACCACCAGGGGTGTCTCAACAGTCTTAATCCAGATACCATTATTCCATGGGCCCCGTACTGTGTTTTAAGGGTTTCCTTTTATTGAGAACGTTGGAATGATTCTGTTTTCTATTAACTAATTCACTCCTAAATGTAACTTTTTAGCATTGCCTCTTATAAATGCCTGCATTGTAAGCAGTGCTTACACAGCCAACAGAAAAGTTACTAGCCTTTCACCAAATGTGAAGTATCAGCTTAGGAAATATGTAACTGAACGCTGTTCATTAGAAGAGAATTCATTTCCAGTTTGCCAAGTGGATTTCATAGTAGCTTTTAAACAGAAGTGTGTCCCCTCCACTTTCATTACCATCTCCCACTCTCACACCCCTTCTTTTGATCACTGTTACTCTTGACCCCCTGGTCTTCCCAGGTGGCGCTCGTGGTAAAGAACCCGCCTACCAATGCAGGAGACACAGTTTCGATTCCTGGGTCAGAAAGATCCCTTAGAGAAGGAAATGGCAATCCACTCCAGTATTCTTGCCTGGAGAATCCCATGGACAGAGGAACCTGGCGGGCTATGGTCCATGGGATCCCAAAGAGTCAGACACATCTGAATGACTAACACAACACACTCCTCTTGACCCCAGAAAGGTGAAAGGTACCTCCTTTAGGTTAACCATAAAGCCGATGAAGCATGCATTTTAGGGCCTCTTAACTTGCATTGGCCCCTTCCAAGATCTTCTATCTAACTATGCTTTGGAAATTTTTACTTTTTAAAGAAACTTTTCAAAGTTTTATAAACTTCAGGCCCACGAAATCCAGATTTCCCTCTGGATGTATTTCTTCCATCTGAAATCAGGTCTGAATCATTGTTGCATGGCCGGAAAAGCAGGCAGGGGTCTTCTGTTCGGTATGCTGAGTTATTTACGACTGGCTTTCTTTTCGTGCCATTTCTCATCTGGGGTGCCGAGCTACCACACTTTTCTGCAGAGTACCAGAAAAACCTGAGCTCTGGGTATTTCTTGCTAGCCCTGGTATGCTCTTTTGGCTTGCGCACTGAGCTTTATCAGCACACAGCGCTCATCTGGCTCTCGGCACTCACACAAACATGCAGGCCAGATTTTGAAAATTTGGTTTGTCTCTCTTCATGCAAAATATGCATGTCCTTTTGTACTGTGCACAGAGCCATAAATAGAATCTTGTCCTTGCACAGTGAGAGCAAAGAAGGCAATTGCCAAACTAATACCTAATCTTTGAAAACTTTCATAAGCATAGCTCAGGCAGTTTCCTAAATATTAGGGTATCTTGTCAGAAGTACAAATGAGTCTTCTGGCCTTTATCAAATTGTATGACTTCATTAAGCAAAAATGAATTTTTTAAAAAAGGCTAAATAAACCTTAATATATTCACTCCTGTCCTATGGTAAGGCATTAATGACAAAAGGACTATTCATCTGTAAATTATGTTGCATTATATTATTCTTATTTGCTCTGCATAGTGGTAATAACTCAGACAATTGACATTTTTTTCTGTGAAAAGAATATCTCACAAGATGTCATCATGGTTTCCTTCTCAGAAAAAAATGCTCATGTTCCTTCTTCCCTGCTCTTTCTTCTCTCTTCCGGAGCTGTCCTACCCTAATGCCATGAGTCTGTACAGAGCAAGGTATGCATCCACTGGAAGGTGTCCAGGATGCAGCATCCCAGCCCCATCATTGTGAGGGGGTATCCGTGTGAAGGGTAGGGTGCACTGACAAGGCTCATGAGAACCTGAGCCTTGGGTAGGTTTGGGGGTGCCGTCTGTGTCAGGGACGGACAACAGCAATGGGAAATTGGTTACAATCAAATAAGTAAATATTTTAGGAATAATGAGAAATACATTGCTTACCAACAGAGAAGGAAATTAAAATACAGAGAAAGAGAAAATTACAATTAACCTTGTAGCTTTGTATTGGAATTGGGAGTATTGGTATAAAAGGATGATTTTCATTATACAGAGATAGATATCGAAATAGGGATGTGTGTGTGTGTGTGTGCATACACGCATGCACATACACGCACAAACATGTATGCTCTAGCTCTGAGAGAACTTAGGAACAGCAGTAATCCAATACCAAAGACTATACGCAGCCCCAGACATTGGTTTCTAAACACCCTTCTACCCTAAAAGAAATAGGACTGTGGCAGAAGTATGAGATGAACTTGAAACGTCTTGAAGCAAGGGAATGCTATCAGAACGATGACCTGACAGAAATCATCTTGAAGGGGCGCCCATTAATCAGACTTAGGATAATTTGAACATCAAAATAAACAGGTAGTAATAGAAGGGCTAAAGTCCATGGGGTCTCAAAGCGTCAGACACGGCTTAGCAATGAACAACAACATAGTATGTAATAACCCATTACATTGAGAATCTATGAATCTATATTATAAAAACAAATGAATAAACCAAATATTTGATAAGTGAAAGAATATTTACCTTGTTCCTAAGTAATGCCATACAAGATATACTAGTTACAAAGGAAAAAAGACTATAGTGGAGAATTCATGCCTTATCAAGTGACCAAAACGAACAGCCCTAAGTAATGGGACAAGTTGAATTCTTGTGGAAACCAATAGAATGCTGTAAAAAGAACCCAGCATCACTTCCGTGATTTCTGGCAAAGTTTATAATCTAAATCATGAGAAAATACCAAACTCAAATTTAAGGATACTCTACGAGACAGACTTCCCAGGTAGCTCAGTGGTAAAGAATCTGCCTGCCAAGCAGGAGATGTAGTTTCGATCCCTGGGTCAGGAAGATCCCCTGGAGAAGGAAGTGGCAACCCACTCCAGTATTCTTGCCTGGAAAATCCCATGGACAGAGGAGCCTGGTGGGCTGTGGTCCATAGGGTCACAGAGCAGTTGGACATGACTTCGCTGCTAAACAACAACAAGATCTGATTCACTTTCCAAATTTTATATGGCTTTAAATATTATTATCCCCTCTTTTAAGATTATTATTCTAAATCCCAAATATCAGAGATAAAGTAGAAAGGGTAATTAAGTCCTTTGGCCTGGAAGAAATCTGTTCTGGGAACTGTCAAAACAAATCTCATGATAAAACAATGGTAGAATAAGCTTACTGTTGACAGTAGTGAATCAGTCACTTCATCTTTACTCTTAACCACAGCTGTAAACCTCGGTGTCCACTCAGTCAGAAAAAAAGATATGAATACATATGTTTACATACAAACAAGTTCATTAATGATTCAAAATGTTAGACTAGGCTGCTGTAATTTTGGAAGCACACTGCTGCCTGCCATTTTCTGATGGAGAGCACTTGTGAGCAGGTTTATATACCGGGCCTTTCCCGGGATCGAAGTGTGACTGCATCTTCGGCGCTTCCTGAACCGGCCAGCAGGTGGTAGTCTAGGAGAGGAACAGGTCTCCTCCTCCGAGGGCAGAGAGAGAACAGAAGGAATGTAGACTCAGCAATGTTCCCTCCTCTTTGGAATCACTAAGAATGGGATTTCCAAGGTTGTTCTTTCAAAATGGGGACTTGGGCACAAAGGGTATCTCCAGGAAGGAGCTAAAAATAATTTTGTGTACGTGTATGATTATGGAGTATTCTCAAGTTCAAAAACTCTTTTTCTTTTATGGTGTCTAGAAATCCCACTGGTTTTGTATCTCTTTGCCCTGATTTCGATGACATGGCTTTGGGGAGGCCTGCACATGGCTTACAGACACTTCTGGATGTTGGTTCTGTTCGTCATTTTCAACAGCCTGCAGGTAAGCCTCACGGTTGGGTTACAGCACACACATGTCCTAGTGAACACAAGGCGTGGAGTTTCAACATAAAGGAATCAAGCATCCACACAGAGGTGAATTCATATGCACAAAACATCACGCCGAGTGTTAGATCAAAGTGATAAAGATTGTGTTAAATTTTCTTAACACCTTAAATATGGCTGGGCTTCTAACTTGCTGGTTATATAAATAGAAAGACAAAATCTTTACCCTCCTTCATTTTGACAACACCTAAGTAACTACAAAAACATGTTTCTTTTTCAGCGGGATTGATATTTATAAAGTTTACAGATGGCAGCTATCTAGGGCATGTGCATATATTTGGACTGGGTTTGTATCTAAAAATTAGATCAGCTGAGAGTGAAATAACAATGATGGTCAAGTAGTTCCCTATTAAGTCTGGTGCTTGGTGTTTTGGTTCACTGAAAATGATTGACGTCCTCCGAGTCTGGCAATGCCTAGCTTAAGTTAGCTTTGTGAGCATGTTTGGATAGCATAACTAGGAATTATATAACTAACAAAAATTAAAGCTGACTTTTTTGTGCTTTTGTTAAATGGAAAAAAAGTTGCACTCTGAAATTAGCAAATGGAACAAGTGAACTCATTTTTTTTCTTATTTTCCAAAGTGAAAAGATCTGTTTGTAGACTAAAACAGTCTCTTGAATTTATCAGGGATTTCTCTAAACAGATCACCATCTTATAAGAAAAAAAATCTCTGTAGAAAAAGTGTTAGGATTATAGCACACAACTGAAATATGACTCAAACCATGTTTAGGTTTGCTTTTTCTCAGACAGGTTCATTAATGAAATCATATTTAACAAGGTGGTGCCTAATCAAATCAGAATATCAATTTAGGGAGGGGAAAAATACAAAGTCACTTAAACATTTGGAATCAGGTTGATACAAGTTGACATATAGACATCTCTCAATAGAGTTATAATTGAGTACCCAGTACCAGCACAGTGATGCCATTACGAGGACGAGGATGACAGCCCGGCTCCTCGAGGATCTGATGATTCAGGGAGTAAGCAAACAATTCGCTGTAAGGGTATCCTGTGGCAGGTGCCATGTAAACACAGTGTTATGAGAGCAGAGTGGAGGGCTTGTTTGCTCCTGCCGGGCTAGTGTTTGAGCTGCACCCCAGAGGTTAGCCACTCAGGTCAGAGGCCCTGTCTTGGTCACCTTTGAATCCCTGGGCCTAGCAGAACTAATACCAAAGTCTACACTGACAGCCGACAGATGCATTTTGTTTGGTGAACACACAATGGTACACAGTACAGGGTTTAAAATTTTTTTTTTTTTTACTATTTGCTCAACTTAAAAATTACACATCAAACCCTGAATGTCTGGCTTTTCTTCAATGACAGTATTTGCGTGGCAGCAATTTTCAAGTCCTGAGTAGACATTGCCCTCTTTAGATGAGGCCTGTGACCTAATTATACTCGATATATTTCATTCATTTTTCCTGCTCCTAGTTTGTGTCACCTCTGTGTGTTAGTCACTTAGTCGTGTCCGACTCTTTGGACTGTAGCCTGTGAGGCTCCTCTGTCCACGGGATTCTCCAGGCAAGAGTACTGGAGTGGGTTGCCATTTCCTTCTCCAGGGGATCTTCCCAACCCAGGGGTCAAGTCGAACCTGGGTCTCCTGCATTGCAGGCAGATTCTTTACCATCTGAGCTATAGGGAAGTCCAAAAAGTGACAAGTAGACAGAGTTGGGTATTTCAGGCAGAGAATACAGTGTTAGACCAGGCTGCAAAATGGAAACGTGGTTAGTCTTGCCTACACTGGGAAAGGTTATACAGTTAGAAAAGCTGTGGTGGGAGAGGAGACGGAAGGCTGGGTTGTCTTAATCGCCGTGTTTCCATGCTCAGAAGGGGATGATAAACTTCAGCCTTTAGGTAAAGGGGAAACCATCAAAGTTGAGTTTTTCCTTTTTTAAATTTTGGGCATTTTAAAAAATTTTGAATAGGAATGAGATGCTCATACCTACTTTTTAGAAGGATAGCTGGAAATGTTTAGGAGGGTGTTGAAAAGAAGAGCCGCTCCAGGCAGGAAGGCTGTTGTCATATTCCAGCCTATAATGTTTGGGAGTAAACTGAGAAGAGAGGTAGGTGGCAGCTTTGAGAATATTATAGAGATAAATATTGATGAAATTTGGTTTAGCCAATTAAATGTAGGAGTTGGGAGCTTCCCAGGTGGTGCTAGTGATAAAGAACCCACCTGCCAATGCAGGAAACGTAGAAGACCCAGGTTCGATCCCTTGGGTCAGGGAGATCCCCTGGAGGAGGGCATGGCAACCCACTCCAATATTCGTGCCTGGAGAATCCCATGGAGAGGGGAGCCTGTGGGCCACAGTCCACGGGGTCACAAAGAGCCGGACATGACTGAGTGACTTAGCATGCACTGGGTGTTAGAGAGTCACCTAAAGATCCTGGCTCAGGTCCATGGCTGCGGACTGACTCTTTTGGTCAACATGGAAATTACATCAGGAGAGAGTCTTAGGGAATATGCAGTGGAGTTGGTAAGATTTGGGAGACTTTGGTAAAACTAACCAATGGTTTAGTAAGAAGGCTAATGAAAGAGAATCAAGATATGGTAGTTGGGAATTTTTGGAAGAAAAGAAAGCTTCAGAAGAAGACCCCTAACTCTGTCCAGTGTAGCTGAGAAGTTAAATAGGATAAGACGAGTGCAGTGTGGCCTACTGCCCTAGTCCCCGAAGTGGAGTGTCCACAGAGGCACATGAAGGACTTGTTAAAACACAGATGGTAGGCCCCACACCCAGCTTTTCTGATACAGTAGATCAGGGTGGGGTCTGAGAATCTGCATTTCTGACAGTTCTGACTGACACAGCTGACTCAGCTACTCTGGAAATCAGTTTGAGAACCGCTGGCTAAAGTAAGTGTGACTGCAGCTCCACCAGCCTGCTATCTGGTTGACTTCAGCTGAGTCATAGGTATTTACTCAGTTCTACTTTCTTCATCTATGAAACGAGAATAAAGACCATTCAAGATTACAGTGTGATTTAATGAAATTGCATAATGTGTGTAAAGCATACAGTACCTCATACATACAGAACAGGTTTTTTTTTTTTTTTTTTTTGGTTGTTTGTTTTATTCAAGATGTTTAATGGAGAAAGCAATAGCTTAGGAAGGAGGGTTGGCTAGTGCCAAGGACACTTGGGGGTTTGGTTTTCTTGTGGAAGGAACTAACGTAGAAGGCAGTAAAAAGGGGCAGGGAGAGCAGAAGAGATGCACGGTCTGTCTGAGAGAGGTGTAGACATGTTTCTTTCTCCGAGAGAAGGAAGGATAAGAGTACCCTAGAAACTATTCTGGAGCTGAAATTGTGGAAAGCTGGAGTTTGTATCCAGTGCTGTCTCTTATCTCTGAAAGGCAAAAAGCAAAGACGTTTGTTGAGAGGAATGGATTAAAAGCTTGAGGTAAAAATAGTAAAAGGTAAGGAGCAGGTTCTAGGCAGGATGTAAATAGCAAACTATGGTGAGTTGGAAGATGGTAAAGGCATGACTGTCTAGAAATTGGTGGGATTCAGGTTGCTGGTTGTAATTCAGCAGTTAATTACATAAATTAAGCCCTGAGATGAAAATGGTAGCCTTTGTAACTTCTCCAGCCACTCACACAAGGAAAAGGTTTATTGAGCTGTTATGGAAGTGGGAGGCTTGGTAGTAAAGGAGGATTGTTGAGCATTGAACTGTATCTCATGAGAAGATATAAAAGGAATTGTTATGATTTCTTTCTTTGAGGAACTGAAAACAAGCTAAGTATAAGCTTAACTAAAAATATTTCAAACGCCTGTTGAATGAAGTTAAACAGGAAGGAAGTTTAATGAACTTCCTTCCATCTCTGCGGCACCAATGAAGCCATGACTGTTTGTACCCCTGATGTCTGGTATCTGGACTTTGGCACACTCCTAGTACCATTGCTGAGTCAGAGCTAAAATGAGCACCTGTGAAGAAACACTTGGAAAAGATGGTTTCTCTAGGGTTTATTAAGGTTCATTTAATGTGTTAATTATCTCATGTCTTCACCTTGGGCATTTCCATGGTATATGGCTATATAGTAGTCACTATATTCCATGAAAACTTAGCAATTTTATTTTTTAACTGAACTTCATATTTTCTTATTGGCTTTTGTCAACACCTGTGACCACAGAAGTGTATTATATATCTTACACTTGGCTTTTATATTTTGCTCAGAGGTTATTACTGCCTCACTTTTTAATCCAGATTATTATGTCGTAGGTGCTCTGAAACTGACAGATGGAGGTATATTTTTATAATATTCTGATATTTTGATATATATTATTGGATACAATTTTAAAAAGAAAACCTGATTACTTGAAATATTATCGGAAATTTCTCAATCACTTGCTCAAGATTTGGGGTTGAACTTGCAAACTTCTGTTTGAGCATTTTAAGAAAATGTATAGGAAATAATTTAAAGAGTGATGGATGCCAGTGCAAAAGTAATATTAAAAAAGTTATTCTAAATATGTCAACTGTTATTTTTATTGTTTTTCCTTGAACTCTAAGACATTTTTTCCCCAAGAGCTTAACTTTAATTCATGTTTAAATTTTATGTGTGCGTGTTATTTACATCTTCTTGATAAAAAAAAATTAAACTGTTGAGTATCAAGAGTGAACAGAACATAGAGAATGAAGGGGGAAATGTCCTCTAAGTTTATTCCCTAGGATTTTTTTTTTTTAATTCTAGGAGTTGCTTGCTAGCATGTCAGCATGTTTATGGTATCTGTTTTACTTTCCACTTCCCTGTGATGTGCTTGATGTATAAATGTGAGCTGAACACATCCTGATTTTCAGGGAATAAAGCGGGGAATACACTATGAAAGACTTAAATTACCTTCACCCCCTAGGTCACTGATTATCCAAAAACCAATCATAGGGTGACAGGTCCTCTGGCCATGCCTGGGTCATGAGCAGATGCTAATAGTGGGAAGATATGTTGCTCTCAGAAAAACCACATGAAATGGAATCCCCACCAGAAGAAGAGTCTCTTGTCAATAGAATGGTAACAGGGCTAGGCAGACCAAAGTAACACATGTCCACTAAGCATATTTCTAGATTTTCTTGTTCATTGATGTAAGTTCAGACAAGGCCAAGTACAGCTGCTGTCAAACTATTAGAAAACTTAATCAGTGTGACACTGGTATATTACAAATATCCTTAGGATCCATTGTAAACCAGATGTGTCTACATTGTCCACAGAAAGTCATAAAGGACTGTGTTTAATATTTTTCTTAGTTCTCTTATCCATTAATTCAATAATTTCAATTTTTTAAAGCTAAAAGTTGAGCTTATGGTTTCTTTTTATATATATTCTTAGTTGATTAATGATTGCTTTATGATATTGGTGTGCTTTCTGTCATATATCAGCTTGAATTAGCCATGGGTACATGGATGGCCCCTCCCTCTTAAACCTCCCTCCCATCTCCCTCCCTTTCCCACCCCCCTAGATTGTTACAGAACCCCAGCTGAGTTCCCCGAGTCATACAGCAAATTCCCACTGGCTGTTTTACATATGCTAGTGTGTATGCTTCCGTGCTGCTCTCTCCGTATATCTCAGCCTCTCCTTCCTCTCCCCAGCCCTTGTCCATCAGTCTGTTCTCTACGTCTGCGTCTCCACTGCTGCTGCTAAGTCGCTTCAGTCGTGTCCGACTCTGCGACCCCATAGACGGCAGCCCACCAGGCTCCCCCGTCCCTGGGATTCTCCAGGCAAGAACACTGGAGTGGGTTGCCGTTTCCTTCTCCATTGCTGCCCTGCAAATAGGTTCATCAGTACCATCTTTCTAGATCCCATATATATGCGTTAATATATGATATTTTTTTCTCTTTCTGACTTACTTCACTCTGTATAATATGCTCTAGGTTCATCCACCTCATTAGAACCAACTCAGATGTGTTCCTTTTTACGGATGAGTAGTATTTCATTGTATATATGTACCATAGCTTCTTTATACGTCCGTCTGTCAATGAGCATCTAGGTTGCTTCCATGTCCTAGCTATTGTAAATACTGACGCAGTGAACACTGGAGTACATATATCTTTATCCACTTTGGTTTTGTCAGGGTATATGCCTAGAAGTGGTATTGCTGGGTTGTATGGTAGTTTTATTCTTAGTTTTTTAAGGAATCTCCATACCGTCTTCCATAGTGGCTGTATCAGTTTATATTCCCACTAGCAGTGCAAGAGGGTGACCTTTGCTCCAAACCCTCTCCAGCACTTGTTGTTTGTGGATTGCTTGATGATGGCCATTCAAACCAGTGTGAGGTGGTATTTCATTGTAGTTTTGATTTGCATTCAGTTGCTCAGTCATGTCCAACTCTTTGCAACCCCCTGGACTATACAGCCCTTGGAATTCTCCAGACCAGAATACTGGAGTGGGTAGCCTTTCCCTTCTCCAGGGGATCTTCCCAACCCAGGGATCGAACCCAGGTCTCCCACCTTGCAGGCGGATTCTTTACCAGCTGAGCCACAAGGGAAGCCCAAGATTACTGGAGTGGGTAGCTTATCTCTTCTCCAGGGGATCTTCCTGACCCAGGAATTGAACTGGGGTCTCCTGCACTGTAGGCAGATTCTTAACCAGCTGAGCTATCAGGGAAGCTTTTCTGGTAGAGCTTATCATTTCTAAGTAGAATTGTGCTAAAAGTTATAGGTGACAACTTTCTTAAAATATTTAGTCCAAGGTATATCTGCATTTGTGTAAACCATTACAGGAAGTAATGACTAAGTTTGATACTCTGCTGTGTCACTAATAGAGCCCTATCAATCATTAGACTGTTGAAACAGCTACTGTCTCAACCCCCTGCAAGTGATCCAGAGGGCCTGCCAGCTGAAAGGCTAATGCTTGGCTAGACAGAGAGCCTCCAGCAACTGCTCCAGCGCTAGTCCTACAATCTGATGGGTTGGTACCTATGCCACACTCTAAACATTGTGGGCATCGCACCTAGACTAACTGTGTTCTAAAATGCATTTCTATTTTTAACCTGAACCACTCAGCTTCAGACTAAACACAGCGTATATTCCAGGCTTCTCTAGGGCTGTCCCATTTACTCAGTCAAAATCTCACCAACTGATAATCTTCTTATCGGGGAATCCTGTGTAAGATAATGAGGGTAGTCAGCAGTAAAGAGGCATGAGCTTCTTGGAGATGGCGAAAAATAAGTTTTTGGAACTGATTCATATACGGAGAAGAACCTTTCCAAAAGCTGAAAATGCATTCTTCTTGGAATGCATAAGTTGGCAAAGGAGCAGAACTTTACACAGTATGAGGATATGACACTTCTCAGTTTGTGAGTTATGAGACCACATTCTTCAGAGTCTTACTTGACTGTCTCTCTGTAACTGACTTAAACTTGTTCGTTTATGCGAGCATCTGGTCTCGAGATGTTCCCTGGCAGTTTTTGAGTCATTCCCTGTTTCAGAGAAGGGAGTTACAACATGGAATTTGTAGCTAAAAATATATAGCCTGTATTCAAATTTAAGGTCAGCTGGTTAAAATCATTTTCATTCCTAGTCCCACATCTTAAACAGCTAAATGACTAGGGAAATAAGTGCCTAGTTCTCAGAGGTGGGAACCGTTTCTCATACATTTTAGCAAAGATAATTGTTCTTTAGTGGCCACTCGAGTGCCTTGAACACATAAAACATTTTCCTTCTACTAAAAAATAGTGGTTTTTTTCTTTTTCTCCCATTTCTTTCCCTCTCTCCTTCATTCCTTCCCTCTCTTTCTGCCTTCTTTCCTCTGTTCTTTTCTGGTGTGTCTCTGTGTTAATTGCTCAGTTGTGTCTGACTCTGAAACCCCATGGACTGCAGCCTGCCTGGCTCCTCTGTCCATGGGATTCTCTAGGCAAGAATGCTGGAGTGGGTTGCCATTCCCTTCTCCAGGGGATCTTCCCGACCCAGGAACTGAACCCAGGTCTCCTCATTGCAGGCAGATTCTTTACTGTCTGAGCCACCAAGGAAGCCCCTTCCTTCCTTGCTTTCTATCTATTGCTTGTTGTTTTATGTTGAATTTCAGCTTTAAAATTAAAGCCATCTTTCATGACGAGATTTTCCCAATAAAAGTAGTCCTTGAGGTATCACAAGAAATGGAATATGTTTCCTTGCACACGAAAAGGTACAGAGTTCTTTGCAAATGGAATAGAAAAGAACATTAATAATCCTCTGTTAATTTTCTTCTCACAATTCCTGTTTAGCATCCAGAGAGCTTCAGTGCAGGTGTCTGCTTAGATCCAGTACATATTTAGTCTTGGCTGCTTCCTTTTGAGGATAAACAGCTCTTGGGAAATGCACATTGTTAAATAATCAGTTACAGAGGACTAATTGTTTCAAGGCACTCCCTTCGCGATTGCTTTCCAACAGCCAACAGTAATAAGAAATGTCACCATGTTTCCATTGGAGACTAGCTCATGAACTATTCATGAAGAGTGGAAAAGCAGTCTTCCCAGAAAACCCTGGAATAAACATGTAGAGGCCAGGGGAGGTTGGGACTGTATCACTGATTTGTCCCAGAACCATGTCAAGTTCAGTGGGAAAAAATTAACTACACTTGTTTTGGAGAGTGAAATTCAGAAACTAATGAATGCCGCGTGTGCTCTTCAGAACATCCCAGAACATTTCTATAACTTTACAGATAAATATACAGAAGCTAAGACAAGGAGATACATTTAAATTGTCCCGATTAGGTCGTGCCACTCTGTTCAATGCCCAGTAGCATCTGGGCTGGCGAAATATTAATATCCCTGGGCTTTCATGCAATAAACTTCTTACTCCATTTGACAGTGAACGACAGCATTACCTTTTCATTAACTCGTTGATTGGCCAAGCAGGGCCCTTAAGACAGACTGCAGGATTTTTACTTTTGTTTGTGCTAGGTTCTCTAAATAAAAAGTGCCAGGATCTGATCTGCTGGTGAATGTCTTCTACAAATACACGTTTAGACATGATGGGATTGAATAGACTACCTTTTGATACCTGGTTCCATCCTTGCAAAGCAGGTACCCCCATTTCTCCTGCCCCAGTCCTATCTGAGTTTTTAACTTGGTGGTTTTTCCATTTCAAAGTTTTTCCTGTGCCCTCTATGACCACATTTTTTGCATTTTTAACCATGGTTTCCTGGGCTTTGTGGGCCTTTACTTTCCCTGCAAAAAGACCTAGCATGCTCTGATTCCAAAATATCAAAGCTACAAGAATTAAGGTAAGCAGGACACATACCACACCATGTTAAAAGAGTTTGGGGAGAGCGGAGCAAGCAATGAACATTTGAGCCAGTTTTTCCCCAATCATTTAGACTCTTTGCCTTGGTGTTAATTTTTCATTTTTCCAGGGTCTAAAATTTTGTTTTTATCTCATGTGTTACTCAGATATTGGGGTGGGGAGAATGCATTATGTATATATATATATATATATATATGCATATTTTATAACATTCTTTCATATTAAGCTGTCAGGTGTAGTAGAAGGAGAATACGATTAAGTGTCTGCCAAACGACTTGGCGTCTCTGAGCCTTAGTTAGCTAATACTTTCCAAAGGGAGATGCTAATTTTCACCCTCAGTTTCGTCCTATGTGTTATGTAAATATATATATATATGTAAAATTTGTTCATTACATGATGTTTTACAAAGTACTGTAAGTGAATAAATGGACAAAAAGAAATGTTTGTCTCAGAATCTGTATGAAATCAATGAGAGGCCAAAGAGAGGAAGTTTTGTAAACGCAGTCTTTTTTGTTCATTGAAGCTTAATTGATTTGCAGTGTTGTGTTAATTTCTGGTGTACAGCAAAGTGGTTCAGTTGTATTCTTTTTACATCTTCTGTTCCATCATGGTTTATCATAGAAAACTGATGTAGCTGTCTGTGCTAGACTGTTGTTGTTTATCCTTTGTATTTACGCTAGTTTGTGTCTGCTAATCCCCAACTCCTTCTTATTCCTCCCTCACCTCCCAATCCCCCAAGCCTGTTCTCTATGTCTATCACAGCTCGGTCTTTAAATCCCCTCTTCAGCCAGTGGTTCACCCCCGAAAGGGCTCATCCCCTCATAGGTAATCATAGTGTAATCCTTTGTGATTACACTCATAGTGCTTGGCTTACAACATAGATCTGTTGTCATCACTCGTCTGTTTTTAAATGTGTAGGACATGCCTCAGGTTTCAAGTAAGTAACTTATGTGGGCAGACAGGTTTATTGTGAGACTCCTAGGATTGGCAGGGACTGTAGAAGAATCAAACAGTACAGCCTCCTCCCCAAAGCATGCAGATGAGAAAAGCAAATACTGAGTTTTGGCAGGTAAACTCTCATAGGTGGCAGTCATGTGCGACTCCTGTATACAAAATTCAATTCCCTTCTCTAAAGAGGGTTTAATTTTTCTTTGGGAAGCCAAGTGGAGTATAGGCCAATCACCTCTTTGGTCCAGGCATTGTGGGTTTCAGGCATTGTGATGGTTAATCCACTTATGGTCTTCACCCTGTCTTGAGGCAAGCTAAAAGTTTGTTCAGGGTACCAAAGTGACTCAGCTGAAAGCCGATCATGTTTCCTGGAACTCCTCCTCGGCAGTCCTGGGACACCATTTTTTCATTCCCTGGTACTATGAAACCGCTGGATTCTCTGCTTGGTTTTTGAGCATCTGAGCAGCTGCTTTCGGCTTAGTTTCTTAGCCTTTCAGCCAACATGTAGGCAGCTTCGGCTGTGGCAAATGCCTTTACTATTCCGCTTTTCTCTGGAGTCGTGGCCCCTCAAGTCCTGGGTGCTTTAGTAGATTTGAACTCTATTTTTTTGTCTCCCCAACCTAGTCAGATGGTGGCAAGTCCCGGGCTATAGCTTTCTGTTTGGCCTCTGGGCATCTCACTTTGAATTGGAAAATTCCCTGAAGAAAAAAAAAAGAAAGAAACAGCAGTGAATATAGGGCTCCCCGCTCAATTGGTTTTGCTTCTCTCTAGGATCCTGGTCCCTCAGATACCAGCTGTTTGGATGCCCTCCTCCTGCTGTTTTGATACTGCATTTGTTGTTGTTTTATTGTTTGTGGATCCAAAAGTGCGTTCTCCAGCTCATAGAACTGTGCTCAGTGAGAGTTCATCAGATATAAACTCTACTACAGCCAGGAACAAGTCTTAAATTCATTTCACCACATTTCTAATAAATGTTTAACATAAACAGAATTCATGTTAATAAATGACAATATTTAAAGTCACTGCAGTTCATCACACATCTAATGGATACCTCTTAAAACATATCCACTGGGCTGGGGCTCCTGAGAACATCAATGAGGAAGCCTGAATAAGCATTAAGGTCAACTGATGAGATGCATTTTATGTCTGGTATATCACCAGTATATGTACACACACACAAACACACATATAATATATAGTATTTTTTAAAAAATGAAAACTGAGTAAGGTCTTAGAATTTATAATCCATCAATTGAAAACAGATTCAAGGATGCTATTCTGGCTATGGAATCACCTTATACATATTTCACAAAATTAAGCCAATAGGACAAACAGGAAATAAACACAGAAATACAGAGGAGCAACTAAAGATTCAAGTTCCAAAAGGTTCCTTCTCTCGGAAACAGGTCTGCCTTCTCAGAATGGGGATTTTACAAAAGCACCTGCGAAAATCCTACTGACAAAACATTTTAATGGCATGAATTCAAATATAAACTGAAATTTAAAAAATATATTTTAGATGGATCCAGGAAGTCCTCCTTTCTTCTTCCTTCAGAATAAATCAATTCTGTGTTGCTGTTTTCCTCTGCAAATATTTTAAATAATGTTCTCTTTAGCTTGAGAAATAGCATGAAATAGTGAGCTGAAAATATTTTGAAATACTATCCTACAAATGTTTAGCTTAGACAAGTTATTTAATTTTTCCAAAATGGGAATACTATGATTTACTTTATAAGACCTCTGTGGACGTCAACCTAAAACAATATATTTTACAATTTTTAGTAATTTTTAGTACATAATAGTTGTTTGGTAACATTAACTGCCTTTCTCCTTTCCCTCATGTGACACCATGATTGCATATGAATTTAAGATTATTTTCATACAAAGCAAACCCTGAGCTTCAGATCTTCATGGTATATCACTGAACTCAGTTAGCAGTGTTTCTGTAATTGCTGGTTATTCAGTCTTCAGAACCCTGATGATGTCACAGGCCACATTCCCTAAGTTATCATCCCAATGATCTTATTGGCTACAAGACCCTAGTGTATAGATACTATATAAGTCTGATATAAACATACAGTCTATTAGTTAGAATGTATCGTTTGTTCCATAACTAACATTTTTTTTTAAATTTCTAATTAGAGGGGAATTGCTTTCCAGTGTTGTGTTGGTTTGTGCTGTACAACGTGAATCAGCTGTAAGTGTATATACGTCCCCTCCCTCCTGAGCATAACTAACATTTTAGGACAACACTTCAGGCTCTGTCAGTCTTAGGAACTCTCCTAATAAAGTGGTGATGTGGTGGATTACATGTATTTCACCTTATTGTTTGAGCCAATTACAACTGAACACTGACCTGTTACACTGATTCGGTGTTACAACGTTAACACTGAAATTTGAAAAACAGTCTCTCTAGAATGTGTTTGTGTATGTATGTGTTAGGCCACATGTCTCCATGCCTCTGGGCTCAATATATATTTTGTAATGAAAATCATAACAATATAACTAATATTAAGTGCTTATTATATGGAATTGTATTTATTTCAGTTCATTCTTAAAACAGCCCTACAAGGTAGGCTAGTATATTTGTCATTTTAAATGCAGAGAAACAGAGGCTTAGATAAGTAACTTAGGAAAGGTCACACACCTAGTAGCTTATCAGTTCCCCCACTAGTCCATGTGATGCTGGAAGACTGTGGAACCTCTTATTATTTACTTATTCCACAGCGCCTTAGCAGAAGACTGTGGTTATAGCAGCTATTCAGCAAATGCTTGTTGAATTAAAAATGTTGCTAAATTAAAATGCATAAAGAAGCAGCATGAATTAAAATGAATCGGTAAGCATAATTAACACATGAATTATTGTTTTGTTATCCTTCACTTATAAAACTTAATGCATTTCCACAAACGTTCATCTGTTGTAACGTTGGCGTTCACTATAAAGTCACCATCTCCCAAAGAACAGTCTCTTTCTGGCTTAATTGAAGGTCTTCACTGGGGTCTGTAGGGCTGCAGTAACATACAGTAGACTCCAGATCAGACGGAAGGTTCCACAGTGAATATGCTGCCCACAAGTTATCTGCCATCCTTCATTCCCCTAGTTGTGTAATTTAGCCAGTCTAAATAAATAAAAGTGACCTTGAGTATCAAGTCAAGTTAGCAAGTCAAGCTTCTCTGGCTTGCTTAAGACGTTTGTAAGCACTGAGAAAATTGAAACAGAAATAAAACACATGATTCCAGCCCTCAAAGGCCGAAAAAGCTCTAAAATAACGTGAAGTTGGTGGCATGTCTCTGGCTCCCTTACAGATCCCCAGCTTTCTTTTCCTATCTCATGTTACCCCCACTCTCTAAAGCCCCTGCTCTTAACTACTGCCGCAGTCTAACTGCCTTCCACCTGGACCAGTCGCCTGGTCTGTATTTTAAATGTCACATAGACCTTGGGCGCACGTGTGCTGTGCTCCGTCCCTCAGCCGTGTCTGACTCTCTGAGACCCATGAACTGTAGCCCACCAGGCTCCTCCGTCCACCCGAATTTCCAGGCAAGAATACTGGAGTGGCTTGCCACGTCCTCCTCTAGGGGATCTTCCCAACCCAGGGGTCAAAGCTGCATCTTCTGTATTGGAAGGCAGATTCTTTACCACTTGAGCTATCGGAGAAGCCCATATAGACCTCACTGGGTAGGAAAAACTTACACATGAGACACAGTTAGAGACTAAGACGGGGCTAGAAGAAATCAAGTACTGGATTGCGTTTCCCAGGGTCCAACCATCTAGGAGGGTGCCTATTAAAGGAGACCCAAGAACTAAACAGGACAGATGTGGTGGGCGTCCCAAACCTCTGGTAACATTCTCATCCATGAACTCCACCATTTTCTGAAATCCCTAACACAATTACTTTTCAGTGAATGTCAATGAAGTTTAAACACGGCAGCAAAAGCACAGTACAGTTACCATTTTTCTAGGAAAACGTGGGAAGTCTCTGGCTTTGTTTTTCTCCCCTTGCATGATATTTGCTGTGAAGACAAAGACGTAGAAAATTTGGCAATAGCTAGGGATAGACAGCCCATCTGAAGCGTTGGAAAGGAGCTTTGGATTCACTGGCTGTATTCAGTCTGGGGAGCAGTTCTCACAGATGTGCTTTTCGGCCTCTTAAAACGAAGTCAGGGATTCGGTGCTTGAGAAATCATTGTCTCTCTTTTGCTTCTTTGCTTTCTCTCCTCTTTGAGGGTAAGGGCAGCCTCTGGTCTGCTGATGTGGTCACAGCACTTTGTACTGCAGATTTCTTGTTTCATCACTGAATGCCCACCTTCGTCCCAGCACTAGCAAGAGTTGGAGAATCTTAAATAGAAGAATACAGGAAAAAAAATTACTGAATCTGTATAACCTAATTACTAGAGCTGTATTAGTGACCTGATCATTTACTAAAAGGGAGTTTCAAAGGAATTCTTTTTCTTTTTTAATGAGTGATAGGCAAAATAAAATTGAATAAATTTACCCAGTTTTTAAATTAGAAAACCCTCAGATATTTTCCCTTTTAAAATCTAGCAGAATTAACAATTCACAGGGTAATCAGAGTTATTACAATGAGTTGGAGGGGGTATAGTCTTATTAAATGAATTTTATCACAGTTGTAAATATTACTGAAGTATAGGTGATATGCCTTTCAGGTATCCACTTTTCATGAAGAATCACTATATTACTGAGATCCCTCCCTTTACACTGCTTATCCCAAGTGTGAAAGTTAAGTGTCTCTGAGTCTGTGAGGAATCTGCTTCTTTTTAATTTTCTTATAATAATATGTATTAGTAGAAAGTTTGTTCATAATAATTTTCCTATTAATAATCATTTTCTATGTCCAAGGACCTTTTAGAAATATTCATGCTTGAAACAAATTTAAGAAAAGAAGTCATCAATAGATGCTTTTCAGTACCACATTCCTATAAGATACTTTTGAGAAGCTTAACTTTGTCTTAGCCTTTTGCCTTACCTTTATTCAGACCACCTCATTCTTCGTATTTTAAGGTTTCTTTCTTCCAAAGAAGACAACTGAGTAGGCATTGTAGGGAAAAACTCTGCAAAATTTTTTCACATCTACTGGAATTTTGTCCATTTGCAAATTTGGTTGCTTCCAAACTGAGAGTCCCTTGGACTCCAAGGAGATCAAACCAGTCAATCCTGAAGGAAACCAACCCTGAATATTCATTGGAAGGACTGATGCTGAAGCTGAAGCTCCAGTACTTTGGCCACCTGATGCAAAGAGCCGACTCATTGGAAAAGACCCTGATGCTGGGAAAGATTGAAGGCAAAAGGAGAAGAGGGCATCAGAGGATGAGATGGTTAGCTAGCATCACCAACTCAATGGACGTGAGTTTGAGCAAACTCCGGGAGATAGTGAAGGACAGGGAAGCCTGGCATGTTGCAGTCCATGGGGTCACAAAGAGTCAAACATGACTTAGCGACTGAACAACAACAAAACTAGTCTCAGCATTTTAAGGAAATATCCAAGTATGTATTTTTTGTTTCTAAATACATACTGGTTTCAGATGAAGTGTTTGACATCTCTCAGCAGTGCCAATGTGACCTTGTATGTGTACAGTCTTCAGTATGGAATAATACTCTACAGGCAAACAAAGACTGCCACGCTCCTGTTGACTACAGCAGCTGACTGCAGAGTCTGTGCTAGAACCCCTTCTCCATTCTGTTGTGTACCCATGAACTCCACTTCAAAATTAAATTATCAGAAAAATGCTAGATCAGAATAACATAGATGTGAACTCTCGGTGCAAAAGTTGTCTTAAAGAATGGGTACCTTTGAATCATTGCTGCATTTTCTGTACTTGCCGTGTTTACCACCCCAATTCTTGTATCTTTAATAAGATGAAAGATTCTTATTTCATCTTCTTCTATGCTTCAGTATGTTATTTATGTATAAATGATAAAAGCCACAGTGTTTTGCAACTGGTAGGTTTCTCTTAGTACACTATAATTTAGTACTTTTCGTCTTTGGACGGAGTCCACAGTGTTTTTTTAATGCCTCTAAACCATATAAATCAAACATTTTATTAGGAAAAGTAGAGTCAGAGAAACAAAAAGTTCATCTCTACCAAAACAAAACCACATTTTGCTAGTCCTTGATACGTAATCTCATCATGTGCTCTTCTCTGTCAAGCCTGAAACAACATTTTTAACTGAAAAATGAATAGAAACCAAATATAAAATCTCTTTGAAATCTGGCTTTGTTTGAACCACCAAACGATGAGAGATGTCAAACGCTTTATCTGACTTTGAATCACCAAACGGATTAAAATCGGTGTGAACTAACAAAGTCCCGTGCAAGCCCGGCCTGGATGCTCAGTGTCCCTGCTCTTTGCTCCTGCCTCGGTTTACTGACCTGAGGGGGAAAGACTAGTTCTGCCCTGCTGGAGGTGTAGCTATGTCCCCCTGCTGCCTGCCCCTGTGGATGTTCCAAGTATTCTCCATGGCTGCCACTCCAACCCCCTCACATCTCTAGGATTCATTCTAGCTTGTTCTTCCTTTTACTCATTGCTCTTCTGCAGACCTCGCCCTCTCATTCTGTACAACCAGAATTTTGACAGATTCTGCACTTCTCTCTACTGTGTCCACACTATTTATAATTCCCTTCTATTTATGGCAGTCACTTGCCCTTTTGTTTTCTGCTTTTCTGCATTATTATCTCCCATCATTTACGTTGCCTTTTGTTTGCTCCTTGTGACAGCTTGGGCACCAAAAGTAGACTTCTCATTCTACCAGGATCTCATTGACTTTAGTAAATCTTGAGCCAACTACTTCACCTCATGGATGAAGAAGCCAGGGCTGGAGAGGCTGATGTGCTAAGTCGCTAAACTTTCTTTTTAAAATTTCTACTTTTCCTCTGTATTTTCACGTGGGGCCAAAATAGTCTTTAAAGAACACCATAGAAAGAAATCATAGAAAGAAAGAAATCAATTTCTATTTCTTTGATTTGCATCATAGAAAGAAATCAATTGCAAATATGTGACTATATAGCCCAAATACAAATAGGTAGAGTATGGAATTGCGAATCAAATAGGTTGTACTTGCGGGTCATGATGACCCACAAGAAGAGCTTTGAACTAAGAATGAGGAAGCACAGATATGTGACTAATTGTAAGACTTTGACCAAGTCATGAGGCTGGAATTTCTTCATCGAGAAAACAAAATCAAACAAAATCGTGCCTAGCTCTGAAACTTTACGATTCTTTTCCAAAACTCTATAAACATGAATACTGCTCTGTGTGAGGAACCAGAAAAGTTGGAGACAGTTGCGTTTGCCATCTATCCTTTCTATGACTTGTGCGAGTACACATGTTTTCTGCTATTCTTTTGTTTCACGTTGGAAAATGGGGACCTCAGAGAGTAAGATGCGCTCTAGAGTAATAGACTAATGAGGGCGTGGTCTGGGATGTGAACCTGGATTTCCAGCAAACAACCACCGGTCCCAGATGGCATCCCAGTGCTCTTGTGTGCTTGCTGTCACTGTTCTTTCTTCACTCATGGGTGCCCTCCAACTCCTCCTCACTGAATCTCAGATAGCTGAGATTCAGATATCTCCCAGGACCTTGAAGAGCAGCCACAGGACTAACAAGAGTATCTTTTGTATTTGAAACCTCACTTTGGCTTCTCACTAAAGCCCCTTCCTCAACAGTACATTTAAAATAGCTTGATGACTGTGTAGTTAATAGCAACTCAAGAGACAAAGATGTTCATAGTTAAATGTAAATTGATGATACTGATCAGAATACTGTTATCACTTACTATGTATCATTGGGAAATGTACTCTACTTCTCTAAGTCCCAATTTCTCCCCCTCTCTCTGAAAAATGGGGATGATAATATACCCACCTTGGGATTGAGTAATATGAATAATAAATATGAAGCATGACCAAGTTTGTGGAGCTGGAAGAAGCTCAGAAATATTAGTTACTGTGATGGTGATGGTTGTGATCTAACCCTATTTGTAGATACTCTTAGCAACAATAGTAATAATTAGAGAAATTCATTGAAAGGCCTAGAGAAGGCATAGATAGCTTCATGACAACTATCACCTACAGCTGGGCTGCAAAAGATTCCAGATTCGAATGAGTTTGGAAGAGGAGAAAGTCTCTTCTAGTTCTTCAGAAGGAAGAAAGGAGGGGGACGAAGGCACAAGACGGGGAAAGAGTATGGTCATCTTCATCTGGCTGGCACTTATGTAGGAGGGGAAAAAGAAATAGAGTGGAAAAGGCCCTGAGGTGGGGATGGGGAGGTGACATGAGCCAAGTCTTTTCACCACATTGTTATGAGATCCTAGAACAGTTTCAAGAACATGAAAAAAAAACTTCTAAAAAAGTCCAATATTTATGGTATTGTTAAATACCTTAACCACTGTAAATATTTAATTTGTTTCTTTTGCATTCCATCTGTAAAGACAGATTCAGGGACAGTCACCGGGGTGTTTATTTTGCCAGAATGCAGAACTGTCATTACACGTGTTCTTGTTCTTCCCACTGTCACTGACTCGGCGTGCGCTCTGAGCAGCGTGAAAGGAATTTACTATAAATAAAGAATGCATCGTAAATGCAGCAAATAAAATTGTGACCCAGAGTGTAACTTTGAGAGCAGGGGCCGTGATTTATGAATCCTTCATGCATCTGATGATCACAGCCCCTGCTGCAGTGCTGAGAAGCTGCTGAATGGACTCCAGAAAGCACTTGCGGTGTTGGTCGCTGCACGAAGGGGCCCTGTGGTGAAAGAACTTTGTCCCATCCTTAAGGCAGAGAATGGTCACCTGGAACCTGATGGAGGGGTTCCCTGGAACCTGACACTGTTTGTATCTATCTGAGACCCCTGGCCATTCTTTTTTTCCTCTTCCTAGCTCTGTCTCTGTTCCATCAGCTGGAATCTGTTATCGTTTTTCTTTCCCTCTCAACATCTGTTGTCAATTGCACCCCGTTGTTTTTCTGCCTGTCTTGATAATTCTCACACCTTCAGGGTTCCGTCAGTAGTCCTCAAGATAACTGTGCGTGCTATGGTCTGAGACAGCAAGACTGCTGCTCGCAAGGACCCCCCCTCTGCCTGGAGGAACCCACCCGGCTGTGGCCTGCGGGGTGTTTTTTTGGTTTGTTTTAGGAGACACGGTGAATTTCCCAGTTCAGAAAGGGTAAAACGAAAGATGGAAACCTCCAGATCTGTGCGATTTTCAGGGAGCCAGGGCACATTCCTAGGAGCAGTTCATAAAGGCAGGTGCTGTGAGGAATCCAAGGCAGGAGCTGGATTCCTGAAGCCAGCCAAGAGCTGATTGCTTATGTTTTTAGAGCCGCGTGAAAGAGAAATGTAGCTGCTCCACTGCTGTGCCGTCTACGGCGTCTCGCAGCTGCAGGCCCCGAAGCACTTTGAAAATCACCCCAAATGGTCTCCTGCCTCTGTGCTACCAACTTTTCACCTAGCCCTGCAGTGGGTTTCATGCTGCGTGTCCAGAAGCCAGCCTCTGCTGTTTCCTAAGGCGGAGAGTTGGCAAGTGTCCTAAATACAGAGTCTCCGTGTAATCTCCATAGTTTCAGGTTGAAGCAAAGAAAATATTTGAGTTGCTCTGAGCTTGACTTTAGACATCATGCCTTATATTGATCAACTTTACATTCCAATTTGGGGCCCGCGTGAAGGCATAAAGCCACACACACACACCCCCCGCTAGAACTCTCTCCCTTGGTGTGACATTACAACTTTTTAGCGACAATTAGTTGGCTCAATTATGAGTTCTCTCTTTCTCTCACCAAGTTCTCTCCCTACCCAAGCCATTGGATTCAGAGACAGAAGGCCATCAGCAAGCAGTGGTACCTGGGCCTTTCTTGAACTTCTGCCCCTGGGGCAAAGGAAGATGATTCTTCCTAGGAAGTGTTCATGATGTTTCAGGGCGGCTCCGGAGGCAGGAAAAAACGGAGATGGAAATGGTTAGAGGAGGCATCAGGCAGATTGCCAGGTATCTACCGACAGCCACCTAGTGCTTCTACCCCCTTGGGGTGCCCTCACCAGCAGGTGCAGGCTCCCCCCGAGTGCCAGGGGCTACGAGCACAGGCTGTGGGTCAGGAGGCCCTCTCCAAAGGGGCAGCAGCCATGTGGCTCCAGTCAGCGTTTGCTAGACGGCAAGCAGAGCTGGTGTCAGCCAGGTCTTCTGATTTTTCTAGAGAAGCCTGAAACCAGATTTTTATGTGAAAGCTCCTGATGTGTTAATGTTGGCAACCATTAAAAGACAACTTTTAAATAGCACGCAGGCCAATCACAACCTGTTGGCAGGCGGTATTCAAGCTGCCAGTGTGGGCACCCCCATGGCCCCGGCTTACCCAGCAGGTGGGCCCTCACCGAAGGGGGCCCTCTGTCATCCTACATGTGGATTGGGCGCAAGAAACTCTTTTCCGGCTTTGCTGTCACTGACTTTTTTTTTTTTAATACCAAACATTAAAAAAAAAAAAAGCAGAGCCGTTTTAAGAGTTCTTGGACCCCTTTTCTGAACATAGTCTGGAACGAACCCCAACTCCCAGGGTGGCCTCAAGGATGAGCCATCCCCTCAAGTGACCTCCATTCTGCGGCATGTCCAAGAAGGGAGGAGGGGGAGAGGCTGGCCCCTCGGGATGTTCTGGATGACTCCAAAACGGGCTTCAGCCTTGCTCGGATCGACAGCCTGAGAGCAGGCAGAAATCCAGTTAGCCGTGCTCGATGGGGGAAAGCACATGCCTGGCAAGTCAGGTCAGAACCTCCTCGGGTGCGCTTGGCAACCTGCGTGCAGTGTGGCCGTGCAGAAGCAAATGAGATGCTGCCGGAGACAGGAGAGATAAAGCAGTCAGCGGATAGGGAGCGTGGGGAACGGTGCTTATCCCTGTTCCCCAACTGGAACTAAAAACGAGCCATGAAAAATCAAAAGAAAAGTTCAGTCCCCTTGGGAAATGCTCTGTGCACCTTCTCTCCGAGTTTATTGAGTATGCCCATCCATTCGCCAGGCTCTCAGAAATTTTCACCAAAAATAGAAGCAGTGCCAGTTGGTCCTGTGGCTGGGATGGAGACAAGAGATTTTTGTTCCATGTGGAGAAATAGGGCGTGTGAGCAGATGACATGGAGCAAGGCAAAAGACATGTCAGCCCCCACCCCCACACCCCGCCCCCGGGTTCACGGTTGTATTTCTTCTTTATGGTGTGTGAGTTGGGCAAGCAGTCTGATTAACCGAGTCAGGACCTGCAGTTTCGGCTCTGTGGAGTTGCACTGCAAAAAATGCAGCTCGGCGTTTGAGACAATGTCTGTATCTTGTGTTTTTCCTCTCTTTTTTTTTTTAATTGATTTTTCCCCCCCAGAGAGGCAAGGATGACATCAGCCAAGTATGTGAGACAGGCTCATCTAATTAAAACTGTGTTTATTTACTTGTTATTTGAAGAAGAATATGAAGCATGCTTGTGAGACATTTGTGTCTGGAAAGAGTTGAGCAACTCCAAAGCTGTAGCGTGCGGCCATTGGTTAGAAATTGCTAAATTATGTTTCTTTATTTTCCACGAAATGTCAAATGTTGTTCTTTTGCTTCTATAAAGGTCAGTATGGCTTAAAGAAGGGGGAAAGAATGAAACTTGGACCATTCACTTGTTATTGAACTTCAGAAGTGTTTTATTTACCAGTAAAATTAAATCAAGAAATGTTTTCCTGGCTCTGAAACAAGAGACTAGATTGCAATAAAGTCAATGACTTTGTGTGACTTTCCTCTTCTTTCTGGGCCTTTCAGTAAAAAAAGCGAGGAGAAAACTGGTTTGACAGGGAAAGTTGTTGATGATTACTTGTGTTGCACATATATGTGGAATATATATTATGTTGCATAGGTCAGGTGTCATAATTGTTCCCTTATGCTTTTCTATGCTTTGATGTTCCTGGACAGAATATAGTTGTGGAAATAAAAGTCTGTTACTGAAATATTTCATAGGCATTTTCCAAATGCTAACCAGGGCCTTGCTCCTCAAGCAGAGAAGCCGTCTCCTATTTATAACTGATGATATACAACTGAGCATACACACACAGGGCCAGAAAGAGAGAAAGCACTGTTTGTTCTAGGTTAGTTCCAAATAACTATTGTTATTTATTAGCACTGTTTGATCTGGTCATGGTGCATTACCACTTCATACCTCTTTGTGGGGAGAAAAAAAAGTGAAAATAATAAAATAGCATTATTTAACAGTGAGAAACCATGAATTTCCATTGATTTACCTCTTCTAATCTTATTCTAATGGCTGAAAGTAGTCTGGCAAAGTGTAGGTCAGGAAATGATCATTGCTGTCAGTGATAGAACACCTGCTAGTAACATTTTCAAGATTGTTGTTGTTTAGCTGCTAAGTCACGTCCGACTCTTTGCGACCCCAGGGACTGCAGCATGCCAGGCTTGCCTGTCCTTCACTATCTCCAGGAGTTTGCTCAAACTCATGTCCATTGAATCAGTGATGCCATCCAACCATCCCGTCCTCTGTCGCCCCCTTCTCTTGCCCTCAATCTTTCTCAGCATCAGGGTCTTTTCCAGTGAGTCAGTTCTTCGCATCAGGTGGCCAAAGAATTGGAGCCTCAGCTTCAGCATCAATCCTTCCAATGAATGTTCAGAGTTGAACATTCAGGATTGACTGATTTGATCTCCTTACAGCCCAAGGGTCTCTCAAGAGACTTCTCCAGCACCATAATTCGAAGGCATGAATTCTTCAGCACTCAGTTTCCTTTATGGTCCAACTCTTACATCCATGAAGACATCACATGACTACAGGAAAACTGATAACTTTGAGTATGCAGACCTTTGTTGGCAAAGTGATGTCTCTGCTTTTTAATATGCTGTGTAGGTTTGTCACAGCTTTCCTTCCAGAGAGCAAGCATCTTTTAATTTTGTGGCTGTAGTCACCGACTGCAGTGATTTTGGAGCCCAAGAAAATAAAATCTGTCACTGCTTCCACTTTTTCTCCTATTTGCCATAAAGTGATGGGACCAGATGCCTTGATCTTAGTTTTTTGAATGTTGAGTTTTAAGCCACCTTTTTCAATCTCCTTCACCCTCATCAAGCGGCTCTTTAGTTTCTCTTCACTTTATACCATTAGAATGGTATCATGTGCGTATCTGAGGTTATTGATATTTCTCCTGGCAATCTTGGTTCCAGCTTGTATGTAAAAGTGTATCTTTAGTGGCTCCCCACTCAGCTTCCTATGTCTTTTTCCTTCTCTTGACTCGATTACCCCATCTTTTAGCTGTGCTTTGTTTGTGAGTGGTGCTCAATGTCACTTAATCCCCCAGGACGGTCTCAAGGTGCTAGTCTCGGGTGTGGCTCTTGCCAGGATATTGGCATCTTAAAAAGGGACCCTCCAGGCCTCCCTCCATTTCTCCTACTCCTGGAGAGAAAGTGAATGTAGTAAAACCCATTCGCTTCTGTTATCCACCTTCCAGGGTTTGCAGATAGCAAGCACAAGCTCTTCAGCACACTTCTGGGGTTCTAATCCTGGCTTGCCATTTGCTAGTTCTATGATTTAAGACACGTTACTTAACATACCAACCTCCCCAAGTGGCTCAGTGGTAAAGAATCCGCCTGCTAATGCAGGAGCCGAGGAGATGGGTTAGATCCCTGGGTTGGGAAAATCCCCTGAAGGAGGAAATGGCAACCTGCTCCAGTATTCTTGCCTGGGCAATCCCATGGACAGAGGAGCCTGGCGGACTACCGTCCATGGGGTCGCAGAGTTGGATAGGACTCAATCAGCTGAGCACCTAGCATACCCCTGGGCCTCAATTTCCTCATCTGTAAAGTGAGGGTGATAATGGTACAGATCTCACAGTGCTGTTGGGAGGATTGCATGAGGTGATGTAGCTGAAGCATTTCAGAGTGGTAGCACATAGTAAGCATTCAGTAAATGCTTATCTTTTGTTATTACTGTTATTCACTCCCATTTTACAAATGTTATTTCATTTGTGAATCGGTCTATAATTGCTTCTCTGTTCCTGAGCTATGAACTTCCTCTAGTTAGCACTAGCAGATGCTTAATGTTAATTGATTAACTAATTCACTCTGTTTCAGAAATTGTTATATGTACTTAAGATAAATCAATGAACACAACAGACCAAAATAGCTGCCCTTGAGAAACTTGCATTTGGTTGGGTATAGGGCTTTGGGGGTGGTGGTGGTACATATTACAAATAAACATAATAAGGAAATTATGTCGCACATAAGAAGGTGATAAATGCCAAGTTCAGGAGAATGAAAAGTAAGTGGTCCTGGAAGCTCATTGAGAAGACAAGTGATGACCACATCTAAAAGGAAACAAAGGAAGCTCCAGCTTCATTTGCTTTTACTTCCTTGTCTATTTATTTTTAAAAATTTAAAAAATAGAAGATTTTAGCTGCATTTTTTGAGTAGCCATCAGTGAGTTCCATTATATTATTGGCATTGCAAACTGAATGTCTCTTAGACTAGCTCTTTTGATGTGTTTTTTTGGCCTTCATCCTGAAATTTCCCATTGCATTTATTTTCTGGTGCATTTATTTTGAGTTCATCCATCCAAAAGCACCACAAAATTAATTTTTAAAGATGTGTGCCTTGTTTTTCTCTCCCAGGTAAGTGGGGTTCATATTAGGTTCACAGTGTAAAGTTTCAGTTTCACTTTAGGCCAGTCTAGTACTTCTGCATCAAAAGAAAATTTAAACTTATTTGCTTCACATCACTTACCAAGGTAGGTGCACTGTGAGCCAAACTAGGACAAAAATAACTAGATCTGGAGATTGAAGAAGCTCCGGGGGTGACTTTACTGTAGCTGTTTAGAAAACATTTTCTCCTCTGGTGCAGACGCCTGAGGTTAACTCAAGGATAGAAAAGATGACAGAGGAACAAAAGCAAAATGGAGTTTTCCTCCAAAAAAAAAAAAAAATCTGTTCATAACAAACCAGCATTCCTGATATTCAGTGAGGAAGAAAACTTTTAGATGGACTGGTTTTAGGTCAGGGGAAGTACACAAAAATATTTGACTCCACAGTTTTCCATAATACTCTCTTATATTTGAGTTTGTATGAGTTTGGATAACAAATATCAAAAGGGATGTTTTCATTGTTTTATATTAAAATTAACTTTCTCTTCGAATAGGAAGTTTGCAAGTATCTGCAACCGGGACAGTCCCTCAGAGATGTGGAGTTTCAGCCTCCTTATTGTGGGCAGAGCAGACCTCAGAGTGAACAAAACTTTGTAGATAAAACCAACAGAGGAGAGAAAAGAACGTCACAGCACTGCTTTTCTCTGTACTTCCTGTTCAGGTGTTAGCTCTCAAGATACACCTCCCTTGAATCTCTGCGAGGAGAAAGGAGCGACCTTTGATGCTCCCCGAGTGTGTTGCTTCCCAGACATTTTAAACTACAGGCTGCTATCACGATATGTAAACAACTGGCCTTTAAACGTGCCTATCATTCACTCTGAGTAGGCCCTGTTATGTAACACTGTTGGCCCCCAAAGCAGGCTTTACCATGCTCTCTGCATGGATCAGGAGTGTATTTAGGAGATACAGTGGAAGCTATAATCTTGGAGCATCACAACACAGCATTAGTAGATGGGGAAACCTGAAGGCATTGAAAAGCTCCAAGGTCCAGAGAGAGTCAGGCAACTGTTTTTCAAAACAGTTTTTTAAAAACCTTTTTATTTTGTATTGGTGTATAGCCAATTTACAATGTTGTGTTAGTTTCAGTGAACAGCAAAGGGACTCAGCCATACATATGCATGTATCCATTCGCCTCCAAGCTCCCCTCCCATCAAGGCTGCCATGTGACATTGAGCAGAGTTCCACGTCAAGCAACACTAGTCTTGATAAATTACAGTGAAGAGTTGGGGATTTGGAATCAGGCCCAAGTTTGAATTCCAAGTTCAATGCCATCCCAAAGTCCCAGTAAATGAAATAGCACATATAAAGTGCTTAGCCCAGCATTTGGCACATAAGTGGACACTCAGTAAAGGGTAGTTTTACTATTAAAAAAGAGAGACAGAGAGGAAGAGAAGGGTTGCATGGCCTTAAATAAGTCTCCAGATTTATTTTGAGTAAATGTATTTTGTGCTAAAGCTTTTCCCGGTAACCAGGTCACCGAAACATGGAAAGCACTATTGCTTGGGCATATTGGCTAGAAGGAACAAATATAGCCATTACAGGTTTTACAGTACAGAGGGGTTTTCTTTCATTGCCATCTCCTTGCCTCCCACCACACTGTTATGTTCATGTGTAAGCGTGTTCCCCTTTAAATTTTTTCCCCAAATCTTGCCTTTCTTAAGGATCCAGCATTAGATGTCCCACTTCCCTGAAACCTTCTGTACCTCTCTAGTTTACTGTAATCTCCTGGTGCCAACCCCCACATTGTGTTCTGTATTTTCACTCTCTTGGCATATCCTACACCACCTGGGGCTCTTTCCCAACCAGTTCCCTGAAGACCCACTCTTCCACTTCTTTTGTACTGCTGGAATGCTTAATTACAAGGCTGGCAGAAGGTCCTCAGTAAATTCTTGTCGAACTAAATCTATTTGAAATTCCCAATGTCTCCACTTCTCTCCCACAGACCTCCTCAATTTAGGGGAGTCTCTTGAAATGACTCACAACTTTCAACACCTCATCCCAAGCTGACCTTTTCAAATTATTTACATGCTTCATAGTTTTCCAGCATGTACTACCAAAACATTTATATTAAAAAGAACATATTTAATTATCATGCATTGGCGCTAAGACGTGTGTGATAGCCAGCAGCATTGTTCCACTTAAGAGCTATTCTAATAGCTGAAGGTTACATGCTTTGTCGCAAATCATCGACTTCGTGGCGGGGTCAGGGGAAAAAGGAAGGCTAGCTTTCCAGGGTAGTCGGGTGGCCTTAAGCAACCAGGAAGGTGAAGTCGGTGCCTCGGATAACTCACTCGGTTTACTGGAAGTGCATATTTTCCAAGTGCCAAATTCAGTAAGTCATGGAGCAAATGTTTATTTTGCTAGGCTTTGAAAAGTTGCTTCGCTTCTTGTAAGTTTTCTCAGTGGAAGAATTCCAAGATGTGACTTAATCTATGTTTGCAGCATTGAACTGGAAACAGGATTTGTTATGGGACTTGGCTCTGTCGTTTATGGGCCACTTTTATAGGGAAGATGCATGGAAGCAACAGGAGAAATGCCTGGTATTTGAACAGTTGTGTCTCTCATGAGGGCAACAAGAAATATACTAATATTACTATGTCTTTTTTTCATATTACCAAGATTTTGATTTTCCAACATATGAGGAGTCTTCCAACCTTACAGAAGAGTCATGTGTCCATCTTGTAGATTACTGTCACTTATTTCCAGAATTATAGTAACCGAGTAATACATGGGGTCACCTCCTTAGACTTCCCAGTGACCTGGACGGAATACCCTTTTGCACTTTCCTGTAGCTACTATGGTTTGACTGTTTTTCTAAACTCCCTCAGGCCAGAGACAAGCCAGCCATCATCAGTAGGGAAGCCCATCCCCAATCAGGGCTATTATTACCCTTTGAACTTACTCTGTAGGCCTCCTATAAAGCGTTTGAGACTTTGCTTGTTAACTAATAATAATCTTATTAGACATTTGATTTATTACAAAAAGGACTGCTAAACAGTTTATAGCTTAGAAAAGTCTCTCCTCAGCTGGATAAATAGTTCATATAGTCGCCCAGTAGACACAGCCAAAGCAAGACTTACTGACAGCTTGAATCCTGGGTAAGAAATTAGAAAACTAACTTCAGAGGTTGACTCCAGCCCTTGCCTGAACCATTTCAAGTTTTTTTTCTGTTTTCGTAATACAAATTTGGATTGTTTTCAAAATCAGCAGACTGTCTTGCTGTTGATTCACCACCTAAGCAACTTTATTAAGCCTTTCTTAAAGTCACTCTTTAATTCCAGTATTCTGGCCTGTAGAATTCCATGGACTATATAGTCCATGGGGTTGCAAAAAGTTGGAGACGACTGAGCGACTTTCACTTCACTAAAGTCACTCTGATTCTTGCACTCACTGGAAGAGTATTAGCTTTAAAAGTGTTCAGAACTCCTCAGCCCCACTCCCTAAAGCAGCGCTCTACAATGTTTGGGGTTGGTCAAGAAGTTTGTTGGGATTTTCCTGTACCATCTTATGGGAAAACCATGAACAAACCTTTTGGCCAATCCAAGAATGTAAAATCTAATCACACTCCTTGGTACTACAATTTTGAACAATCGACAGGAGTCATTTGGGGTTTTTGAGGTTCTCCTTGGGAACAGTAAGGTCCATTTAGTAACCACCTGTGATTCCCTTTAGTTGTACAGTGAAAATAATGTGTTGCATGAAGATTCGATTCAGTCTGATATCCAAAGCATCACTCCCCTTCCCCAGAAACCAGTGGGTTGTCAGAGCATGGACATGTTGTCTGGTCCTCTTGGGTACCTTCTTGTGCTGCCCTTTCCTCCTTCTTCCTGCCTACCATGTGGCTTCCTAGTTGTTTTTAAAAAACTCACTTAGAAGTCAGCTCTTACAAGGGATCTTCTCTTCTTACCCCCAACCACTTTTTGATGCCTTTCCTTTGAGTTCCTGCAATATGATTATTTTCCTGATTCATCTGCTATAATATCATTTACTTTTGTTTTTCTCTCACTCACCTGGTGGCCACTTGGAAATAAGTGTTACCTGTTTTCTCTCTCTGTTCCAAACTCTTAACAATGCCTATGCCCAGTAAATATTGAATAAATGATTGGATCCATGAATGAATGAGTACGTGAATGAATGCTAAGAATAATAAAAGGTTTACTGTACCTTTCCAACATGTTGACTTATACTGGTGTATCCTAAATTTAAACGACTCTCTACACTCCCCCCTCAACCCCCACACATACACACACTGGGGAAAAAGCTAGTAAAGACAGAGAGATCCAGTCTGCTGTTCTTGAAGTGAATTGATAAGGACCCCACTGATGTCAGAATGGTCTATCCTGTGTTCCCAGGACTTAGAAACTGAATAATCAACTTTGGGCAAATCTGAGAGGATTTATTGGAAAATAAAATTTCTGTTTCAGTTCCTAGAGGATTATAATAAAAAACAAGGAGGCAAGGATTCTTTAATGTTAAAAAAAAAATAAAATGAGACTTCTGTAATGAAAACCAAAAGTTACAGTATAGATGAAGAAAAACAGTAATCAGCCTAAAATAGAAAAAGCCTGAGTTTAAAATATTTAATTTTCTCTGGACTAAGAAATTGATGCAGGCTGTTGTGGGTATTTTAAGATCCCAATTATTTGGACAGATGGATGTATGTATAGAATGTTTTCCTATTTAATTTATGAGTAAGAACTAACCCTAAAATTCATCTCCTTTATTTATAAACAAATACAGTTAACTTTTACTAGAGATGTTGTATCTTCTCTGACACATAAAATTCAATTCTCTGTAACAAGAAGAACAAAAATCACTATTAAAGATCTATTTCTTAATTTTCCCCTGTTACCACTCTCACATGCAGGCCATGAGCCAGACTAAATGAGAAAGCACTTCAGAAAGAAGGTATAATTCTTCCCTTCCTGTGAATTCTGTCATCACTTGCTGTGGTTGGATTCAGTAGTATCTTTATGATGTGTAGGAGAAGGTGGAACTATATGATTTTTCTCAACTATTGAATATATTGTGCTCAGTCACTTCAGCCATGTCTGACTCTTTACAACCCTATGGACTATAGCCTGCCAGGCTCCTCTGTCCATGGGATTCTCCAGGCAAGAATACTGGAATGGGTTGTCATGCCCTTCTCTATTGAATGTATTGTAGAAACTGCTTTTATCTTTGGGGGCACCACAGATCAGAGTTTGATACTTAACTTTGCAGGCTCAAAAACTCACACTTAACAAAGCTCCAGAAAGCTAATTCACTGCTTAAATATTCATGATGTGTTAATTTACAATGAGACTTGTGTGTGGCTGGGAAATAGACCACTTGTCTACAGAAAGTAAATTTGTAGAGTTAACCTTCTTTGTGATAGGCTTTAAGAGAACACAAAATATCTGCAGCTATGTTATGTTCTGCAACTATAGAAAAAAATCAAACTTTAATTCTAGAAAAATTCATATAAAAGCCAGTCTACAGCACACCTTGATTTTGCACATGAGAAACTAGGACGCTAGGTTTTCAGCACTACGTAATGATGGAGCTGAGACTAGAATCCAGGTCTCCTGGGTAGACATCTATGTACTTTTCACAGCCCTTGGTGTCTCCCTGATTTTAAGAGTGAAATGGATAGTCAGCAGTTGGATCAAGAGACGGTTCAGATTCTTTAGTGACTATAAATTAAGCTGGAAAAAAAACTCAAAAATGGTATTTCCATTAAGCTGAAATCATCTGATAAAGCACCTTGTCTCTACTTTGGGTTAGAGGGACCAATAAATTTCTAAATTTAAAGATGGAAGAGGACATCAAGAAATAAAGTACTTGGGACGCTGGTTAATGATGGAGAATCTCTGACAGATTCTTGTCTCTCTCTGACTACCTAAATGATCCTTTGTCATTGGTTTTCCAGATGTTCTGTCTTCACAGAACAAACTGCTAAATTTATTTTAACTACATTGTAGATCAGTGTGTCTTTAATTAAAAGATTCTGTCCAGTTTCTAATAAATTTCAGTCTTTTTGTTACCTTCATAAGTAACACATTTCCAAGTCATATTTTAGGTTATAAGTGAAAAGATTTCAACAGGCACCCTCCTTCATCATTTATTCACTCAGAGATCTTTATTATGTAGGTCACTGCACCAGGTTCTGAGCACGACAGAAATGGTCCCAAACCAAATGTGAAAAATCACAGAGGCTGCTGCTACTGTGGGAGGCACATTTTAATAAGACAATAACACAGACCTTGTTAAAAATTGGAGAAGTTCTACAAGAAAATACTGCAGGTATTCTATTAAAAAAAAAACACAAACAGAAGAAAGTTATCTAAATTTGGGGGATGCTTCCTGAGGAAGAGAGGTCAGATGTTGGCGTAAGTGGTACCAATAAGCCCAGAAGGGATTATGCATTTTGGAAGCGTTTTCTGGAGGGAGCTGCAGTGTAAGGAGGCAGCTCTTAGAATTGTGCCTGGCCATCATACCCTTATGATATACATTCATCGTTGGTTTAGTCGCTAAGTCGTGTCCGACTCTTGCGACCCCATGGACCATAGCCCGCCAGGCCCCTCTGTTCATGGGATTCTCCAGGCAAGAATACTGGAGTGGGTTGCTGTTTCCTTCTCGAGGGGATCTTCCCAACCCAGGAATCGAACCCAGGATAGCTGAATTTGAAGAGTGCAAGCTGAGTGGTGACAAGTGAGCTTGGAAAAGTGGATAGTCCACGTCATACTTATACATCATGGCAGGATTGGGGCCTTTGTCTTAAAAAAAATACTGGTAAGCCTTAAAGGGTTGTAGGGAGTGAAGTGACACTTCGTATTATAGAGAATTAATTATTGTAGGACAGGAGGGGACGAGAGTGGGGGCAGGGTGATACAGAGTTTCTTGCCATGACGAAGGTGTGAAATTGTGGTAACTTTGGCTAGTGTGTGAGCAATGGATTTGGAAAGAAGTCCAAGGTTCAAGAAATATTTTGGACGTAAAATTGACTGGATTTGGTAATGGATTGGACTGGGGATGGGGAGGAAGAGAGAGAAGGGTCATCCAAGGTGGTCCCCCTCCTGGGGACCTCAGTGTGCGTAGATGATCCATCCTAGGCAGCTCTTGGTGCTCTCCGGCCCACTGATGTCACCTGGACTTTACCATCTCCTTCAGTTAATCCACTGCTCCAAGGTAAGCGAAGCACAAAAGGTTCTGCTTCCAGCCACTTCACACCTAGGTTTCTGAGCCTGCTAGGAAAACTGTGTGCTTGAAGAGACTCCTCAATCCCTCTGAAGGAAGGCTTCATAGAGTCGTTCAAAGATTTTAATGACAGTGTTTGCAAAGTTCCTAACACCGTCATGGCACGTACGGAAATGCAGTGGGGTAGAAATTGCCTTTCCTCTTTTGTGTGCTGATTCATATATTTACACTTCAGGGACTCCCACTAACCTTGTCTGATTTGCTGCTATAGTAAATAAGTACTTTTTTAATCCAGCACTTATTTTATCAGGTTCTTGTGCAGAGGTCAGCTCCACCATACAGCTTATTAAAGATACATACTTGTTGTGAGTTAGGCAGTAATGGTTCTTCTAAGGCCAGATTCCAATGTGTGTGGGGGTGGGGGGATAGTGTTTTCCACTTACCACCAACTAGCAATTCTCAGGACACCAGCTGGATATCCTACCGTTTATCGCAATTCTGACACTATCTATCTGGAGATTATATGAGATTCCTCAGGTTAAATGTTCAATCTCATAAGACTGCCCATCTCAGCACCTGCCTCCAACTTCAGATGTCAGTTGCAAGCCCAGGTTGTTACCTGCGCTTCTAACTGACTACAAATCCGGGATTCCCAAGACCCCCTCCTCAGTTCAATTAATTGACTACAGCAAAACTCAAAGATGCATTTACTTACAAGATGATTGGTTTATTATAAAAGTATATCAGGGATAGCCAAATGGAAGAGATGCAAGAGCAAGGTATGGGAAAGGGGCAGAAGGTTCACCCCTCTTCCAGATCCATCACTGTCCTTGAATTTCAGTGTGTTCACCAACCTAGAAAGTCTCCCAGCCAGGTCCTTTTGGGTTTTTATGGAAACTTCACTACATAGGCATGGTTGTTGAAATCACTGGTCATTAGCAGTTGATTCAGCCACCAGCTTCTCTCCCCTCCCTGGAAGTCAGGAGGTGGGACAAAAAGTGGCGCCACTGTTATCTCACCCCCATCCTGGTGCTTTCCAAAGGTCACCTCATTTACCTAACCACAAATACCTTTACTTTTATTCCTTTCCTCACAAAGCAAATCTCCAAGAGTTCTAAGAACTCTGTGCCAGAATGGGAGTGAAGACCGAATATATATTTCTTAGTATAAATCACACTATCATAGGCAGTAACTCTGCTTGCAGCACCAGGAAGGTCCTTAAAATGTAGCTACCACTTATTTAAAAACAAAAGATATATGCTCAGGAAGCCACTGCTTCAGCTTTCTATATTGAAGATTTAATAAAGTGGAAAAGACCATCAATAGCTGTTCCCTTCCTGTGAATTCTATCATCACTTGCTATGATTGGATTCACTAGTATTTCACATCTGTGCAAAAAGTATGTAGGAACAAGGAAATTATATGTACCCTACAGAGATATGTGTCCAAAATTCCTGAGGGAAAAAAAAATAGGCAAGCATAAAGCAATCTGTTTTACCCCATGTAACGTGCAACAAATGGTCTGATCTTTCTTGGGGTCCAGATTTTGTTATTATTGACAAATGAAGCAAAGGATCTCAGTCATCCTTTTGCCATGTGATAGAATACAGAAATTCACTATTTTTCACCAATACCATGTAAATAAATATTTCTAGATTGTTTTTATTAACTGTGCAAACATTTCCTTATACAAACTGAGAGTTTTCTCTAATATTTTTTAGATTATTTTTTTCGGAGAATATGAGATTTCATGTCTTTGTCTTATAAATCACACATTTTCATTTGTTTATAAGATCTCTTTTTTTGGCTATGCCACATGGCTTGTGAGATCTTAGTTCCCCAACCAGGGATTGAACCTGGGCCCACTGCAGTGAAATCTCTTGAGTCTTAACCACTGGACTACCAGGGAATTCCCCACATATTCATCTGTTCTGAAAATTACAGGCTAGGTTATAATAATGTTGTAAAATATGCCTTCTCTTATAAGGGTGGTAAAATTTAAAGTCAAGGTACAGACTGGCAGAGTAGAAGGCCATGTGCTCATCTCCTTTGGTGAGAACACCAAGACTGCAAGTAGTTGTTGAACAGCCAACAGGAAGATGCTGGAACCCACCAAAGAAAGATACCCCACATCCAAAGACAAAGGAGGAGCCGCAATGAGACAGTAGGAGGGATGCAACCATGATAAAATCAAATCCCATAACTGCCAGGTAGGCAGCCCACAAACTGGGGAACAATAATACCAAAGAAGTTCTCCCACTGTTGTGAAGGTTCTGAGTCCCATGTCAGGCTTCCCAGCCTGGGAATCCAGCAAAAGGACTAGGAATCCCCAGGGAATCTGACTTTGAAGACCAGCGAGATTTGATTACAGGACTTTCACAGGATTGGGAGAAACAGACTCGAAAGGCACAAACAAAATCTTGCACGCACCAGGACCCAGGAGAAAGGAGCAGTGACGCCACAGGAGACAGAACAAGACCTCCTTGCTAGTGTGGGAGGGTCTCCTGTGGAAGCCTAGATCGGCAGTGGCCCACTGTAGAGATGGGGACATGGCAGCAGAAGTCCTGGGAGGTGCCCCCCTTCGTGTGAGCCCTCTTGGAGGTCACCATGAGCTCCACCATAGAGCCTATAGACTCCAGGGCTGGGTTGCCTCGGGCCAAACAATTAACAGGGAAGGAGCACAGCCCCACCCATCAGCCAACAATTGAGTTAAAGTTCTACTGAGCCTGTCCCTGCCCATCAGAGCAAGACCCAGTTTTATCCCACCACCAATCCCTCCCTTCAGCAAGCTTACACAAGCCTCTTAGCCTCATCCACCAGAGGGCAAGACAGAAGAAGCAAGAACTAAAATCCTGCAGGCAGAAGGAAAACCACATCACAGCAGGTTAATCAAGATGAAAAGGCAGAGGGTTATGTCCCAGATGAAGGGACAAGATAAAACCTCAGAAAAACAACTAAATGAAGTGGAGGTAGGCAACCTTCCAGAAAAAATAGAATTCAAAATAATGATAGTGAAGATGACCCAGAATCTCAGAAAAAGAATGGAGAAGAGGCAAGAAATGTTTACCAAAGACCTAGAAGAACTAAAGAACAAAGAAACAGATGAACACTGTTCATCTTCAACACAGTACACTAGAAGGAATGAAGAGCAAAATAACTGAGGCAGAAGAACAGATAAGTGACCTGGAAAACAGAATGATGGAACTCACTGCTGCAAAACAGAATATAGAAAAAAGATGGGGGGAGAAAAAATGAAGACAGCCTAAGAGATCTCTGGGACAACATTAAACGCACCAACATTCACATTATAGGGGTCCCAAAAGAAGAGAGAGAGAAAGGAATCAAGAAAATATTTGAAGAAATAATAGCTAAAAACTTCCCTTACGTGGGAAAGGAAATAGTCAACCAAATCCAGGAAGTGCATAGTCCCAGGTAGGATAAATCTAAGGAGGAACACACCAAGATACATAGTAATCAAACTGACAAAAATTAATGACAAAGATAAAATATTTAAAGCAACAAGGGAAAAATGACAAATAACATACAAGGGACCTCTCATCAGGCTATCAGCTGATTTTTCAACAGAAACTGCAAGCCAGAAGGGAATGGCATGATATATTTAAAGTGATGAAAGGGAAGAATCTGCAACCAAGAATACTCTACCCAAAAAGACTCTCATTCTGATTTGATGGAGAAATTAAAGTACAAACTACTTTCTGCATTGAAAGATTTGCAAATGTACAAAATTTGGTGTTTGGAGTTTATTCTTCTTCTTAGACATAGCTATTGCCTCATATACTTAAATTAAAATGTTTTAAACCAATAGAACAGTAAAAATGTATCATGCTTTCACATATACAGCCAAGGGCTTTAAACTTGCACACAAAGGGTTCAGTTTTTATTGCCTTTCCCATAACAAGCATTTCATCTCCTCCCACCATAGGTGGTTTTTGTTGCAACTTAATAACCTATAAAAATTTGTGATTACATTCCCTCCTACCCTTACTTACTTGGGATCTGAGTCACGGGAGCAGCTGCCAAAGAGAGCACCCCAATTTGTCGTCTAGATTTCTGGTAAGGCGTATTAAAACCAATGGCACAGATGGTACAGCTATACCCATTTCTTAGTTAAGAGTAGGTCCTTAAGGCATCAGTGCCGTTCATAGTGGGATCCTGATTCTTCTTGCCCTTATTTTTCAAGGCCCCAGGTGATACAGATTTGAGGAAGCTTTATATATTCCTTCATCCACTCAACAAATACCTATGAAGAACTTGGTCTTCACAGGGCATTGTGCTGGGCTTATGGCAGTGTAAAAATCCAGTTGTCTTGCTTTTTTACTATCTGCAGTGTGATGTAGGACACCAACTAGAAAACTGGCCATGAGCATAGAGCATAATAAATGCTACAAAACGGGGGAGTCTAGGGCGCAGGGACAGGGTGTTGGGTTACCTAACCCAGGATGAAGCGGAAGGGTAGCTGCAGAAACATCTCAGTGCCCTGGAGGAAGCTTAGACTTAAAGAGAAGGGCCAGCCGGCCTAGGGGAGGAGGAACAGCAACCCCACAGTTCAAACATGAGAAAATGCACAGCTCATTTGGAGGAACTGAAAGTGCCTGGTGGTTCATTTTGCCTGGAGTGTGGAGTCTGAGTCAGGGAGTGGTGACATTCAGGACCAATCCACAAAAGGCTTTATTAATTAGCCAAGTTACAAGTTGTATTCTGTCTTCTGAAGGTACTGGGAACCACTGAAGCAGTGACATCTCCCTTTTGTGAAATGACTCAAATGCAGAATAAACCGTATCAGTAAAAAAAACCACAAAAAACTGATGCCCAGGTCTTAAGAGAAATGGTTAAGACTTACGTTTGTAATCACACTAAGGCAGAACAGCACCTTGGTTTGTGTTCTTTACCAGTTCTGGGAAAGAAGTGGTTCTTAGCCATGGTAAATATCCAACCACCAAGATCCTGCTTGGCTTCATAGTGTTACATTATTTCTCGGAACACGACTTTGTGGCAGGCTACCTCAACTGGTAGGAATGTGCTGTGCAAAGAAAGAAGCCAACCAGGTTAAGGATGAGACTAGCTTTCTGCAAACCCTTTTAGCTTAAGAACAGTATCTCTTTATATTTATGAAGCACATTTACAGTTTGCAAAAGCACCTTGCATTTGTTTTATCAGAGCCTTGTAATCCATTGAGGTGACAAGTATTGGTTCCCATTTTATAGATGAAGCAACTGAGGTGCGTATAAATATAGCTCAATGTAACAGTATTTAGCAAGTAGCAAAGCACTTTATCATACTAACTATACTAATTAGTATGTACTTATTATACTAGTACTACCAGTTGCATATTCAATTCCAAGATATATGACTGTAAATTTCATTCTCTACAAGAGAATGGTTATAGCCAGTCAAGAAAATTAAGTTTAGGGATAGAATGAAATCCTTATTTAGATTTTTTGTTAAATTATCAATCTTAAGAATTGAGCAGTTCCTAAAAGAACAGAGGATAATAAATAGTGTTCTTCAGCTCAGTCGCTCAGTCATTTCCAACTCTGTGACCCCATGGACTGCAGCACACCAGGCTTCCCTGTCCATCAACAACTCCGGAGTTCACTTAAACTCATGTCCATCAAGTCAGTGATGCCATCCAGCCATCTCCTCTGTCGTCTCCTTCTCCTCCTGCCTTCAATCTTTCCCAGCATCAGGGTCTTTTCCAATGAGTCAGTTCTTCACATCAGGCAGCCAAAGTATTCGAGTTTCAGCTTCAACATCAGTTCTTTCAATAAATACTCAGGGCTCATTTCCTTTAGGATGGACTGGTTGGATCTCCTTACAGTCCAAGGGACTCTCAAGAGTCTTCTCCAACACCACAGTTCGAAAACATCAATTCTTCAGCATCCAGCTTTCTTTATGGTCCAACTCTCACATCCATACATGACTACTGGAAAAGCCATAACTTTGACTAGACGGACCTTTGTCAGCAAAGTAATATCTCTGCTTTTTAAGTGTTCTTAGGCTCCAAATATAAAACAACATAATACCTATTTTGCTGATTTTTATATTTGTTTTGGTCTAAGGAAAAGAAATGCTCTATTTAAAGTGTTCTTTAAAAAAATAAAAGGAAAATAATTAATTGACTTGATGATATGGTTATTCAAAGAGGCACCAACTAGAAAATTTACTTGTTACTACCAGTATAATATATATAATTGTGTTCTGAAATTTCGACTATGGACTCAACATGTGAAATTAATCTTTTCTTTCCTTTGACTTTCATCACAAGAGATAATATATGCCCATATGTGAAACGTATTACAGAGTTCCAACTATTACAGAGTTGGAAATTTCTGTTGTGAAAGATTTTGGAAGTGTGGACCTGCATCTTAGGAGGTACTTTAAGCCACAAGACTTAATTTTATTTAGATGCCTCATATTTTTCACTCTAGGGTAGGATCTTTGAAGTAGATACCCCATCTTTTATATTGTTTTATGACTCACAGAGTTTTTCATGTACTAGACACTCAAAAACTTTTCAAAGAATAGTATACAACCTTATTTTGTTGAAGAAAGGTAAAATATTTGGAAGAATATCCCAACTTAGGTAAAGCCGATCACTGGACCCATCTTTCACTTCACTTATTTCCCCTTCAGGCAACGTTCTGAGATTTAGGACGCAGAGGAACTCCTGGTGGAGCTCCAAGCACTCCATGCCCACAAGACTGGGCATGAAATGCTGGAGAAAGCACTCAAGCCTGTGTGTCCACTGCCTACGTGGAACCTAAGTGCACTTCTTGGTGGGCATTCAGCTATTACATATGAATTTAATGAATGAATCAAAGATGGTTAGGAGAGAATTTAAATTGCAGACCATCCTTACATAAAGAGGGCTGGTTAGAACCTGGATTTTTATTAAGATTTAAGATACGCTCAGTAGCTCTGCTGATTCAATCAGGATTTATTCCAGAGTGCTGGATCCTTCTTGTGTGTGTTAGTCACTCAGTTGTGTCCAACTCTTTGTGACCCCATGGACTGTATGTAGCCCACCAGGCTCCTCTGTCCATGGGATTCTCCAGGCAAGAATACTGGAGTGGGTTGCCATTCCCTTCTCCAGGGGATCTTCCTGACCCAGGGATCGAACTGGGATCTGTCACATTAGAGGCAAATTCTTTGTCACTGAGCCACCAGGGAAGCCTGGATCCTTCTTGAGCCCTAACGAAAGAGGGGGCAGGGGGGTGATGTTGATAAAAATGCTGAGACAACAGGCAAAACCAGGAATTTCTAACAAACCAGGGCTGTCCCAGGCAAACCAAGATCTAAGGTTTCTTCAGCTATTGCCCAACTGTAAATCCAACCTTCAGCTCTTTTTCCCAACAAAATGCTTACATATGGAAACATGTCCTTACATAATTAGCGGGTTGGGGAAAATAAACCCTCTCTAGAAATTGTAGTTTTAAGAAAGTTTATATCCAAGATAGAGTGGTGATTTCTGAGTGTTAAGATTTGGGGATGAGGAGCGGCTTCTCTGTATTTTATTTCCTTTTCCCCCTTCTGCAATAAATATTAACAATGAATAGGCTGCTTTAAATTATTGCTCTTTAAAATTAAAATATTCATACATTTTAGAGGTTTGTTAGTAAATTAGCTTTTCTATAGAGCATTACTACAGATATCTTAGTATCCTTGTTTCTAGAGAATTGCAACAAAAAGGTACAAAATGATTTCTCGGTACTAAGTAGCTCAGGAATCATGAGAAAAGAGTATTTGAAAATAGTAACAATATTTTGATAATATGTAATATGGGCTTCCCTGGCGGCTCAGTGGTAGAGAATCCGTCTGCCAGTGCAGGGGACTTGAGTTCAACCCCTGGTCCAGGGAGATCCCCTGGAGAAGGAAATGGCACCCCACTCCAGTATTCCTGCCTAGAAAATCCCATGGACAGAGGAGCCAGGCAGACTACATACAGTACATGGGGTCGCAAAGAGTCAGACACAACTTAGCAACTGAATAACAATAACAACAACAATATGTTAGATGGTTCTTAATGTCTGGAATTATTGATTTCTGTTTATATGCTGTATTACCTCAGATCTGTAAATGTAAAGATTCCCAGAAGTGTAGTAACTCGGAGTTTTCATCTGCTAGTGAGATATCTCAGAATTTGCCAGTCTTGCCAATTGTGACAAATCTCTTTCTGTCTCCTCAGTGCAAAATTTATACCTGTTTCCAGTGCAGTGGATCATAAGGTGTTGAGTTCCACATTTCTATAAAAGTCTACATGGACTGTGTCCTTATTTTGGAATTGACTCATGCAAAAATATTTCTAAAACAAAGCCATTTAGATCATCTTTGATATTTGACTAACCATGTTATGATGAAATGCATAATTTCTTCAAAGCTTACCAGATTTTTTTTTTTTCCCTTTCAAAAGCAGCATAAAAGATGTAGAAGCCCAGTAGTTATGAGTCATTGGCTGGCTGGCTGCCTTCAGCAACCTGTGGGACAGGAATAAGTCAAAAGTACAAAAACTGGGCATCTCCCAAAGGGACCTCGGTATCAGAGGTGACCTAAAATTGGCAGGAAGAAACACCCATTGTAGCAAATGTGAAATTGTCAACATTCATTCAGTATCTTCAGATGGAACGCCTGAAATTCACAGTTTAAAGATATTAAACTCTGTGCTCTGCAGTCTTTTGCTCTGAATGAGAATAATAATGAATGAAGTGGGTGAAGTGGAGGGAAGAAAACTCCCATCCAGTGTCAGCACGTAGTTATCAAACTGGCTGATCTCGTGTCATGAGTCAGATCATTCCTAACCTCAGGGTACCCTTTTTCTTGACAACTCTGTGTATTAGGTATTTAAATCTCTTCTTACTACTCTCTGGATGGGATGACAATAGACTGAAATATATAATATATAGTGCTATCAAGGGACAAGTCCTCTTAGGATAGGGAATGATCTGCTTGTGTTTTTCCCAGATAATGGTTGCATCTGCAGTGAGAAAATGGCTCTTTTCACGTCTTCTTAACATGTGTTTAGAGTGATGTGGACCCCCTCACCCTCCTGGAGCTGAGTCTTCTCCTGGGGTCCCGAGTGTAGTCAGTTGTGGCTGTCCTCTCATCTGACCTGCCTGACCAGTCGGTAGTTCTTTGTTTACTAAAGTGATTCTTCCTGTTCATGTCCTGCAGCTGTGCTGAGTCCTAAGCGCTCAGCATTTCCTCTACATTCAGTGTCTTCCTTAAAAAACAAATCATACACCCATCGTGGCTTCAGCCTTTACCACCACGCAGCTATTTCTGCACTTCAGTCTCTAACTTGGTCTTCTTTCCTGACCCCTGTCAAGTACTTACAATGATTGTACTTATTTTCACATCAACATGGATGATATTTCATTTAGTTTCCACAGCAGAATGATCCCTTCTCTTTCTTCTCTTACTTTTGTGGGCTCTAAGTCAGTTTTCCCTTTTCATCGTCATCAACCCTGTTCTTTGGTCACCTATCACTGTCCAAACAATTAAAATGAATCCACAGAGTTGGTAACAAATACCTGAATGCTAAATTTTGGAGGACTGCTGAAAAGGCGATCTAAAGGATTCTGACCAGAAACTGTGTTGAAAAGTTCTTACCGTGTTTTTTGTTTGTTTTTAATTTTTGGCCACGCTAGGTGTCCGTTGCTGCGTGGGCTTTCTCTCAGTTCAGTTCAGTCACTCAGTCGTGTCCGACTCTTTGTGACCCCATGGACTGCAGCACGCCAGGCCTCCCTGTCCATCACCAACTCCTGGAATTTACCCAAACTCATGTCCATTGAGTTGGTGATACCATCCAACCATCTCATCCTCTGTCATCCCCTTCTCCTCCCGCCTTTCCCAGCATCAGGGTCTTTTCAAATGAGTCAGCTCTTCACATCAGGTGGCCAAAGTATTGAAGTTTCAGCTTGAGCATCAGTCCTTCCCAATGAATATTCAGGAGTGATTTCCTTTAGGATGGACTGGTTGGATCTCCTTGCAGTCCAAGGGACTTTCAAGAGTCTTCTCCAACACCACAGTTCTTTTAGCATCAGTTCTTCTGCACTCAGCTTTCTTTATAGTCTAGCTCTCACATCCATACATGACCACTGGAAAAACCATAGCTTTGACTAGACGGACTTTGTTGGCAAAGTAATGTCTCTGCTTATCTAGGTTGGTCATAACTGCAGCAAATAGGGATTACTCTTCATTGCAGTGCTTGGGCTTCTCATTGCAGTGGCTTCTTTTGTTGTGGAGCACAGGCTCTAGAACGTTCAGGCTTCAGTAGTTCAGCTTCTGGGCTCCAGCGCTGGCTCAGTAGTTGTAGCACACAGGCTTAATTGCTCCATGGCATGTGAAATCTCCCCAGATCAGGGGTTGAATTGGTATCCCCTGCATTGGCAGGCAAATTCTTATCCACTGTGCCACCAGGGAAGTCCTCTTTAAGGGTGGCTTTTTCATTTATAAATGTTAGGAAAAATAGAAAGGAAAATAATATTTTATGACATGGGAAAAATTGTCTGAAACAAATTTCAGTGTAGTTTCAACAGAGACCATGTGCCCTCCTAAGTCTAAAATATTTACTATGTGACTGCCTTCAGGAAAAGTTTGCTGACCCCTTGGTTTAAAAGATTAGTGTTCACTTTATTAAAACAGCAAATTCAAAACCCTATTTTGCTCTTCAGCCTTTAAAAAACCACGTGGTTACACACTCCTGAAACCACAGTCAAAACAGAGAACATTTCCATCTCCCCCCAAAGATTCCCCAGGCCGCCCTGTAGACCATCCTTCCTTTTGCTCCCATAGCCAGGGGAGCCACTGATCTGCTTTCTGTCACTGTGTAATAATCAGTGGTTTCTAGAATTTTGTATAAATAGAATCATACAGTGGGCACCTCTTTATGACTGATTTTTTTACCCAGCATGCTGATTTTGAGATTCATTCATGTTACGTGTATCAGTGATTTGTCCCATTCGTTATTATAGGCTTTTTTCAGCTTTGTTTAGGTATAATTGACAAATAAAATTGTAAGATATTTAAAGTGTTCATCTTGGTGATTTGCCATGTGTGTGATTTGCTGTAAGTGTACAAATGGGCTGATTTTGCTGGACATGCTACAGACTTTACTGTTAAACAAGACTATTAATAATAGGAAACTTTTGCATAATCTGTTCTGCATAGAAAAACCACCCCAGAGACAAGGAAACAATTCACTTTAACTATTTTATTATTGTCATTGTTATTATTAATAATAATAATAGTATTTTAGTCTACAGTTCTGAGTATTTCCAGTTCATATTGCAGAGATTTCTCAAAGTAAACCAAAAACTATTTCAAACTGTGTTTTAAAGTTCTTATAACGATGTTTAAATAGTCATGTACAGTTTGGCAATTTTTGTACTTTCAGTTAAAACTATTTTTCATATTCAAAACTTAATCCAACTTGAATCTCTTCTCCACTTTCTATTAAAACTTTTAAAAATTACCCTCCGATTTCAAACCTCTCCTCCACTCTTGAGTTCCATCTTGGTTCTCTTATGATCACTTTCAGCCTTGTCTGTCCTCAGTCATACCACCCAACTCAGTATGTGTTTCTGAACATGTTCTTATCTGGGAACTCTCACAACAGGGTGCTGGTGGGGTCAGGGGTTTGTCTTGTTGCAACTTTACAGAAAAAAAACAACTTTAATTTTCAGTTCCTTCTATCTTGTCAGAAATAGTCTGGCTCCTGATAAGTAGTATCACAACTGATTAGCATGCCATGCTTTGAAACTTAACAGAAGCAGAAAGAACATTGAGAGTCTCTGCGATAAAGTCCTGCAGGACAAGGTTCAAGAGGAAAAACTGAAGGAATGGGGCCCATGCCATCTGGAGATGAAATTGCTGAGGCATAACCAAATAATTGTGTTTTGATTCATGAGTACCCATCTCAAAAAAGACTGACCAAATGTTTCTCCTGCCCATAAGTGACACAGAGAAAAAGCTTCTTAAACTGCAGATAGAAACTTTAGTTGTGTAAAACAAAAGGTATCTTGTCTATAATCTGGATATTTCTGGTTAAAAAAAAAAACCAGAATTATTGCTCCTAGGATTTACAAAATTTAGAGTAGACATCAGTCTAAGCCTCAGCCTTGAAAATGAAGCCATGCTACCCAGATATTTTAGTTACAGACATCTCTGAAGCCAGCAGACTAAGCTAACTGAACTTCCATTGACTCTCTTTGTTCTGAATAGTGGCCCTTAAATTAGTAAGGAATTTTAGAAGAACTTGACATAACCCATGGTGAACACTAGGTAATTACTGATCCCATCCAAATATTTTTAGGAGCGTTTGGGTGATAATTGTTCCCAAAGCATTCTAAATGTTTCAATTGCACTGAGAGTCGGTGGCCATCAAGATGACTCACTTATTTTCCTTTTCTCTGTATATTTAATGCACACATTAGATTGAAGAATCTTATTGTAAATAAGAACATTAACAAAAGCAAGTTAAACTGGGAAAAAGAGTTGTTGAAAAACTGTGAATCAAGAAAGATGAAATTCCTAGTTTTCTCACACCTGAAGAAAATGTACAGATGCATGAATACAGTATTGGTCTTTCACTTCTGTCGTTGGTTCTAAATCCATTGTCTCTGCCGCTAAGTCACTTGGTGATACAAAACAGCAGTAGGTCAGCAGCTCCGTGTGACGCCAGAAGCAAGAACTCACGGAGACTTCACAGGGGTGTCTGGCAAGGGGAGAGCAAAAGCAGAAGCTGTGAAGCCCTTTAAGAAGTAGTCACAAGAAAAGGCAGCAGCAATATGCAAACTCAGGCCCAGCAGAGAAGCCAGACACAGTCAGGAAGTCACCCGGAGGTTCAGCGCCAAGCCAGCCCACCACCAGAGGGGCACAGGCCCAGAGAGCAGAGACCAGCCATCAGTGGGTGTTCATTCTCCCGGGAGAGGGTCTTGGCACACGTAATGTGAGAAGCACAAAGACTGGGCCAAAGCAAATTTTTATTGAGCAACTCCCAAATTACCCAACTGTAGTGAGAAAATTAGAGGACTTAGAACCGACACCTGCCTGTCCCCACCCCAGCCTCCTCTCTGCCACTAATGAAGATTAAAAGCCAGAATCTCTTAGTTAACAAGTATTTTCTTAAGTTCCTTCTGGGTGCCAAGGACCTTACTGTGAACCAAAACATACATCAGTGAACTAACTGGATATAATGTCTTGCTTTCTAGGAGGTGACCATTGAATCAAAGATAACTCTTTTTTTGTAATCCCAAATTTGTAGTTTTTGAGTTGAAAAAATATAGCCTAATTTTAGTGAAGATTTCATACTTCTAAGTTCTTATCCTGCATTGTTCTGTGCTCTTTCTTAGGCTAGCCAAAAGATAGGTGGTTTTGATTAGGCCCCTTGTAGGACTGCACTGCCTGTTTCTTAACTGTTTTAAATAACAGAATTAACATATACCTGGAGATTTCGAAATTGCACATTTCCCTTAGGTCTCCAAAACCGTTATTCCTATTATTTTAATATTGTTGTGCTCCAAAGTTTTAAAAACAGAAAAAAAAAGCAGTATTAATAAATGGTCCTATGTCTATGTACCCTTTATGTAGACTTGATCACTACTAATATATTGACAAATTTGCTTAGACTATTTTTTAATCATTATTTTTAGAAAAATGATAAAGATTTATTATAGGAATATAAATAATAAAAATATAAAGATTAAAAACTTTTAAAGTCACTTAAAATTTCATCCATAAGTAATCTTCATAAATAATAAGTGACTATTATGATGCCCAGGAATTTTCCAAGTTTATTAGTGCAAAGCACAGATCCAAATTGCCTCGAGAATCCCAAGCAAAGAAAAGTATCCCTAGGCATATCACAGTCAAACTCTTGAGAATCTAAATAGCAGATTGTGAGGGCAGCTTGGGGAAGTGAAGGGAACATTGTATTCAAGAAAATCATTATAGAAGTTAATACGGTTCTCATCAGAAACTGGAAACCAGAAGACAATGGAATGACCTCTTAAGTCCTGTAACAAACAAAACACACGAAACTGTTAACCTCCAAATCTATATCCAGTGACAATATCCCTCTAATAGGAAGGTACAATGAAAACACTTTCAGGCAAAAGCTGAAGGAATTTATTTCCTAAAAATCTGAGCGTCAAGAAATGCTAAAAAGAAGTTATACAGATTGAAGGGAAAGGGAAATGATAGGAGAGAAATCTAATACTATGAAAATTAATGGAGAACACTGGTAAGAGCAAATAAGTCATTACATATAAAGGTTTAGTTAACAAATCATTCCTACTTTATGTATATCTATGTCATTTTGTCACAAAGACTGTTGACTATTTTAAAGTAAATATCACATTTAAAATAAAATAATGATGTTCATGTCTGAACATCATTTCAGATATCTTTCTAGACATACTAAATATTAGATGCCTACTTATAAATGTTTTAAATATGTGACCATATTATGGTTTCTATAATACACAAAATTTAATTTCAATTTATTTGAATTTGTCTTGAGAAAAGCTAAAATGGGAGAGAAATAATTGTTAAATATCAAAAAATGCTTCTATACCACAAAATATATTCTAATCATCACAAGAGATAAAAGGTCTCTCTTAAGTCAAGAAATTATAAATACAGTAAAGGATTGGAATCACTGTTTTTTATAACCTAGGTACTTCAATTTTATAGTATCAACTGACTACATACTGTAAAAGATGATATAGTCATCAATACTCAGGTCTCCTCCCATTTCACTTTTCCCAACATTAGGTGTGTGTGTATATATACACATACACACACACATACACACATATAGGGTTTATATATATATATATATATATATGCATATGTATATATATGGGGTTAATATTATATGTTTTACATTGTCTAGGCTTAACATTTACATTTGAATCTATAAATATAATTCTCATAGTTTTAAGATTATTCCAGTATCTAAATGCATAGATGGTAGTACCTTTTACATGATCCTTTTGCCATCATCATTACTGAATTCTGTTTTTTCATTTGTATGTACAGTTCCTCTCTTTATTTGTCATATTTTATTATCATGTAGTTAGGCTTTTAAGTTTTTTACCCAAGAAAATTTATGAATGCTGCATTCCCAGCATTGTCTTTATATTTGATAATTTCAAATACTATATTGGCTGAATATAATATCCTTGAATATTATATTCTGAATATTATATTCTTTCTCACACAGAACTAAATAAATATTGCTTCGTTATCTTTTAACACTAAAAGTTGATGTAAAGAAGACTGAAGGCAGCCTAAATTTTGTTTTCTGGTGGAATCTCTCAAAGTTTAACACCTAGTAAGGCTATGATGTGGTATCAAGGAATCTATATCAAAATTTCCCTGGTACATGGTATTATAGTTAATACTTTCAATCTGTGGATTAAGGTTTTGGTTTTTTCCCAGGAACCTTTTCTTGTGTTAATATTATATGTTTTCATTCATCTTCAGTTACATTCATATGCATTCCCTGTTTCACGGATAGTAATTACCAATTCTTGAGTATTTTTCTTACCGATTAGCTTCTTTTATTCCTTTAATCGGTCTTTTTTTCATCTTAATCCACTGGAATTTTATGTTAGCCAAACCTCTTCCTTTATTTTCAAATGCTCTGAGTCATGATATGCCTCATCCATAATCAGTTCCAGCTACTGATAGCTCAGTTGTTCATCAACTCTCATGACATCCATGAGATCTGTGGTGTCTGTAAGACCAATCTTTCATTGCTTATAGGTGTCCAGCTTTTTATTCCTCAAATATTTAAGTGCTGTATATAAAATTTGTATTTATAAAATGTATAAAATATAAATTTATATGTATATAAATTTATATAAATTATATAAAATACATATTTACAAAATTTTCTAATAAAACATGTATTTTATAAAATTTATATTTTAATATAAATATGTATTTTATAAACTTTACATTTTAATATAAATATGTATTTCATAGTATAAAATTAATATAAATAATAATTTAATATTGCAGGAGGAGTCTTTACTATCTGAGCCACCAGAAAAGCCCTATTTTTTAATATGTAGACTGATTCAGCTCTTTGTGTTTTAAAGGCTTGCTAGGTACTGTCACTGGTATATTTTCATCATATATAATAGCTTTTTGCCAGAAACTAAAATAAATATTAGAAATAGAGGTCACATGGAACCAGTATGTCAGGATGCGGGACGCATTTAGCTCAGGCTTGCTGAGACCTCTTGCTGTGTGGGTGTGTCCACGCTCACAGCTGGAGGACGTAGCATGGGGTTTGTCACACTCACTCCAACTGGCTGTGCGTGCAGGCCAGCATTCAGAACACAGACAAGATAATGAACTTATGTGTCACATTGTTTCGAGACAAATAAAATTAAAGGTATGAGCTTGGGCAGCTGTTAAGTGGGTTGGTTCATTTAATGTATTTGATTTTCTCTGTTTTATTGGAATATAATTGCTTTACAATGTTGTGTTAGTTTCTGCTGTATAACCTCATGAATCAGACATTATATACATATATGCCCTCCCTTCTGATCCTCCCTCCCACCCTCCTATCCCACTCCTCTAGGTCATCACAGAGAACAAAGCCGAGCTCCCAATGCTATACACAGCGGCTTCCCACTATCTATTCATATTTTACTCATTGCAGTATGTATATGTCAATGCTATTCTCTCATTTCATCCCACCCTCTCCTTCCCCAGCACGCTGTGTCCGAAAGCCTGTTCCCTATGTCTGCACCTCCATTCCTGCCCTCAGTACCACTTTTCTAGATTTCATACATATGTGTGAGTATACAACATTTGTTTTTCTCTTTCTTGCTTACTTCACTCTGTGTGACAGGCTCTAGTTTCATGCTCATCACTTCAGCTGACTCAGTTCTGTTCCTTTTTATGGCCGAGTAATATTCCATTGCATATATGTACCACATTGTCTTTATCCATTCATCGGGCAACAGACATCTAGGTTGCCTTCCTGTCCTGGCTGTTGTAAATAGTGCTACAGTGAAGACTGGGATACATATGTCTGTTTTGAGTTACGGTGTTCTCCGGGTACATGCCCAGTAGTGGATTGCTGGGTCATATGGCAGTTCTATGTTTAGCTTTTTAAGCAGCCTCCGCACTGGTCTTTACAATTTACATTCTCACCAACAGTGTAAGAGGGTTCCCTTTTCTCCACACCCTCTCCAGCATTTATTGTTTGTAGATTTTTTGATGATGCCATTGTGGCTGGTGTTAGGTGGTACCTCATTGTAGGTTTGATTTGTATTTCTCCAATAATGAGCAATGTTGAGCATCTTTTCACATGCCTCTTGGCCATCTAACCACTTTTTCTGTAACCTGAAGAAATTATGGGATGAGAAAGGCAGAGACAAAAAGGACTGCTGACTAAGACAGCACGCCTTTAGTTATGCCTTGATACCCGGTGTTACCCTCCTGAGATCTTTGTCTTCCCCCATTTGTTTGTTTGTTTTTGGCGGTGCTGGGCCTTTGTCGCTGTGAGGGCCTTTCTCTGGTTGTGGGACCCGGGCTTCCCATTGCAGTGGCTTCCCTTTTTGTGGAGCACGGGCTCTAGTGCACGCCGGCTTCAGTAGTTGTCTCTCCTGGGCCCTGGAGCAGTCTCAGTAGTTGTGGCACACAGACTTAGATGCTCCGCGACATGTGGGATCTTCCTGGATCAGGGATCGAACCCATGTCTCCTGCCTTTTCTTTACCACTGAGCCACCAGGGAAGCCCTCCTCTGTGACCTCTACAAGCCTTAAAAAGCTTGCCTGTTCTTAACTGAGGGCTGCATCTTAGTCCTCAGAGGGGACACCTAGATGAGGTCTCTGAACCAGCATGAAACCCTGAGACTTCACTTCCTTCGGAGACAAGCAGCTAGGTCAACTTCCTGTTCCCCACTTCTCTGTCACTGCTTCTTGGGTGAATTTGTTAAATGGCAGTGTTGATTCTTTCCCATCTCATGTGGAACCAACATAAATTCCTGAGATAAGCAGCCAAAATCTCCTGTACTTCTTTGCTCCCTGATGATGTTAAGAGTATTTATTAACTCCTTTAGAGCAGGGGTCCCTAACCTTCAGGATCGAATGCCTAATAATCAAAGGTGGAGCTGATGTAGTAATTATAGGAATGAATGCACAATAAATGTAATTCACTTGAATCATCCCCAAACCATCCCCCTGGCCCCAGTCTGTGGAAAAATTGTCTTCCACAAAACTGGTCTCTGGTGCCAGAAAGGTTGGAGACTGCTGCTTCAGATCATTACGATCTCCTTTGTGTCTCACTGAGCACTTGCTAATAAGTTTAAATTCCTGCATCAAAATAAATTCAGAGAGGGTCAATCCAGATATAATCCAACTAAAGATTTTTGAAAGCATTTTTTCATCATTGTCGTAGGAAATCCAGTAAAAGAATCAAAATAGCAACACACAGAAAGAATCTCCTTCTCTGTAAGCTTTCACTAAATAAAGACTAGGAAGGACAGATGAATTATTATATATATCCTGCTTCAGAAACAGTTAACCTATTATTTGGTAGGATATTGTCTTTGTTAGCAACTTGGAGTAGGAGCCAAATGTTCTATCCTTGCATCTCATTGCCTGGCAGTGCACATAGGGGTAGTCAACACGTTGGATTGAGTATCTGAGATTCTAGATGCTCTCATAAAATTCTTTCACAGCACACCATACAGCGCAGGGGTGAGGAATCTACCTGCCGATGCAGGAAATGCAGGAGACGCAGGTTCAATCCCTCGATTGGGAAGATCCCCCGGAGTAGGAAATGGCAACCCACTCCAGTATTCTTGCCTGGAGAATTCTATGGACAGAGGGGCCTGGCAGGCTGCAGTCCATGGGGTCACAAAGAGTCAGACATGATGAGCAGCTGAGCTCACGCATGCGCGCACACACACGCATTCAAAGGAGAACCTGAGATTTAACATACAGCTTTTGAAATAGGGACTTGTTTTTACTCTGAGGTCAGAAACCTCCACAGCTGAGTACTTTGGATAATGAAAGTCCTTTTTCTGTATTTGCCCAGCCTGGATTGGACACAGGCAATTGTCATACAATCTGCATTTAAACATTATTTTCTTTCCATTTTGAAAGTGTTTATATTTCCTGATACACATCTAAAAGGTTCAGAGTATTTATTGTATATGCAAATACACTTTTAAGAAAAAAATAACACAGCATATGCAGTTTTCACATGCAAGTTATACTCTAAAAGGTTCAGAGTATTTACTGTATATGTAAATATGCTTTTAAGAAAAAAAAAACAGCGTATGCAGTTTTCACATGCAAGTTATACTCTAAAAGGTTCAGAGTTTTACTATATATGTAAATACGCTTTTAAGAAAAAAAAAAAACAGCGTATGCAGTTTTCACATGCAAGTTATTTTCAGATAGTTCCTCCTCTGAAGCACAAAAGGCTTGATATAAAAACAAACAAGAGAGAATGTGCTGTTTTAACAAATGGGTCCTTGGAGATGAATTTTTAGGACTTTTTTTTCCCAATCTAGCTTTTACCCCATCACTTAGTCACACTTAGAGAAACCCTGAAATAAATCAGTGACATTCTCACAGTTTTCAAGGCTGACAGTTTAATTTTTTTCCTGTTTTGTCTATTGCTGTGGCCAATATAGTTAACTCATACCCATGTGAAAAATTACTTGTACAGGAAAAATGTTGGACATGTGTGTTTTCAGGAAGATTTGTTTCTGCTAATGTGCATAACATCATTTGCACGTGAAACTAATTTGCTTACCCTACATAATTTAGAATATTAATGTTGTTTCCAAAAAAACAAAACAAGCCCAATTCAAAAGGAAATTAATGTTTCAGTTACTAATTTTGTATTATGGTTAGAGTAATTGCATTTTAAAATATTTTAGCAGATAAACCACTGATTTCAAAACAGTTATTAATTATATAGACTGGATGCCAACTCAGGATGGGGTTATTTCAGTACAAAGAGGAGAAAATCCTAATTTATAACAATATTCCAGAAATGGCAACAGAGATCAAATACTAGTATTCCTACCTTTCAGACTGTCCTCTAATTTCATTTTCCATTAAAAGTTAGTTGTAATTCTTGTGCTTTGAGGATTTTCTAATAGACTTTTTACTATTTATTCCAGCAGGTACAAGTCTTAAGTCCACAATATTGTTTGCTTTCCTGCTTCTACACTGCCAGAAATATTAGGGGCCATGGGAGAATGCAGACCTCAAAACTGACCATACTTGCTTGTGTTTTATAAAGTTTTGACATTAACTCCTTTTTTTTTTCTTTAACAGGCTGTGTGTCTTACTTTCATTTTTATGGATTAATATAAGAATTTTAGTAACTAAGGAGATTCTTATTTGCTTCCAAAACTTAAACATCAGTATTAATAGACACAAAAGGCACAATTTAACTTATTTTATTGGCCGCGTGTAAAGGTCAAAATTACCAAGCTTTATGGAAGCACGATTAGAAGTATACAGTAGACCCCTTGTAGAAATCATGAAGGAAAGCCAGTGTAGGCAATGTCTGAAACACAATTGCAAAATGTGAGTTGCTCCCTGTGACGGAAGCAGAGCAATTGTCCAGTTTGACTACATTGCAAGAGAATTTAAAGGGCCAGCAGATGTTTAAGAAGGCATAAGATAGCTTTGTCATCCTCATGTGATGTTCGCTGAGAAGCATGCTAAGTATTAAGCAATCCATACTGAATCCCTAGGCAGTGATTTTATTTCCAACTGAGATAAGTAGGTGAGATAGATGAACAAAAGCAGAAGGCTTAATTAGTCCTGCCTTTGCCTCAGTCTCTAAGGTGGCTGGAGCATTACTCACCATTTTGCTGAGAAAAAAATAAAAAAAGAATGCAATAGGTGCGGAAAAAAAAACAACAGTAATTTTTTCAAAGGCAAGAGATTGTCCTGTAAAACAAAATGTACACAGTGAATCTGACAGACACATTTCTCTGCAGGTCTGTATTCACATATTAGTAGAGCTAGATTTCAGAGTTCTGATTTTTTAACTAAGAAAAAATTGTCTAGTTAGCAGTTTTCTCAAATGACATTGAAGAACCTTTGTGCCATTCAGAAATTTGCAGCGACGTCCTGCTTCAAACACTTTCTGTCATTCCCGGCTTTGGGGAGAATTTGGAGAACACTTGTAGAAAGGCAGCTATGCTTGCAATCATGTTTATTCTTTAGCTGCGGTAGCAGGCTTCCCTTTAACATGCTAGTATTCTCTTCTTTTGCAGGGACTTTACGTTTTTGTGGTTTATTTCATTCTACACAACCAGACGTGCTGCCCTATGAAGGCCAGCTACACAGTGGAAATGAATGGGCACCCAGGACCTAGCACCGCCTTCTTCACCCCCGGGAGTGGAATGCCTGCTGCTGGGGGCGAGATCAGCAAGTCCACCCAGAATCTTATCAGTGCTATGGAGGAGGTGCCTCCCCTTGCCCTTTTTCCTTCTCCTTCTGTCTGTCTGTCTGTCTCAGACACGACCTTTCCATTTTATAGAGTACAAGTTAAATGGTGCCACCTAACTTTCAGGTCGTTTTCCTGCTGATGTTCTCTGATCTCTGGTATTTGCTGCGCTTACTGTGGTATCATGTCTGTTATCTAATTCTTTTTCCTCTGTGCTTTTTGAGCCCTACTCACCAGTGGTTTGTACTGGAAAGTCAGCACGTAATTTGTCATTTCTTTCTTCAAAAGCTTCCTAATTTGACCATTGCATGTAGTTACTCAGTTGTGTCTGACTCTTTACGACCCCATGGACTGCAGCCCGCTGGGCTCCTCTGTCCTTGCAGTGGCTAAATCTGCTTCAGAATTGGTGTTTTAAATACTGCTCCTTCCTGAAAATATTTTCACGGCTCTCTTCCTTTCTTTGCCCATCCCAATTCACCGTTCGAATCCCAGCAGACAAACAAACCTGCCACTGTTTTCTGACCACATCATTTTGGGTTTCTGTGTCCAAATCACATTGCCACCAACCCATCAATAGTGTCAGCCATAGCACTGGCAGCCCTGCTCGTATTTTAAAACATACCTGAAGTTATTTGTCCAGAAAGACATGGTCAGGAGGGTTCCCCTGACAATTTCTGCAGTGCCTAAGATGTGCCTGCCTACCATTCCTTACAGAGCTTTTATCAGTGTCTCTATATTAAAGAGCCAAGGGAAACAGTATTTGTGTTTGTGTCCTGAAAAAAATCAAGAAATCAAAGTGCGTGTATCTGAAAAGAAAACAGATAATAGATAGGTCGGTAGATAAATAGATAATCTGCCTGTTCAATGATATGTTTTGTTGTCTTCTGTGTTAATTTTGGAAGTAATTTTATTCATGTTAGGTGAAAATTAAGGTAAGTGATCACAAATAAAGTATCATATTTAAAGACTGGGATATATGTTTAGTACCCTTAGATGTTTAGTACCATTTCTGTATCCCAAAAGTTCTTAAAACTGAATTAGTTTCACGTCACAGCTGATAACAATAGAAACAAATATTGCCAGGATCAACAGTGCAGGAGTAAATCTTTAAAAAGAATTTTTTTTTCTCTTTGATTGGTTACCCAGTTTAGATCTGTCTAGATCTGAACTATACAATACATTAGCTATTAGCCATGTGTGACTGCTTAAACTAGCCAAATTTAAGTAACAGTAAAAATTCAATTCATCCATCACCCTGGCCGCATCCAAGTGCTCAGTAGCCATCATAATGGAAAGTAAAGATGTAAAACATCTGTGGCCTCTCAGGGCTCCACCAAGCCATACTGAACCATCACTGTACTGAACAGTGCTAGTCCAGATGTTCCGCTGCTTCAGGGAATTTTTTAAGGTTTCCTCTTCTCTCAGATTGACTTATCCCTCCCTCAGATCACTTTCCTCAGTTGCAAGGCATCCTCAGTCCCTCGGAGAACCTTGTATTGGGAGGCAGCAGCTGTGACGGTCCAGTTCCTGGCCTGGGCCGCTGCTTGAATGTTCATTGCGGGGGTAGCACAAAGCCACACCCTCAAGTGCCCCCTGCATTCCTCAGAAGCTTGGAATTGGCCTTGCTCCAACTGTCAGCGAGGGCCTGGCAGAGACGTTCTGGAAAGCCGCGCAGAGAAGGGAAAGCATTAGGAAAGGAAGGATTAAGGGATTTTTTTTTTTTAAGCAGTAACCAAAAAGGAAGCAAATATATTTACTCACTTCAAGATAGAACTATCTTTTTCATCATTTAAATTTTAAAAAGGAGGACTTTAGAATTCTATCAAAGAGCTTTTCTTTTCAATTCAGTATATCCTCATAGATAGCTACTCTATTTAAAATTCTATGTTTTATCTTAAAGATTAGCAGAGTTCTTTTCCAGTTCTTATACTTTTAACAGCTTTTTTTTTTTTTGCACATATTCTGTGAAAAACAATTAATGTATGCATTGGGTTAAAAAATACTTCTCTTTTTCCACACATGACAGCCTAGAAATCTACAAGTAATTCTCATAGAGGAATTGTTTAGTGTCACCAGGTTAGGTTGGCTCATGAAAAGACACACTTTTCTGAGGAACAGAGGTAAAATTAAAGGTCTTACGTCTATAAACAGTTCAGCTGCCCTTTCACTTGGTCTTTGTAATGAGATCTAGAGATAAATTGCTCATGTAGATTTCAGGGTAAATATATATGTACTCATATTATGGTTTCCTTTTCTTCCAACCCCAAAGGTGCCACCTGACTGGGAGAGGGCATCCTTCCAGCAAGCCAGTCAGGCCAGCCCGGACTTAAAGTCAAGCCCACAAAATGGCGCCACGTTCCCTTCCTCTGGAGGATATGGCCAGGGGTCACTAATAGCCGATGAGGAGTCCCAGGAGTTTGATGACTTGATATTTGCATTAAAAACTGGTATGTGAACCCACAAAGCCCATTAGAAGGAAGCACTCTTGCTATGCTATGATTTATATCTCCTTCCCATGAAGTTTCAGAAGTACAGTGTCACCCTGAGCGCGTTCTGATTCCCATGACCCATTCCTAATCCCAGCCGAATTCTAGGATATTCTGTTCTTGGCACCAAATATGAGACAACCTAAAAATAATTGACAATTTGCTTCTAAGAAAAAGGCATATTTTAACTCGATGTAAATATCTGTGCACTGGAATCTTGCTAGATAGAACACCGACTGAGATAAATTCAGCGCTGTAAAAATCTGGTAGCAACCTCCCTGAGAGAGTTTTGCCTCTCACCTGCCAAAGAGAATTTCCTCTGGAGTAGCTTTGAGGCAGAAACTTTCAAAGGCAACATAATTTGTCTCTCGTACAGTTCTACAGTTTTTAAAGTGCCATCATATGTAGTCTTTCATTGGATCTTCCTATATATTCAGCTTCACCAGTCTGTGACCCCCATGGAGAGTTGTTTTCCAATCAAATATGCAACTTCTTTCTTTTCCTTTTTTTCCTCAGAAAAATGCTGATCTGTCACTGCTACCAAAAGTTCAGTGAACTTTTACATTTCCAGATGTACAAACATGCAAGAAGATATGCCTGTGCTCAGATGAACTTATTGAAACAGTTATTTGAAAGTACATTCTATTATATATAGTCTTGTGTTCAGATCAGTGCTTGGCAGTTGGTAAACCTTTTGTAGATGTTGTTGGAGAATGAATGAATGAGAGAGAGAAAGAAAGAAAGAGAAGGAAGGAGGGAGGAAGGAAGAAAAGAAAGAAAGGTGAAATTTAAGAGTTTGCTTGGTGGAATAGACATTCACACAAACATTAAGAAGAGTAAGATAAGTTGTGGAAAGAGTTATTATTAATTATTGAGGATTCAAGGAAAATTTTTAAAAAATCTGATCCATGGTGTCTTGAAGAATATGTAGGGTTTACGTAAGTAAATCATAGAGAAAAGGCATTACAGGCTGAGGGAATAGAATTAGCCAAAGCCCAAGGCTGCAGGTGCGTGGCCTGCAGGAGATGGGGAGTGGAGTGAGTGAAGTCGGGCAGCAGGAGAAAAGCCTAGAAAGTAATTTACCTGCTTTGTTGATAAATCACTGTAGTTCCTCAGCTGGGTTTCAGCTGGCACCCTGTTTGGGATATTCACAGACATGCTCAGTGAAAAGGGCCCCCTGACCAGAAACTTGGGAAACTGCAGAGTTTCAGTATTCAGTTGAGCATTTTAGCAGATCTAAAAAGTCCTAAAGAAACTGACTTCATTCACCTGTGGCTTCCAGAACATGTTTAGCGACAGATTCATTTGGGGAGGCAGAACACTTAACTGACACTCTGCATGATGGAAAATACTCTTCAGATGCCATGCTAAGGGGTGGGGTTTTTATAGAACTCAGTAAGCCATGGAGGTTTTTGAGGAGAAAAACAACATATTCCCACTGGTTTTGAGGCAAAATAACTATTAGGGAAGTCTGAAGAATAAATTTAGAAGCCAAATCAGAAAAGCTGAGAGGTAATTCACATAGCCCCAAGAAACATGGTTTAAACCTCAAATCTGGGAAGTGACAAGAAAAAGAACAAGAGGAATGCAGAGGGAACACTGAAAAGACAGTCTGCAAAGACTCAGGCTTCTCCCCTAGGTGACTGGGGAATCATACATAGAGCATTCGCTTGTTTATTTGCTCTCAAGTGGACACTGGGGAGTTCAGACTTGGATCATTTGATCATTCAGCCTGGTGGCTCTTAAATATTCAAGTTGGGATCCTTGGTGAGAGATCAAGGTTGGAGGTAATGATCTTGAATGGCATCGTGCAGAGTTACATGTGAAACTATAGGGAGAAATGAGCTTACTCTGGAAGAGTGGAAGCTAAGAGATGAGATGGAAAGAGGTGAGGAAGGAAACGGAGAGGAAAGAAGGGAAGACATGAGAAAGGAAAGGAAACAAGAAGAACATCCAGGATAATACTTAGGCTTAAGAATGAATAGAAGAGGGTCCTACAAAGGACGCTGTAGCAAGGTCGGCACGAGAACTAAAGAGAAAAGAGTTCCATGAAGGAGGAAGGGGCAACTGTGTAAAATGCTCATCCAAGTTAGGACTGAAAGGGGGCTTTCAGGTTACAAATAATTCTCAGGGTAGATCATGTTCCCGGCATTGCAATGCAGACAGTTGCTGTTATGACACTGGAAGCATAAAGTGAATTCCTACAACATAATTAAATTAGATCTGGGTCCTATATATATAACAAGTATTAAATGCATTCTGTTGAGGAATGCATGGAATGACTTGCTTACTTATAGACTGAGTTTAGCATTCCTTAGAGTTCACTAAACTCTTTTAGGAAGTAAATGCTTAAAAAGACCAAAATAACAGTCTCTCACACTGGCTCCCTCTGTTTTTAGAAAAGGTACTATAATAATCGAGTACCACCCCATAGATGCTTTCCATCATAGAATATGGTCAAATCAAAGGAGCAGTCCACCTGCCACTCTATCCACAGTGGAATTCACAGTTGACACGTAGGCCACATTTGGCTTAACCGGGAGTTTTATTTGAACCTCATTGCACTTTTAACATATTTTGGAGCCAAAATTTTTAAATGTAGAGATATCCCATAAAAATCCAGAATTTCTTCATTAAAAAAAAAAAAGTCTACCAATAAAGTGCTTAAAATCTAACACAGCATTGCTTGATTGGAGATGAGTAACGGCTGCCCTTCTAGTAGGACGTGAGCTCTTTAGTTTGTCCAGCACCCACCAGCCCTGTGTCACTGATTCATGCGAGCCTCCCTTGCAACTGTGATGTTTGAGTTTGTAAACCTTGACCTATCTCAGATCCGCCTTAACTGTGGGCCACTCAAAGTCAAGTACTGGGAACAATGGATCTTCCAAGTCTTTCTCATTGGAACCCCTAAACAACTTTGAAAAACTGTGTTACTGTTTGTATGTATCTAAATAAGCATCTAAAGGTGTCATTCATGAGTTTAAATAGTATCAAACAATTTCATTTCTATTGTATTATAAATTTTAGGGTTGGTTTAAAGGTTTAAGTACCAGAGCAATTTGATGCCCACTGTTATTCATTTTATTTCAAATACATACAATTAAACTTTTTTTACAGTTGGAGATTTTACACCATTCTCTTTTCTCTTTCAACTTGTATTGCCATTCTACTCACAACACAGAGTTTTGTCCTAATTTAATATATTTTATGTTTGAAATTCATTTGATTGGTATAAAATACAAGCCCTGGCCCCCAAACCAGTCATGGATTTGTTTTTCCATTTGAATTTTAACCATGTTGAATTTATTTTTTAAAAAAGAACACAAAGAAAAAGAAAACACAATTGACCATTTTCATTTTTAAAGTAAATTATTTGTCCCTGTATGAGAAATTCACATTTCACTCTAAAAAGAGAACATAGCATCTTTCAATTAGTTGTTCTCGAAATACATCAGCCTCGGGGCTTTCCTGGCAGGCTAGTGGATAAGACGCCAAGTTTCCACTGTAGTGGGTACAGGTTTGATCCCTGCTTGGGGAGCTAAGGTCCCAGCATGCCACACTGCACAACCAAAATAAAGAAGAAAAAAGAAATCTTCACAGGCAAATGAGACACTCAGTTCTCAACTAGTGGTGTCTTGTTATTAATAGAGCTTTCCAGTGTATCCTCATTGTCTCCAGCCAGGACTTTGGGAGAAAGAGAACAACCACCCTGGAGCAGCCTGCGTTTTAGGGAAGAGGAGAAGGTGCTGAGCTAACGAGAACAGACTCCGCCTACGCAGAGCATGAGTCCAGAACGGAGGGGCTTGTACTCTGTTTACATCCCTAATGAGAAGTGTTTTGATTACTGTCATCTTTATGTCAGCCAAAGCTGGCGAGATTCTAGAAAATGTCAAGCTGGGAGCATATTGGGCTTTGAAACAGGGTGTTTCTTCACTGGGGTTTCTCCCAGAGGGGCAAATCTGATTCCCCATCTTCCTTAGTCCGTTAGCTTCCTTCTTTTACCTCAGACCAATGACACTAATGTCATGGTAGACGTTTCCTTACTGGAAACCTTTAAATGATTTCTTTTTCAGTCAGAAGAAGATAAATACCAAGTCCTTGAACGCAAATGAAAACATTCAGAATCAGGATCCAAATTCAAGAATTCCTCAAAGAACCCATTAATAAATTTCTCTTTCAGAGGCATCACATAAAACTACAATGACTTATTTAACTCCGAGAACTTAGGCACTCCAGTGTACTAAACAAAGTTAGATGGAGATCAAAGTGGAAAAATAGAATTTGAAAAGATTTTGAGTTCTTTGCCTCAGAAGCAGATTGAAGGAATATGACCTTTGTATCATTGCCACATTTCAAAAGGCGATAGAAAATAAGAACGGGCTTTGAGTTCAGAGATGTTTGTGTTATAATCCTAGTTCTTCAGTCTTCTGTTTCTATGACTTTCAATAAGGAGCTCAACCTTTCGGTTTCCTCATTTATCACATAAGAATTCTCATTGTTAGTTTTCATGAAGTTTAGAGATTGTCTATGTGAAGAATCTACTGTAGTGTCTGGCAGAATTTAAATTCCTTATGTGGTATAAATTATCTGTTGTTATGCTTAAAAACAGTTTTAAATGTTTATAATGTGTTCTGTAACACCTGAGTGTTCGCTGCAGCGTAACTCTTGAAAATAGTGAGGTAGGCTGGTGCCTGAATGTCTGCCAAGTAGTTTGAAATGTATTCTATAAACAGATGTGTGAACACTTGAAACCTGGGGGACAAAGAAGTCACACAGTTAGAGCTGTCCCCATAAGAGACCATTAGTTCAGTTCAGTCACTCAGTCATGTCCAACTCTTTGCGACCCCATGAACCGCAGCACACCAGGCCTCCCTGTCCATCACCAACTCCTGGAGTCTACCCAAACCCATGTCCATTGAGTCAGTGATGCCATCCAACCATCTCATCCTCTCTCGTCCCCTTCTCCTCCTGCCCTCAATCTTTCCCAGCATCAGGGTCTTTTCCAATGAGTCAGCTCTTCACATCAGGTGGCCAAAGTATTGGAGTTTCAGCTTCAACATCAGTCCTTCCAATAAATGCCCAGAACTGATCTCCTTTAGGATGGACTGGTTGGATATCCTTGCAGTCCAAGGGACTCTCAAGAGTCTTCTCCAACACCACAGTTCAGAAGCCTCAATTCTTCAGCACTCAGCCCTCTTCACCATCCAATTCTCACATCCATACATGACCACTGGAAAAACCATGGCCTTGACCAGACGGACCTTTGTTGACAAAGCAATGTCTCTGCTTTTTAATATAAGAGACCATAGGAAAAAAAAGAGAGAGAGAGACCATAGGATGTATTAAAAGACAACACCCTACATTTGGTGTCAGAAGTCCAGTTGGTGGAGGGACTTCCCTGCTGGTCCTGACTAAGACTCTGTACTTCTAATGCAGGGAGCCCACATTCAATCCCTGGTCAGGGGACTAGATCCCACATACTGCAACAAAGATTGAAAATCTCACGTGACACAACTTATATCCAGCATAGCCAAATAAATAAATGTGTTTTTTAAAAAAATAGGGATTTCCCTGGCAGTCCAGTGGTCAGGGGCTTTCACTGCCATGGACCTGGATTCAGTCCCTGGTCAGAGAATTAAGATCCCACAAGCAGCATGGCATGGCCAAAAACAAAGTAAAATTTAAAAACAGAAGTCCAGTTGTATATCTTCATTCTGTAATTTTCCTGTATGTGACGTGGACTCACATGAACTCAGTGAACACCTCTGATCCCCACTCAATCTCTATGTCTATGAAACAGGACTAGTCATGCTTTCTAACTAAAGTATGTTGAAATGTTGAGGAGAGACTCTCGATAAATGTGAATTGTTACTTGTAGTTCCTTTGACATTGCCTGTTCAGTCTACCAAGAGGAAGAGTTACTATCATCACACGTACTGGATTTTTCCTAAATTTTTATCTTAAATTTTAAGCACGAAAATACTTTTCAGGATGTCAGGATGCCTATTGCCAAATACCTTCCTAGACCACTGAATGAATTACAGAAAGACAAGAAACCTGGGCTGTGTTCCCAGTTCTGCCATGTTATACTTGTGGGGAGAATGTGTTCCGTCCTGAGTCTCGGCGAGGGATTAGGATTTCGGTATTGTGCATTTATGTCAACTGGGAGGAAACTGAAGAGGAGGAGGAGCTGGATCACACAGATGCGGTGACTCAGGGGAGGCTGTGTGGGGAACTTGCTGACATCGTCCAGGGCTCCACGCTATGGGGCAAGCCGGCGACACCAGTCGCTTGTACGGCTGCACCCACGTTCAACCTCTCAGCCCCGTGTACCCCGACCCTCACAGTCTGCTCAACAGGCTCTCAGTTCACGAATTTCTTTCTAGCGTGCTTTGCCGCCATGCTGGGCAGATGCTTATATGTTCCTAGTGTCATTTAGAGGGGCTTCCCGGGTGACTCGATGGTAAAGAATCCACCTGCAGTGGGGAGACGCAGGTTTGATCCCTGGGTCGGGAAGATCCCTTGGGGGAGGAAACAACCCACTCCAGTATTCTTGCCAAAAAATCCAACGGACAGAGGAGCCTGGTGAACTGCAGTCCATGGGGTCACAAGGAGTTGGATCCAAGCCTGGTGAACTGCAGTCCATGGGGTCGCAAAGAGCCGGATGTGACCGAGCACACACAATGGCATTAGAGCAGGCCACCTTTGAAATCAGAGGGAGTTGGTGCTCGACTGCTCATTAAGCCCCACTTTTCCCTGGTACTAATGCTGAGGTCCTTTCTGTTTCTCTGGAGTTGATCCATGTTGGGCAACTGAACCCTTGAGTTACTCAGATCAAGCTGCTCTAGGCCTCAAGGCCTCAGTCACCACTTAATAAAATGCCAGGGTGTCAACTGATCCACTGGGAGGTTCTTCTTTTATAAGTTGGGCAGTTCCTCTGCTTCCCTGGCAGAGAAACATGGGCCCTTTGTCCTTCAAAAACAGTCTGGCAAACTCAAATATTACTTAAAATGTAGGGGCAGTCAAACCCCATAAGGGATTCAAGACTGATAACAGCAGCAGCAAACCAAAAGGCACTGCCTACCCCATGTATTTATTGTTGTTGTTTTATGCAGTCCAGAAATACAGGCCCAGTGCTGCCTCGTCTTCTGTTTTTTAAAGAGAAATCCCATATCTGATTTTTTGTTGTTGTCAACAACATTCATTTTTCAATTGTGGCAACTGATTAAATTTTTTAAAACACATTATCATTGGTAATATTGTAGTTCTTAACTTGAGGAAGGACTTCATGGGTGTTTGTCACATGTTTTGCTTCATGACTTACATGTACATTATACCGGGTTGGCCAAAAAGTTCATTCTGGTTTTCCTGCAACATATGGAAAAACCCAAACTTTTTGGCCAACCCAATATAGAGCACTCCCATACAATTTATCATCCACATCAGGGCAATTTGAGATGGTAGATGGAATGTGATTAATAATTTTTTTTAGGTATAAACCAGGACTTTTCTAACATTGCATCCTTCAGCTCCCTGCTTGAAGGAATAGTGAAAGAAGTATTTGTGTAAGGATGTGGAAATGGGCCTTGAAGGACGGATAGGAAGACACTCTGACTGAAATGAACATGGCACATACAGGGACTAGTCTAGAGAACTGATCACACTGAGAAAACTTTTCCAGTGGGCAAAGACTGGAATATGTCTATTTGGTAAAGTCCAGCTGGGTTAATATCTTGAAAGACAATGCAGAGAGTTTCAGGCTTGATGCAGTTTATAATAGGAACCAATGTTTGTTCTTGAGAAGGCAGTGGAATGCAGAATGGATCAGATGGACATTCTGATGAACTGGTAATAAAATTTAAAGAGGCATTTTCAAGAACTAAGATGCAGAGCATAATTTATTACTGTACTCAACCAACATTTACTGAATACACGCAGTGGCTGAGCACCGTCCTGTGACCTGGGGGACATAATGCAATGGAAGAACAGGAATTTTTAAAGAGAATCATCATGTTGTCATGGGTAGCACAGGAGATGCTACCTGAGTTGATATTTATAGGAATAATGAAAGCAACCAAGCAGAAGGGTTGAGGGGCAGGGAAAGAGCCTTCTAGGCTGAAGTTCTGATTAATGACATGGTGGGGAATGGGAGTGACCAGTGGCTCTAGTGAGACATTTAGGCTAGAGAGCCAGGCCAGAGTCAGATGGATCAGCCTTGAAGCTGGGCTCAAGACAAGCCCGCCAGAGGTCAAACAGCAGTAGGAGACGCAAAAGAAAGCAGAAGAGCTTTGAAAAGAGTCCACAGGATAAGATAGCCCAGTGTGGTGTCACAGTAGCAAAGCCAGGCAGTGGGGTTTCAACAGCAGTCTTTTAAAGAGAGAGGGTGGGAAGGGCAGAGACCCCAAAGAGAGAGGGTTTGGCTAGAAGGAGATCCTTAGCAGGCTCCTGCTTCCATCTCCAAATAGGTTGAGAAGAAGCTAATCCACTGTCTTCCCACAGCTACCAGCTCTGCGAAACTGCCCTTCCTACACCTCAGATAGAAAGGGAAGTATGAGCTACCCGGGCAACTGGTTTTTCACTTTCCTTCTAGTTTGCAGTCTTGTGCCCAGCAGAGGGGGTGGGGCTGGGAGCTGTAATCTCTGGTGATTCAGCCAACAGCACACCCTGTGACCACATCCCTATTCTGTCTGTGTGTGTGTGTGTGAGAGAGAGAGGAGAGAGGGAGAGTTTGTGTGTTTACACATGACAGAAGAAAGCAGCAAGGTGTTAGTCTTGCCTTCTATCAGGTTTTCTGAATTATTCCAAGTTGTGAAAAAAGTAGTAAATAGTGGCACTTCCTCAATACAGAGATTCTGGGCGCTATCTGCAATCAACAGCTAGCTTTTGTGGGATTCCTATGCAGATCTGTTTTTGGCACTGTGTTACATAATTATTTTTATCTTGGGATCAGATCTGAGTCATTCAGAGCCAGTGTCTTCTGGAAGCTGATACGATACCATGTGTTGTCAATGCATGGTTTTCTCAGGGCCCTGCCCACACCGAGTGTCAGCTGAGGGACCTGCTAGGTTCAGTAGATGTAGGGTTGGAGGATATATGTTTTCAAACAGCAAATCCTGCCCCCTCTGCCGAAAAATTCTAATTAACTTGCCTGATTTCTTTTGTACTTTAATAAACCCCCAATTAAGAAATGGTGTTCTTTTCCAGCCCAGGTTGGGTGCATGAGACAAGTGCTTGGGCCTGGTGCACTGGGAAGACCCAAAGGGACCGGGTAGAGAGGGAGGTAGGAGGGGGGATCGGGATGGGGAATACATGTAAATCCATGGCTGATTCATATCAATGTATGGCAAAAACCACTACAATATTGCAAAGTAATTAGCCTCCAACTAATAAAAATAAATGGAAAAAATAATAATAATAAAGTAAAAAAAAAAGAAATGGTGTTCTTTGGAGTAAGTTATGCCTGTCAACCATGTAGACACAGAAAAACACGATTGAGAACACAAATCCATGTCTTTAGAAATTAATCTGTACTTACGGAAACTACCAAGAGGAATTTAAAATACAGTTCAATAGTCGTTAGGTGTCAATAATATGTATTCTAAGTGTGTAGCTCACTTTTTACTAAGAGAGTAGAAATAGGCGTGTGTTGACTTAATGGAACTTGACCGTGAATTTGCTGGACTAATAGGTGGGGGTTTTGTTTTTATTCTTTTTCTGTTGCAGGTGCTGGTCTCAGCGTCAGTGATAATGAATCCGGTCAAGGCAGCCAGGACGGAGGCACCTTGACTGACTCCCAAATCGTGGAACTCAGAAGGATCCCCATTGCCGACACCCACCTCTAGCACCTCAGTAATCGTTAGAATGAGGGTACTTTCATATTTGTATTGGCTCTGTGCTAAAACGTTCTATAATAGGATTCTGTGAATTGTACTGGATGCTGAACCCAGAAGTGATTGTTGTGTTCGGAATATAAATTACTTACCTTTGTGCAACCTGAAAATTAACTGCTTACAGTGAAAGCCTGGATCTATTTCTATCAGTTAATAGGATTGATTTGTATCAGTTAATAGAATGTACATATTCCAAGAGTATTCGTTGTTTTTTTAATAATGCTAACATTGTTTAATAAAAGTAATAACAATCAATAAAAACCATAGAATCCATTTGGCATCACCCAAGCTCATTATTTATGAGAAAATATTGCGCCCAAGCAAAGAAGCAAACTCTGTCCAGACAGTGTCCATCACCCTGTTTCTCCCCACATTGATACAGATGATCCAGATTTAAGACTCCACCTTCATTCCTAAAAGCCATAAAATGTATTGTCTGCTGATTTTGCATCCGAGTATTGACAGAGTACTGTAGTTTACATAGTCTTTCATCAAAAGTATTTATTTCTGCTCATTATAAAATTAGGGAACTGAACATCTTCCAGAATGAATGTTCTGTTCCCAGTTAAAAATAACTTCACCAAGCATTTTAACACAGCTAAGAAGAGGATCATCCAAACAGTGCAGAGTTTGGGAGAAGTTATTTCTTGGTTTGGATTTTTCAGTCTTTGTCTTGGAATGAGAAATCAGAAAGTCTGTCCTAAAACAAACACTATTGTGTTCAAGATGATTTCATTGACTATAGTTCCAGAAGAATCCTTTAAGGGCAGAACAAGTTTGTTGTAAGAAAGACTTTTTGGCCTTTTATTTTTGAATTCTTAAGTATTTGGGGGAAAATCATTAGTCATTTTAAGAAAAAATTAAAATTGAAAAAAAAAACCCACCTAAGGGAAACTTTGTTGTTGTTAATTTCCCTTAAAGCACTAATTAAAACACTCAAGTGTTCTATCATCACTGTGAAAAATGGCTTTATTTTTTATAAAGACTGAGGTGGCAGTATTGATCTTGATGAATTATAAAATGACTCTGCTTTCTTCTCCCTATTGGTACTCCCCTACTTCCATCTCTTATTATATTGAGTTTTGATCAATCTATTGTCTTTTTAGCTGCACAGGAAACAAAAGCTGAACAAAATCAAACAGCGTAAAAAACAAAAATATCATTGGCACAGTTACAGTCCTTTTTAGGAAGTTTAGAAATGGTGGTAATACAATTGAAATATACATTAAATGACAAATAAATTTGTTGTCTGTCTCAATCTACAGCATTGCACTGTAGTGTCTTCCAAAATAGGGTAGAAGCAATTGAGGAAATTGGTTATAAAATAAATATTTAGCATGAAAATTTTGAAATGGGTAATAACCATTTTAGAAATGTGAATAGGCTTTAATGAATTTGAGGCTTAGATGGTGATTGAAGAAATGTGAGACTTCATGGTATGGAATCCATGAGTCATAATTACTGTAACATTTTTTGGCAGATCATTCGATTCTTATTTGTCACTTAAGGTGAAGTTAGCTTATTGTTAGCATTTTTAAAGTTCCTAAAAGGATTATAACTCCACCATGATGAATAACAAAGGCAATTGTCAATATCTATTTTCATTTCTACTTGTTGTCAAAATTTGGAATAATCTGGCCAAAACCACCATCAGTCAGGGACACCTTTCTTACTTCAGCTCACTGAGCTCCTATTGTTATCCAAAATGCCATCTCACTAAAGAATCAGAGGAACCTCCTGCCACTGATCAGCATGATTCTTTGAATATTAAAAGGAAAGGCAAGATTTTGAGAAACTACAGTGCTAAAACAAATAAGCTTCATATTGCAACAGCGGCAATGTTTTGCCATTCAGTTTCCTCTCAATGTAGAATAAAATGGGACATCAGCCAGGGAAGGACATAGGAGGAAGCAAATTAAATCATAGTCTTGAAAATTCAAAGACTAGAAGTGTGACACTTTGTGATCTTTCTTTTGCAGGTTTGATACTCCTCCATGACATTTTTCAAAATAGATTTATTAAGATAGATTATTAAGATTATTATAATTATTAAGACATTCACATTCAATACAACTCACTCATTTAAAATGTGCAATTCAGCAGTAGTTGACTATATGACATTGTTGAGGTTTTTCCTTTTTGTTGGAGTATAGTTGCTTTACCATGTTAATTTCTGCTGTAAACAGAGAGAATCAGTTGTATGTATACATATATTCCCCCTTCTTTAGATTTCTTTCCCATTTAGGTCATGACAGAACATTGAGTTCCCTGTGTTACACAGTTCCCTTTTTTTTTTTTAATTGTTGTAAAATATGTGTAACACCAAAATTTGCCATTTTAGCCATTTTTAAATGTGATTTTTTAATTCAGTGATATTAATTATACTCACAATGTTAAAAACATTTTTCTCACCCTCAGAAACTCTGTATTCACCCCATCGCCTTGATAGTTCTTCCCTCTGTCAGTAGACATCTAATTTAATTTCTTTGGGAAATGTCTCTGCTTCTGCATTTTTGTGATTATTTCAAATTTGTGTTTCTTGTTGCTTTAGTTCTTTCTCAACTTTTTTTAGAATTTTTTTTTTTTGAAAGAGGATTTTCCTAATTTGGATGCAAGTGCAGACAGGTATGGGACTTCCCCAACAAGGTATGCACTTGAGATATGGAATAGCAGTAGAGCCAGGAGAATTCAACTAAGACGGGAGAAGAGGCAAGTGAAAATCTTAGTAAGCAAAACACAGAAAGCATTTCACCCTGGAACTGGATCTTTGAGTTGGTTTTCGATCTCTTGAGGTGTTTTAGGGTTTAATTAGTACTTTCCATGGTTCCTAAATCTGACCAGAGAAGTTTAAACATGTAATGGGGCTGTGACTGGGGGAAAAAAAAAAAATGCCATTCAGAAACCTAGCTCCCAAACATCTTGGTCTTGTGTTTACCGGCACTTAAGATCCACTTTGAGTTTAGCCTAAGTGCCCTGGGTAGATCTGTTTGAGGGTAGATCTCAATCAGAGAAGAGAATGTTGAATTTTCAAAGCAGCTGGGTGACAAAATGGATCACCTCCAGGCAGCCTGACCTTAATAGGCCCAGAGAATGCAACAAGGGAAATCCTGTGTTTCATGTGGTTTTTATTAATGGCACGACCCAGCTCTCCAGGACTGCTCTAGGAGGATGTAAGTCAGAGGACCACATTGCCTGTAACATTTGAAGAATGGACCAAGGGACAGAGGCTTGGAACTCTTCCATTACCTTGAATCTCTTCTAGTTTCATTGACCAACTAGTAAAATAAAGGTGAGTGATTTTCATAAGACTTGGTACTTGGATGTTATTATTCAATACATCTCACCTACCGAAATTCTTCTCTTATTATAATAAGTTCAACACTATAATAGAAAACCAAACTCACCTTTGCAAAAATTTAGAAAACCCCAGATGCTTAATTAAACTATAATCCATACCAGCTAGCTCATATGAGGAATACATGTGCAGTATTTTTGAGAAATAATAGTCTGGGGCGGGGGGTGGGGGGGACATTATTTCGATTGTGGTCCGTATTCACATCAACCTGACAAGTTTAGCAACCACCTGAATTTAAATCTTTTACTTAAGAAACTTACATGGTTTCAGGAAAAGAAGCAAATGGAGATTAACCTTGTTTCCCATCATCTGTAACAGTGGGATGCAGTTATCAAACACTGTTGTCATGGTCCTTGGGAGTGTCAGCTACAAATTGGCACTTTCCATGGGCACTTGCCATCCACCTCTACAAGAATTAAATCATATGCTGCTGTAACTGCTGATTTTCACGCCCCTTGAAAGGAGTTCAGGGTGGAGAGCAGAAATGAGGCACTCTGTGCGCCATGAAAAACTGGCAAAGCAGGTCCTCAGATAAGATATTTTCAGGAGCTGATTTTATGAGCCCAATTCTTTATCTCCTCATATCTAGAAAAGTACTAAAATCCTTCCTGGTGACAGCTGGTCCACGTGACTAGCAGAAACTTTCTGCAAAAAAATATGTGCTTGATTGCATGTATTCTCCCTTCGCCAAAATCACATTATGCTTACCTTCCTCCCTGCATCTTTGCAGCAGTTTCTCAGAGCTATCTGAAATGCTGTCTCCTGGGCTATAGTCCTCCGTTTGCCCCAGGTAAGATAGTCAGAGGCTCATGTTGTACTTTTTTGTTTTTTTAAATAAGTCAGCAGGAGTACTGTGGGATGCTTCATTTTGTTCCCAGCCTACCCCTCCAGAGACTCAGCAATAGGACACAGTTTAGGCAGTGCTATGAGCTCATGTGAAGAGTTGACTCATTGGAAAAGACCCTGATGCTGGGAGGGATTGGGGGCAGGAGGAGAAGGGGACAACAGAGGATGAGATTGCTGGATGTCATCACCGACTCAATGGACATGGGTTTGAGTGAACTCCAGGAGTTGGTGATGGACAGGGAGGCCTGGTGTGCTGCGATTCATGGGGTCGCAAAGAGTTGGTGATGGACAGGGAGGCCTGGTGTGCTGCGATTCGGGGGTCTCAAAGAGTCGGACATGACTGAGCGACTGAACTGAACTGATGAGCCCTGAGGTTAGAGCTGAACCCCTAGAAGAGACTCAGCTCAAGGAAATTGCTAGCAGTTTCAGAGCATGAAATGGTATATTAGTCCAGTGAGAAAGATAAGTACTCATTGTTTTCTAACAGATAAAATGATTCCAACAAGGTGAGTGAAGTAAAAGTCGCTCAGTCGTGTCCGACTCTTTGAGACTCCATGGACTATACAGTCCCTGGAATTCTCCAGGCCAGAATACTGGAGTGGGTAGCTTTTCCCTTCTCCAGGGGATCTTCCCAACCCAGGGATCCAACAAAGTAAATAAACTATGCTTTTTACTGTAATTAGCCTTTAGGAGTCTTATGAGCAAAATCATAAATTTAATATATATTTTTAAATTCAGGAATGTTTTATAACAAGGATGAAGGGGAAAGACAATGCAAATAATTTCAACATTACCTTATTTGATTATACTTATTTCAAAGGAGAGTCTTTCCTGGTGACTCAGTGGTAAAGAATCTGCCTGAAATGCAGGAGAAGCAGTTTTGATCCCTGGGTTAGGAAGATCCCCTGGAGAAGGAAATGGCAACCCACTCCAGTATTCTTGCCTGGGAAATCCCATGGACAGAGGAGCCTGGTGGGCTACAGTCCATGAGGTCACAAAAGAGACACAACTTAGTGACAAAAACAACAATTTCAAAGGTAAGGGTGTATATGTACTCACAAGAAAGAAAAACAAAGGAAGGACGAGAAAGAGAGATTAAAAAAAGAATAAAAGAATTCTGAGAAGTCAAAGCTTCTGAGGGCCGAAGAATTGATGCTTTTGAACTGGAGTGTTGCAAAAGACTCTTGAAAGTCTCTTGGATTGCAAGGAGATCCAACCAGTCAATCCTAAAGGAAATCAGTCCTGAATATTCATTGGAAGGACTAATGCTGAAGCTGAAACTCCAATACTTTGGCCACCTGATGTGAAGAACTGACTTATTGGAAAGGACCCTGATGCTGGGAAAAATTGAAGGCGGGAGGAGAAGGGGACAACAGAGGATGAGATGGTTGAATGGCATCGATGGACATGAGTTTGAGTAAACTCCGGTAGTTGGTGATGGACAGGGAAGCCTGGCTTGCTGCAGTCCATGGGGTTGCAAAAAGTCAAACACAACTGAGCGACTGAATTGAACTGAACTGAGAAAAAAGCAAGGAAAATCTTAATAATAACAGTTTCCATTACACTTTGCAATACATGATAAAGAGATATTTTAAAAAGCTGATCCATGAGGCATGTGACAATGTCAATCATCCTGCCCCAGAGTATATACCCTTGGTCTGTTCATTCATCAAAGTCATTTTGAAAATTTTTGCCATGTTACAGGAGGGAAGTAGTAATCACGTAATAAAAAACATGCTAGAGATTAGAACACAAAAACAAATTAGAAAGGTACTCAAGAACCACCAGGGGGCTTTACATTTCCTTAATGTTCTATCCTATCTAGTAGCACACTGGTATTATGTAGTAAATGAGTGGTTTCTTCTTTGAAATGATCGTCTTTATCCTAAGGGTTCACCCATGTGGTCATGTATTGCAGAATTTCCTTCTTCTTTTAAGGCTGAATGGTGTTTCATTGTTTGTGTACACCACATGTTCTTTATCTGTTTGTCTCTTGATGGACATTTGGGTTGTTTCCATGTCTCAGCTATTAAGGATAATGCTGCAATGAACATGAGTGGGCGGTATCTTTAAGACACTGATTTCAGTCCTTGTTCATAGATACCCAGCAGTGAGATTGCTGGATCATTTTTAAGTTTTTGGAGGACCCTCCACACTTTTTTCCATAGCAACTGTGCTATTCTGCATTCCCACTAACAGTCACCAGCATTGTTGGTTTTTGTTTTTTTCATATTAGCCATCCTTACAGGTAATATTTCATTGTGGTCTTGACTTGCATTTTCCTGATGACCAGCGCCATTGAGCGTTTTGCATATACCTGTTGGCCATTTGTATGTCTTCTTTGGAGAAATGTATTTTTAAGTCCTTAGCCCATTTTTAAATTAGGTAATTAGTTATTTTCCTGTTAAGTTACAGAATTCTCATATATTTTTAAGATTAATTTCTTACCAGATATGTGGTTTATAATATTTTCTCCCATTCCACTGGTTGCCTTTTCACCTTCTTGATAGGTGACAGAGAAACAAATTCTTCATGATTCCATTTATAAGGTATCTAAAATAGTCAAATTTATAGAATCAAAATGTGGAATGGTGGTTGCTTGGGGCTGAAGGCAGGGAGAAATGGGGAGTTACTAGTCTGTGGACATAAAGCTTCAGTTAACAAGATGAGTAAGCTCTAGAGATCCGCTCTTCAATATTGTACTTACAGGCAACAACACTGTCATATACATTTAAAATTTTGTCAGAAGGGTAGAACACATGTTCAGTGTCCTTACCCCAATAAAATAAAACAATATTTAAGATTGTTAACAAGACTGTTTGGTCACTGTTCTCCGCTGCAAATGTTAGCATTGCATGGAGAAGGAAGTTCAAACAATTTTTTAAATGTTTTCCAGTGTCTTCTGGAACTCCTAGTTCACCTCTCACAGAGCCCCTAATGACATCTGCAGAACCCCCAAAAGGAACCCACATGTGACCATAACTCCTGAAGAGTAAGAACTATGTCCTATTTGTTTCGGTTTCCTAAGCACCTAGCACAATGTCTGGAACAAAATTGATGACCAATAAGTATTTGTCCAACCAAAAAAAAAAAAAAAAATGATCTTTATCCTACTAGGACAGCTAATTAGAGCATAATCTTTGTTGATCTTTTATAATTTTAGTTACAGATGTTTTGCCTTTAAGAATCCAAATGAATGGCGATTATTGCACAGATGCCATATCATCTCCACATTACCAGCAGCTTTCATTTCCAAAGCTATAATTCGTTGAATTATATATATATGTAATTCATTCTGCTTCCTAGTCATCCATGGAGTCTTGAAAACCACCGAAGACCTATGAAAACCTTGTTATTTTCATTTTGGCAGTAGTCTATGTAAGTTTCAAACTAGGATAGTTGTTTTTTTTTTTTTTTAAGGATTACTGGGCAAGAAGGAGGCCAAACCAAAAGTAAATAGACAGCAAGAGGTGATATTTACTCCTCACATCTCATTATTATTCTGTGGCCTGCTCGTCATAAGGGCTTTGTGTGGGAAATTACATATGCATGAATATTTTGAAACCAAAGGGTTATAATCTGCAGTCTTTCTCATACTTATCTGGTTCCACAGTAGGAAGTCAAAGAAGTATGTATATGTCATTTCATGGCTGATTCATTATACTAAATATATTTGAAATAACAGTCTGCATTGTAACACTCAAACCTAGATAACGTATAATTTCTAATCTTAGTGAGCCAAGGGAATAAGACTAATTGTACTCTGAAGCTAAGAAGTCGTTGTCTATTAGATTAATTGTTAGTGTCCAAGCTCAGAACACACTATCATCTTCATAACTGAGCAATGTCTCTACTCGGTGCTGTTAGGAACTAATTACGGAATAAGAGTCAAGACCTCCCATATTCAGCCACTTTGTGATTTCTCAAGACAACCCAAAAGATTTTGCATCAAAAGTCATTGTTTCCTGTCATTCTCCAAGATAAAGACTGAACTGTGGCAAAGAGACTTTCTTTCTGGCAAAGGATCAAAAATATGTTTGAAGAAGCAACAAATTTTTTAAATAAACATTTTAGAGTCAGTCAAAAACAATTGATAAATTGCTAAAAAATCACAGTTTGCCTGTGTAGAAGCTATAGAATATAGAGCAGAATTGCCAGATTGGAAAGATGAACAGAAAGAGGAACAGATTTTCTTAGGATATATCATCAGTCCAAGTATTTTAAAACTCTATAAACTAGAACAGTATAAAACTATTTTTTAAATTAATTTATTTTTTATTGAAGGATAATTGCTTTACAGAATTTTGCTGCTTTCAGTCAAACCTCAACATGAGTCAGCCATAGGTATACATATATCCCCTCCCTTTTGAAACTCCCTCACATCTCCCCAGACCATTTTGAAAGAGAGAAAACACATTTGTTTAATTCTACAAAATCTCCCTTCCTGTCTTAGCGTGTAAGACTGCTTGCATAGTAGGAAAGGTTTTGGATCTTTACCCTTTGTCTTCCTGTTGACCATTTCCCCTTTTCCTCATACAGGCATGCTTATTTTATATGAGAAAGAATCTCTGAAATTTTATATTAAAATAAAGTACTTAAATTACATCACATTTTTCACACTATGTGAGAAAGTTTGCTTATAAATAAGGGTTCTGAAGGATAAACAACAAAGTCCCAATGTATAGCACAGGGAACTATATTCAGTGGAAAATAATAGAGAATGTGTAAATGTGTATAACTGGGTCACTTGGCTCTACGGCAGAGATTGGCACAACATTGTAAATCAACTATACTTCAATTTTAAAAAAGCAAAGTAAGAGTAAGGATTCTGATCAAACTTTGGCTTATATTAAGATGAAGCACATCTGCGTGCTCATCACAAGAGACACAGGCAAAGAAAAAGGAGATGTGTGATGTTCAGTCAGTTCTCCTCAGCGCCTCAGTCCCCAGATGATAATAATTCAGCTGCTGGAGATGGTCTAAAGGCTCAGGTGACAAGGCGTGGATCAGAGAGCAGGCGGAGCCGGACAGGGAGGACAGAGCAGTAAAGGGTAGGTTTCTCTCGGTGTTTTTATCTCATCATCAGGGTTTGTTTAAGGCTGAGAGCAGCTCTGAGCTGTTGGAGCTGCTCCGTAACAGAGATGTTGACCCTGAGATGGGAATAGCGGCTGACTAGAAGCCCTGTTAGAATATTCAGTCTTGGTACCTTCACCGCCAAGTCCTCTGTCCACAGCAAACAGATTGAGGTTGGAGCTCCGCAGTCCAGAGAGAGAATCTCTCACCTCCCCATCTCCACCGCCCCCAGGCCAGCACCTGCATTTGTGCCTCCTGTGGTTGGGGATGTTCAGAGCCAGAAAGGTCCACTTCTGAGTGCTGATCCCGGTCAGAACAAGTGACAGACCCACATGGTCAGCATACTCTTCTCACCTCACGTCACTTCTGCTTTGTAGCTGGAAATAGCAGATGATTTTTTTTCCTGACAAAATTCTTACCTATCTCCTTCCCACTGAGTGTTGAAATACAGGTTATATAATCAACATTGGATTTTTAGAAACTCGTATTTAACAAATACCTGCTCTGCTACTGCCTTCAGGGAAACGGGAAGCAGTTGGTATTTTCTCCCTTCCGGTATTCTCACCAACAAAGTGAACGTGTTTTCAATGTAAATAAGATAGAACCAGACCACCTGACCTGCCTCTTGAGAAACGTATATGCAGGTCAGGAAGCAACACTTGGAACTGGACATGGAACAACAGACTGGTTCCAAATAGGAAAAGGAGTACGTCAAGGCTGTATATTGTCACCCTGGTTGTTTAACTTATATGCAGAGCACATCATGAGAAATGCTGGGCTGGATGAAGCACAAGCTGGAATCAAGATTGCTGGGAGAAATATCAATATCCTCAGATATGCAGCTGACACCACCCTTATGTCAGAAGGTGAAGAGGAAATAAAAAGCCTCTTGATGAAAGTGAAAGAGGAGAGTGAAAAAGTTGGCTTAAAGCTCGACATTCAGAAAACAAATATCATGGCATCTGGTCCCATCACTTCATGGAAGATTGATGGGGAAACAGTGGAAACAGTATCAGACTTTATTTTGGGGGGGCTCCAAAATCACTGCAGATGGTGATTGCAGCCATGAAATTAAAAGACGCTTGCTCCTTAGAAGAAAGGTTATGACCAACCTAGACATACACACACATATATACAAAACCTAAAAACTTCAGATAGTAAAATGTTGTTGTTAAGGGTTAAGTTACCAAATATAAACAACTGTTCATGGTAAGTTTAAGAATACTTTATTTACACAGTGATCAGTTCCCTTATGACATTCACACTAGAAGACTCTCTGCTTGCCAAGGGCTAGGAAATCCTATAAGGAAATTACTTTCCTGGATATGAAAGGAACTTATATAAATAAATACAACCAATTCTATACAACTAAAGAAAAATGTAATATAACAATATACTGGATTTTCATAATGAAGCAAACAATAAAAGGAATGGATGAAAACGTTAAGACCAAACAACAAAAGGAATGAATCTCAGTCAGGTGGAGAACTGTTTGGAGAACTGTTTTTTCACGTGTCACAAGTGGATGCAGTTATTAGAAATAAATCAAGAACTGAACATGCTTTAAAGGTGAGATAGATTTTATTTCTTTTGCAGTACAAAGTCAAGCACTGTAAAATACTTGACAAATTTGATTTACTAAATCAAAAGATTTACTAAAAAGTTGGAAAATGGTACAACTCTAAACTAATGTCTGCCTATTTTATTTAAAGGTGGTCTTACTAAGAAACAGAATTATTCACTAAATGATTATTCTGAAAAGCTTCCTTTGCAAACACCCAACATTTTCTGAAACTCTATTGGATTTAGCATGCCGTGATCCATGTAAGTAAACTCAGATGCTGCTTCATTTTGACAAAGAGAGTAGTTTATATTTTCTATTAAAACACATACAACTGCATACTTTTCTTGGTTTCATGGTACCATACTCGAGATTATATACTCCTTTCTCATCTAACCAATAGAATTTTACGGGCGAAGTTCAGAGGATTTTGTATTTTGCTCAAATACTATAGAATACAAGTTTGTCCATTTGGAATGAAAAGATTCCTTCACTTACAGGCATTTAAACTATTTGATTTTGCTCTCCTTGGAGGACAACCAGTCTTTGCAGGATTTAGATGACAATAAATAACTGAGACCGCAAACTAGAAACTCTCTAAAGAAGACAAGCCTTTTAACTTCAGTGATTTGTATTACTCTCTGCCTCCACACCTTCTCTGGAGCAAAGTCTCTGAAGACCAAGACCTTAAGACTGGAAAAATGCCCATCAGACATATAATAAATTTCATACACTTCATCAGCTCAATTCCAGTTGTCATGTGGCACAGTCTGTAGAAACCAAGGCCCTCTGTGGCTCTTGGAATCCACAACGGTTGCTTTCTCTTTTAGGACTAAGCTGTCGTGTGAAGCATAGTGGGGAACTGCTCACACTCTGCCTGCTTCAAGGCAGAGTAAAAATTAAGCTCAGCGTGGCATCACATACTTACAAGTGACTTATGTGAGCATTCTTTATAAATAGATTTTGACACAGCCAAGGTTTCCAATGAAATAGGAAGCCATTAAAATGGTTTATCGTTTATCACTTTCATTATGGGAAAAACAAAGAGACCCCTGACTCCCCTCAGGCAATAACTGACCCTTCAAGGACTGTGAAAGAATCATAGACAATGGCACAAACTATTTATTTCCAAGTAGGTAGATTTTCAAAAATATGGCCTGTACAGTGACCGTCATGGCAGTATGTATGCTCTCAGCATGTGGAGAGGTACACATAGAGAAAGATTTTATAAGATTGATGATGTTGATGATTTGTAGTTCACAGTTTTCCCTAATAAGTTTTCTCTAAAACTTCATTTCAAAGCAGAGAATATCATTTGTTTTAAAGAGAAGTGTAACAGTGGTAAGATTAGAAATTTATTCAGTATACATGCCCTTCTATGGTACAAATTTTGGGGAGAATGAAATAAGTATTGGAAGAAAACTCTAGTGAAGTCACTTAAGAGATTATTTTTAGAGTGTCTTAAAAACATTAATGAATAAATAAGAAGACTGTTCTTAAGTTTATAGCTGACAAAATTACTATAATAAAATTCCTCAATAGGAAAATATATAAATATGAAATTATATTTACATATTATATTTATGTAAATATATAACATATACATTTATATATTACATTTACAATATAAGTATATTTATATATATATCTTCACAGACACATAAATGCACACATAATATGTATATAGCAAGTTAATAGTATTCAGAGATTTTCTCTGGTTTTTGTATATTTTTCAAGTTTTCTACAAAGAACATCTTTGAAATCAGAAAAAAAAGTATATAGCTTTTTGGAAATTATTTCAGCCCTGAATTTAGCACAGGTGGTGTTTAAGACACCTCATTTTTTTTCCTCAATTTCTAGTGAAACAATTATAGTTAGTGAGATCTTTTTAAAGACAATTTTTAAGAGCAGTTTTAGGTTTACAGTAAAATTGAGAGGAAAGAACAGAGATTTCCCATATACCATCTGCCCTGACACTTGCATTGCCTCCACCATTATCAACATTCCCCAAAATGGTACATTTGTTAGGACTGATGAACCTACACTGACTCATCATAACCATCCAATATCCAGAATTTACCTTAGGGTTCACTCTTGATGTTGTAATTCTCTGGGTTTGGATAAATATGTAATGATTTAACCCATCACTATTAAATCATACACAGTATTTTCACTGCCCTAAAACTCTTCCATGCTCTACCTACTTCTCCCTTCCACACCCACTGCTACCTCTGGGTGGTGAGATTTTTAGAGTTTAAGGACCCCAAACACCCTGTTCCTTGGGGGATATGACATGATTTTATAATCTGCCTCATAGACGCTTCGCTCATAGCTCAGTCAGTAAAGAATCTGCCTGCAAGGCAGAAGACCCAGGTTCGATTCCTGGGTCGGGAAAATCCCCTGGAGAAGGAAATGGCATTCCTCTCCAGTATTCTTGCCTGGAAAATCCCATGGACAGAGGAGCCTGGCGGACTACAGTCCATGGGGTCGCAAAGACTCAGACACGACTTAGTGACTAAAACACCACCACCACCATAGATGCTATAGGTGATCACAGTAATTAACTCAGAGAGACCACCATGAGCCACAGACCACTGGGGCCATGGGCATTAGAGCCTTGGGGATCTCTAATCAGAAACTCTTAGACTTCCTAAGTCAGGCAGAGAAAGAGAAATATCATATGACATCCCTTATATGTGGAATCTAAAAAAAAAAAATGATACAAATGAACTTACTAATAAAACTGAAAAAGACTCACAGACTTAGAAAATAGATTTATGGTTGTGGGGGGCAGGGGAAAAGGATGGAAGGAAGGGATAGTTAGGGAGTTTGGGATGGACGTGTACAGACTGCTTTATTTAAAGCAAAGAACCAACAAGATCCCACTGTACAGCACAGGGAACTCTGCTCAATGTTATGTGGCAGTCTGGGTGGGAAGGGAGTTTGGGGGAGGATGGATACATGTATGTGTATGTATGGTTGAGTCCCTCCTCTGTTCATCTGAAACTATCACAACATTATTTGTGAATTGGTTATACTCCAAAACAAAATTTTAAAGTTTTAAAAAGGACAACAGCAACAAAAAGAAACTCGTAGACGGCCCACTCAGGCTAAGGAAATCTCAAATTCTGGTGTGGAAAAGAAGGGGGAAAAGGAAAGGAAAGCCCCAAGCTTCAGAAAAGGTCTGTGACTGGCAGTTTATAGACGGAACAAAGGAGTGTTTTTATCCCAATCAGTGGGTGCCACAATGTTAGCATGCTTTAAAGATAATGACATATATTTGATGGTTAATCACTGAAGAGTGAACATTTGGGGTATTATTTCAGATGTTTGGATTTCTTCCCTGTTTCAGAAAAAAAAAAAAAAAAAAAACACCCTGCTATATTTCAAAGGAAATGTTAGTTCTAATTTTTTACACTTCAGATGTTTGGAAATTTCAAATGACTGTTCCAAATCTGATCACTAAATATTTCTTTTGTTGCATAGAAACTGACTTTTAAGTCACTGTATTTACTAAAAAGCAAAGGGAAAAACTGGTCCTCTCCAGCCCCTTTCTCTGGGCTCCCAGGATCAGTATGCTTTGTATTTAATTGCACACAATCCAGACATTCTCTATATACAGTTCTCATCCTCACAGCACCTTCCACTCAGCAAGCTCAGAGCTTCCGGCCTCTCCTATTTTAAAATCCATGTAGCAAACCTCAGCATTTAAAAAAAATTTTTATATTTAAGAACTTTATAGCACTTTGATTTTTTTTCTGTCTTGTATTTTTAAGCACAATATATTGTGCTTCATTTACAGTTGTATGAAATCTATATTCCTTTAATTATAGTTATGAAAAATATATCAGTCTACTATGACACAATATGACACCATTGAGAGGAGTCCTGCTCAGTTCTGAAGTTAGATCAGTACATCCACAGAATGTTTTCCATCTCTAGAGGCCCTCCATGCCCAAATGCCATCTATTTTCTGCCCTTCATCCCACCCACCACTTTGAGTTGGGTATTCTCTCAGAGGATTCTCTCTGTACTCTCTGTAGAGAATACTCTGAGTCTTCTCTGAGTAACATTTTTCCTGCTTCTTTATTCCTTCTTTTATTCTCTTACTGTAACAATATCAAAGACAATATCATAACCAAAGAGATATTATGTCAGTCGGGATAACTGATGCTAGCTACTGTAAGAAACAAATAGCAACTTTCAGTAACATACTTTATTTCTTGTTTTGCAAAATCTAATATACCTCCCCTCCAAACAATGACTCAGGAGTCCCAGTTCCTTCTCTCCTGTGGTTGCATACTTCAGACCCTGGGAACCCTTCATTTTTAGCAGAGTGGCCTGGGAAAAAGAGAGAGAGAGTGGAAATCTACTTGAAATATATCATGATCAGCACTAGAAGTTCATTGGCCAGAGCTCAGTCACATGACTGATACAAGAGGGGCCAGGAAATACGTTGAACTGGAGCACTATGAAGGAGCACATGTAGGTAAGCACCAAGAGCCTGTACCACACAGAGAGCCTCTCCATTTTTCCCGTGTACGTAACATCTTAGGTGAGCAACCCTTATTTCAGGCATGTGCTTTATGTACACCCTCCCCTTACCATGCCAGCCGCCGTGTTGCCCTCTCTGTCTTCACTCTCTGGCACTATCATTTTGACTCACCCAGAGCTTTTCTTTGCACAGTCCTAGTAAGTTGCTCCCTGCCAATCCTTCCCACTGTATTTCAAGTTCCAGGGAAGAATCAAACATTTTCAAAGCTGATCTCCTTGCTTCAGTTGTGTTGATCCCTTCAATGTTTGCAAGCAATGAAAAAAAAATAAGGGAGAAATAAGCCAATAGAATCACCAGCCACCTTAGGAAACTATTAATACTAAGAGTAAGAAGCAATAAAAATGGCTATGATGAAAATTCTAGAGAAGAGAGGAGCTGAAATAAGAACTTACAGGTTTTTATAAAAGACGCACACAACAGTGCTTGATACTCTGATACAAGTTTACACTCTTTCAAAATCCCCTGAGATGAGAAGGTAAATCTTTAGTGCTGGAATAGAATGCCTGGAGGTAGAAACTAGTTATGAAACACAAGTGCTCCAAAGAGCAAGCTGCATGAGGAAACATCTTGCAATTTTCAGACCTGAGGTCAGCGACCCAAAGATGAGTTGAAATATTCTGAAAAACAATCTCTTACAGCAGACGTCACTATGAAACCAGATATTTTTCTTCACCGGAAACAAAAGGAATAAAAAAAAAAAAAACATAATGAAAAGACCTCACAGCAATTCTGGAATTCAAAACCATCCAAACACTGACGGGAAAATAAATAGAGGGCAATACTGTGGGATTTCTTAGCCTTTGCCTGTAGCCATCAAATTAATCATAAAGTTAAAAAGTTCCTACTTAAAAAAAAAAAAAGTTCCTACTTGAATTAATTATAATAATGTTACCTTTTCTTTCTAGAGCATGTTACACTTTTTCAAACTTTGCTTAGGTTTATCTTATTAATTTCTTCATCTGTATCTCTTCAATGACTTATGGGAGTATAACAATTCTTCTGATTTAAATTGACTTTCTGTTGGTGCTGAAGAAGACTCTTGAGAGTCCCTTGGACAGCAAGGACATCAACCCAGTCAATCCTAAAGGAAATCAACCTGGAATAGTCATTGGTAGGACTGACACTGAAGCTGAAGCTCCAATACTTTGACCACCTGATGTGAATAGCTGACTCATTGCAAAAGACCCTGATCCTGGGAAAGATTGAGGGCAGGAGGAGAAGAGGGTGACAGAGGATAAGATGGTTGGATAGCATCACCTACTCAATGAACATGAGTTTGAGCAAATTCCAGGAGATAGTGAAGGGCAAGGAAGCCTGGCAAGCTGCAGTCCTTGGATTCACAGAGATGGACACAATTTAGCAGCTAAGCAACAACTACAAATTGTTGCTGTTGAAACTTTTTTTAATCTAAATTATTCTAAAGCTTTACACCAAGTCACACTTTTCTTGGTTGAATGGAACAACAGTAGGTATAATTACAAGTGAAGAAACAACTTAGATCAAAATAAAAAAAATTTCCCTGGCTCTTTTACTTACAGGAAATCATAGATTATTCTTTTCCAAAGGGTAAAAAAATTATCTTGTGTGAGTAATAAGACAAATTTTTACACAAATAACCAATAACATGAGCTAGACAGATGTTGTTTATAAATTCTTTCGCTTATGCCATTTCTCTGGAAAGTTATTCAATTTAGGAAAAAGAAAATCGTTTCAAGTGCAGGAGAATAGATGCTTTGCTATTAAAACCTTATTATCATAGCAATAGACAAAGTTTGAATCATTTTTAATGTTAGTATACCTAAATTATAAAATCATGAACATGAATAGTGTGACAGGTCCTTTTGGTTGCAGGAAGATTCACGTGTAACCAGCTTCCATGATATGAGGAAATTGACAATTTATTACAAAATTACAGGTCATGGTATGGAGCTGTCTTCTCTACTTCTTTCTCTCCCTTCAGGCGCGATTTCTGTGCTTTGCAGGTAGATATGGAAGAAAATGTGGCTGACAACATGTACCAACCTATCCTCCATTTAAGAGAATACTTCAACCCAGGCCCAGTTCTTAATTCTTACAAATGAATCTCAGGTTGTTCTAGTTTGAATCAAGGTTGAACCTCTGATTCAATCAACTTTGGTAGGGGCTGGGTCATTTCATACAAATGGAGATTAAAGGTCCACTGCTGGTACAGTTCAAGGAAAACACAATATATGGTAATAAACAAGGGCAAGAACACTGTAAGTATTAAAGCCTGGAAAAGTAAGCTTGTAAGTGAAAGTTGCTCCGCCATGTCCGACTCTTTGCAACCCCATGGACTATATAGCCCACCAGGTTCTTCTGTCCATGGGATTTCCCAGGAAAGAACACTGGAGTGGGCTGCCATTTCCTTCTCCAGGGGATTTTCCCAACCCTGGGATCAAACCTGCATCTCCTGCATTTCAGGCAGATTCAGGCTAAATCACCAGGGAAGCCCCTTCAGTTATATTATCAACTGAAGCATGATGAATTACACAAACAAAACTTAGCATCTTGAAACAACACATATTTATTATCTCACACAATTTCTGTCAGCAATCTGGGAACAGCTTAGCTAGGAGCTTCTGGCTCAAGAGATCTCAAGGGGTTGCAGTCAAGCTGTCAGCCAGAGCTGCAACTTGGTGAGGAGTCGTCTGATGAGCTGACCACAATTAGAGGCTCCACTTCCAAAATGGCTTCCTCAGATGATGCTGGCAGAGGCCTCAGTTCACCAGAATGTGGGCTTCACGGGGCTGCCCGAGCGTCCCGACCCATTTCAGCTGTCCTCCCTAGAGTGAAAGATGGGCACTCCTGAGGGGGAGAGAGCACCACGGGGCCTTTTTCTGACTTTCATCTCCACAACTTCTGCTTTATACTGTTGGTTAGAAGCAATTTATTAAATCCATCCTCAAGGAGAGGGAAATTAGGCTCCACCTCACAAAGGAAATGAAACCCTGTAACTCAGATTGGGCTCTGAACCCACCGCAGACTTTTAACCGAGATCACACCTGGTCTCAGGACCTAACAAGGTTCAGGTTCATGATTGTCTCATCACAGAAAGAATTCAATGACAAAGTGGTAGGTAAGAAGTGGATTTATTTAGAGAAAAACACACTCCACAGACGGAGTGTGGGCCAGCTGAAGCCCCAGGGTACGGGGTTGTCAGTTTTTATAGGGATTGGTAGTATCGTAAGCTAGTGAGTGGGAGTATTCCAGCTATTTGGGGGAAGGGGTAGGGATTTCCAGGAATTGGGCCACTGCCCCCGTTTTTACCTTTCTGTCGGTCTTGGAACTGTCATGGTGCCTGTGGGTGTGTCATTTAGCTTACCGATGTGTTACAGTGGTGCCCATGTGGCTCAGATGGTCAAGAATCTGTTGCAATGCAAGAGACTGAGGTTTGAAACCTGCCAGGAAAATTTCCTGGAGAATGGAACGCTACCCACTCCAGTTTTCTTGCCTGGAGAATGCCATGGCCAATTACAATTCATGGGGTTGCGGAGAGTCAGACACAACTGAGCAGTTAAGATTGGTGTGTTACAATGAGGGTATACGGAGGCTCAGAGTCAGGTGGAAGTCAACTCGTCTGCCATCTTGGACCCATTTGGTTCTAATCAGTTTATGCTGTATCCAACGACTTTGTCATTCTGTTAAAAGTCATGGCCTGCCCCCTTCCCTCCTGTTTCAGAAGGACTATCATAGAGCATTGTGAACGTGTTTTTAAAGCTGCCACTGATTTTTCAATGACATCTTCTGAGTTAACCTTTGAGCCAGTACTCAACTTTTATTTTTTGATTGATTGCATTGTACAATTCACCAAAGTGAGGTGGAGGTGGTGTTATGATTTGCAATAAGAAATATGTTTTGGGTCTTCATCCCGTTTCTAGCATAGAGTTCCTTGAGTGGTAAGAGTGACAAAGGTGTTTTCTGTTAAGTTAATTGGGAGACGAGCCCCCCCTCCCCCACCTAAGGCAGGGAAGGGAGGGAGCCTACAGGTTGAGTCACTCACTAATGCCCAATGACTTAGTCAATCTTGCCTTGTAATTAAGCCTCCTTAAAAAACCCAGAGGAGAAGATTCACAGAGCTCCCAGGTTGTTGAACACAAGGCGAGTCAGGGAGAGTATATAGAAGCTCTGCTCCCTTTCCCAGGCCTTGCACTGTGAATCTCCCCCTTCGGCTGTTCCTGAGTTATATTCTTTCACAGTAAGCCTGTGATCCAGTAAGTAAAATGTTTCTCTGCATTCTGTAAGCCACTCTAGCAAGTTTTTTTACCCAAGGAAATAGGGGATCACTGGAACCTCCAGTCGGTAGCCAACTGGTCTGAACCACAGGTGATAGCCTGGCTTTGCTATAGTGTCTCAGTGGAGCCTAGGTTGGGTGGGGTGGGACACAGTCTTGTGGGACTGTCTGTGTGGAATGTGGCACTATCTCTGGGTAAATAAAATATCAAAATTGAGTTGATTTGTAGGACACTCTGCTCATATCCCCAGAGAATTGGGGGTGGCAAGGGGCAACCCCCCCCCATGCCCATTATAAATTGAGTTCTCAGAACACGAAAAGGAGTAAACCAAGATCATAGCTCAAAATACTTGCTTCCGTTTCAACTTTCTAGAAAAGTTGTTTAGTTTCTATGTATGCTATTTAATCAAATGTATTGATTACTTATACACTTATCCTTTCCTTTTAAATTCATTATTGAGCTCAGACTCTACCCCAGAACAATCAAATCAGAGTCTCTTAGAGAAGGGCTTGGTATTGGCAGTTTTGTATAATTCCTCTGGTGATTCTAATATACAGGTAACAACGAGAACCACTCAGCCCAACAGAAATTTTGGAAGTCTTTTTCAGCCCCTATTTTGCATGATTATTCCCTTCCATAATGATCTTCTGACCTGATAGCAGGTCCCTCACACAAGACCTATGGAAGAGTATGCATGTAGTACCAAAGGAGGTTCAAGAGATGGTACAGGGCAAGATAATAGGTATTTCACCATTTCCTGGCAGATGGTGTGTCTTCAGCTATTTAGATATATGAAAAACATATTCCCAATTGGTAACTCTTTCTTTGGTTGAAAGGATGCAGGAATACCACTTTCATCTGCTTCTATTGCTAGATTGTAACTAAGATTATAACTTAATGCACAGAATTTCCCTCCACTGGGGTAGGAACAGGATTAAAGAGACCAGAGAGGATCCACTCAGAGATCCATCCTAAGGGAGGATCTGGTATGCTTAGAATACATTTCTTGGGGTTTTCTGGCTCAACATATAATTGCCTGCTTCATATGAAGACTGCACCTGAGGGTAAAGATGGAGGCATCAGCTTCCTTCTTCCGTGTTTCTATATGCAGATTACAAAGTCATTTCTCTTTGACTGGCTACAGACCTCTCTCCTCTGGGTGGAGCTGAGCTCCCTGAAAGCAGGGTTATTCTGAAAACACCACACCTATAATTGAAAAGGATTTGTTAAGGCCTTTTGTGATCTATCTTTTTTCTGTGGCCTCTTACACCATCCAAAATCAAACCAGCTGAATCCAGAACCCAGGTGGCAGCTGTTCAGGCTTGGCACCCCAAAGCCCTTGGGATTCAGGGCGTGACTCTTCAGTAAGATCAGACGTAACCCATGAGGCATCTCTGGCTACTTTCTAATTATTTCCATTGCAAAAGGCCCTGAGTTATTCGATGAATCATGTCATTTTTATTGAAAAGTAAACCAAGGGTGATAGAAGACCTATGGCCACACACACAAGAACCATAGGTTCATAATTGGGATCCAGAAGAAGAAAATCTGTACATACTCACTGTATATTTGGGTTCTGGGTACCAGGAATTGTGGCCAGAAGGCACATCTTCTCTACCACACATGTCAGCAAGAGTAGAGATTATGGTTTGCTTTTTTTAGGGAGCTATTTTTGGCTAAAGATAGATTGATCCATAGGCAATTTTTAAAAATTATTCCTTATGTTCCAATTCCCTTCTTATAACCATTTAATATAATAATTATTGATTGCTGGGAATGTTCTAGGCACTACTTCATGTTCTTCCCATACTTAATCTTATAGAATCCTCCCAACTTTTCTAAAAGCTGATTGCTTGATTACTCCTGTGTTACAGAATAGGAAACTGAAACCCAGAATAATTGAAATCTTTAGTCAAGAAAGATTTCCACCTCAATGTTCTCCTCCCTAGCCTCTTCCAGCTTTCTTTCTGTTCCACCTTAATTTTTCTGCCCTTTGTTTTTTTTTTTTTTTTTGCAGGGGTGGGGAGTGGTGGGCAAGGGTGGTTTTTTCTTCTTTCTTTTTTCTGTCACTTGCTTCTCTGGGCTTCAGGAGCAAGAGTTCAATTTTAGGAGCATAAATGTTGAACTCACATAAGAGAAATCAAATACATGCCAAGTTGAGGTGAAATTGTTGGGCAAAGAGGAAAAAAACACCAGGTAAGCAGAGTAAGGATTTACTCCTAACCGCCCACCCACCCCCCACCCCCACCCCCACCCCCATCCCTGTCCTCAGAAGAAGTCTGCTCACTCACCTAACTGCTGAAACAAGCTTGCTGAGGAGGGTAAGGTGAAGACAAGAGCCTGCAACAACATCTGCCCCACCTCCCACCCATTTACTCAGAGAGCAGGAGGCTAAACATCACCTCTACTGGTATAGCTGCAGTTTAGCTCTCAACACTGGGGACCAAGCATCCCAAGGTATCTGGGAGACTCAGTCTTGTAAAATTTGAACCATAATGTCTTCCATTTGTATAACCTCTTTACAAGGAATATTCTCACATGTCATCTCATATAATCACTTACATATTTTATTCATTGAAGTGTATGAAGTTTGAGATTAAAGTAAGGATGCTATTCCCTCAAAATAGCTTGAGACTTTGATTTTTAAACAAATCCTATCTTTATGGTCCATGTTAATAGTTTTCTGATGCAGGTTCATGAAACACAGACAGGACTTGGTGGCACAAACTAGAACTCTCTCTGAAGACATCTCTGTAAAGAGCTATGGGTAGTTCCTGCATATATGCAAGTCAGCAGTATTCCACTGAAATACTGGACTCCAATGGCTGGGTGTGAGGCCTCTCCCTATAGCCTTGCAGAAGTCTCTACTGATTTTCTAGATAGCTCATGAATGGGAGAGATCCTCAAGTTACAAGGACTTGGAAAGACTTTTTATGGGAAACTGGATTTAGAGAATTAACCAAGGGTTTAATTAATCTTCACAGTCGGCTTGTGACCTTTCAATATACTGATGTCACAAGGATCTGTGAAGGGCATAGGTATGAGATTAATACACTCCCCTTAATCCTTACTTCAAGGGGCCTGCTGCTTAGTTTTCTGTTCCCAGCAGCCCTGAGCTTCTGCCAGCAATCCCAGCCCTTCCCAGAGGTCGTTTAGAAGTGTTTTATCAATGAAAGAACAAAATGCTAATTCCTACTGGGTCTCTGGAATTTCCAGATCCACACAAAATTATCATTATATATATAATAAGCTTGGGAAGCTCCCACAACTCCTAGAAGCAACACTCATTTGGAAAGGTAAAGTGGTTTGTTTCCAGCCCAAGGAGATAGTTCAGTCAGAGTTCTGCTAATCAGGCAAATAAGTAAACATAGTAAATGTATAATAATATAAGTAATATAAAACATTTATAGAGTGAATGTAAAATTTATCATTTAAAGTGAGACACTTCAGGGACTTCCCTGGTGGTCCAGTGGCTAAGACTCCATGTTCTCATTGCAGAGAGCCTGGCTTCAATCCCTGGTCAGAGAACTGCAGGTTCACATGCCACAAGGAAGACCCAGCACAGACAAATAAGTTTTAAAAGTAAACAAATAAAAATAAATATTAAAAATAAATAAAGGACGACACTTAAGATCAAGAGAGACTGCTACTAACAATCACAGCAGGACAACACACATAAACCTGGAATGTCCTGGGCAAAACAGGACATGTGGTCAACCCCACCATCAGCGACTATTTAAAACAGCTTTTCTCTGTTTCTCATAATGTTTTTATTACATTACAGCGTGGCAAGGATCTTCACTTTCTTTTTTATACTGAGAAGTGGATTTGTTCTACTTTCCTGAAAAATAATCTTATATTCTAAGTCTCAGCTAATCTGTTCTGAACTTCATTGTATAATCTACTTCCCTGAAACTGAGCTGTAGGTTTCCCACATATCTAAGTTTCTGTGAACCCTTCAGAAGATTATTTTAAAGTACCTACAGTCCTTCCCATGATTTCAACAATTCTTCAAAGACTTTTAGTTTTATTTTGAACAACTTCAAAATTTATTTTGGAAGTGTCAGTTTTTCCCTAAAATTCTCCAGGTTTTAGTAGAGCAGTGGACTCACCTTTGGGAAGAACTTTGAGTACCTGACTATATCAGCAATTTACTGGTCAATATCAAATGATATAGACTAATTGTCCAGCCCCTACCCCATCAGTCACTTGCCTGCCTAATTTATATATTGACATAGATGTAGAAATACAGAGACAAAAATGTAGGTTAATTGGTAGACAGATAGATACATGTATTCTTTCGGGCCTAGGTCAGACAAACACACAGGGAATATCAGTTTGAATATTCTAGATTTTAAGAGGGCTCCTTTGGCTACATTTTCAAATTTTAATTTTATTTAACAGGGTACTATGTATTTTTTCTCCTGCTGTACACATTTCTGTAAGCTTTCTCAAATTCTCTGGAATCAGGAAAAGTACCAAAAAACAATCACAGGGCTGTGGTGAAGGATGTGAAGGCTGGGGGTGGGTTGGGGGTTTAACCAATGGCTAGTTAGGGACAAAAATCACATGGCATCTGCAAGGAATGAAGAGGATTCCTGCGTGTGGATCCTCCAGTTTGGATTAAGAGGTTTTTTGTCTATTTATTTAATTTGGCTGCTCCAGATCTTAGTTGCAGCACTGAGAGTCCTTTGTTGTAGCGTGTGGGATCTAGTTCTCTGACCAGGGATCAAACCAGGCCCCCTTCATTGGCAGCAGAGAGTCAAGCCACTGGACCACCAGGGAAGTCCCAAGGCGTTTTTAATTTACCCGTTTTCTCCCCCGTATTAGCATCCAAATATTAGTTGCCACTTTGCAGTAGCTGATATAGTTGCTCAAGGTAAGGGCACTATTCTAAGGGATTTCCAAAATTCCTGTTTTCCAATAAAATGATCAGCTATTTATGAACATTCTAGAATTTAATGTGCTGGCATTGGGAAGCCATTCTGGATTATTTTGAGTGATAAAATATGCTTTAGAAAGATTGGGTGATGAATAAAATAATATTTACACAATGCTTGCTATGAACTGAGCACCAAGTCGTTCATGTTGATTATATCACTGAATTTTCCAAGCAATACATGTAAAGTAGATACTTTTATAATACCCATTTTCCAGGTGAAAAAACAAGATCTATTTGTATTGAAATAACTTGTGCAAGTTGATCTAACTATAAAAAGGTGGAGATGAGCCAAACGTCAGCAAGAAGTGCTAAAGGTTGTCTGACCATCCACTATACCATAAAGATGAGATTGACCAGAATAAAACACTGAAAGCAGGAAAAGGCTGTAACTAACTACTGCAGTAGCAAAGGGAAGGAGTTGGGAAGTCAGGATGATGTCAGAAAGGTAGAAACAATAGGATTTTGATGCTAAAGTGGGTTTGCCAGGTTGTAAAGAAGGCGCTAGATATGACTATCTTGATTAACAGTAATTCATCAACACTGATAAACTGGTCAACACCAGTCAAAGAATAGAGGTTTTGTTGGGTGAAGGAACAGCTCCTCTTTGAATGTCTTGAATTTAAAGGATATCTAGAATTAACAAATTTGACATATTGATACAGTTTGCAAAGCGTAACAAAATACCCAAATGAATCTTTGCTGGACTTCTCTACAATGTTCCACCTCACTAAGAAAAAATTACCTTGTAGGACATATAAGATATCTAACAAGAGCCACATAAGGGAAGCTTAAGAGAGAGGAGATATATATATGCAGGTCAGGAAGCAACAGCTAGAACTGGACATGGAGCAACAGACTGGTTCCAAATAGGAAAAGGATTACATCAAGCCTGTATACTGTCACCCTGCTTGTTTAACTTATATGCAGAGTACATCATGAGAAACGCTGGGCTGGAAGAATCAAGATTGCCGGGAGAAATATCAATATCCTCAGATATGCAGATGACACCACCCTTATGGCAGAAAGTGAAGAGGAACTAAAGAGCCTCTTGATGAAAGTGAAAGAGGAGAGTGAAAAAGTTTGGCTTAAAGCTCAACATTCAGAAAACTAAGATCATGGCATCTGGTCCCATCACTTCATGGGAAATAGATGGGGAGACAGTGGAAACAGTGTCAGACTTTATTTTTTGGGGTTCCAAAATCACTGCAGATGGTGATTGCAGCCTTGAAATTAAAAGATGCTTACTCCTTGGAAGGAAAGTTATGACCAACCTAGATAACATATTAAAAAGCAGAGACATTACTTTGCCAACACAAGTCCATCTAGTCAAGGCTATGGTTTTTCCAGTGATCATGTATGGATGTGAGAGTTGAACTGTGAAGAGGGCTGAGCACCGAAGAATTCATGCTTTTGAACTGTGGTGTTGGAGAAGAAGACCCTTGAGAGTCCCTTGGACTGCAAGGAGATCCAACCAGTCCATCCTAAAGGAGATCAGTCCTGGGTGTTCACTGGAAGGACTGATGTTGAAGCTGAAACTCCAATACTTTGGCCACCTGATGCAAAGAGTTGACTCATTGGAAAAGACCCTGATGCTGCGAGGGATTGGGGGCAGGAGGAGAAGGGGACGACAGAGGATGAGATGGTTGGATGGCATCACCGACTCAATGGACATGGGTTTGGGTGGACTACGGGAGTTGGTGATGGATAGGGAGGCCTGACGTGCTGCGGTTCATGGGATCACAAAGAGTCAGACACGACTGAGCAACTGAACTGAACTGATATATATATATACATATATATATATATGTATATATATATATTTATGACTGATTCATGTTGTTGTATGATAGAAATCAGCAATTATCCTCCAATTTAAAAAAAGGACCATATTAAAAAAGTATTATAATTTTGTTGCAGAAATATCAGGCTCTTAAGAACTTAGATAACTTGTAAATAACAACCAAACCTTTTGTGTTTCTTTGATGATCAATAATAAGTTAGAATACTTACCACCAGTGATGATTTTTCAGTCCCAGAAGAGCTCCAAGTTTGAAGATTGTTGAGGAAGAAATGAACAAATGACAGACTGATGAATAAATGCTTGGTATGTAAATTTAAGAAGAAAGAAATGCTCTCCACTTGGAATTTACTTTTCCTGCTTCTCCACTAAACCCTGTAGTTTATTTTCTTTAAAATATTACTCAAAATTTAGCCTTCATTTCTTAAGGCTTTCTAAATGGGAAATAATTTGCCTCTAATCCCTTTGCTGTTGTTCAGCAATGCTTCATACACCTAAGTGTAATCTCAAGATATTTCTGCTTAGAGCCTATATCGATGTTGGGCTTACTGTCCTTTAGGAAATACTGCTGTCCCAAAGGACTGGGCAGCAACTTTCAGCCTTGACTTTGTACAGAAGTTCGTGATAGGCCATATTTTGTGGCTCACTGGGCAAACATAACTTGGGCAGTGACTGTATCTCTGCATGTGTTTGCAGGCTCACTTCTTGCCTTTCAACTTTTAAAGCACTAGTTGGGGGAACAGGTTTCTTTCTGCTAACTGAATCTTGACAGATGAACTCCTCCTTGTTTGGAAGTATTTTAATCCTTTCCAAATTAATTTACCTAGTTGATTGACTGGAGTTAAAATTCAATCGCAAAATGAGAGCAGATTTTTCTCTCCCTTGCAACAGATTCATGTCCGTTGGAGTACATCATCTTCAAAAGATGACCAATGCAGGAGGTGACTCTGAGGATTAACCAGGTTTGGCCATGTTTATATAACTTTTTAGCTGTTATTGGAAAAGTGCTTTGGGGACCGTAAAACATTGATCTTAATCTGTGTTTGCGTAGAATCAGAATTGCCTTCCATAAAGTCAACCTTTTCTCCAAAGGCAGTGGGGATTAGTAAATCGCGTTTCCAGAAAGTTCAACCGTCACTTGAGACCAGTTAAAGTGATAACTGATGTGAATTCACTTGTTCCTTAGAACAGAGGTCCCCAAACTTTAGAATGTCTTGAATCACCTGGAGGGCTGGCCTGGAGCCCCAGCACTTTGGATGCAGCAGGTCTGGGATGAGGACCAAGACTGGATATTTCTATCAAGTTCCCAGGCGAGATGGGTTCTCCTGGCGATTTGAGAACTACTGCCCTGGGAATTGCACACTCTGACCAGTGGGACTGAGAGCAAAAACATCCAAGGGAAGTTGTGTAAACTTCTCCAGAGAAGTTCAGATGCGGTCATTTTAAATTCGATCTGGTTTTTATTTGTTTTCTTATCTTTTGTATATTGCTTTGGAAGGGAGCTATTAAGGGGGAAAAGGTGGCTTCTAACACCGATGTCTAGATCTAGTATTATTTGACCGAATGTCTATCAATGCCTGCTTCTAAATCCAGTAACTCCACTCACACCTTCTCCCTCCACCCAAAACAGAACAAAACCGAAGCAAAAACCGAAACTGAATGTTGTCTCTTAGCAGCACTTAAAAAGTTAACAACAGCACCAAATAGAATCGCTCAGGTCAGTGGAGGGTAAAACCAGCATTTGGAAATGCTGTGAGAACACAAATAGTTTAAACTGTAGAAGAGGCCCGAGGAAATTACAGAGGGAAAACTTTCCGTCCAAGGTTCCAGTTGCCAAGGAGTTTGTGTAGGTTGCTGAAAACCTCACCCCGCCGTGGCTCCTCCGTGACTCACTGTGTCCCCGGGAAGCCTCAGATTCAGCGACCAGAGAGAATTCAAACTCGGCCTTTGATCTCACTGGGATGAAATGCACCGGAGAACTTGACCTTTAAAACATGGATGTTTCTGATCAAATAGCTGATACTCTGGTTCCTAGAAATCAGTCTGGTTCTGGCCCAGGTGCAGAGGCTGAGATCAGAGAAAGCTGTGTCATGGGCCCCCTTGCAGCTGCAGGAGAGAGCAGGGCAGGGTTAGAACACACTTGGACCCAGTTGAGATGTCTGGTTGGTTTGGCACATCAAAGTTACTCTTGTTATGTTCTTGGAATCCAGCTCCCAGATTCCCCTGTTTTGAAGTCAGATGGCCGCCTGCAGGTAGAAACTCCCAGCCATGAAATAGCTTTTCTTTCTGGATACGATCTTACTCTTTGCCATTATACATTTTGCCCTTGCTGGTCCAAATCCAATACTAACCAGAGACAGATATGTTCATTTTCCTTTCCATAACAATGAGGAGAATACAGCCTAATGCTGCAGTGCTTAATCAAACTTTTCCTGGGTTTGGATCACTGCCTCTGACACTTTAGTGTGCATGCAAATTATCTGAGCATCTTGTAAAAAAAAGAAAAAAAGTATAATCTGATTCAGTAGGTCTGGATTGGGGCCCAAGTTTCTGCCTTTCCAACAAACTCCCAAGTGCTGACGCTGCTGTTCTGAAGAGCAAGCTTGGAGTATCCAGGGGATTCTTTCTCAACTTGGGCTTCTCAATCCTATCACCCTGAGAGGGCTGGGTGTTTGCTTTTATTTGGAGACCAATACCCAGATGCAGAGATTTTGACTTGATGAGTCTGGAGGTGGGGGGCAAGTAGTTTTAAAGAACTTCCTAACTGCTTTATTATGCAACCAGGATTGCAGAAACAAATTCAAACGAACGTTTCTCAAGCTATGGGTAGCAATCCTAAGTGGGTCACAATCAGAAATAACATTAGGAATACTGTCTAATTATAACATGATCTACTATCTTCTGCTCAGTTCTAAAAATTTATGTTGCAACTATTTAACCTTGCTGTTATAGTGTGAAAGACATTGATAACATGCAAATGAATGGGCATCATTGTGTGAAAGTTGTATTTCATACTAATTTTACATATCACAGATTATTTTCTAGTGTGTTTTTTAGCCATTTAAGTATATAAAATCATTATCAGCCCAAGATCCCTGTGTAAACTGTCTACCCAGATTGGGATATTCTCTTCGTTCTGACTCTCAACTTGCAATCTGTCCTAACCAATTGCCTGAAACTTGGTCTCAGAATATCTATTATGCTTGGCTACTTCGTATTGTTTTGATTAAAAATACCTGCATTTAGACGTGCAGACTTTTGTGGATGTAGTAATAATAATAATTGTTGTTGTTGAAACAAAATAGTATTTTGGACTTTAAAAGTCTATGTCGAAGCCCTGTTACATATGGCAAAGTAGTGTTGGCGAAGAACTGAATCACTGGGTAGAAGACGTGCGTGTTCATACTTTGTGTAGCATCATTTCACTCTGATAGTGAAATCCCAATGCCTCCCTTAATAAATTGGCAGTTTATCATCATAAAGAATAGATCTGAAAGGTGGGCTTTGCAAATGAACAATTGATGCTTTGCAAATAATTACTCAATGCAAGTAAGTTCCTTAACAGAAAACATGATTCTTTCATACTATGTACAGGAAATTTTTGTTCTTGAGCAGAAAAGAAAGAAATTTCAATGTAAGTCATGATTGAAACACCCCTCCCTTCTCTGTTGCTTGGTGTATTATATATTTTATAGTAGTCTGTTATCGAACTTTATTTTAAGCCATCCAAGGGAGCAGAGATAAAAGTCCCTTGGGTACTTTCTGGGGTGGGGGAGAGTGTTTCACTTATTTTGGCTATAATAATAAATAATGAATGCCCACGGCCTACCTGGTACTCAGCTCGACCCTTGAGGATACAGCAGATGTGGTCTGTTATTTTTAACATGTTCCCATGACTTCTGAGTTCGTAGAGCTTACCATCTATCTCATGGCAGAAGCAGCTCTTGGGCAGCTACAGATGAGTCTGTAATTATCAATCATGATAAAGCTAAATGCAAGTGCTGCGAGGAGAGTGCATTAGGGAGAATCAGTTGTGATGAGCTGTTTCATGGGAGGCATCTTTAAAGAGTGACATTTAGTCAGGGCTTAAAAGAAGCAGTGGTTACCTGAAGATGAGAGTGACTTTTTCCTAGGCAGAGAAGCTGCTATGTGAGAACTCTGAAGGGAGAGGCAAGCGGCAGTTTCAGAGGGCTGTGACACTGTTGCAACCAGAACCCAGAGAGGCTGGAGGAGAACTATACAAGCTGAAAGTGTAAAAGTGGCAGAACCAGACCACAGAGGGCCTGGTGGCCGGTAAGGATATTGCCCTTTATTCAAAGGGCAAATGAGAACAAATCTTTCAACACTTTTATAGGGTGGTTACATGAACAGGTTTTCATTTTTAATCTCCAAGGGAGACAAAACTCATGCTGAGTTCATTCATCTTCAAGGCCCACAGAGTAGCACAGAGTTGAACCACATACCCATTCACTGCTGCTATGAAATACCCAGCATCACTCGGGCTACTGCTTAGAATATAGTTGGGAAGATGTGCCAAGAATGAAAGTGGAAGATCTGTTGTCAGATGCTGTGTTCCAGGCCAGAGATGATGGCATTTTTGGACAAGGATGTGCTTAGTCACTCAGTCATGTCTGACTCTGCGACCCCACGGACTAGGCTCCCAGACTCCTCTGTCCATGGATTTCTCCAGCAAGAGTACTGGAATGGGTAGCTGTTCCCTTCTCCAGGGGATCTTCCCAACCCAGAGATCAAACCCAGGTCTCCCACATTGCAGGTGGATTCTTTACTGTCTGAGCCACCAAGGGAAACCCTTGGACAAGAATAGTAGTGATAGAAATGGAGCAAAGAGGATACATTCATGATGTGTTTTAGAGATAGAGTAAGACGATTGCTTATTGACTGGATGTAAGGAGTGGAGGGAGAAGGAGAAATGAAAGGTGACTTCCAGATGTTGCTTGAACCATTCTATTCAGGGAACATGGGCGAAGACTTTGATTTCACAGGATAATCAATTTGGAAACTTGTAATTTGAGATGTCTAAGAAATAAAGTGGGACAATGTATGTGCAAGCTATTGGCACTTATATCATATTTAATTTAGGTTTTGTAATAAATGCTTTGTACCTACCACATGCCAGGCACTCTTCCAGTCACTGAGACTATGAAGAGAAAAAAAAAAAAAAGTTTCATATATGAAGTCCTCTGAAGGCACAGTGCTTACATTAACCAGAATATACAGTGAGAGAGAATTAGAGGAAGAGGAGTGCCTCAAGGTGACAATTAAGAAAGGAAAGATGAAGATAGGAAACAAGCCATTCAAAGATCTAGAAAAGTGGGCTCCAGACCAGGTAGCCAGCAATTGTGGATCCCTGAAGGAGAAGTGAGTCGATGTGTATCAGTTCAGTTCAGTCGCTCAGTCGTGTCCGACTCTGCGACCCCATGGACTGCAGCACGCCAGGCCTCTCTGTCCATCACCAACTCCTGGGGTTTACTCAAACTCATGTCCATCGAGTCAGTGATGCCATCCAACCATCTCATCCTCTGTAATCCTCTTCTCCTCCTGCCTTCAATCTTTCCCAGTATCAGGGTCTTTTCAAAAGAGTCAGCTCTTCGCATGTGTGTGAGAAGTGATAAAAAACTTGGTGTGGCCAGTGAGGTGAACAACACGGAACTGGAAGGAGGAAGAAGGTCTGAATCTACAGAAACCTCTAGTCCACAGAACATTGGTTTCTAAACATGGTTGGATGTCACTGGAGGATTTTTGAATGGTGGAGTGATGTGTTTTTAAAAAATCAATCTCTGAAAATAGATTATAGGGTCTGGTGAGGAACCTGGAGATTCATTAGGAAACGGGTAGAGTCCTCCTACTCATGTCTTATATTAGTGATTTGAGCTGAATTGTGTCCTGCCCGGAATCAGTATGTTGAAACCCTAACCCTGAGTGTGATTGTATCTGGTGATGGGCCTTTGGGTGGTAATTAGATTTGGATGAGATCATGAGGGTGGGGCCCTTAAGAGAATTAGGAATTAGACGCCTCAGAAGAATAGACCCCGGAGAGCTTGCTTTGTGTCTCTCCCTCTGTCATGTGAAGACACAGCCAGGAGGCAACCATTTACAAGGCCCTTGCTGGAAACCCTGGTCATGCTGGTACTCTGACCTCAGACTTCAGCCTCCAGAGCTGTGGGAAAATAAATTCCTGTTGTTTAAACCAACCAGTCTACAGTATTTGTTATGGCAGCCTGAGTAGTCTGATAGGACTAACCAGAAAGGGAGAAATGATCTGGCGAGGGTAATTAGGTTTGGATGAGAGGGAGGGTCCAGGAATGTCCCTTGACTGAGTTTAGCTCATCAAGGTACTGTGCAGAGTTCTCATTTCCAGTGTAAACAAAAGCAGTGGGTGTGCCTGGCACGGGAAAGAAATCACTATGGTTTGGAATAAGATCCAGCTCCTGAAGAGTACGGACAAAAGAGGAACGTCTCAACTCTGGCAACTAGTTTGCCTTCTGTCCGTTTCCCTGTCGCATTCATTTTCAGCCTCTGAAAAAGGCCGAGCCATAAGTGTAAAGAAAGCAGTTCCACAGGTTGTAGGATTAGTCAGCTCTCCAGAGGAGACTCAGAACTCCATCTGCTGCAATTTATTAGATCCCTGTGAACCACACAAGTCTATTGATGAGTGGTAGCCAATGAAACGCCATTGCAACAATGGAGATAATGTAATGGCCATGTCATAAAACGATTGCTATCTTCATGGTTACGTTTGAATTGTTTCTCAGTGCACTGAGAGCATGAAAGTGTTGTATTTCTACCTGCTAAATGGAATTTGGTGCTGGAGCTCCTTAGAGACACCTGCTGTGAGTGAGAGGTAATATTGTGAAGATTATTTCTGCCTGGAGTGCTATTGCACAGACATAGGCCAGCTGCCTGTCCCAGTGGCGGACCGTGTAACAGAGTGATTTAAATCCAGCTGAAAATCAAATCAGTTAAAATTTCCCAATGAAGCAAAATTGCAGGTAGGCTGACTTCTCCTGTCTAATTTTGTGACCCTACTTTGGGCAACAGGCTGTAATGAGGCTGCCATGAGGCATCAGTTCAGTCTCTCAGTCATGTCAACTCTTTGTGACGCCATGGACTGCAGCACGCCAGGCTTCCCTGTCCATCACCAACTCCTGGAGCTTGCTCAAACTCATGTCCATTGAGTTGGTGATGCCATCCAATCATCTCATCCTCTGTCGTCCCCTTCTCCTCCTGCCTTCAATCTTTCCCAGCATCAGGGTTTTTTCAAATGAGTCAATTCTTTGCATCAGGTGGCCAAAGTATTGGAGTTTCAGCTTCAGCATCAGTCCTTCCAATTAATATTCAGGACTGATTTCCCTTACGATGGACTGGTTGGATCTTCTTGCAGTCCAAGGGACTCTCAAGAGTCTTCTCCAACACCATAGTTCAAAAGCATCAATTCTTCAGTGCTCAACTTTCTTTACAGTCCAGCTTTCACATCCATACATGACTATGGGAAAAAACCATAGCTTTAACAAGATGGACCTTTGTTGGCAAAGTAATGTCTCTGCTTTTTAATATGCTGTCTAGGTTGGTCATAGCTTTTCTTCCGAGGAGCAAGCATCTTTTAATTTCATGGCTGCAGTCACCATCTGCAGTGATTTTGGAGTGAGGCATGGATATATTACTATTCTAGACTCTTCCTAGGATACCTGTTTCACAGTAGTTCATTCCTTATCTGTTTTTCCTTCTGAAGAGCAGAGAGACCTGAAAAAAGGATCTCATTTTTGGTCATATATTTGAATCTGTCCAGTTCTTTCTCAGTTTGGAGAATGAATTCTCTGAGAAAAAAGTTATCTCTCAATTCAGATTAATGACAAAAAGTGTCCTACCCCTACAATTATGAAATGAATGACAACTGATTTCTAATCACTTTCCTAGGGCTGCATCAAACAACACTTTGACCTCAAGAATGAGGGGCTCTCAAACCTGCAGCCTAGGTTCATGGGCTAATTGATCATGGGTTCAGGAGAGCTGAGAAGCCAATCCTGGCACCAGATCTAGGATTCTACCCTGGCCTTTGCTCTCTAGTGCCATCTCTACAAAACCTGAAGGAACCTTAAAATGCAGAGCTCCAGATGTGACTCACACAGTCATCACCCATGACTGCACCCCCACCCCACCGTGTCTATTATTTCCCATAGCTTTTATTTTTAATTTGAGTTTTATTTTTTTTTATTGAAGTGTGGTTAATTTATAAAGGTGTGTCAGTTTCAGGTGCACAGCACAGTGATGCAGCTAAATACAGGTGTTCCTTTTCAGATGCTTTCCCTTCTAGGTTACTACAAAATACTGAGTATAGTCCTCTCTGCTGTATAGTAAGTAGATCCTTGTTGGTTATTTTCCATATTCAGTTCAGTTCAGTCCCTCAGTCATGTCTGAATCTTTGCAACTCCATGAATCGCAGCACGCCAGGCCTCCCTGTCCATCACCAACTCCCGGAGTTTACCCAAACCCATGTCCATCGAGTCTGTGATGCCATCCAGCCAACTCATCCTCTGTCATCCCCTTCTCCTCCTGCCCCCAATCCCTCCCAGCATCAGGGTCTTTTCCAATGAGTCAACTCTTCGCATGACGTGGCCAAAGTATTGGAGTTTCAGCTTCAACATCAGTCCTTCCAATGAACACCCAGGGTTGATCTCCTTTAGGATGGACTGGTTGGATCTCCTTGCAGTCCAAGGGACTCTCAAGAGTCAAATTTCTGATTTATCCTTCCTCCACCCTTTCCCCTTTGGTAAGCATAAATTTGCTTTCTATATGTGTGGGTCTATTTTTGTTTTGTGAATAAGTTCATTTTTATCTTTTGTTTAAATTCCACATATAAGTGATATCATATGATATTTGTCTTTGGCTTATTTCACTTAGTATGATAATCTCTAAGTCTATCCATGTTGCTACAAATTGCATTACTTCATTCTTTCCTATGGCTCAGTAATTTCTGTTGTGTACATATATACCACATCTTTTTTATTCCATCATCTATCAGTGGACATCTAGGTTGCCTACACTGTTGGTGGGAATATAAATTGGAATAGCCACTATACAGAATGGTATGGAGAGTCCTTAAAAACTAAAAATAGAGCTAATATATGATCCAGCATTCCCATGCCTGGGAATATATCTGGAGAAAACTATAATTTGAAAAGATACACTCACCTCAGTGTTCACTGCAGTGTTCATTGCAAATAGTTTATTTGACTATTTACAGTAGTCAAAGCAAGGAAGCAGTCTCCACAGCTTTTGCTCAAGAAACCTAAGGAGATGAAACTGATCTTTCCTAATGCTACTCAGTCTTAAAAGAACTACACTGAGAAAGTTGCTAAGATTTTTCTCAGTTTAGCTTAAAAAAATTGAGGTTTGGGCTAGAGACTATAGGGCTCATAAATATCCACATGCTTTCTGCATTCCCCAGGCTCCCTGGCAGTATCGGGATCATGTGACTAGCTCACTGGTGTCAACATTTCACTCTGAAAGATAGAGACTGTTTGTTCAAATCTCACTTTCCTTTTATTTGCCCAGATAGTAACAATCCCTGTGGTGAACTTGAAAGGAAGTTTTCTTAAAACTCACTTCATTTTGCTGCGTGATTTTTGCTGTTTACCTAATGCAATAGACATTATTTGTAGAAATGAGGTTATTTCATGTTAGTTAAAGGTATTATCCCACTGGTCTCTTAGAAGTCCAAGTTAGCTTGTATTTGTATTGACCCTTTTCACAGATATCTCATAATCATCCAGTAAGGACATTTATTCTTCCCATGGTGCAGACAGGGAAGCTCTGCACATTTAGTGTAAGATAGAGCTAGGTCTCCAACTTGACTTTTCTGATTCTTGATCTCTTGTCAGTTCTTGTTCTATGAAGCACTCAAAACTAGAATAAAACTATCTTAAATAGATGGGGAAACAGTGGAAACAGTGTCAGACTTTATTTTTGGGGGCTCCAAAATCACTGCAGATGGTGATTGCAGCCATGAAGTTAAAAGATGCTTACTCCTTGGAAGGAAAGTTATGACCAACCTAGATAGCATATTAAAAAGCAGAGACGTTACTTTGCTAAGAAAGGTCCATCTAGTCAAGGCTATGGTTTTTCCAGTGGTCATGCATGGATGTGAGAGTTGGACTGTGAAGAGGGCTGAGCACTGAAGAATTGATGTTTTTGAACTGTGGTGTTGGAGAAGACCCTTGGGAGTCCCTTGGACTGCAAGGAGATCCAACCAGTCCATCCTAAAGGAGATCAGTCCTGGGTGTTCATTGGAAGGTCTGATGCTGAAGCTGAAACTCCAATACTTTGGCCATGTCACGCGAAGAGTTGACTCATTGGAAAAGACCCTGATGCTGGGAGGGGTTGGGGGCAGGAGGAGAAGAGGACGACAGAGGATGAGATGGCTGGATGGTATCACCGACTTGATGGGCATGAGTTTGAGTAAACTCTGGGAGTTGGTGATGGACAGGGAGGCCTGGCATGCTGCGATTCATGGGGTTGCAAAGAGTTGGACACAACTGAGCAACTGAACTGACTGTCTACGTTAGTAAAGCAGATAAGTAGCAGTAATTTATTAGAAGCATAGAGAAGTAGAAACAAAAAGGGAAACTTTTTTTATTGATTTGACTAAAATGACACAAAATTAGTGGGATTGAAATACAAAATATTTTCTTTAAATTATGGACTAGAGTAAAAAGTTCTTTGAAAAACAGTTGAAAAGTAAGAATGAAGCAACATGCATTCATAGATAGTCTAAAATCAAATTGTTTTCCCATGAGAAATGGCTTCTTTTCGCCACCATTAATTCACAAGATAAAAAAGCAAATCAAGTGCACTTGGTTTGTACCTCACATACTCGTCCTTTGGGATTTGAGAGAATTAAAGAAAACTGAAACAATAAAACGCAACAGCAAAAAAAATCATTGTGCTATTTGGCCTCTAAAACAATCCTTTCAACATTAATTTCTCCTCACTAAACTCACTTATCTTCAAGCTTCTGATACAGTGTTTCTTTTCAGAGAAGACAGGTATATCCAGTAAATCAATGTTTAATGCGTATATTGAGTTTACGGCTCTCTCTTTGGTGACGTCTCCTCTCAGTTTCCTGCCGGTGGTCCCACCAGCTCTGAAGATTACAGAATGGTTAGTGTGGAAGGGACTTTCTCTGTGGAATCCTTCATGAGAAATGATTTCATCTCAGAGCCAATGTGCTGGAAGCTACCAGTGATTCTGAGCAATGGAAAGAGAGGCCTCACATTATCTCATGGCTCATTTAAGGGTTCGCCCCTTATCCCCAAACTTTTTCATCTTCAGTGTCATTGCCTTCGTGGCAGCCATCCCTCATTCATACAGATAGAACAGTAGCGTTTCATGCTTCCACATCTTTATTTCCCTCTCAGTCACTGTAAGCTGGCTTTCTTGCATTCTACTACACTTTCCCCCAAAAGGTCTCCAAAGGCTCTTGCCTTAGTAAGTATGGAAGCCTCTGGGCCTTCTTGTAGCATTTCAAGGGCTTGCCATGACTGCACTACTTGGCACTTGAAGGCTTGCATCAGAGTTGCCTTCGTCTTCCTCCCTTAGTTTCTCTTTTTATTTAGTTGAGTACTGAAATGTAAGTGGCTCCTAAACCTCCACACTTGGCCCTCCTTTCTTTCAGCTCATGCTGGACAATCTCCTTTGCTTTATTTTGTTCTTAAGTGAGAAAAAGTAATCTGCATCTAAACAACTGGAGATGACACTGCAGGAGGTCTGTTCTAGACCTTATCCTTTGCCATCTGAGGCCAGTATCAACCCTCACACATATAAAGCAAATTATTTGATCTATACTCATATATTACTGTTGTCATAAATATGGTGGTTTTTAAATCTACCATCCTGTTTGGTTTGGAGTGCCATGTATTAATTAGGGAACTGCTAGCTATTATAGAAATATTGTAGCAAGGAGATCAAACCAGTCAATCCTAAGGAAACCAATCCTAAATATTCATTGGAAGGACTGATGCTGAAGCTGAAGCTCCAGTACTTTGGCCACCTGATGCAAAGACTGACTCATTGGAAAAGCCCCTGATGCTGGAAATGATTGAGGGCAGGAGGAGGAGGAGGTGACAGAGAATGAGATGGTTATTTGGCATCACCGACTCAATGGACATGAGTTTGATCAAACTCCAGGAGACAGTGAAGGACAGAGAAGCCTGGTGTGCTGCAGTCTGTGGGGTTGCAAAGAACTGGACACAACTTAGTGACTGAACCACAGAAAGCTGTTGTAGGAGATAAACGCCTACATCCAAGTACTTTAATGCAATAGGCATTTATTTCTTGCCCATAAGAAGTCCAAAACAGATGTTGCTAATTGTCAAGGGTGGCTCTTCTCCAAGCAGAAGTCGAGGTCTCAAGTTCTATCTTGTGGCTCAGCCAGTTTCAATACCTGTTTACTTTGACAAAGGGGAAGGATGTGTTATGGGTCAGGCCTGCTAGTGTCACACATGACTAGTTGCCCACAAGTCATTGGGCTCCTGCACACAGCCACACCTAATTAGAAGGACTGGGAACAGTGGTCTAGCTGTGCACCCAGGAAGAAATGACTTGGGTAACAATCATCCAGGCTCTGCTTGAGTTAGACACTGCTTTTCATGTTTATTGTCAGTGCCTGTCATAAACCTGACAGTAGAAGTTGGATGAGTGAATGGAAGGTAATAGAGCTTCCAGCTCTCAGCCCTGAGCACACTAGTACAATAATCCATAAGTAGAAGCTTATGGAGAATCTAGAAAGATTCAGAGAAGAACCAGGAGAGATTACTAAAGTAATCAGAAAATAGATATCTGTGAAACAAGGAAGAAGTTCTGGACTGTTCTTCATGGAATAAAATAGCCCAAGAAAAAAATCCATCATGTTCCTAAAAGTTATCAAAGTCTAATAACAGTAGTTCAAATAATTACTCATTCTACCACTAAGCTTTGTTTGTTGGCTGTTGAAGGGGTTTGGGAGATATAACTAGGATTTCTAATAAGAAGTAATACTACTGGTAATTTTTAAAAATGTGCAGCTTATGTAAGATTTGCTACAAGGAAGATCATGATGCATAAATCTCAGATATACATCATGACCTTCATGACCTGTGGATCTTTGGAAATGCCAGGAAGGGACATACTTATCTTTTTTAAAAAATTAATTTTAGAAAAAAAAAAACTTTTCAGATGAAAAAATGAAATCTGCAATAGGAATTCACTCTTTTGTTGCTATGTAATGATTATTTTTTCTCCTTGTTTCTACTGTGTGCTGTAAATAGTACAAAAGTTAGGCATAATGAACTAGGGTAGAATTTCTGTGTGATGTTCTTCTCACTAGCAGTTCTCTCTCTGGCATGAGAGATGGAGGGGGGTGGTGGGGAATGAAGAGAGTGCTGATATTTTGGTTGATTTAAAGTTTGGAGGTTTAGATCTTAGTCCCAGAAGATGTCTTTTTTAAGATCATGGTCAGGGTGTTAACCGTGTGAATGACAGTTAAACATATAAGACAAAGATGTCCAACTAATTAAGGATTTTTTTTTAATTTCTGGTGTATGTAACCTCTTTGGAGCTTCCCTCGTGGCTCAATGGTAAAGAATCCACCTGTCAATGTAAGAGACCTGGCTTAGATCTCTTTGGGAAGATCCCCTGGAGAAGGAAATGGCAACTTACTCCAGTCCTCTTACCTGGGAAATCCCATGGACAGAGGAGCCTGGCAGGCTACAGTCCCTGGGGCTGCAAAAGTCGGGCACAACTTAATGACTGAACAACAACTTCTTTAAGCATAGAGCCCGGTAATATTGCTTTAGTTTATATCACAAGTAAAATGTATGTGAATAAGCTCTATAACTGGAAGTATCATAATATCACTGGGAAATAATTGGGATGGAAATCAGGGCATCTGAGTTCCTCTCCCAGATCTGGAACAAACAACGTAATCCTGAGACAGATCAGTGGGCCCCAGGCTGAATGGTTTCTCCCCTGTGGACAGAAACTCCATAAAAGTAGGTTGATAGAGGAGGCTGGGCCCTGCGCAGATAAGAGATAAAAGACCACATATTCCTCATTCTCGAGATCAAGGAGACCTTCCTGACAACATGTGCACAGAAAGGCTCCTTGGAGGTCTAAAGAGGGGGGCTGTCACCTCACGGTAAGTGATGTCAGTCTACTCAGAGACAGACCTCTGCTAGAATCCATCTGGGCTAAGAGGTGAGCATGCACACATGGCGGGTACCCTGAGAAATATCAGATATGGACTCAGAACCAGGCAAAGCAAGATGATTGGCTACAGGAAACCCAGAAGAAATGCCCCATAAAAATGGTTCAAACTACCACGAGGACACGACTCTCTGGGCCCAACTGTGTGTCTAGCCACATGTACTGTCTTCCTCCTAATAAACACTACACTCGTTTCACTGCTTTCCATCTCTATGTGGAAATGCCTTTCCACACAGCTGACCGCCCAGGGCCTTGTCACTGGCCACTGGTCCCTGGTGGTCTTGTGGCCAGGATTCAGCGCCCTCAATACCACAGCCAGATCTGAGTCTCTGGCCGGGAACTGAAACCCTGCTTCAAGCTGCTGCAGGCCAAGGGCACCTGAGATGAACTCGAGTAAGTGTAAAATTGAATTCGTCTAAAAGTATAATGGATATAAGTCCTATGTATTTGAACATTAGGTGATATAGGGTTTTATTTAAATCTAAGCACTAGAACATAATGGTTAAAAATTGGGGCTTCGGAATCAAATATAATAAACTGAGTTTGCTTCCTGACTCTAACATATACTAAATGTGTGACACTGGGAAAGTTGCTTAATCTCTCCAAGCTTCAGGAAATGGGAATAATGAGTGTATAATAAAATGAGCCTGGCTTCCCTGATGGTTCAGTGGTTAAAGAATCCACCTGCCAAGGCAGGAGACGTGGGTTCAATCCCTGCGTCAGGAAGATCCCCTGGAGAAGGATGTGGCAACCCACTTCAGTATTCTTGCCTGGGAAATCCCATGGACAGAGGAGCTTGGCGGGCAGCAGTCACTGGGGATCACACAGAGTTGGACACGACTAAGTGACTCAACAGCAATGAAATAACCCACTGCGGTGCAAACAGTTGGTTTGAGACTAAAGTTAGATGCTGGATATAAAGTTTTAAATTCAGGGCCTGAATCTTTGTTGACCATCTTAATCCTTAAGATCATATGTATTAAAAAATTCTGTACTAATCTGACTGCTGATGCTGATTTGTGGGCAAATGATTTTGCATGAAACAATCCCCAAGAATGCTGAATAGCAAATAGTCTCACATGACAGAGGTTACTTGATTTTGTTTTCACAAGGAAAAAGCAATTACAATGAGAAAATGGGTTATTTATATGCTGAAGAATGTTTTTTGCATTATGATTGCTAAACACTGAGAATGGTTTATTTAAATCCAAAGCTAACTTTTCAGGCATTCAGCTTTTGCTCCTGTAGGAGTCTTTTTTTCCATTGTCTATAGTTTTAAAGATTTCAAACCTTATGTCTGAATTGATAAAATAAGAGGGCTATATAGGCAAGGGAACGCCTTAGTAAATTAGCTGTGCTAGATTGCGAAGCTAGTCACACGCACACCTAATTTGCTTATGGTGCCAAAATTAATATTTCTGTTACAACCAGAAATTAAATTTCTGTTACAACACTTACTTCAGGTAAAAGTAAAATCAGTTGTATCAACCACTAGCCAGGGAGAAGCCTAAATAATTAACTTTACTCATATATTTCAGCTGATATTCGCTCATAATTTTAAATAAGAGTTTAAAGTAGTAGGTCCCTGATGTGTGAAATAGATAGCTAGTGGCAAGCTGCTACATAGCATAGGGCTCAGCTTAGTGCTCTGTGATGCCCTAGAGGGATGGGGAGAGGCTCAAAAAGGAGGGGATATATGTGTACATATGGCTAATTCACAGAAGAATCCAATGTAACACTGTAAAGCAATTATACCCCAATAATAAAATCCATCCCTGGCAACAACTAGAAGTATGTGGAGTATATTGCTGTAAATATTTCTTTCAAATTACAGAAGAGTGATAACATTTTTCCAGCAAGTGTGGTACTAAAACTTCTTTATACAGGCATTAGGCTGTTTTTGTTGTTCTGTCGCTGAGTCGTGTGCTGCTCTTTGCAACCCCAATGGATTGAAGCATGCCAGGGTTTTGTATCATCACTATAAGAAAGGCTAAAAGAAAACTTGTAACAGGCTAATATCACTCTTAAAATGTTTAGGGGGTGGAATATAAGGAATGAAGTGGAGAGAAATTAGTATCAACTCTATTCTTAAGTACATATAGATCATTTACTTAACATAGTTTTAATCACCTATGGAAGACACCATGTTTGGTTTAGGTCATATTATAGAGAACAAGATAGAAGCAGTCCCTCCTGTCGTGGAGTTTAAGTGAAAGCAGGAGAGACATATGAAACAATGAAATCCTTAATCATTAGTTTAATTGGAATCGTGACATGCTGGGAAAGAGTACGGAAAATTCGTAGAATAAAATCACAGAGACTCTCTTGGTTTGGGAGGATCAGAGAAAGGCTTTAAATGAAGGTCCATTGAGCAGAACTCTGAGGCATGAGCTGGAATTAACCAATAAAGGTGAGGCAGGAGAGTGCAGAGTGGGGTATGTTTCAAGCAGAAAAATCTTTTGCTCGGAGACCCAGAGAAAACCAGTATAACTGGAATCTGCTATGCTAGAGGGGTAAGCAACATCTATAAGAAGAGTTTGGTCTTTATTCTAATAGCTCTGGCAGATCATGGGAAAGATTTAAACAGAAGTGAATTGGTTGCGTTTGTATTTTGAAAATTAAATTATAAAATTTTAGCTCATTCTGACTGCAACAAGGAGAGTGGTTTGGAGGAAACAAGAGTTGTTGATGGGCCCTTTCACAGTGGTCCAGAGTGAAAGGTGGTTGGTGGCTTGAAAGAGGCATGCAGGGGAAGTAGAGAACAGTGAATGGATTCACAGGCTCTTTTTGAACTCTGGAAATTTCTCTTGCTTTCCTGTGAAATCTATATTTTAACTCAATACCTCAATAATAAAGACTGCTTAGACCACAAATCCACTAAAAAGTCTTCTTTTATTCAATTAGCTATGTTTTTTTAAGAAAAATTTAAAATAAATAAGTATACAGGTTATGTGTACCACTATAACAAGAGTCATGAAAATGTTACTCAAATAACATTTAAGAAATACCCCTCTAGAAAATGAACCGTGATGGTAGCTGTATTCATCTGCTGGCACTGCCATGACAAAATACCACACACTTAGTGGCTTAAACAAGCAAACTAAAACATTATCTCAGTTCTGGAGTGTGAAGTGTGAGATTCAGATGTTGGCAGTATTGGTTCTGTTACCAAAGTGGTCAAGTGGTCCTAGACTGGGCCAAAATACCCTTTCTTGGCCAGGGAGTTTCTCTTTTTCAACCAGATTCGCAAATAAGGAAACTGCTGCCAAGACTAGGAGGGCACAGCTTTATTCAGTAACCAGGAATCGGGATCCCAGCTCACTGCAAACCAATTTCTCAACCCAGCTCAGGTGGAGACACCAAATACATAGGAGGGTTGAAGTGAAAGAGAGAACTGGAAAAGGGAGGAGGAATATTCATGACAACAGTGTGTGTGGACCTGGGACGCATGCAGCTCTCCTTTTCAGTCCTTGTCTGAGCGCTTCTGGTTGTTGTCATGGCAACCATCAACTGTCCTGGCATTGGTGGGTGTGTCATTCAGCGTGCTAAGGTAATACAATGAGCACGCAATGAGGCTCAAGTTCTTCTGGAAGTCAAATCTTCCTCCATCTTGGGCCTAGTTGGTTCTAACCAGTTCTTATTTTCTCTCTTTGCAGCTTCCTTTTGAAACTAATTTAAGAGTAGTTGGTCTTTATTCAGGAGGGTCAGGAGTCTGATTCTGGGACAATAGTCTGATTACAGTTCCTTCTGATGGCTGGGAGAGCATCTCTTCCATTCCTCTTCTCTAGTTCTGCTGGCAATCTTGGGCATTCTTTGGCCTCTGCTACATCTCCCTGATCTCTGCCTGCATACACATTCTCCCTGTGTGCCTTTGGCTAGATTCCCCCCTTTAGTAGGGACACCAGTCATACTGGATTAGAACCCACCCTACTGCAATATCACCTCATCTTAACTAATTACATCTGCAAACAATGACCTCTTTCCCAATAAAGTCACACTCTGAAATACTAAGGGTTAGGACTTCAGCCTATGAATTTTTGAAGGACATAGTCCAACCATTACCAGTAGTATTTGTGAAGTTCAGATGGGTTAGCCTCCTATTTTATCTTTACCTTGACATAACACTTAAAAAGAATCTCCTAATCTGAATTAGACTCGTTTCTGTTAAAGAGCAAACTTAGATTCCCAAAGACCTTACTAGCTGACGAGGGATGATGGGGTAGGAAGCAAACCTGACACCACATGCACTGCAGCAATATTAAGAATTAGCAACAATATTAAGAATTACAGCAACAACATTAAGAATTAATCTTCCCAAATCACATTCTTCCTTTGAAACAGAACTAAGCAAACCTCTAAATGTCCATTGCAAGCCTGATACAAATTTCAGACTGGTCAAAGAGATGTAAAACAGACTGAAGAACTGATATAAAACATGCTTTTTTTTTACTGTAGTACCATGAATCATTTCTGATGATGGATGAGTAGCTAGTATTAATTCAACTATTTCATAAGAAAAGGTCTAGTCAGTGTAGGAAAATATGAGTTTAGCCCTTATTCAAATTTTATAATTTTGAATTATCACAGAAAATTTGTATTATTTTAATATTCATGGATCTTAAAAGTATAAATAAAATAATTCTATGGCCAAAACAGAAGTTTTTTTTTTTTTTTTTTTAACCTTCCCAACAGAGCTCTTAGAAGAGACATATTGTAAACCAAGGTAGGGTACTTTGCTTTGACTGGAAAGTCAATGTCAACTGTTTTTTTATGAATACGTTCTGCTCCCCTAAAGTTCTATCTAAATGCAAGTACATGAGGGATCTTTTCAACAAACACATATACGAAGTGATGTCTACCAATTAGAATGGCAGCTTCAATAAAAGTCTGATTTCCTACATTCTCTAGGCAAACACGAAGTGGAGCAAAAGACATATTTTCCTCTTCTTCAGTAGAGTTTTTCTTAAAGACCTTATAGAATTGTAGAATTAATGAACTTGAAGCAATTGTGAGATTATCAAGTCTGGGGAATTTACAGGGATTCTCAGCAAAACCCTCAAAGTTCAACGGTGTTCCAAGCGGTGGAGGCAGCTGGGGGTGGCGTATGGGTAGACTGCTGGGGCATTAGGTATGGAGTCAGGAGGAAGTGATTCTAGCCTTGTCAACCCAACCCCATCCCAACTGGGCCTGGGGCAGTCTACTTTCATCATCTTCATAAAGTACCTATTGTGGCCTTGTTTGCAGAAAGGATTTCACACTTTATAAAATGAGAAAACTGAGACCCAGAGAAGCTGTGACTTATTTTGGCTCCTCTAACCAGTGAGCAGCAGAACTGAGATAGAATCAAAGTTGTCTTCTTTGTCAGCTCACATTAAACTATGTTTCTCCCCTTCTCACACAAAAGCAGGGAGGGAGACCTGCCAAAGGCCCTTTTAAGGCAAATATGTTGTCTGCCTTGATCAGGTGAGTTTACAACTCAGCCTAAAGGTTCACAAAAATAACCCAAGCCAAAATTGGAGCATTTTTAGCTCAGCCCTCCCTCGCAGCATAGTGAGGATTTTTTAGGATGTAAAATCATAAATCTTATGTATGACCTATTATATTTCAAGTTAATAACAAATCTAAACCTTTATTCCTCATCTGCAATTCTTTTTCTCTCAGTTCAGTGAAGATTGTCTAATTTTTAAAGGCCAGTGAGTGTGGCTGAAGCTGACTGAGCCATAGAAGTATTTCATCAAGTAAAACATCACAAAATTTTAAATTTCAAAGACAGTAATGCTGTTGCTGCCAAGTCACTTCAGTTGTGTCAGACTCTGTGCGACCCCATAGACGGCAGCCCACCAGGCTCCCCCGTCCCTGGGATTCTCCAGGCAAGAACACTGGAGTGGGTTGCCATTTCCTTCTCCAATGCATGAAAGTGAAAAGTGAAAGTGAAGTCGCTCAGTCATGTCCAACTCTTCGAAACCCCATGGACCACAGCCTACCAGGCTCCTCTGTCCATGGGATTTTCCAGGCGAGAGTACTGGAGTGGGGTGCCATTGCCTTCTCCAAAGACAGTAATAAGCATTTCTATCTGCTGCATGTAAATACTGTAAAGCCAGCCTAAAGCTGCTTCTTAAGTTCAGCATACTTAACAAAGGGGTTATTTTAAATAAATATAATCCACATGTTATATTTTAGAATAAGTAGTTACATTCTTATTTGTGCCCAAGTGGTCCTAGGAATGTCCCTCTGTTCTTTTCCTTTGCATCCTGGCTGGCTGTTTCTACTCAGGGCAGAAATGGTCAAGACTTGGAGAACAGAAGTGGTCAAAGGAAAGAAGGTCCTCTTCCTCTTTGAAAGGGAGAAGAGAAGGATGTTATTAGTAGAAAAGAAAGAGCCTCAGAAACATCAGGAGTTGGAGAAAGAGGAAAGGAGAAAAGAAGATGGGATAGAGGAGGCAGCAGAGAGAAAAAGATACATCTCATTGTAGCTTCTCTTCTCTCAAATTCTTCATTGTCCTGTCATCAGGAGTACATTTAAATTGGCTTAAGTGAAAAAGAGGAATTGATTGGAAGGACAGAAAGCATAGACCACTGGAGGGACTGGCATCTAATTAACCACAACTAATTGACAGGCTCCAGGGAAAACTCTCCCTCTGTTTTTATTGTTTTACTCTTTCTCTCTATCTCGTCTACTTTTTCTCCTCTCCTTCCCCAGCATAATGTATGGTTCTTCATCTCTTCTCTTTCTCTCTGTATGTTTCTCATTCTTCTATGTATGCTGGCTCACTGCTGGTCTATTCCCTTGACATGACTGACCGCCTGTAGCCCCTGGAAATCTCTTCATTTCAAGTAACCAATAGGCATTAACTTCTACACCTGTCCCCATTTGCAAACTCTCAAGTGTCTGGTTTACCTATCCTAGATCAAGTGTCTACCCATGGTTCCATCAGTTTTCCCTTAATTGCCAAAGTAACTACTCAGGTTGGATGTGACAGCAGAGAAAGCAGTCAACCTAATTTATTTCTACACTCCTTTTCAATCTTGTCCTGGGCTCTTCAGCCAGTGTCTGCAGTCTCCTGCCCTTATCACAGGAGTTTTCAACCTCTTATAATAGTGTTTCTCATACTTGTATCAGATTGTTCAGATCACTTGCATCAAAGTGTGTTTATTTAAAAAAAAATGCAGAGAGTCAGGTCCTTACCTATTCCAGATACCCTATGTGCTAAATACACTTTGAGAACTGGCATGAAAAATTCACTGTTGATAAGTTTCTTTGTATTGGAAAGCATGCTCTGAGTTTCAAATAACCTATAGACAAAATTTTTGTTGAATTTTTCAGTCTCTAAGTTGTGTCCGACCCTCTGCGACCCCATGGACTGCAGCCCTCCAAGCTTCCCTGTCCTTTACTATCTCCCAGCATTTGCTCAAAATCATGGACATTGAGTTGGTGATGCCTTCCAACCATCTAATCCTCTGTTGTTCCCTTCTCTTCCTGCCTTCTGTCTTTCCCAGCATCAGGGTCTTTCCAGTGAGTCGGCTCTTCACATCAGGTGGCCAAAGTATTGGAGCTTCAGCTTCAGCATCAGTTCTTCCAGTGAATATTCAGGGAAATTAGCTTCTAGAATAAATATATTTCACATAATAAATTTAAAACACTAGTGATATGTGTTTTAAATATATTGGTACCATATACCAAAGTATATAGTATTTTAAAAGTAAAATCCTTTAATACTTTAAATATTAAAACTTAATACTTTAATATTTCAGATGCTATCATGCAAAAATTAATATGGAGAATTTTCTTCTTTACCATTCTGTTCACCTAATGCATCTGCAAACAGTATAATTCTATAAGGAACCTAGGAAATGCGCACTGGTTTAATCACTTTCCTGCCTCTTCCCCATCCATCTTTATGACTCTCTAATTTTGAGAGGTCTCTTCTAGATACTAGCTAATCTATATACTTTTAACATCCCTGTCTCATTACAACTATGCACCAGATCTTATCATCAAAAGCCACTGTTCCCCTATGAATGTCATCCACAGCAGAACTCAGGCTAACCCTCCTTATCAGCAGATTGATCATTAATACCCATTCTTCCCTGACAAGATACTCTCCCTCAAGATTCTTCTGAGTTTGTGCTTCTCAAATTTGAGTACATATAACCCTGGGGATACATAGTTTCAGATTAGAAGCCACAAGTTAATGGTGCTGTTTCTTACTGGGACATTTAACTAAAGATTTAATAACTTATCTGGAAAGCAACCTTCATTTATTTTTGTCTTAAACATGAATAGGTTACTCTTTGTGACCCCATGGACTTACAGAGTCTATGGAATTCTCTAGGCCAGAATACTGGAGTGGGTAGCCTTTCCCTTCTCCAGGGCATCTTCCCAACCCAGGGATCGAACCTAGGTTAAAGATAAGGATACACATTTCATATTTAACTTTAAGAAAAAAGGTGAGCCTTCAAAAAAATGTGAGCTATGTTTTCCAAGTTCCCAACCTCAGGCACATTATTAAATTCATAATATGTTATGGATTTAGCTGATCTTCATGAAACATGCATTCAACAGCTATGAAAAGAACAGCTTAAGTAATGAGAAAGTTTTAAAAAGCAGATCAGGTCTAGCTGTCATCTCCCTTCTCTAATTCTATCTGAGGCCTAAGGGTCTCTGGTTTTCAAGGGGCTAGGAGGGACCCAGGAGAAAGCAATTTCATTTTCAAGCAAGTGTATCTTTCAGCTGATCTTCAACAAAGTAAATATCCTCTGGAGCTGGTTTCATAATAGGTTCCTCTTATGAAGACTGGCTCTAACCAGTTCTTGGGAAATGTGCTTACAGACACGGATTGCCCAACTGATCTCAGTAGACAAGAAAAAACACAGGGCAGAAGAGGTCATGCCAATGAATGCACGCCCTACACACATCTTTATGGACAAACTAATCCACCCCACAATGCCATGTACTTGCCTATTATTAGGATTTGGATAATACCCACTAAAAGAGTTCAAGGTATTCTTCATAAAAAGTAGAAGTAAACAATGTTGTTCATTCTTTTCCTGCTAGCAGAGTGAAAATTACCCCCCATGGGGTAATCTGTACCACCATACAGATAGCTAGAGTACACAGCTGCCCACACAGTCTTTGAGAGGAGCCATAAGGTCTGACCTGTTGGAAAATAGTTTCCCCTTTGATTTCTCAGAATATAGCCTTCTTCATATTCCTGGCCTCCGTTCCCACCATTAATCACCAATAAATTAGACTCTAAGTAGAAGTGTTATCTCCATGAGGTCACTGTGAAAATGTATAATTAAATGAGCTGGGAGGGGTGTTGGTTTTTTTCCCATTTATACAATAAAATACATTACTCACTGACATGGGTTAATTTACCTGCATTAATTGTCGGCTTGGGAAACAAATATTAAGATTCTGATGACATACGACATAAAGTGGTAAGTTTCTAGTGAAGGTTGAGGCACGAATTTCACGGGCTATTGCCAGGCGTTAGAACTCCGGTTGGAGCCCAGCAGAGGGCGCCCCAGGAAATCAGGAAGAGCCTAGACACAGTAGTGGAGACAGATTCTCTGAGCCTAACCATTTCCTCCGTTTTAATTTTTGCTCAACCAGCCCTGATCACTGCAAAACAACCTGGTTGAGTGGTAGTGAGTAGAGTGATCAGGGGGCAGCCAATTACTTCTGAATTCTGTAAAAGGCTAAAGTGAAAGTGTTAGTCCTTCCGTCGTGTCTGACTCTTTGGGACCCCAAGGACTGTAGCCCACCAGGCTCCTCTGTCCATAGAATCCTCCAGGCAAGAGTACTGGAGGGGTTTGCCGTTTCCTTCTCCAGGGGATCTTTCCAACCCGGGGATCGAACCCAGGTGTCCTGCATTGCAGGCAGTTTCTTTACTGGCTGTGCCACCAGGGAAGTCCTGGTAAAACGCTTTAAGACAAAAACTGCAGTCATCATCAAGGTTTTCACCATCACTCCTGTGAGCCATATGCCCCTTCTCCGTTGCTTCTGGTAGAATCAGTCAGTTTCATTCCTCTGGGAGGTGGTATAAAGTTGCAGGCAGCCACAGGAAACACAAGGAAATACAGTTCGGAAGGCACAGAGGGGAGTCAGGGCTGATCCGCAAAGCCAAGGGAAGAGGCAGAGGGTAGCCCGGGGAACAGTCTCACTGATTGCTCCACAACGTAGATTGCTGGAAAGGCCATCACATTCCTTTTCTCTTTGAGACCTGTTTGCACATACCTGTTTGTACATACCTGTACAGTCTTTATAGAAATTGACAGATGAAGCCAGGTTGGTTTTTACAGAGCCAAAGGATACCTCATCCACACAGCACACTAAAAGGTTTCCGAGGAAAAGTATGGAGTTCACTTTAGATCTCACAAAGATGATCCTGAAATAGAACTGAGCATATGCTTGAACATGCCAAGGAGTGGGAAATGAACTTCAAAAAATTATCAAAACTTATCAAAGTTAATTTCAATCATCCCAATTGTGTAGAGCAAAGCATGAGAAACCAACATAACACAGCCAGTAACCATTTTCCTGGCCATTCTCCTTCCCAAAAAATTAAAATAATTTTTAAACAATGATCCTATTTTGTGATATAAGCAAATGTAAAAGTGTTAAGCTTTGATGAGAAAAGAGGATATAGGGGTGATGAAGGCCAACACATGTCCCTGTCACTGTACTTACTACACCTTCTGTTGTCCATCTTCCACCACTATTTTGTAAATTGTGAGCACAGAGCCAAAGTGATTTGATTTGATAAATGCTCTGCAAATATAGGAGTGACAACCCAATTAGAGGTACTAAGAAGAAGTCTAGTCAGACTGATAGATCTTGATGCCCAATTCGTGCGTGCTTAGAGGTAACAGATGTCAGTGATATCCAGAAAGAAGTTCTGGAATATGCCAGTGGTTGAGTGACAGGAGCCCAGAAACAATAAATCTAGAAGGGGCAGGACACAAATGTACACGTGCAAGAAAAAATAAGATCAGGATAATCTGTCAGCAGGTAGCAAACTCCTAACATCAAGCTGATGTCCAGAAGAGATAGTCATTGAGAAAGCACCCGTACAAAGAAGGCAGAGGCTAAATCCTAGAATATCAGATGATCAAGACAGGACTCTAGATATTTTAGGAATAGAAGTTTCCAAAGCTAGATTAAATAAGAGAGAAAGTTTGGTTTTATTAGCAAGGCAAGTGATCACAGCAGGTCAGCAACAGGTGTTATTGGTCCATTTTACAGACGAGGAAACTGAGGCTCAATGAGACTAACATGTCCAAAGCCTTACAGCTAATTTAAGTATCTAATCCCAGGTTTAAAAATAAAGCCCACCAAAGTCTAAAGCTAATTATCCCTCTTTTTCTTACTCCACCTGCAACTCTAGGACATCAGTTACTACAAGTCCTAGCTCTGTAACTTGAGTTGACTTCTCCAGACTCCTCAGAGCACTGGACTAGCATTCTTCTAATAACCCCTGAAATGATTCCAGAGCTGAAGATGGAGCTGGGTGTGCAGTAGTGTGTCTCAACTTTGCCTGCACACTGGAATTATCTAGGGTTTTAAAAATACTGATGTCTGGGTTCTGTTACCAGAGTTGATCATTTAATTGGTTTAAGGTGTGGCCTTTGTCTCAGGATTTCTAAAAAGCCTTCCAAATAATTCTAATGTTTAGCCAAGCTGGAAACTACTGGCTACAAGCAAAAGTCAAGAGCCCTCAGCTGTTTGTAGAGGAGAGATATGCAGGCCAAGCTTGTACATTTCAATGAGCTAGGAAAAATACTAGAAGACTCATAGGCTTATTTTTTTTTCTTGGACAAGTCAACCATTTGCTTTTACAGTTTAACCTCAGAAAATATGCCAAAAGTAAACAGGTGTACGATTAACCTTGCAAATCAAAAGGTTCCGTGTTTTTAGACTCTAAACGCTAGCTGTGTGTGACCAAAGGCAAGGTTTTAGAACTGGATCTCCCAAATTGCTCATTACTATTCCATGCTTGGTTAAAACTTACATCATCCTGCAATGGAATGTGACCCAAGTCAAAGACAAAATAAAAACAGTTGCATTGCTTTCATGATTAGTAAAGATATTAGAGAGGGGTTAAGGTGTCTCAAAACAACTTGTACTTTTCCCAACCTATTTAAGACCTGATTCATGCTATAGTTTAGTAACCTTGATACTTTCAGATGATATTACAAATGTATAATTTCTGTATGTGTAACTCTAGATGTGTAATGTGCTTGGACTAAATCCAAATCTGGAAACTCATTTTTTATTTTACATATATTTTTAATAAAAAGCAAATACAAGCCCTTACTCCCAACTTCCATTATCAGAATTCTTGTCCACAGCTCCCTAACAGAAAGCAATGAACTATGAAACAAGTACACATTTGTCGGTGGTGACAATACACCCTGGTTTACCCATGACCGTCTGGGTTTATGCCTATTGTTCAAGCAGAATTATTAATAGCACCCTCTCTTACTCTTAGAAATGTTTCCATCTGGGTGATAAATTATCTGGCCACCTTACATATAGCTCACTCAATCTGCATTCCCTCTACAAGTACTATAGGGAAACCTCATGATTGGAGTGTGGTCACTTTATATTTAGAATGCTCGCACAGCTACACATGAAAGTAAGAGTATTGAAATATCAATCAGCTGATCAACATCCCTTCCTTAAAAACAAAATAATAGAAATTTCTAAAATATTTCTGTTTAACTCCATTAACACAGAAGCCCCATTAAACAAAAGTAAAAACCTTGTACTTTTCCACCTTAAAACTTGCGTTATCTGTTTCTGTTAGCAACTAACCTTGTGGCCTTGAACAAGAAATTTGGCTTTTTGTGATCAGGTTTTTCTCCTTTGCAAAAGAGTAGATTAGAGTAAGTGGTCTCTATCATCTTTTTGAGTGACAATTCTGAAAGTCTACATTGCTACTTTCTCTAGGCATTTTACATAACCAGTGTTTTGCCATTTCTGTCCTTCTGCACTGTCTGAAACTAAGCTGATAGACATCTAAGACCAAATCTACTGAATTCACTGTTTCAATTTTTACTTTACCATCATAATCTATACATGTGATAATTAAATATCCTTGAAGTTAGTCTTGATTCCAGCAATATTTATGTAATATTTACTATCCGTGAAACTCTGTCCGGGGCACGTGGATCCTCTACTCGTTAAGTTTTACTAAATAAATTTCATTTATTTGGCCATTGTTCACTGTCTGTAGCCTACCAGGCTTCTCTGTCCATAGAACTGGAGGGGGTGGCCATTTCTTTCCCCAGGGGATCTTCCCAATCCAGGGATTGAACCCAGGTCTCCTGCATTGCAGGCAGATTCTTTACCAGCTGAGCCACCAGGGAAGCCCTTGTCTATGAAATATTTGGGCTATTTTGAAAAATACATGAAGGACTATTTTTAAGATTTAAACAGATCACTTGTCTTAAAGTATGCATCTTCCAGTTATATGTGTACTTTTAAGGACAAATGCAAAGTTTTGTGTTTAAGCTTAAAACAAGATGATGAGAATTACCCATCCCCTTATTCAATAAATGTGTATTTAAATATCCACTCTATCCTGGAATGGAGATAAACTCTAGGAATACAAGAGTAAATAAACCATAGTCCCTCAATAGTTCACAGCCTAGTGCGCCTGTGAAATAACCAGTCACATCAGTAATAGATGGGCTTCCCTGGTGGTTCAGAGGATAAAGCGTCTGCCTGCAATTTGGGAGACCTGGGTTAAATCCCTAGGTCGGGAAGATCCTCTGGAGAAGGAAATGGCAACCCACTAGGGTACTCTTGCCTGGGAAATCCCATGGACAGAAAAGCTTGGTGGGCTACAGTCCATGGGGTTGCAAAGAGTCGGACACGACTGAGCAACTTCACTCTCACTTCCAGTAATAGATAGTGGTTCAGATTTACACTAGCACAGAAGGTATAGGCAGTACAGACTGTGGTTACTGGATTCAAGATGAAGCCTAAAGTGGCCTATTGCCTCCACTTTACATTTAAATGCAAGGATTGGTATCTTTACCCTATTGGACTGTTTGCAGATAGATGGGCCACAGTGAACAAAATGACAGTCTGTATTTCATGGTGTACACTTGTTTTCTTGTTGTTTTATTTATCCACCCCCAAGTATTCTTTTATAGAAGCACATTTTTTTTTTTAGAAGCACATTTTTGTGATACCCTAGTAAAAGAAGTATAGACAAATGAGGAAACGTCTTGAGGAAACGTGCCTAAGACAATGAAGGTTATAGAAAATGTGTCATGTGAGAAATGGCTGAGGAAAACAACACTCAGTGGCAAGCACGGTTTGTGTCATCTCTGACATCTTTCACTGGAAAGAACATCACTTCAAAGTCAGTGAATTCAGTCGCTCAGTCGTGTCCGACTCTTCGTGACCCCATGAATCGCAGCATGACAGGCCTCCCTGTCCATCACCAACTCCCAGAGTTTACCCAAACTCATGCCCATCGAGTCGGTGATGCCATCCAGCCATCTCATCCTCTGTCATTCCCCTTCTCCTCCTGCCCCCAATCCCTCCTAGCATCAGGGTCTTTTCCAGTGAGTCAGCTCTTCGCATGAGGTGGCCAAGGTATTGGAGTTTCAGCTTCAACATCAGTCCTTCCAATGAACACCCAGGACTGATCTCCTTTAGGATGGACTTGTTGGATCTCCTTGTCCAAGGGACTCTCAGGAGTCTTCTCTAACACCACAGTTCAAAAGCATCAATTCTTCGGTGCTCAGGTTTCTTCACAGTCCAACTCTCACATCCATACATAACCACTGGAAAAACCATACCCTTGACTAGATGGACCTTTGTTGGCAAAGTAATGTCTCTGCTTTTTAATATGCTGTCTAGGTTGGTCATAACTTTCCTTCCAAGGAGTAAGTGTCTTTCAAACTCATGGCAGCAGTAACCATCTGCAGTGATTTTGGAGCCCCCCAAAATAAAGTCTGACAATGTTTCCACTGTTTCCCCATCTATTTCCCATGAAGTGATGGGACCAGATGCTATGATCTTAGTTTTCCGAATGCTGAGCTTTAAGCCAACTTTTTCACTCTCCATTTTAAAGTAGGAAGGGGCAAATGCTATACTCTAAAGAGCAGAACGTAGAGAGATTGATGTTTTTAAAATCCAAGGAAGCAAACCTTAGTTCAATATAAGGAAGAACTTTATCACTTACTGGCAGCAAAATAGATTGCCAAATGAGAGAAAAAATGTATCAACAGGAGGAGTGTACCAGTGGAAGCTAAGTCACTATCAGTGATGTTAGAGAGAAGCCTGAAGCTCCAGGTAATGCTTAGGATCCAAGGTCCTCTAGTGAAATGGTTGTGAAATGGTCATCTGCCTGGCTAGCATCCCATTCTTCTTCTGGTAGTAGCATTCTTTGTTGAACCACTTTTTCACTTCTACAAGGTTTGAGGTTTGACAGAGCCGCAGTCACTCTCGGGTTGTAGCGATGGTAATGTGATCCTGATACAGGCATTCAACATCCTTCAGATTCTTGGCCAAGAATGGCACATGGATCATATTCTGGGTAAGTCTGTGATAGTCCTAGGAGTTTTTAAGAAACTGTTGGGTAAAAAGAATTATTTTTTGCTGAGAGAAAAAGATGTAGGCCCAGAACTTCTGACAACCATCTTTCAAGCAATAGGAGAGGGCCAGGAATGAAACTAATACAAAAGAAAGTGTTGCCCAACAATGGGGAGAGGTAGACTGAGTCCTGATGATTTTTAGCCCCTGCAGCCAGCAATTCCTGAAGCCAGACTAACTGGATCTTTCAGTTCTGTTTGCCAAACACATTCCTTTTTAAGATTTTAGCCAGTTGAATTGCGTTTTTATTATGTGAAATGGAAAGAATCCTGAAAAATACAGGTACCACTCTACAAAACTTGATTGTATGATTATGTAGCTTGGCAGATTTTTGGTTATTTCTTGTAGCTTTCTAACATCTCTAGTAATGCTTTGTTGGTATTTAGATGTCATTATTTACTGTAAATACTTAGAAATTATAAACCTTCATTGCTTTTAAAAATTGGTATTTTTACATTGACCTAGGAAGTCCTTCCTCCTGTGTAATTTGAATTAATGAGGTCTTATTGCACAGTGTGCACATTATCTCAACCTAGTGATCCTCAATCTAAAAGTAGTGATGAAGGCATCTATCTTATTTTTAGAATTCTTAAATTGATGAATGGTATAATTTTATCTGAGCTAAAGTTGCACAGACTTAACAAATGTGTTTTGCTTAATATTAAAATACTTTAAGAAGTCTCTTTCTTTTAAAAACAGACTTTTTTAAAGGGATCATTTTGAAGGTATTTTTTTAAAGTGATTCATAAGGTTGACAAAATTGTTGGAAACCACCTCAACAGATGCTGTATTAGTTGGGATTCTTGATTTCTAACAATTCCAGCCAGAGTTAAGTAGAAAAGGAATTTATTGAAAGGACTAGTTTACAGGCATGCTGGGAGGGTGAGGGAGCCCAATTTCAGGTTAAGAAGCCAAAGGAAAAGCTCCAAACTAAGTCTCTGTCTTGTTTTTATAAGGAAATAATTGCTGTCATTGTCATGATCACAAACACACAGGAAAAAGTCTCCTTTTCTTGCTTTCTTGCATCACTACTTACTTGGGCGAAGTTCAGCTATGAGACTGTTCGGTCTTTAAGGGAAACTGCCAAGCATCTGAGCTTCCCAGGTGGCTCAATAGGAAAGAACAGACTTAGGGACATGATGGGGGTGGGGGAGAGGGGAGGAGAGGGTGAGATGTATAGAGAGAGTAACAAGGAAACTTACATTGCCATATGTAAAATAGATAGCCAACAGGAATTTGCCGTATGACTCAGGAAACTCAAACAGGGGCTCTGTAACAATCTAGAGGGGTGGAATGAGGAGGGAGGTGGGAGGGAGGTTCAAGACGGAGGGGACATATGTATACCTGTGGCTGATTTATGTTGATATTCCGCAGAAAACAACAAAATTCTGTAAAGCAATTATCCTTCAATTAAAAAAAAAAGAATCTGCCAGCCAATACCAGAGACACAGGAGACATGGGTTTGATCCCTGGGTTGGGAAGATCCCCTGGAGAAAGAAATGGCCACCCACTCCAGTATTTTTGCCTGGAGAATCCCATGGACAGAGGAACCTGGCAGGCTACAGTCCATAGGGTCACAAAAAAGTCTGACACGACTTAGCAACTGAGCACACAGCCACGCTAAGTATCTAGCGTTTTCAGCTTCTAAAGCAACAGACTCTTTGCCCACTCTACTGCACCAAAGCAGAAAAGTGAAAGTGAAGTCGCTCGGTCGTGTCTGACTCTTCTGAGACCCCATGGACTGTAGCCCACCAGGCTCCTCCCCTGGGATTTTCCAGGCAAGAGTACTGGAGTGGGTTGCCATTTCCTTCTCCAGAGGATCTTCCCCACCCAGGGATGGAACCCAGGTCTCCCGCATTGCAGGCAGACGCTTTACTGTCTAAGCCACCAAGGAAGTCTTACACCAAAGCAGAGAATTCCCCAAATATAAAATCCCCCAAATATACAAAGGGGCTTGGTTGCTATGTAGCCAAAATGAATCACAAATTTCCTGTATAAGTCAAACCTTTGGCAGCCCAACATCAATTTACACACTTCTCTTGCATCTAGCCAAGTAACTATTTTTCCCCATATAGAGGGAATGAGCTGAAGTCTTATCCAGATTGAAATCCAGGCTTTCTGGAAGATGTCCAGTTCTTCTGGAGTTGTGCCATGGTCTTGTCTCAATATTCTATAATCTACTAATATTTAAGTTAACTACCAGTAAAATACACTACATAAATCACTGGAGAAATGGAGGAAAATGTAGGAAAACTTGATAAAATATATAAAGACACACCCGAAAGACTCTATGGGTAGATGCAATCCTTATTTCTGCAACTCATTGTTGGTGCTGCATTGGTGTTGTTGTTGTTTTAAATGACAATCTTTTTTCAAAAAATAATTTTATGACTTTAGGCTGTGCTGGGTCTTTGCTGCTGCATGGGTTTTTTTTTTCTCTAGTTGCAGTAAGCGTAGGCCACTCTCCAGCTGCGGGCTTCTCACTGGGGAGGCTGCTCTTGTTGGGGAGCACCGACCCTAGGGCCTGTGGGCTTCGGTAGCTGGGGCTCCCGGGCTCCAGAGTTGTGGTGCATGGGCTTAGCTGCTGCGCAGTACATGGGATCTTCCCAGACCAGGGATTGAACCTGTGTCCCCGGCAGTGGCAGGCAGACTCTTTACCAGTGAGCCACCTGGGGGGCCGGTATTTGTGTTATTGACTTGCCTCCTCTGTTAACAATTTCATGTTTCTTTTGCCCTTAGCCAAAATGTTACCTTTACGTTCATCCCTGAGGAAAGGGACCCCGTGACTATCTTTCCCAAGTGGGTTGGCGTGGCTTTCCTTTAACTTCTACGCTGCAAACGGCAGTATTAAAAGGCGCCTCGGAAGATCACTGGGTTTCCATCAACCCCTGTTGACCCCGTTGTGTGATAGCAGCACTCTTTCCCCATTCCAGCTACGATCAATCATTTCTGTCACCCTATAATCCTCTTTGTAACTACTCATCCTGTGGTTTCAGAATCAGAATCAGAAAAGTGGCACTCTCAGCCTCCAATTTCATTTAACCAGTCAATCTTTACTTGATTCCAAGGCAGCAGCATCACCCACCCCCAGTCTACGAAGACTCCTAAACCCATGGAGTCTAAAGGGATTGGAATAGGATATAAAACTTGTGTGAGTGAGCCATTAAGTGAATATGTCGGAGGGGTCACTTCCACTTTCGCCCCTTGCTTACCAGAGTCCCTGTGTTCTGGCTGTGGAAGCATCAGTGCCATAAATGTTCACTGGTTCAGAACACATACCAGATATAACATACTAGCACCCCAACTTCCAAGCTAGCATAAGAACTGAGTATTTCATGTATTGCTTCAAAATTCTGTAAGATCAGCTGCCGTTTTATAATGGGAATACACGATAAAGTAATTCCATAAACACCAGTCCACCTTCTCCTTTCACCATCAATTGCTTGATTGGAAGTTATGTTGTATGGTGTTTCATGGTGGAGAATACACATAATAAATCTATGAATGGGGATTCTGGCAGAAAGGACAGGAAAAACAAATACAAGCATAAAATAATCATCTAATCATTTATTCCCAAATGTGTACTTCATTTTGGAAGGAGTTCAATAAAAACAGGCCACCGGGAGGCTGGTTAGTCTCCAGAGAGTATGGAAACTGAAATGTTGGTAGCTCAAGCCCAGCTGGGGGCATTATCATCCTAAAATATATTTAGCAGTTTTCTTCCCAGGGCCAGTTCTGGTTTGGGGTTTTGGGGGGAGATTTCCTTGGTTAATTATGCCAAATTCTGGTTCTTCAGCTCTCCCAATAATCCTATGAGGTACTCAATATGTTATTATAACTGCTTAATTCAACAACAGTTAATGTTAAGAGCTTATAACTAAGTAATAAGTAACTTTCCTGAAATAGATGCTTTTATGAAAGTTGGTTATGAGCCAACATGCCACAAATTGAGTATTTATCTGTTTATTCCAAGTCACCAAATGACTGTCCAATAGGCACCTTAATCTTAACGTGTTTAAAATATAACTCTTGTTTTTTCTGCCTTTCCTCTGCTAGTCCTCTTTATCTTAGATTACAATGCCACCATGCTCCCTCATGCTCAGGCCCCAAACCATAGTCTTTTTTTCCCTTGTTTCTTGTCATTCTTTTATCCACCCACATCTAGCAAGTTTCCACAGTTTTGCTTTCAAAGTATAATCTGAATCTACATATTGTCCCAGTTTCTACCACTGCCATTCTATTCAAAGCCTTTATCATTTCTTACCTGGACCACTGTATTAGATGTACAATTAGGCCCTCTGTTTTCACTCTTTCCCCTGAGCAGTCATTCACCACACAGCAGCCCATATGATATTTTCAAAAGTTAAGTCGGATCATATCATTCCTGTCATGGACTGAATGTTTGTAGCCCCACCTCCAAGTTCACATGCTAAAACCTTACACGGGATGGTTATGCTATCGATGGGACCTCTAAAAAGTAATTAAATTTAAATGAAGTCAGAAGGATGGAGGCTCTATTCTAATGTGATTAGTGTCTTTATAAAAAGATGTATCGCTAGCAATCAAGTATCCGAAAATGAAATAAAACAATCCCATTTATGATAGCATTTACCAAAAGATAATTAGGAATAAATAATAATTTATTTACCAATAAATAATTAGGAATAAGTTAAACCAAGGAGGGAAAAGATCTGTACACTAAAAACTGTAAGATTTTGATGAAAGAAATTGAAAAAGACACAGATGGAAAGATACCCCATGTTAGTGGATTAGAAAAATTGACATTGCTCTATCACTTTATCCTCTCTTCCATTCTTCTCTATAATGCTAATCTCCACCTAAAATTGTATGTTCATCATTTTACTTGTTTTTCTAAAGTATCTTTCCCACTGGAAGATAAACTCCATCAGGGCAAGAATCTAGCCTGTCTTGTATACTATTGTATTACAGGAATGTGCATATTCCTGTTGAAAATTCTGGCCTTCCAGATATTGGTTTTAAAAAGCCATGCATGATTCAAAAAAAACTTTTGCACAGACAAAGAGCAGACAAAGTTTCTTTGACTGACACAGCAGACAAAGTTTTAAAAGCTACATATTAAACTGAGTAATAAAACCTTTCTAGGAAAAATCAATAACATTTTAAGTTAAGAATCATGCTAAAAATATAACACTGTAGAGTAATGCACAGCATGACTTCACCAGAAATATACAGGAAGGAAAAGCCCTCAGCATACAATTTATGATAGAAACACCTTAGAAATGCTTCTTAAGGGACTATTAAAATTGGTGTTCAATGAATGAACTTATCTATGAAACGGAAACAGACTCACAGACTTGGAGAACAGACTCGTGGTTGCCAGTGGAGGGGAGGTCAGGAAGGGGTGGATTGGGGGTTTTGGATTAGCAGATGCAAACTCTCATATATAGAATGGATAAGCAATAAGGTCCTACTGTATAGCACAGGGAACTATATTCAATATCCTATGATAAAGTATAATAGAAAAGAATATAAAAAAGAATGTATATGTATTTCAGAAAAGTGGTCTGTAACCCTTAATACATATTACATCCCATATTTTAGAATACAATGTCTCCAGCTGATATTAATTTTGTTGCTTGCACACTTTAGAAATCAAACATTGCTACAATGAATATCCTTTTCTTGTTCTTGTTGTTCAGTCGTGTCTGACTCTTTGCCACCCCACGGACTGCATCACGCCAGTCTTCCCTGTCCTTCACCATCTCCCAGAGCTTGCTCAAACTCATGTCCATTGAGTCAGTGATGCCATCCGACCATCTTGTCCTCTATCATCCTCTTCTTCTCCTGCCTTCAATCTTTCTCCTGCCTTCAATCATTCAAGAGCTGACTCTAGCGAGTCAGCTCTTCACCTCAGGTGGCCAAAGTCTTGGAGTTTCAGCTTCAGCATCAGTCCTTTCAGTGAATATTCAGGATTGATTTCCTTTAGGATGGACTGGTTTGATCTTCTTGCAGTCCAAGGGACTCTCAAGAGCCTTTTCCAACACCACAGTTCAAAAACATCAATTCTTTGGTGTTCAGCATTCTTTATGGTCCAACTCTCACATCCATACATGACTACTGGAAAAGCCATAGCTTTGACTGTACGGACCTTTGTGAGCAAAGTAATGTCTCTGCTTTTTACTATGCTGTCTAGGTGGTCATAACTTTTCTTCCAAAGAGCAAGTGTCTTTTAATTTTTGTGGTTGCAGTCACTATCTGCAGTGATTTTGGAGCCCAAGAAAATAGAGTCTGTCACTGTTTCCATTATTTTCCCATCTATTTGCATGAAGTGATCAGTTTCCTGATTTGACCCTGTGAATGAAGCAGCTTCACAGGATGTGGGTCAGTGAATCAGTAGGTCTTTATTCAGTGCTTACTTGGTGTCCAGATGCTATTGCCTCAGCAGCATAACGCTGGCAAAGGTAAAAAGTTAGAGGCAAGAAAACAAAAAGGCAAAAGAACAAACCTTGAGCATAGAAAATCATATTACACTGATGAAAACTTTAGTACCAGTAAAAACTAGATCACTATGTTCACAAATACATGAAGGAAAGAACCATTCACATTTATAATCTATTGACTTAAACCAAACGTAACTGTCCAACATATGCTGAAAACACAGGATTTGTTGTTCTTCGGTCACTAAGTCGTGTCCAGCTCTTTGTGACCCCATGGGCTGCCGGGGGTCACGCCAGGCTTCCCTGTCCTTCACTATCTCCCAGAGTTTGCTCAAACTCATGTCCATTGAGTTGGTGATGTCCCTGGATAAATATATATATTAAAGTGTTTTGCTTTTTATTTCCTAATGAGAATGAATGGTTATTTATTTTGATGAAAGAAAATTCCATACATCACCCCACTCAACCCCTCAACTTGTCATTTTTCTCAAAATTAAACAACTGTTTAAAACATTTAAAAGCTCAAATTTGAGTACAGTCAAGCACTATGAGACAATGCCTGGAATTGTAGTGATTCCTAAATGCACTCTAATGGCAAGAAGAAGGTGGTGTCAAGCCCGCACCAAAGAAGAATCCGTTGCTGTTAACAGTCTGATGTTCACATTCAGAGGGGATCTCTCCTGCCATCTCAGCTACTTTCACATCCTCAGTCTTGGAACCTCCTCCTCTGGTCTTGCATCCCTGTTTCTGGTTCAAGAGAGACTGGATGAGGCCATATGCAAATATCTGCAGCAATGTCTCAGCCTTGAATGTTATTTTATGTGTGGGTCAAGCTCTTGGAGCCATAACATAAAACCATTATGGTTTAGCACCATCAGATGTATCCGCAAAGTTACTGAGACTGAGTTGCTACTTTCACATCCCCTTAGCAGTGGCCACATCTCTTACCCCACTGAGGAGAACGGCAGCAAACAGATGTGTAAGGGGACCGTGACTCTTCACTTTTTCCCCTCATCTCAGGAGTTTGCTCCTGCACTAAAATGTAATTCTTCTTGATTCAAAAGTACATCCCCTACTCTCTCTTGCAATATTTTATTGCATAAGTTATTTCCTCAAAGGTGAAAGTCGCTCAGTCGTGTCCAACTGTTTGTGACAGTCCATGGAATTCTCCAGGCCAGAATACTGGAGTGGGTAGCCTATCCCTTCTCCAGGGGATCTTCCCAAGCCATGAATCGAACTGGGGTCTCTTGCATTGCAGGTGGATTCTTTACCAGCTGAGCTACCAAGGATGCCCTTATGTCCTCAAATACTGTATTGTAATATTATCCTTCTTTCCCCTGTAAAACAAAGTTAATCTCAGTATTATAAAACATAATTAAAATACTTTTCTTCAACTTTACATCCACTCTCAGCTGGCCACGCTGTTCCTTGACCCTTCACAGCCTAGCTCTGCAAAAGAATGGTCTTCAGTCTCTTCCTACATTTCTCTTTTTCTAAGTTGAAGTACAGTTGGCTTCCCTAGTGGTTGAGATGGTAAAGAATCTGCCTGCAAGACAGGAGACCCAAGTTTGATCCCTAGGTCAGGAAGATCCCCTGGAGAAGGGAATGGCAACATGCTCCAGTGTTCTTGCCTGGAGAATTCCACGGACAGAGGAGCCTGGTGGGCTACAGTCCATTGGGTTGTGAAGAGTCAGACATGACTGAGCAATGAACACTTTCACTTTTCATAGTTGATTTACAATGTTGTGTTAGTTTCTTGTGTTCAGTAAAGTGAATTATACATGTTATATATAACTGAATTATGTACATTATATAATTTTAATTGAATTATATATATTATATATAATTCAGTTATATATAATATATATAATTCAGTTATATATATGCATATAAACATGTATTCTTTTTCAGATTCTTCTCCATTACAGGTTTTTACAGGATACTGAATATAGTAGTTCCCTGTGGTATACAGTAGGCCCTTGTTTATTGTAGTGTATCTCTTAACCCCAAACTCCTCATTTACCCCTGCACTCACCCATTTTCCTTCTGGTAACCATTAAGTTGTTTTCTGTGTCTGTGAGTCTGTCTCTGTATTGTCTCCATCCCTGTATATCCCAATTCCCCCTCAATCTCTGGCTATTTTCCTTGTGGCTCCGTTTCTAACACCTCCTTGGTGAAACTCATCAAAGACTTACCTATCTTGAAATGCCCAGGTCCTTTCAGTCCTCACCTTAATAAAATGATCTTCTATGTTTCTGTGGTAGGAGCTGGACCACTTCCTTCTTGAAACCCTTCCCTCCTTTGTGTCCAGAGACAATTTCTCTGACCGCTTCTTCTTTCTCTTCCTTACTGGTATCTGCTATTTAAATGTTGGCATTTCTTTTTTATATTTCTCCACAAATGCTCCTAGGAAATTGTATGTGCTGATACCTCATAGATCTGTATACCCTTCCCTGCCTTTCATGGATCCATTCTATATTCTCCCCCACATATCCAGTTGCCTTCGAGCATGCTGCATCAGTGATGTCAGTGGTGTCTGACCCTTTGAGACCCTATAGACTGTAGCCCGCCAGGCTCCTCTGTCCATGGGATTCTCCAGGCAAGAATCCTGGAGTGGGTTGCCATGCCCTCCTCCAACGAGTCTTCTCGACCCAGGGATCAAACCCACATCTCTCATCCTGCACTGGTAGGCAGGTTCTTTACCATTAGGGCCAGTTGCTTAGTTTCTTATCTATCCTGTAGTCCCAGACAAATCAAGCTCAACACATCCAAAGGAGAAATCACCTAGCTATCAAAATTTCATCCTCTGTCCATTTTTCTTATTTTAACAAATGTCAGTGCCATTTCTATGTCAAATGGTTCCTTGCCATCTCTATTTTTATTTATTCTGTTACCTCTGCTGAAATTACACTTTTGTCCCACATGTCTGACTAGGAGACCTTACTCATCTTCAAGTTTGAGCATCACCCCTGTCATGAAGCATTGCCAACCTGGTGCAGTAAAAGTAACTACTGCCTCCTAATCCTTAAAGAGGTGTCAAGAATAGCACTAATAATAATAGCACATGCACCACTAAATTGTGAGTGAGAAGCAGATTCCAGCACAGGGGAAAGCCTTAAGACAAGGAAGAACCACAAGAGTTCTGTGTGGCTGAAGTTAAAGGGACCGTGGCAAGAGAAACAATCGAAGAAGGTAGGGTCCTACTCAAGCAGGGTCTCATAGGTTATGGTAAAAATTCTTGCATTCTATCCTGACTACAATGGGAAGCAAAAAGGTTTCCAAGGCTAGAAGTGACAGGATCCAAAAATTAGGTTTGAAAATGATCTCTACAGCTAGGCTGTGAATAGATTTCAACGAAGCAACATTATTAAAGAGGCAATCAGTAAGTTACTACAGCAATCCAGCTGAAAAACAATGGTCACTTAGTCAGGGGTGGTGGTGGGAATGATAGAGAGGAGAGTCAACGTTTCTGACAAATTCTTTTACAAGCAAACAAATGACACTATGTTGCTTGATTAAACTAATAACGTTTCAGGATGTTTTATGGTCATTACTGGCTGCATCCTGTGACCATCTGGAGATCAGAATGACCAGCCAAGCCCTGTGTCTTCACACACACAAGAAAACAACTTTTACAAAATTCATTGGCATGTTCCTCAAAGTTTGCTGTGTTCTTTGAACTCTCGTGACCTTGGGAAAATGCTTTGCCCACAGAAAACTTTTCAGCCAATGGAGCTTGGACTCTTCTTAAAGGTCACACAGACTCTTGTATTAAAAATGCTATTTTGTACATTTCTATTCCCTTTGTTGGCTCCAGATTCTACACTTCTGTCATAGGGCAAGCAGAGAATAAAGGGAGATGAGTGCAGAAAACAGGTTTCAAGGGCCAAAGTATCTGGTCTAGCTCTGAATTCAAAGCTAATGACCTAGGTGCAAAGATACTTCATTATTAAATCAGTTATACAATGTTCATTCCTTAAATATTTATTGAGAACTGATTATGGTCTCATATCCATGCTAGATGTTAGGGATGACAAAGTAATTGCCCAGCAAGGAACCCATTATTGGCCATCAGATGAACACTTTTTATCAGCAGTACAGCAATTTCAATCCTACAAACACAGATAATGTTTTAAAATATCTATAAGAAATAGAAGTATGGCTTTTTTGACTACCAGCTTTATATAATCAAAGGGAAATGAAAAATTAGGCTATTTTCTAATTAATTTACATATCTTGTAAATTTGAATAGTCTATATTCATCTGGATTGGCTATCGTCCCACTATCCCTATGTCTGCTAATTAGTTCTGTTTTCTCTTAATCTGTTTCTACAATGGATCTAGAAAGATTTTTCACATTTCTTTAAAATATAGCAACAGTTATTCTTGTCATTGTTGTTGTTTAGTCAGTCAGTCGTGTCTGACTGTGACCTCATGAACTGTGCTACTCCAGGCTTCCCTGTTCTTCACCATCTCCTGAAGTTAGCTCAAATTCATGTCCATTGAGTCGGTGATGCTATTTTAACCATCTCATCTTCTGTTGCCCCTTTCTCCTCTTGCCCTCAAACTTTCCCTGCATCAAGGGCTTTTCTAATGAGTTGGTTTTCACATCAGGTGGCCAAAGTACTGGAGTTCCAGCTTCAGCATCAGCCTTTCCAATGAATATTCAGGGTTTATTTCCTTTAAGATTGACTGGTTTGATCTTGTTACTGTCCAAGGGACTCTCAAGAGTCTTCTCAAACACCACAATACCATAATAGGAAAAGTTGTTGAAGATGACAGCATGATAGCATATCTATGTGGGAATAAATTTCCCTGAGAACACCTTGAAATACTGTTTTTTAAAAAAGCTCTCAATGAGAATATAGCTCTCCAACATAAGGAAGGAAAATCACCCTATTTTAATTCATTGTTGAAAAGTATTTGATCTCTGGGATTTTAGGGATGACTTGAGTTTGTTCTTTCTGGAAAATTTTCTTATCAGCTAAAATGCTTGCACAATATTTTTTTAGCTATTTGTACTAAACTGAGACATGATAGCTGAAACATACTTTCAGTGTTTAGTAACCTGAGTACAAGTGAGCAACATTTTTATGCTGGGTTTGTCTGTGTATCTTCTCTGTTTCTGATTTTTATGGTTACTGTGGAATCTCAAAGAGAATAAAATTCTGAAAGTTTTTAGTCATTAAAACTTCCTCACCAATCTTTGTGTTAATTCATCTATTATTCCGCAGATATCCGTTATCTATCATGTGCCAGGTAGTGAAAGAACATAGTGGTGGCAATAAAGTAATAAGCAAGCTGAAAAGATCCTTACCTACATAGGTCTGCACATTGTAGTGGATGGAAATAGATAGTATAACAGTCAAAAAAATATGTAGTGTGAAAAAAAAATATGTAGTGTGATAAGCGCGTGGATAAAAAATCCAAAAAAGGAGATACGGCATGTTGATTAATAATAGAATGGTAATTATTATAAGAATAATAGAAAGGTGATTATTACAAGAATAAGCCTACCTATCTTGTTATCACAGTGGTTTCACATACTTGAATATACACCTGTTTATTACTTGTAAATGTCTATAATAGCTAGGATATCCTATGGGTTCATATTATATTCAAAATAACTGATTCTATGTTTTATATATAATCAATCAAATTACATATTGAAATTGTGCCATGATAACAGTAAGAATGAGTTTTTCTTTGTAAATTTCCCCTGTGAAACTCGAATCTGGTCAGATTATAACATCTTAGAACTTTGTTTTCATTGCTCTGAAGTGAAATATGACTTTTGTTGGCTCTACCAAGTGAAGAATATAATTACCTGGCCCTTGCCAGTGTGTATTCATTTGCTTTCCAGTGTACACCAACCTGCACCCTACATTTGAGGGACTTCTGGTCTTCTACACCAGGTTTGGCTGAGGTTCTAGGGAAGGCTATTCTTGTTTGACATCAGGATAACCTGGAGCAGACCAGAGCCAAGGTGCTTGATAAGATATTCATTTAATTACATTACACATCCCTTTTACAAACAGACTAGATTGCTCAGAACTTCCCATAATTTAAAATTCCCAGTAGCTGTTTCCTAATTTTCCAAACTCATTGATCTCATGAACGCTGAAAATATTCTTCAAGGACATGACATTTTGAATAATATTTTCCAATTCTAAATCTGATTAGTCATTCTAAACCCAACTTACAAATTTCATTGCCTTCCTACAACTGAAACCACATCTATGCTTCCTTTTCTTTTCTGCCCCCTAAATAGTGATATGCTGATCAGTGTTTAACAGCTGACTCTCCAAGGTAAGAAGAACGAATTTATAGTGTTTTCCATTTCTGTGGTATAACTCTTCCTTTTGGTGGTGGTGTTTAGTTGCTCAGTTGTGTCCAACTCTTTGTGGCCCTTGTGACCCCAGGGACTGTAGCCCACCAGGCTCCTCTGTCCATGGGATTCTCCAGGCAAGAATATTGGAGTGGGTAGCCATTTACTTCTCTAGGGGATCTTCTCAACCCAGGGGTCGAACCCATGTCTCCTGCATTGGCAGGGGGGTTCTTTACCACTGAGTCACCTGGGAAGCCCATAATTCCTTCTACCAGGGCTGATTTTGAACTATCAGTATGATGTCACTGAATGTGGGGTTGGAAAACACACATTGGTTTTCAAGAGTCAGTCTGCACCAGTTCTAGCACACCATTGACATGACTTACCTCTTTATATTCCACTGGAAGGTACACAGAATTTGACCTGTGAAAACTTTTAACTGTTTCAGGCAGCTTTGGGGATTATAGTTGAGAAGACTGGGCAGAAAATATTTGGATCTGGAATCTAGTTTATAAACCAGACAACTGCCCCAGGTACAGTCTTGTTCTGTATCAATAACATCATTATTAATGAAAATTTTATACCTCAAAAGAAAGAACTATAGATTTATTTAAATTATGAATTCCTATCCTATAATACATTCTTAATTGATTAAAAATAATATTCTATCCCCAATACATTCTTAATTGATTAAAAAGCTATTATTTTTCACTGAGAGGTAAAGACCTTATGAAATTTTGTCCTTGGCATCCTCACACAGAAATACTAGCCAGTTTACCATCAGCTGGCCAGTGCATGATTAACATAAAAAGTATTATAAACATAGGAATATTTAATTATAATGATGGTTGGTTACTTTCATTGTTGAAGGAGAAGAGTGCGTTTTTCTTGAAGACAACTCAAAATGAGCTATTTTGAAATATTATACAAAGTCCCCAATTACAAGTATTTTGAAAATTTTGGAAGCTGAGTTTAGAAATAGCAATATTTTAAACTTATAAAATATTACACAATACATTAAGTTCCACTTCATGCTTGTAAATTACATATGATATCATACAAACAGATAATTTTTTTTTTCACTGCACAGATACACATGATCTTTCATTTGCAGTCTCTCTTCATGCCTGAGAGAGAGTAGACAGTTGACAACGACCTTTGAATAAGCATCACTGATACGTAGTATGAAAACACAAGTAAAATATGCATGTAGAATGTTTCATGTAGTGAGCTGGCAGTGAAGAAACTGTTCAGAAAATATTTGTTAGGCAATATCACACTTATTAGAAATACATGAGATATTTTTATTTCAACTGTTAATTACTTGAACTATGAATTGGAAATGGACCAAAACATAGTATTTTTGTTTTACATTATATTTTTAGACACATTAATTCATTTGATAATTTCCATCTATACATGTCCTACAAAATATTCTGAAAATGGAAACATTTTAAAATTTAATTTTATTGGCCTATCACCCCTCCAAAATTTAAATTTTTCTCTAAAAATTGTTCATCAAAATCACTAGTTTAAAACCCTTATTGTTACCATCTTTCTAAAGTCCATATATGTGTGTTAGTATACTGTAATGGTCTTTATCTTTCTGGCTTACTTCGCTCTGTATAATGGGCTCCAGTTTCATCCATCTCATTAGAACTGATTCAAATGAATTCTTTTTAATGGCTGAGTAATATTCCATGGTGTGTATGTACCACAGCTTCCTCATCCATTCGTCTGCTGATGGGCATCTGGGTTGCTTCCATGTCCTGGCTATTATAAACAGTGCTGCGATGAACATTGGGGTGCATGTGTCTCTTTCAGATCTGGTTTCCTTGGTGTGTATGCCCAGAAGTGGGATTGCTGGGTCATACGGCAGTTCTATTTCCAGCTTTTTAAGAAATCTCCACACTGTTTTCCATAGTGGCTGTACTAATTTGCATTCCCACCAACAGTGTAAGAGGGTTCCCTTTTCTCCACACCCTCTCCAGCATTTATTGCTTGTAGACTTTTGGATAGCAGCCATCCTGACTGGCGTATAATGGTACCTCATTGTGGTTTTGATTTGCATTTCTCTGATAATGAGTGATGTTGAGCATCTTTTCATGTGAGACAAGTGCTCGGGCCTGGTGCACTGGGAAGTCCCAGAGGGATCGGGTGGAGAGGGAGGTGGGAGGGGGGACTGGGATGGGGAGTACATGTAAATCCATGGCTAATTCATATCAATGTATAACAAAAACTACTGTAATGATGTAAAGTAATTAGCCTCCAACTAATAAAAAATAAAAAAAAATAAAAAAAATAAAACCCTTATTGATCTTTTCTCAAAGGAAACTGAACTTAATAATAGTACTTTTCATTTTAAAAATGTCTGCTCCAGTGATTCTAGAATTTTTATCCCCATTTTACACACGTACACACTGGTGACGTGTGATAAGTTAGAACTCGAGTGAAGATTGTTTTTAACTACAAATTCAAAGCATTTTATAACACTTGTTGGAAACAACATTTATTTTTTAGCCTATTACTAGAGCCTTCCCCCAAATTTTATGGAGACATTATGAAATTTCCTTTGAATATTTTTTTCCTTTTACCTTCTTAATTGTTGATGATTCAAAGTTTCCCCCTTCTTACATTGTATTTTGTGTGTGTGTGATGTCTAGTAGAATTCTTCCTACCTTGTTCTCCATATATTAGTTACACTTGATTTTTTTTGCATTTTCATGAAAATTATGGACCCCAGTTATCAAGTGATACACACTAGAATTGGAATGAGAGGTGGAAAAGTGTGCTGGAAAGGAGAATAAGAAGAGATATTGAGTGGTTTTACCAGGCATGTCGAGTATAGTAGTCGAGAGATCCACCCCTACAAACTTGGCCTACTCTGCTAAGAGTAGGAAAAAGAAGGAAAAACAAAAAATTGATGCCTTTTTCCCTCTAATAATCCAGCTCCTTAATAAACAAAACTGTTTCACTACAAAGTAGCTAACTCCTCCACAAGGCCTCCAAAGATGGGGATGATGTTCCTCACCATTTGAGGTCACTGAAAAAGAAATCAGCATTAGAGGTTAACAGCAAAGTCCATGCTTAGCACCATAAAATCTCAAGGCTCTGCGGTGGAAGAATACAGTTGAATAACATTGGCTGGGAAAGAAGGACCAATATATGCTTTGCTTTTCAATTCTTTCTGATGAGATGTTAGACTCATAAGTGACCAGACTTCCAGAGACTGCCATTTTAGGGACTGTCAATCAGAAGCAGAATTGAGGATCTAAATGTGTGCATGTCTGGACTCCAAGACTGCTAAAATTGTTCCAGCTGCCAAACAGAGGGAGGTGAATGTTTTGTCAGCATGAAGCAGAGGGGTAAATGAGGACAGCCAGGCTGCGTACACAGCCACAGTGGCCTCTGTACATTCAGGTCACGTCATAGGTCTCCTCCTCGGCAAGTCAGCTCTATCTTTCCCTCCTGTATGCTTAATGACACTTATATATTTAAATTGAAATGTAAGTTCTTTGTATATTTGTGAATGCATTTAGATGTGTGTGTGTTCCTTTTTTAAATCTCTTTTTGAAATAAAGCTTATTAAGGTTAGAGATCATCTCTTCTTCCTTTATAGCTCATGTGATCTGATTTGAAATAATATGAACCATGGAACAGGGCTATGACACAGAACAAAAAGCTTGCTAATTTCCTCAACTCTTGGCAGGAGCAGTGGGGGTTGGGGCAGGGAGGGAAGTGCTTGCCACACTGTGATCTACTGATTCTAAAGAGTCTAGAGCTTCAGATTTAATGACTTCCTACAAGTCATAGGATACATTTATATAGAAATTCTTATGAGATCCTCGCCCAATGCCAACAAAGTTCATTTTTTCCCCTCTGTAGGACAATTAAGAAAAAGGGAAATAGTAAAGAAACTTGCTTCTCTTGATCTTAACTCTGGATGAGGGTGGGAATTCTTTCTTGACTGTATTTAACCTCAAGCTGACAGTATTTAACCCTCAATCTGAGCTCGGGTCAAAATTGCTACTCAGTGTCGCTCAAAGTGCCCAGCCTAAAAATTTACATCAAAGTGATCCTAGATTGGCAATGTTGCCAGGAAGCACTGATAGAACAAAGTGTATGGTTCTTAAATCCAGGTATCAAACAGTTCTCACAGGTACATTTCCAAGGAACAGGAACACAACATGAAAAATCTCAAAACATACAACACAAAAGGCCACTCTGAGCAGGAGAAACAAAAAGAAAACAAAATGATATCACCATACTAGAACCAAAACTGCAAAGATGCTAAAATTATAGCTACAGAATATAAGATAATAAGCTTGTTTAATGCATTTAAGATAATTATTTTTAAAAGAACTAATAGATTCTAGAAATAAAATATATAATAATTAAAGTTAGAAATTCTACATTTAGTTTAAAGAGTTCATACACATAGCTGAAAGGTGAATTAGTGTGCTAGATGATTACTTTAAAGAAATTGTCCAAAAGGAAAAAAGTGTCCAGAATTGTGCACAGCTGTGTGTACACTCGCTAGTAGAAAATAACTTTTTTAAATGTAAAGGAGAATATTCTAGGATTGAGAAAAGATACAAATCTTCACATTCAGGAACATAAAGGACCCCAAGCAAGATAAGTGAAATCCACACCTAAACTCATAGTTAAATTGCAGAAAAGAACAATTGCACCAAGAACAAAAAAAATGGGAAGTCTAAATAGGACTCTGAAACCCAGATGAATTTAGCAGAACTCAAGAAGCTTCCTACTCTAAAATAACAGTCATCATCATCTGCATGCTCAGTTGTGTCCAGCTCTTGCAACCCCATGGACTGTAGCCCCTTGTCATTCCCTTCTCCAGGGAATCTTTTCCGACCCAGGGATAGAACCAGGGTCTCTTGCATTGGCAGGCGATTTCTTTACTGTTTGAGCTACAAGGGAATCCCCCAAAATGACAGTAGGGAAACCAAAAAGAGCACCCCAGTATATATCCCTCAAAGTTACTAGTATTCTCAGCATTGCTAAGATCTCATCACTTTGGAACTGGGAGTGAAGTTGGGCCTAAAAAAGAAGGACCTAGACACCCAGAGCCTTGCAGCCAGGGACTGCTGTTTTCCTGCTCTAGCAGAACCCTGGAGGTTTATTCCCCAGAGAGACTCAAACAGTGTTTTTCTTGACTGGAGGGCTCAGGGCACAGCTGAGGGCAGAACCGGCTACCACCCTGAAAACAGAAGGATTAACTGAAATGTTTACAAACTGGCTGTTGAGATACCATCAACCCCCACCAGCCTCCTGACTCTGAAACATTAGCAGTCAGGTTTCAAAGGCAAGGAAGGAGAAAGGAAGAATCTCTTCTGGGGAATCTTCCAGCTCTCATAAAAAAAAAGAAAAAACAACCAATAGGCAAGATGACAGGGATTCCCTAATAAAATGGTTTAGACAAAACATCTTAAAATAAGCTCGCAGTCAATAAGCCCCAGACATGAAAATGGAACTCTGAACATAGTGTTAATGCCCCATCCTTAAATGAGAGTGAGAGGCCAAGGATCACTATGATACACTGCAGAATACGAGAGTCACCCAAGCAAAGAACAGAAAAGAGCATTTCTAAGAAAACAGAGACCACACAAAGAAGAGAGAGATATTTTAAAGTTGTTAAAAAGATAGATAAATAAGGTGGTGTAACCATAAAAGAATCTGAGTCTTTAGTAAAAGAACAGACGAGGAAAAGGAACTGTATAAGAAAAACCACCCTGTTTTTCCCTCCTGTGTCTCTCCTTTACTACTCACAGAGAACATTTCACTTTTGATATTCTGATCACCAAACATGTGGAGGCTTTCCTCTACATCATGCAATTCTCCGTGACTTCAACTGGGTGTCCTATAGTTTAATTTCATTCTGCCTGGAGATAGTGTCAGATGCCACAGGTTAAAAACTCAGTCCCACAAGACTGTCCCCACCCCTCTTCAGCTGTCAATTGCAAGTAGTAGGTCCCCAGGTTACTTCTGTCAAGTTTGGCTACAAATTAGAGGTCCCCATGACCCCCTCTGCAGGCTTGATTATTTCACTAGTGCACTCACAGAACTCAGGGGAACACTTACTTATGTTTACCACGTGTGAAAGGATATGATAAAGGATGCAGATGAACAGCCATATGAAGAGGTACACAAGGGAAGCTCTGGGAGTGTCTGAGAGTGGGATCATCTGTCCCCATGGAGTTGCGGTACACTACCTTCCCGGTGTGGATGTGTTCACCAACTTGGAAGTTCTCTGAGCCCGTACTACTGGGATGTCTATGGAGGCTTCTTTACATGAAAGTGAAAGTGAAGTCACTCAGTCGTGTCAGACTCTTTGTGACCCCATGGACTGTACCTGCCAGGCATCTCCGTCCATGGGATTCTCCAGGCAATATTACTGGAGTGGGTTGCCATTTCCTCCGCCAGGGGATCTTCCCAACCCAGGGATCGAACCCAGGTCTCCTGCATTGCAGGCACACTCTACGGTCTGAGCCACAAGAGAAGCACTTCTTTACATAGACAAGATCAATTAACTCCATTTTCAGCCTCTTTGCCCTCTCTAGAGAAGCGGGGGGACGGGGCTGACAAGCTTCTAATCGTGGCTTTGTCTTTCCTAGTGTCACCACATAGAACAAAACGTGCTCTTAGAGCTTAAATCATTTAGAAAATTACAAGGGTTCTAGGAGTTCTGTGCCAGGAACAAGGGGAAAAGACTAATATATATATATATATTTCTTTTATCTCATAGGTGCCACTGGAAATCATAAACATGATAGAAATTAGAAGGACTTAAGGACAGAATTAAGACAATGAATGTCCCAGAAGTATAGCAAAAAGGCAAAGTGATTTATTTAAAAATGAAAGAAAATGGTTAAAAAGTTAGAACACCAGACCATCACATTCAAGGTTCAAATTAAGAATAGATAATCATCAAAAAAGTAATCCAATAACATTTTATAGCTCAGGAGTTCATGAATTTTCAGAATTCAGGGCTCACTGAGAGCTCAGCACATGGATAAAAATAAACCCACACCAAGACACAGTTGTGAAATTTCAAAACACTGCAGACAAAGAGCTTCCACAGAGGGTGAAAAGCAGGTTACAAAGGACAGAGAATCAGAGTGGCATCAGGTGTCTGAAAAGCAACACTGGAAGCCAGAAGCAGTGACATAGTGTCTTCAAAATCCTGAGGAAAAATTTTCCAATCTAGAGTTCTATACTCTGTCAAACTAGCAACATTGGGAAGGGAAACAGAGGGGTTTCTAAGACAGGAGTAATGTTTTATCTTTCAGGCTTGCTGGAGAGTACATATTACTCTTTAAGTCATACAGGTGAGGAGAGTCATGTATGAGAGTCATACAGGTTAGTCGTATACTATTTAAACTAATCTAGCACATTGTCAAAAGGAATAATTTTTAAAAATTATCAAATAATGTTAATGGTAGAACAAAATGTTAGAATTCGATGGAGTGGAATGCTGGGCACATGGATGCTGGTTTTGTTATTTTCTGTGCTTTTTTGTATATTTAGTATATATTATGATAAAATTAATTTTTAAAATGTATTTATTTAAAGAATAAAGGTTTGGAGGGGAGATGATATGGAAAAAGAAAGAGTAATAGCTCACTAAAAGAATGTTCTCTCTGTCCAGAATTATAAAAAGACTTCCTCATGGTGGGCTCTGATCTTTATTACTTCATCTTTGTCATTTTTATTTTATCTGCTGAGGACCTTATGAATCCCAAGCAAATGGACTCAGTAAATAGTCTATTCCATGTACAAACCACAACATAATCCCATGTGTCAACTTAAAGATCTCTTGGCTTTTCACATATGCCATTCAAACCTCATGTTCATCTTTCTTCTTCTGATATTCTACACTAAAAACAGGCAGACTGTCATGATCCATCCAGTGCTATCATTATGTTCTTAGAGTTGACTACCTTGTATGGATGAGCTGGGCTCTAACCACTTGATAGGAAGTTTCCTAGTAAGTTTCTATCTTCTTTTCCAGTATCCTCATCAATATATTGATAATAGTGTCTGGTTTATAGAGGTTTTCTAGGATTAATGTTAGCTATTGTTTATTATCACTATTTGAAAATGGCAGAGCTATATTTTCATAAACAAAATGTGGTCATCATAGTTCTCTTAATACTGTTAAATAAATGCAAAATGAACAATTTTTACTTACAAGGCTAGATGTAAACATAGTCACATCACAGAGAGACAATAAAGTTATCCTCAAATGAATATAAATATGACAACATTAAAGATCAGTGTACAACAGTAATAAAAGGGTATCAGAAATATAGAGCTGTTCATTAGTTTTGAAAGAATTTTGTTGGCATGGTGTTTTGAGTTTTTCCCCCCAATGAATAATCTCAACCCTTCTTGCAGTGCAAGGTAATTGAAGGACAGCTAAGAACTTTTGGTTTGCTAAAAAAGATATTACCCTCTTACACTGCTGGTGGGAATGCAAACTAGTACAGCCACTATGGAGAACAGTGTGGAGATTCCTTAAAAAACTGGAAATAGAACTGCCATATGACCCAGCAATCCCACTTCTGGGCATACACACCGAGGAAACCAGATCTGAAAGAGACATGTGCACCCCAATGTTCATCGCAGCACTGTTTATAATAGCCAGGACATGGAAGCAACCCAGATGCCCATCAGCAGACGAGTGGATAAGGAAGCTGTGGTACATATACACAATGGAATATTACTCAGCCATTAAAAAGAATTCATTTGAATCAGTTCTAATGAGATGGATGAAACTGGAGCCCATTATACAGAGTGAAGTAAGCCAGAAAGATAAAGACCAATACAGTATACTAATGCATATATATGGAATTTAAAAAGATGGTAACAATAACCCTATATGCAAAACAGAAAAAGAGACACAGATGTACAGAACAGACTTTTGGACTCTGTGGGAGAAGGCGAGGGTGGGCTGTTCTGAGAGCACAGCATTGAAACAAGTATAATATCAAGGGTGAAACAGATCACCAGCCCAGGTTGGATGCATGAGACAAGTGCTCAGGGCTGGTGCACTGGGAAGACCCAGAAGGATGGGATGGAGAGGGAGGCGGGAGGGGGGATTGGAATGGGGAGCACATGTAAATCCATGGCTGATTCATGTCAATGTATGGCAAAAACCACTACAATATTGTAAGGTAATTAGCCTTCAACTAATAAAAATAAATTAAAAAAAAAATATATATATATATATATATTGCCAAAAAGGATGAAATGAATGAAGATGGCCTTGTCTCCTTGGAAACCAGTTCAGTTCAGTTCAGTTGCTCAGTTGTGTCCAACTCTTTGCAACCCCATGGACTATGCAGCACACCAGGCTTTCCTGTCCATCACCAACTCCCAGAGTTTGCTCAAACTCATGTCCATTGAGTCAGTGATTCCATCCAACCATCTCATCCTCTGTCCCCTTCTCCTCCTCCCTTCAATCTTTCCCAGCATCAGGGTCTTTCCCAGTGAGTCAGTTCTTTGCATCAGGTGGCCAAAGTATTGGTGCTACAGCTTCAGCATCAGTCCTTCCAATGAGTATTCAGGATTATTTACTTCAGGATTGACTGGTTTGATCTCTTTGCAGTCCAAATGAAAATCATAATTATTTCTACCAAACAAGTATTGTTTGGCTGAAGTCTTAAAAAAGTAGGGGATCCTAAATACTAAATTTCCTAGCCAGTGGTTGCCTCATAACAGATGGAAAAGCTCACAAGACTCATCAAAAATAATATTAAATATAACACTTAAAAGATCAAGTAAACTTCATATAAACACGTTGATAGGACTAAAATTTGTCATGAGTTCATATTGTCTTAATTTTAACTTATAATTTCTGCCCTTTGACTATCAGTAAAGCATTCCCGAATTAGCTCTAAAATTATAATATTGTTTAAACTTGAAAACTTATATAGTATATCAACCTGAAGGCATCAGTTATAGAGTTCAACATTAGTCAATTTTGGTGCTAAATCTGGAATAATTTGGTTATGATCCTGATTGCACAGAGGAAAAGATTAAATGAACTCTTGTCCTTTCTAACCTGTGCAATTGTAGGACTTATTTGAGTTTGAGCTATGCTGTAAAGATGCAAATACAAAATGCATTAAAAATTTTTCCAAGCCTATTATCATTTTTTTTGTCTGCCCAGACTCCACTCAGTCTCAATCTATAAGACTCAGATAAAATTGACACCACCCAGGCCTAAGTCATGACTCAAGAGAACAAAAAGAATACACATCCTCTTGGGCAAGAGATTGGTTCCCTCACTGGAGCTATTGAGAAAAAGATTCTCTGTATCTGCTGATACAGCAGATAAACTGTAAACCATGAGGATGTAAGTTCAGAGCTGCTTGTGTGTGTGTGTGTGTGTGTGTGTGTGCACTCAGCCGAGTCTGACTCTTTGCACCTCCATGGACTGTACGGCCTGCCAGGCTCCTCTCTCCAAGGAATTTTCCAGGCAAGAATCCTGGAGAGGGCTACCCTTCCCTACTCTAGGTAATCTTCCTGACCCAGGGATCAAACCTGCGTCTCTTTCATCTCCTACATTGGCAGGCGGATTCTTTACCACCGCACCACCTGGGGAAACCTCAGAGCTGTCCCCTGGGATTGCCAGCCTTAGAATGAAGGTAACTCTGAATAAAACAGAGTAGATCAAAGGAGTGATGTCATTAAAAAAATTTTTTATTGGAGTATAGTTGCTTTATGTTAGTTTGTAGTGTACAGCAAAGTGTATACATATGTATAGATACAACGCCTGTTTTTTGGATTTTCTTTCCATTTAGGTCACCACAAAGCACAGAGCAGACTTTGCTGCCCTGTACAGTAAGATCTCATTAGTTATCAATAGTGTATGCCTGTCAACGGTGTATCAATAGTGCATACGTGTTGATCCCAATCTCCCAACATCTGAATCTCTGTATCCGAAACAGATCAAACCACAAACTTCTAATTCCACAAATGAAGAAACAAGACAAAGACCAACTCTAAGGGAAACAAAAGATTATGAAAGAAAGAAGAAAAAAATATAAAACGCTGCAGGGATCCACTGTGAATGACTTTAACGTACTCACAATACTGTAAATAATGAATAGTCAATATAATTATATTAGTTGGATGCGACGATGAGAGGAAAGAGAGAGATGAATGGGATAATGGTGAAACAATACTAAACCTACAACATGAGGAAGTCAATTGATAATACCTAAAGCTGCCAAATTAAGAAGCTGCAATATAAGCATGTGATATTGAAATATGGCGAAAAATATAGAGAGAGTGGAAGAATTAGAAATCTTTGTTGTGTGTACTTGGTAGTCTTTTTTTTTCCTTTAAGTATGTATTTATTTGGCCGCATTGGGTCTTAGTTGCTGCTCCCAGAATCTTCACTGTGTCATGCGGGATCTTTCACTGAGGCACACCGATTCTCTAGTTGTGGTGTGCGGACTCAATAGTTGCCGTGTACGGGCTCTAAATCAAGCAGGCTTCAGTAGTTACAGCAAAGAGGGTTATTTGCCAGTGGCATGTGAGATCTTACTTCACTGACCAGGGATCAAACTCGTGTCCCCTGCTTTGCAGGGTGGGTTCTTAAACACTGGACCCCCAGGGCAGTCTCAGTAGTCCATTTTAATGGGAGTATTCAGATCTTTCAGTTCTGCAAAATGTTCATGATTTCCCTATTTGATTATTTTCTTCCATCCATTTTCTCTTATCTCTGTTTCTTGAATTTCTGTTATTCAGATGTTGGACCTCCTAGATGGTCCACAGTCCTCTGATTCCAAAACCATTCCTTCCTTCTTACCCTCTCATTGTCTTTTTGCTTTGCTTTCAGAGAGATGTCCTCAACTTATGTCTTTATCTTTCAATCCTTTATTTTTTTTATTTATACACATAATTTGAATTTTTATAAGCTCTTTTTTGTTCTCCTTATAGATGATAGATAGACAGACAGACAGATAGTCACCCTGTTCTAACTTTATGGCTTCCACACTCTCTCTTGTCAATCTGGGATACAAAAATGAAATCGCTCAGTTGTGTTCAATTCTTTGTGACCCCATGGACTGCAGCCTACCAGGCTCCTCAATCCATGGGATTTTCCAGGCAAGAGTACTGGAGTGGGTTGCCACTGCCTTCTCCAGGGGATCTTCCCGACCCAGGGATCGAACCCGGGTCACCCACATTGTAGGCGGTTGCTTTGCCATCTGAGCCACAGAAGACAGTGTTTTTATTTTCTTCCCTTGCCTGTGTTCATCTCTTCAGCACTGCTTTTGTCTGATTGTTTCCATGTTTGTCTTTCACATAGAGGCTCCCCTTAGATACTGAATGAATTTTGGTTTTCTAAGAGTGTGGGGACTAGAAGGCTGAGAGCAAGCTCTGAGCGCCTCTGGGTGCAGTGTGCTGAGCGGAGCTTTGCTCTTGGTGGGTGGTTTGGGCAGCCCGTGTCATTGAAGGAACACTGATGTCAGGATCTCGAAGCTGGTCAGATTCCCCAAAGATGACTTTTCCATTCCTAGGCCTAGGAGGTAGAGGTTTGGAAGCTAGCATTCTAGGAACCAAGGGTGAGAAGATAAGATGGTTGTTCTTAGAATTTCATATGTCAGCATTCACTTAATTCTACTGGTTTAAGCATGGTACAGTAGCCTCGATTTTGCCTAGCGTTCTCCCTTTAAAAATCCCCTTTAGAATAAACTTGCGATCTTCTGTACTAGTTGGGGAGGCACAGGTTGCCCGTTCTAGAGAGTAGGGAGGAAGCTCTGTGACAGAGAAGTGACCAAATGCATCCCATAGATTCTTAACTCCTTCTCCTGTTTATAGCCTTGCATTTAACACAGTTCAAAAGCACCCAATGTCAACAATTTTGAGCCCTGGGGAATTCTGAAATGTAAGTCAATTGCTTCTTGACTTTCCTTAAAGTTACTTTCTAAAGTTTTAATAGGCAGTTATCACTTTTCAGTCTGCTCAGTTTCTAGAATTTTCTTGCATTAACTCCTCTTCTATCCTCCTTGTCGTTATGGATTTTGTTCTTCTTTTTAAATCACTATCACTTTGATGATATTATAAAAGGAAGCGAACATAAGTATATGTATTTGATCCTTTATCTAGAAGTCTAAACTCAATTTTTCATTATTTTAACTATTACAGCAAGCACCCTAAAGCTATAGGTATCAGGTTTATATAAAATATCTGAAGGTAGATATCATTTAAATGGTTTAGATTTAGGTAAATCATGGACACTACTATTTGGTCTCCTAAATTTTATTGAGTGTCTTTGGCTTTTACGACAGTTCGTGCATTTCTTAAATTGACTCAGAAAAAGTTTCCCTCTAATTTTCTAGATCCTAAAACTGATTTCTTCTGTACACAATTTCCTTCATATTTTGAATTCAATAGGAGATTGTTTCACTAAGAGAAGATAATATTTTCAAATCTATTTTCATCAAAATACTTGTATGTATATATATTTACATATACATCTATATTTCTTACGGCATATAAACAATAAGCAAGCTCTTAAAACTGTATTTTCCCTTCATTCCCCATTCTATTTTTAATGATAAAAACAAAAATAATATTAATTATTTATTTTGACAACAACATATTCTAAAGCACAGCTACCAGGTACATTTTAGTATAAATTCAACTTCACAGAATTTATGGGATTATCTCTGGTGGGTGTTAAGCATCTGGATATCAGATACAGGTCTTCCCATGTCTAACACAGTGATTTGTATCTCAAACTTGCTCAATAAATGATTATTGAAGTGCAACTAATATTCAGTATAGTGACCATGAGTCAGGATTACATATAAAAAATCAAAACTTTACCAGTCTCCGGGTAATCTTTACCAAAAATTTTGTACCAAAAATGATTAACTTTTTTTTTTCTTTCTAAAGAACACCAAGAGGAAACAGTTTGGACTATGTAGTGAGAGATGACTGAGCAGAATGTCCAACAAGATTGTATAATTAGTCAAATTTTATTTTTAAGCTGTTTTTCTAAAATCTAATTGCTTAGTTTAAATGCTTGCCTCTTTGATGCTTTCAGAATCTGTTTATAAGGGACATTGGAGTGCTTGGTGTACACTGCACATTACCTCATGTGCTCCTTGTCAGCACCAGGAAGCAGAACCAGTATTATTTTTTCCTTTTTGAGAGTGAAGAAGCCCATGGAGGTCACCTGGCCGGTCAGGACTTCTTCCACACTGAGATACTTCAAATAGGTATATGGAATCTTTACTCACTGAATAAAATAAGGACCTCATTTGAAGGAAACATTTTCAATATTGTTTATTTACTCCATGGTATTGTTCAAGAGTCCTGTGATTCTGACAAAATTTGGTTCTCTAAAGGACATCAGTCAGCTCAGTTGCTCAGTCATGTCCCACTCTGCGACCCCATGGACTGCAAGAAGGATATCAAGAAATACGAAAAGTTTTGATCTACTAATCTGAAGCAAAATTGTCACTAAGAACTAGATTATAAATCCTTACAAGGTAAAGACCATTCATTTTATCTCTCATATTTCTTCATCACCCTAAACCACTGATGGACATAAAATAGATGTTCAATGCCCTTGTTGGCTGGCTAATTAACAGCAGTTTCCAATGGGCTTATCTTTTCCAATTTTAAATGAACTCTATTGAAATTTACTGCCTGGGCAATGTCAATTTGTTACTTCATTGAGGAAGAGCTATAATTCACATTTCTACTGGTTGGTTAAGCTTTCCAAAGTTGTTTAGCAGAATGAACTTGGAGTTCAATCAGCTCAAAGGTTAGCAAGGTCGTTAAGGGTTTTGCTTATTATTTCATTTATTATTTTACTTATTCTGCCTATTCTGATGTTCCAGGATTAAATGAATCCCAATTTTGCTTGTATTTAGAGGCCTGCATTTTATTTGGAAAACGAGATCCTTCCCATTAACAATTTACTACACTCTCAATATATACCAGTAGAAAATGTGCATTTGTACTCTCTCCATCAGCAAACAGCAAACTTCTTTGCCAAAGGAGCAGCTCAGAATCAGGGATATCTGGGCTCCGCTGATCTTCAAATCTAAAATTAATGAATCATATTCTGGTACTCATTCTACTGTTCATGTAGCTTTTAGCCGATCGCATATAAATAATTATACAACTAATTTATACATATAAATAATTATACCTCTGTCTGTGAAATAGAAATGTCACCTCGTGAATAGTTTCAAGGAATAATAAAGAAAATGCATTTTAATACTAAAGTACATGTGTGTGTATAGATGTAAGGAGTCAAGGTTGGTTAAAGAAAAGAATGATCAGGTATCAAACTGTATGTGGCAAATTATTAGATATTATAGAGAAGGTTGAAATTTCAGCCTTAGAAAGAAATATTTTCCTTTATTTTTTCCCAAAATTAGGTAAAAAGCTTTCTTTATTAAATTTTAAGCTATGTAGTCTTAACTATTTAATAAAATATGTTTACATCATATTAAGTCAACAGTAAGAATCTTGTCAGCCATCTTTGCTTTGGTAAACAAGGCTTCCAGAATTACTGAACAATCTACTTATCCTTAATCTTTCCAAATACACACAGCTGTTGTGTTTAAGAGTCACAAGTTACCATTATGGCCTAATTACTGGTGCCAGCTCTAGACACAGGCAAAATATTTATAATGGAATAAAATTGCCTTGGTACAGATAAATTCTACAGCCCTCTCTTTTTAAATTTTTATTTTTAATTTTAGGAGAAATGTATGCTCAGCATCAGAGAAGTAAAAATTACAGTTTCTAACTCTGCTTTGTTTAAATGTGTTTGCAAATATCCCTTCTGTGTGGATTTCTAAACATCCCCTTCATTCCCTACTGCAATACACATACATTTGGACAGATTTTGTCATTGCAAAATAAATCTACACAATTATAGTAGCACTAGATGTTTCAGAACACTTAGGGGAACGGATACAGATCATAGAGTTCTTAGAAATTGGTTTGTACAAAGTCTTCATACTTCACTGAGCTATCATTTGGTTTGTTGCTGGGCAGTCCCTCAGTCATGTCTGACTCTTTCTGACCTCATGGACTGCAGCACACCAGGCTTTCCTGTCCTTCACTGTCTCCTGGAGTTTGCTCAAACTCATGTCCATTGAGTCAGTGATACCATCCAACCATCTCATCCTCTGTCACCCCCTTCTCCTCCTGCCCTCAAACATTCCCAGCATCAAGGTCTTTTCTAATGAATCAGCTCTTCTTATCAGGTGGCCAAAACATTGGAACTTCAGCATCAGTCCTTTCAATGAAAATCCCGGGTTGATTTTCTTTAGAATTGACTGGTTTGATCTCCTTGCTGTCCATGGGACTCTCAAGAGTCTTCTCCAGCACCAGAGTTCGAAAGCATCAATTCTTCAGTGCTTAGCCTTTTTTTATGGTTCAAATCTCACATGAATACTCTAAAGCCATAGCTTTGACCATATGGACCTTTGTTGGCAAGCTGATATCTCTGGCTGTCTAGGTTTGTCATAGCTTTTATTCCAAGGAGCATCTTTTAATTTCATGATGCAGTCACCATCCACAGTGATTTTGAAGACCAAGAAGAGAAATCTGTCACTGTTTCCATTTTTTCCCCCATCTATTTGCCATGAAGTGATGGTACTGAATGCTATGATCTTTGTTTTTTGAATGTTAAGTTTTACGCCAACTTTTTCCACTCTCCTCTTTCACCTTCATCAAGAGGCTCTTTAGTTCCTCTTCACTTTCTGCCATTAGGGTATTGTCATCTGCATAGCTGAGGTTACTGATACTTCTCCCAGCAATCTTGATTCCAGCTTGTGCTTCATCCAGCCCGGCATTTTGCATGATGTACTCTGCATATAAGTTAAATAAGCAGGGTGACAATATGCAGCCCTGACATATTCCTTTTCCAATTTTGAACAACCAGTCCATTGTTGGATCTTACTAAAGATGGTAACATCATATAGAATCTTCTTATAATTATCTATTGAGTTTTCTGGATATATGTCATAGGTATTAAAGGTACTGATATTTAATATCCATCATTAAAATAGACAGAAAAAATAGCCCTGAGCAGGAGTCAGCAATGATCAAAAGTATATCTGCGCTATAATTTGAATCAGTAGTCTCTGATCCTAGTCTCTGATTCATTAGATTTGATCCAAAGGGTCATATATTTATCTTGATTTTTAATTTATAACCTATAGAATATTAAGACTAATTGTTCCTCATCTTATATTTTGTAGGATTGAGATGATTTTCATTTTACTCTGTTAGTTATTTTCCAAACGTTGAGTGAAGTATTTTTATATACTCAGGATTCTAAAGCATTGACAAATCAACATATAATCTGTATATCACATTTTTTCATAACACTGAATTTTACTTTAGGTAGACACCATGAGCTATTTAGATTGGAAATATTTGGGGTGATTAACATAGTTTGGATTTGCCAGTGACCATGAGTTTCAACTTAGTTTCTTATAGTTTTTAAGCATACAAACTGTGATTGTTTTCTCCCTTTTTCTTCTTGAAACAAATTTCCTCCTATACTTAGAGGAAGTGTAAGATTGGAATTAAATCGATGACTTTGACTCCTCTTTACAGAATCCTTTCAATCCATTGGTTGTATTGTCATCTCTGCCTTCAGAAAATGTCCAGCATCCCACTGCTCTTCAGCTTCACTGTTAACATTCTGGTCCAGTCTCCCATCTGGGCAATTGTAATAACCTCCTAACTGATAGGGGCTTAGTTCAACAGTTCATAGTTCAATCAGTAAAGAGTCTGCCTGCAATGCAGGAGACCCAGGTTAGATTCCTGGGTTGGCAAGATCCCCTGGAGAAGGAAATGAAGTCAGAAAAGTATAAAGTCCAGCTTACGTAGAGTTTTTAGGCTAATGAACTTTGGAAAGAATGAAATCGGAAATGATTAGAGGATTTTGAACATTAAAAGGAGACAGTGTGTCAAATTTTAGAAGAAATCACTCTAATATTGGATATAAACTATAGAAGGCAAGACCTGATGTAGGTATATCAGTTAGGTGTGCTTAATCGCTCAGTTGTGTCCGACTTTTGTAACTCCATAGACTGTAGCCTGCCAGGCTCCTCTGTCCATGAGATTCTCCATGCAAGAATACTGGAGTGCCATTGCCTCCTCCAGGGGATCTTTCTGACCCAGGGATCGAACCCATGACGCCTGTGTCTCCAGCATTGCAGGCAGATTCTTGATCACTGAATCACTGGGGAAGCCCAGTGATGGTTGACTCAAGTATATATATTTGTCAAGATTGTACAGTTAGAATGGATGCATTTTATTGTAAGTAAGCCCTAACTCAATATAGGGTTTATTTTTTAAAGGAAGCTTTAAAAGAAAAAGAATTTTATCTATGGCTGAAAACAGTGTTTTTAATTATATATCTTAGAAGAGAGGAGAATCTGAGGGTACATCATAGAAAGTTTTGATTCTTTTTTTCAAATACAATTCCACTGTGTGTTAACAACTTTAAATGGCTAGTAAAGGCATCTGGTTAGCATGATAAGAAAGGTGAAGAAGTCACCATGAAATCAAAGCTATGATTCCTGTTAAGCTTCTGAGCTAGTACTGAAGTTCTGGTCCTTAAGAAAGTGAAAAGCAGTGTCCCGGAGATGCAATGTCACAAAGAATAAAATCCAAAAGTTTGGGGAGGTGGTGAAAGGGGGATAGTGCTAATCCAACCTAGCTCCTTTGCTGGGAACTCTTGTTATCTTGTTCTGTATTTATCTAGCGCCTGCCATATTTAGAAAAGATTAAATCAAAACTGTGAAATTAAAACATGATGAGTGACAGTTGTGAGAGACGACAGCTGTGGCATTAGATTTTCATCATGTCAGGCCTGAGATCTGTATTTCAGGTCACTGTTTTCCACTGGCACCAATCCTGAAGGACAAGAATTGTCTTTCTATTGGCTATTTACTAACCCACCTGTTGCCTCCACGTGGTAAAAGATTAACAGAGTTTCGATGGGAAGGGAGCCATTTCAGAGGTCTGGGTTGAATAGAGTCTTCATAGAGCACTTACCCTCAGAAGGTTAAGCAAAATGTTATCTAATGTTATCAGCAATGATAATCAGATGTGATCTATTCCCATTCTAGGTAGAGAAAACCTTTCAAATCACAGCACATGCTTCAAATGTACATCCACAGAGTTGAACAAATATCTATACTTTTTTCAGTTATGTGAAAAATGTATTTTTTAAAATAGATATACCTAGTATATAGCCAAATAAATCTAAAGTAATTACACAATTCAAGGCACAAATGGAATATACCTTATTTTTTCCTCTTCTTGATAAATGCATAATTTCATAATCATGAAGCCATCCTCTTTTACAAAATAATTAATGATCAGTTAAATATATAATAGTTGGATAAACCAACTACGGTACATCCATACAATGGAATATTATTGCAATAAAAAGGAACAAACTAATGATACATGCAAGAAAATGGTAAATCTTAAAAAAAAAAAGAAAATGGTAAATCTTAAATGCATTATACTAAATGAAAGAGGCCAAGTTCAAAAGGCTACATACTGTTTGATGCTATTTATATGGCATTCTGGAAGAGGAAAAACTGTAAGTAGAGAAAACAGATCAGTGATTACCAGAGGCTAGGGGGAAGGTGGGACTTAACTTTAAATGAGCTTGAGAGGACTTTGAGGAATAATGGAATTGTTCTGTTTTGATTGTGATAGTGGTTGTCTGTCTGTATGTACTCATCAAATCTCACAGAAATATGCACTAAAAGGCTAGAAATTACTGCATGTAAATTATAGCTTAATATTTAAAAAGAGAAAAAAATTAATATTTTCATAGAACTATTTTCCCCCAAAATGTGTTTTAATGTGAAGGAGCTATTAATGGTCATCACACGGTATTAGAGATCTAAAAATCCTCGTTAAAAAAAAAAATCCTCTTTAGATTTTCAGTGTACAAAATGAGTCATCAGGCTGTCCTATTAATAGAAATTGAACTGTGTGAATAGCAATATTTTAGTAAGAATATAAGACTTTTAAAGAGCTGTGGATACTGTTGTGGGTTGTGGTTCCTTTTTTTTTCCCCCTTTACGTCTGTGTTCAGATGTTGTAAGTATCAGAGGTACTGGATGTTTGAATTTTGCTCTTTTGTATTTTGTGAAATTGGGACACTTGATTAAAAGGGAACTGGGAACTTTCCACCAGGAGATCACTCACATTTAGTTTTAGAATGCTCTATGTATGTTTTAAATTTACCTTTGTTAAGTTGTTTAAAGTGAATAGATTGTGCTTTTTGTGCATATAAACACTAGTTTTCCAGTCTCCATATCCACTATGCAACAACTAATACAGGCATGTGATGGGAGAGAGATGGGTGAGAGTAAAAAATAAGGATTCTCAGGAGCTGTGTACCTCATTTAAATTAAATTTTATCAGTAGAACTCAAAAAGACACATATTTAGTATTGACCAACATGAAGGCTTTAGGCTAATCTTTGCTTGCAAAGAAAAGATCACATTTAATCTGGCATAACAGAGACACTGTTTCTATTTTGTCAATTAGCCCGCAGGTAAACAGCTCTAATTAGAAACTTTGGAGTACTTTTCTTTAATCTCTTTAATACTGCAAGTATCATGAAAACCACAATGAGGCATTGGAGGCAACATAAAGAAGATTATTGGTGTCTATGAGGAGCATAACAAGAGTGATTCTCTCTTTTGTACCCCTTGGCAATTTGGATGGTTCAGAAGGAAAGAATGACTCAGCTTGAAACACAGGGCAATAATGATAGCTAAAAAAAATCATTTGAAGAAAGCTGAAAAGACCTTCATTACATTTCAAAAGTACATATTTTTTTAAGCTCATCTTTCATTTTTAGTCACATATTTGCTATTACCCATACTTCTTTTTTTAAGAGTTTTACTCTTTATTTTTATTTATTCATTTATTTTTGGCTGTGCTGGGATTTTGTTACTGTGCCAGGGCTTCTCATTGCTGTGGCTTCTTTTGTTGCAGAGCGCAGGCTCTAGAGTGTGGGCTCAGGAGTTATGGTGCATGGGCTTAGGTGCTCTGTGGCATGTGGAATCTTCCCAGACCAGGGATTAAATCCATATCCCTGCCTGGCACTGTCCACTGCACCACCAGGGAAGTCCTCAAGAGTACATATTTTGGGAAAAAAAAAAAAAGAGTACATATTTTGTTCACTGTGAATGCAGACTACTATCTCAAGTTGTCCTTGTAGGTTGGCTGTAGGCAATATGTGTCCTCCCCATCAATATTCTCCTAGTAGTTATGTTCCTTTGACTGGAAGCAATAGAAGCCAACTGGCCTCATAAAAAAATAATTGACAATAAATTATAATAAGATAGTAGAAAATAATGATCGAAAAAGAATAAGTTAAAAATAAACATTGAAATCTTACATTTTAAAACAAATTAATATTTGGAAAGATACTGGGTAGCTCTTAGAAAAAAAAAAGATTTAAATAATTGGGACTTGAGAAGACTGTAACTAGGGTTACTCTGGAATTCTCAATGGTGAAACGAACCAACAAACAAAAACACCTGGTTAGTGTCTGAAATGACCACTGACATGACTCACCTTCAACCGCTTTCTGCATTTTTGAGACTCACCCAGATTTAGACGTGAGGACAAAAAGTAAACAGTCATGTGTTTTAGCCTTGGGAAGAGGGGGGAAGGGAAACCCTGTGGTTGGCAGTCCTGCACAAAAATGCTGGAGAGAATGATGAGAGCTTTCTCAGAGGAATGGGGGAAAATGCATGCTGAGCAAACAAAATCAGGCTCCCACTACAACTGTCAGAGGTTTTTAAAAAGACATGACTGTTTTGGAGCTGCCTCTCTGGTGCTATTCTTATCCTTTCTTGAGGTTATAAGGATTCCCTTCACTTTCTTGCCCTGGTCCTAAGATAGTTTCAGTTGTAAGTACTTTTTCCCTTTATTTTAGGGCTTAATTTTTATGGTCAAGCTCATCTTTGTGGTAGACTTTTCTCTGACCCTGTACCACCAGTTGATTAAAACACGCGAGATTTTCTACATTTGTCTAATAGTATTTTATAACTTAATCATTATACTTAATAACTAGTAAGTTCTTAATATGAACTGAGCATCGTATAAAAAAGGGTTGCAGAGAAGTCTGGTTTTGGAAAGAGTTCATTATCCAGCTAAGAGAATACAAGACAAAGGGTGAAATAATAGCCAATAGGAGAGAATAGTTTATAATTATTTTATAAAATGTGATCAGATTATTTTATAATACTTATGTTTAATATTATTTTTCAAATAATGCATTTCTATATATTGAAACCACTCCCTTCTCCAGGGGATCTTCCCAACCCAGGGATCAAACCCATGTCTCTGGCATTAAAGACATATTAAAAATGGAATTTCCATATCTACCTGTCATGGATTGAATTGTGCCCCCCAAAGAGATATGGTGAAGCTATAACCCCTGGTACCTGTGTATATGACCTTGTTTGGAAAATCCTGTAATCAATTTAGCCTGAGTTCATTAGGATGGGCCATCATCCAATATGACTGACATCCTTATAAGAAGAACTGTAAAGACAAGAGTCCCCATGGACTATACAGTCCATGGAATTTTCCAGGCCAGAATACTGGAGTGGATAGCCTTTCCCTTCTCCAGGGGATCTTCCCAACCCAGGGATGAAACCCAGGTCTCCTGCACTGCAGGCAGATTCTTTACCAGCTGAGCTACCAGGGAAGCCCAAGAATACTGGAGTGGGTAGCCTATTCCCTTCTCCAGTGGGTCTTCCCAACTCAGAAATTGAACTGGGGTCTCCTGCATTGCAGGCAGATTCTTTACCAGCTGAGCTACCAGGGAAGTCCTTATAAGAACTGTAAAAACAAGAGACACACAGGAAGACAGATATGTGATGATAGGGGCAAAGATAGGAATGATGCAACTATAAACTAACAAACACCGAAGATCCATCTCTACCATAAGAAGCTAAGAAGAGTTCTACTTAGCCTCAGGGAAAACGTGGCCTTGCTGACACCTTGATTTTGACCTCTTGCCTCCAGAACTGTGGAAGAATCAATTTGTTATAAACCACTTAGTTTGTGGCACTTTGTTATAGCAGCCCAAGGAAACAAACATACCCTACTCGATTTCTTCTCTTTTCCTCCAGCAGCCCCAGAGTATAACTCTTCCCATTACTATAAGATAGCACTGCCCAAATTTTAATATACAAACAAATCACTTGGGGATCTTACTAAAGTATTGATTCTGATTCAGTGGTTCTGGATGAGACTTGAGAATCTGCATTTCCTGCAAGTTTCCAGGTGATATGCATGCTGCTAGTCCAGAGACCACCCTTGGAGAAGCAAGGCTGTACATGTACAGTCAACAAGGAGATGTCTCTTTCAGGTGTGGGTCAGATCTAGGCTTTCGGACACAATGCTAACAGGGATGAAATGAAAAAACTTATTCAGTGAGATGAAAATAAAATGAGTAAATAAAATATTCAAAGAAAGATTAAGAAAAATTTCAAAATAAACTCCCAGATTATTCTCCAATCTGCCATCCTCCCCATCCACTCCCCTCAAAAGATCTGGAATACAAAGATTTCAAACTTGATTTCTCAATAAGTGAATTTATCAATACAATAATAAGCTGATATTTTATGTGGTGTCTTTTTAACTTTATTTTTTAAATGGTGATTTCAAAAGTAAACAGTACAGACTGAGAGATGAGTGAGCACCACAGATGAACACAGGCCAACCACCCTGCAGTTAGTGACATTTTTCTTGTATTTGGGGGCTGTTCTGGTGGCTCCGTGGAGAAGGAAATGGCAGCCCACTCCAGTACTCTCGCCTGGAAAATCCCATGGATGGAGGAGCCTGGCGGGCTACAGTCCATGGGGTCGCAAAGAATCGGACACGACTGAGCCACTTCACTTCACTTCACTTCTGGTGGCTCAGAAGGTAGAATCTGCCTGCAGTGCAGGAGACCTGGGTTTGATCCTTGGGTTGGGAAGATCCCCTGGAGAAGGGAACGGCAACCCACTCCAGTATTCCTGCCTGGAGAATTCCGTGGACAGACAAGCCTGGCAGGCTGCAGTCTTTGGGTTGCAAAGAGTCGGACGTGAGTGAGCGACTAACACTTATTACTTATTTATTGTATTTGGGAAGACTGCCCTTTTGCAAAGGTACAGAGACGAACTTGCAGAGCTTTTCAAACCGCGTGTTCTTGAAACTGCACTGTCCTTCCGATTTAGTGGTTCTTTAGGCTGAGGGTCTGGCCCAGGGATTAGAATCCTTTAATGCTTTATGGGTAATTCTGATGCAAAGTCGGGTTTAGGAAATACTGGTCTGAAATAACAAAATGTACTCAATAGGTACTTCGTCTTATTCTAAACCAGAATTTCCAATTAAAAAGAAAAAAACCTCTTAAACATAATACTATATATAAACCTAATTTTAGATATACGATTGCCTGGCATCAGAACTTCAATATCGACTTTAGAGCAGTGTGTTCTTGAGTATAAAGATTTCTCCTGGCCTTAACTGAATAATGTCTCATAGCCTCATCCTCTACCTAGCAGTTTACAAATCTAAGTGTACATCAGAATCCTTTACCCACTGATCTCCAGACCCTAACCCAGGACATTCTGAGTTTGCAGTTTGGAGTGAGATCTAAGAACCTGCCTTTTGACCAAATATCGCCAGGCACCCTCCAGGCAGGTGGCCTGTGGGCTACACCTGAAGAAATACTGTCCTGGTATTCCTCTCTGCGCTGAACCTCAGAGAGGGAGAACCGAGCATTACCGCTCAAGAATCCGGCTATTAGCAATGTAAATGTACCCCAGGACCTCGCAAAGGGCACTGACAGGCTGCAAATGAGCGTGGCATCTAATCAGGAAGCGAGATGGCAGATAGGGACGTCTCTATGCAGCTTTTACAGTAAAGCCACTCAAGGTCCAAACATACTGCCAAGTCCCAACCTGGTCTGCGTCACCCCAGCTGAGGGTGTGTGCCAAGGCTAGTTCTCACACATTCTGAAATGATAACCTGCCCACACGTGGGCCAAAAGTAGATGCGAGCTCGGTACGACCGAAGCAAAAATCTGAGTGGAGGTCATCTCTAAGTCACCGCGGCAGCACGCCGTTCGGGATTTGTTCCAACAAGCTTTTGGAAGGATTTCACCAGTGGACTATGGAGCCCTTCAACGTCAGAGAAAACAAAGCCAGTTTGAATCCCTGCTTGTTCGGGATTCAAAAGCTATAAAATCCGCCCTGCTCTGTTGCAAGCGCCGAGCCTGGTCTGCGTGCAGGAAGGGACGGGGGACTAGGCGGCGGCGGGGCCGGGCGGGCGGAGCGCGCGGACCGGGAAAGCCACGGAGCAGCGGCCGCGGTGAGTCAGCGCTGAGTCACGCCGGGCGCTACGTGCGCGCCCGGGCGCCCCGGCCGAGTGCGCAGGCGCGGGCTCCTCCGCGCTCGGGGCTTCCAGGAAGACCCTCCCCGCGCCGCCGGCCCCGGCCCCCCGGCCCCCGCCGCCACCCGGGACCCCCGCAGGCTCATACTCACCGGCCGGCACGCACAGCCTCCTCGCTCCGGCCTGGAGGTTTCAGCGCCCAGGAGTCACCGATGACAGTCGGTGACAGAGCTCCGGCGGATGCTTCAATACCATGTGTTTCCTCAAGACCGAGATTCCAGTTGCTCTGGTTTTTTTTTTTTTTTTTTTTTTCTCGTATTTTCTGGGTTTTTTTTTTTTTTTTTTCCTTTTCCTGGCAGGGGAGTAACAAGCTTATCTTTTTATAGTTTCCAGTATTTTAAATGAAGCACAGGAAGAATGGATTAATAAAACATGTGTTGAAAATTATGCATCCAATGCTCACACAATGGAGTCTAAAATGATTATAGTGGGACTGCAGTTAGAGTTGTGAAGGCTGGCTAACTGGAGAAAAAAGACTAACACTATTCTGATGTGCTTTTTGTTGGTGGGGGGGAAAAAATCTTTACCGGTTTGTCCAATCACCTTTCTGATAACTAAATTATTTTGAAGGCGGAGACGTGTTTGTTAGTGATTTGATACAGTGTTACCAGAGAATGGGGGAAGTATATCTGTGTGGATATAGGATATCCCCCTGTCCAAATGGATGATGTTTTGTTGGTCTTACAAAATATGGCGATGATGACATCAATGCTGAAAGTAGATAGCAGGTATTATGTGTAGCTAGTCAATGAGATGGTCCTGGTGCAGATGGGGTAATTATTATTTAGGGGCTGTTTGAGGCTGATGATTTCCAAACAGTCAAACTGGGTCTTTAGAAGTTGTTGTGCCAGCTGTTGCCAGTTGTTTTGCTTCTTCAGGAGAATTACATCCCTCCTTATCCCCTGTGTGCGTGTGAGATGATGCAAAACATTCCAGTGTTCTTGTATTTTGACAGACTTTCCTGCAAGGAAAGAGACTGAAGCAATTAGAGGTTGAACTGACTCACCGAGTTTACAGAGAAGCATGACTGTTCAGGTTTTTTAAAGTAGGGAAAACTACCAAACTGAAAAAAACAAGGAAATATGAAAATGATGAGATCCCAGAAAAGCAAAATGGGTAGTATGAACCAGAAATGGAATCTAATAAACTATTCATAGCCAGAGATAAATGCTAGGCTTAAAACAAAAAACGTTAAATTATTCTTATATAAAATATCTAAAAACTTAACTAAGTTTATATAGGTCTCCTTCAACTTACAATGAGTTTGTGTCCCAAAACACCCATTGTAAGTAGAATATATAAATAAAAAATGCATTTACTCTTTCTAACCTACTGAACATCATAGCTCAGCCTAACCTACCTTACAGGCTTCCCAAGTGGTGCTAGTGGTAAAGAACCCACCTGCCAATGCTGGAAATGTAAAGAGATGTGGGTTCAATCCCTGGTCCCTAGAGGTTATGGCAACCCACTGTAGTATTCCTGCCTGGAGAATCCCACTGACAGAGGAGCGTGGTGGGCTACAGTCCACAGGGTCACGACTGAAGTGACTGAGCAACGTGTCTTAAACGTGCTCAGAGCACTTACATTAGCCTGTAGTTGGGCAAAATCATCTAACACAAAGTCTACTGTATAATAAAATATTGAATCTCTCATGTAATGTATTGAATACGGATGGCAGAGAACAGAATAGTTGTAAACACATCGTGTAAGCTGTAAGTGTGTAGATCACGCTTGTGCTCACGTGGCTAATGGGGGGCTACTACTCACTGCCTCTGGAGTGTACACCCCATGGCTCATGTGCTTGGGAAAAGATAAAAATCCAGACTACCATTTCTACTGAATGTGTATCACTTTCCCATCATTGTAAAGTCAAAAAATGATCATTCAAACCATTGTAGGTTAAGGGATCATCTGTACATCATTTGATGTCTAAAAACCTGTATACGATTCTGATTCTTTCTTATTACCTTGTAAACATTGATACTGCCTTGGCATTTATGGAATTGTTTGAAACCCAAGTTCACTTTTTAACAGCGTGAACTTGGGCTACTTACTTAGCTTCACTACATCTCAGTTTCGTCCTCTGTGAAATGGAATTAAAATTACTATTTCATAGGCTTGGTAGGATTAAAAGAGATGATGCCTAAAAATGGTTTTGCACATTGCTAGGCAAATTTAAAAGACACATTTGAAAGACATATTAAAAAAAAAAAACTCCTGTAAATGAATGTTTGTGTCCTATTGTCATTATTATTGTACTTGATGAAACTGTAGATTCGATCACAAAGAGGCAGTTATTTTGTCCAGCTCATCTGACTAATAAAGGCTTTGGAATATACACCACAAACGCATTGACTCAGTGACCTTAGGCAAGATATTTGGGTAAGATTGTAAAACAGCTGGGTGAGTGTTTAATGTTCTTTGGTTATGAGAAGAAAGCTAAAAGAGAATGACTACAATCATCAGTTGGCCCCAAAGGTGATGCAAAACAGCCAAGCAAGAGCCCTTTTCTTCTGTCCTCAGAACAACTTGGCAGAATAGTATGGCAGTTACTAGGCAAAGAGAATATAACAGTTTGCCTTTAAACTATAGATCAACCCCCATGATGTGATAATTTATTATTTTGCAGAGATAGAAACTTGGTTCTTTCCAAGTGTAAAGTAATGAGCTTAGCTATTAATAAAGGTTAACAACCAATCTCCCATCAACCACTCCAAACAACTCTGAGGCCCCTACTCGTAAGATGTAACAGTCATTCTCTTGAAATAATAAAATAAATATTTCTTTTAGAATTACCCTCAAATAAAGCAAGTGCTTTGTACATGATTGCAGTCCTACATTTACCAAATCAGGAGGTGCTCGTGGGCATGAAAGCAATTGCATTTAATGATAGTTACCTGTTACAATGGTTTTCCATTTATTTGCTTTTGCTTATCCATTCAATATTCTCTGCAGTCTTTAGCATTAGATCCTGGAGACTGAAAAATGAACACTACAGACAAGACCTAATTGTAGAGTTATATTCTGGTAGGAAGAACAAACATTTTAAAAGCTAAGAAACTAACTAATTGAGAAAGTATCAAACATTGTCAAAAAAAAGAGATAAGGACAATTCATAGGCTGGCATCTAGAATCCCAGAAAAAATTATATAGTTAGATTAAAAAGACCTCTCAGAGGAGGTGATATTTAAGCTGGAGCTTGAAGGGTAAGGGCTTCCCTGATAGCTCAGTTGGTAAAGAATCTGCCTGCAGTGCAGGAGACCCCAGTTCGATTCCTAGGACAGGAGGATCTGCTGGAGAAGGGATAGGCTACCCACTCCAGTATTCTTGGGCTTCCCTTGTGGCTCAACTGGTAAAGAATCCACCCGCAATGCGGGAGACCTGGGTTCAATCCCTGGGTTGGGAAGATCCCCTGGAGAAGGGAAAGGCTACCCATTCCAGTATTCTGGCCTGGAGAAGTCCATGGACTATACAGTCCATGGGCTCACAAAGAGTCAGACACAACTGAGGAACTTTCACTTTCACTTCCCTTGAAGGGTAAGAAGGTTGCATAAAACAGGTGGAGTAACAGCTCAGGCAGAGAGCATGGGGAGCATGAAGACCTTGAGTCTGGAAGCACTTTGTTTAAAGAGCAGCAAGGGAGGGGATGAGTGACACAGCATTAGGTTTGAGAGGCCAGATTCTGCATAGACTTGAAGGCCAGAGTAAACTGTCTGGATTATATGCTCAGTATGATTGATAACTGTTGAAAGGTTTTCAGCTCCATGATGTGATTTACGTGGTCAGAAGATGACCCTGTGGCTAATGCATTGTAGGGATCAGGAATGGAACTGGGGTGCCTTTAGCATCTGTACAACAGTGGATATTGGGGCAGTGGAAATAAAAGAAGGGGAGGAAACTGAGATATATGCTAGAGGAAGAGGAGCCAGAAGAAGCTGATGGACTGAAGCGAATCAAGAGCAAGAGCAATCATAGGTGAGCTCTACTTTTCTGGGTGCAGAGCATTTGGGGATTCACCAGGTCTTGGTGTTGTTTTCCTGCCAATATTTTCTTTCTTTCTTTCTTTTTTCTGCCAATATTTAAAGTCAAGAGTTTTGAAATGTGTACTCACATGTATACACACACACACATACACACTTGTGAACACCCCCACTGCCACTTATGAAAATTGGAGTTCACACTGAGAGAAGTCAGTTCCGCTTAAGGGATGACTGAAAAGTGCTTAAATGAATGCCGCATGCTTAATGGCATTTATCTCTTCCTCTGCACTTTTATCCAGGCACAGAGGTGCAAGGCTCATAATGCCCTCCCCTCTCCTCCCTTCTCTTTAAATTTGTGTACTCAGATCCAGCTCTGTGTTCATGCACAGGTAAACACCTATTTTCTTTATGAAGCCATCGCTAACACCTAAATCAAATGGATCTCACTGTTTGTATCCAATCTGCTTGACCCTTGAAATTTGGCCTTGTCACTGGTTATACCAGTGGTTTATGTCTCATAAATGCTATATAAATGTCTCTCCAACTAAACTTTAACCCTCTTAAGACCAGAGACAGATTCTCTTATGCCCATTATAGCACCCACAATATCAGCAACATGTTCTAAACATAGGCGGGGCTCAATAGCAATGCAATCACTGGCATTTTTATGTGGATGGAAACTTGGTGATCACCAAGTCTAATAGTCCACTTATTTAGTAAATAGATTAGGTCACAAAGTGATAGTACTCTGTCCAGATCATAGAGCTCATAGAATGTTTGGGAATTTATTTCACAAACATGTGGTCTCAGTCACCTTTAGTGGGATCTTTTACTTCTGGACCTCTAATTCTCATTTTAAAACTGTAGGAGTTTACACCTTGTGATCTCAAAAGTTCTTTCAGGATTTTTTTTTTAAACCACAGTTTGCTATTTTTATGAGCCAGATACTGAAGTAGACACTATAAGAGTTGCTTAGTCCAGTCCAACTCTTTGCGGCCCCACAGACTGTAGCCCGCCAGGCTCCCCTGTCCATGGAATTCTCCAGGCAAGAATACTGGAGTGGATAGCCATTGTATTCTCCAGGGGATCTTCCCAACCCAGGGATCGAACTTGAATCTCCTGCATTGCTGGCAGATTCTTTACCTTCTGACTCACCAGAGAAGCCCAAGTAATCACTTATAGACATGCTTTTATTTAATTCTTGTAAAAGCAATTTTGTGAGGTGAGGTGGCACTATTCTCATTTTCACAGATCAGAAAGCAAAGAAACAGAAAGTTTATGTAACTTGCCCAAGAGTACTTAGCTAATAAGCAGTAGAATAGAATTGGATTGGAATCCAGGCCGGTCCAGCTGCAAAGGCTGAGGTCATCATCCTAATGCTGTTCGGCCTCTTTTCCACACTCTTCATTTTTACAGTGTCTGAGAAAAGTTACATATTTTTCTCAGAACCTCACATCTAGGAATTGGTAGAAGCAGGTCTGAATTCCAGCACCAGCTCTCTTTCCTTTATAACATGCTTCAGGTATCAATTTTATCAACGAATATTAAGAATGGGGGTTGTTTTAGCCTATTTCAATGAATCTACTGGTATTATAGTCAGTGCCATTGAATATAATTCAACAATGAACGTAGTTGATTGTATTTGTGGAGTAAATGAGTTTCCCCTCTAGTTTACAAAAGTACCTCGATGTTCACCAGTTCTAAGTCAAAAAAAGCAAGTACCTGGTAGGTTCTAGTGAGTAACTGTGGGAACACCCTAGAGTGTGAGGGGTAGCAGCTGTCGCTAAGGTGTAGGAACCAGGCTCTGTGGGCAGTTTATTGAGAAAAGTGAAGTGTATTCCTTCTGTTAGGTAGTTAGAATAGGGAAAAGGAGTCCAGAATGGCGGTGGCTAAAAGACCTGGAAGGGAAAAGCCCACGAAAATAGAACAAAGGAAGGTCCGAGGACCGGAGTGAGAACCTCAGGTAAAACAAACAACACTCCTGGCTGGCCCAGTTTACATAGGACAGGCCCAGGGAGAGGGAAACACATCAAAAGAGGAGCCAAAACTAGCTCGCTCGCTCTCTCTCCCGCGCCCTGGGGCGCTCTTCTCTTCGCGTCTTTGGGTCGACATGCCCTCATGCCTTGAAGATGGATTTTCCTGCTATTATCTAAATAAAATAGAGCTGTAACACTGAGCTATAACACTGATTTATCTAAGAGCTATAACACGGTCTGTCCAAGATCCGAGAGCTGTGACGTGATGAGGGGGACTTTAATGTCCGTCACTCCAAATCTTTGTTGTGACGAGATGAAAACCAAGGAGCATACACTCACCTGACATTTCTTAATCACATTGTTAAGAATGACATAGAGCCTGTCACCTCTATCTTCAAGGAATAATAAATGTGTTTTCTTGCCCTGAGATCAAATTTTGATGTGAATCACCCCAGAACCCCACTTTTCCTCAGGAGGGTCTCTCAGGGTGTAGCTCATGAAATATGCAAAAGAATAGCACGTACCCCCAACTGCAGGAGTTTGTAATCTACTTTAGGAAACAAAGTCAAGAGAGGAAGTCTAGGGCCTAGCAGATCTTTGCTTGACCACTTCTGTGAGTAAGCCCCCAAAATGACCTTGCTGGGTGCTCTGTGAAGCCAGGCAGGCCTGGAAAGCACTCAGCATCTTAGACCTTCCTGTCTCTCAGATCTGAATTCAGTTACAACAGCAATAAAATGATGACAAAGGCCTTTTGGAGAGCCCAGTGTGAGAAAGAAACAAGTTTGAAGGGACAGACCTACATTAGAAAGATGATGATGACGGTGATCTAATCACATGTCCCAACCCAGATAATCCTAGAGAAAACCCCGGGATTTTCCACAGCCAGACCAAAGCATAAAGCTGGCATTCGTCCCAGTAGATCAGGGCTTGTTTTGAGTCTCCTCAGCAATTTGACAGACCCTGAGGAAACTTGAGTAATGGTGAAAAAAACAGACTCTCTGTGTCTTCAAACATCAGAGAGAGTTGCCCTTAGAGTTAAGAATGATCATTTGCAACTTCGTGTGTGTTTTTCCCACAGTTGTACACAACATATGTATTTGTGTGACTAAAGAATGATTCACCAATTATTTCTAGATGAGGTCTAAAGAAGGCAGGGACTTCAGGGTAGCTTGAATAACATGTAGATGCCAAGGAACATTTATTCTTATTAATGATTGTAAGAAAGCACAGTTCCGCTTTTTAAAGGGCTGGCCAAATGTTGATCTGTATAACTTTTCTTTTCAACAGTGTAATCAGATGAAAAAAGATCTATGTGTTGAGGGCAGGCCTAATTCAACTGACATCTGGCCACTTGCATTTCATATGGCCTGCTTTCTTATGGCTAAGTCTTTGCCTCTAAACTTCACACTTCGTAGGACAGAACCTTCCTTCTAATGGAATAAGTCAGTTTTGCTTTGTTTCAGAAGCTAGGAGAGAGACTCAGAGACTCAGCTGAGTTCTCTACTTGAATGAAATCTAGAGGCCCACAGTGAAAATGCCACACTTTACATTAATACAGGGAATGGCTGTAGTAAACCAACTGACTCACCATTAACCAAGGCTGGTTAATGATAATCACATCTGCATAGTGCTTTGTCCTTCAGCAGTACAATCTTTTGTTTTACATAATATCCCTTTGAGGCAAACTGGCACAGTATCATTATCCCCCTTTTGTAAATAAGTTAACTGAGTCAAGAGATTGGAAGCCTTGAGGCCACCCAGAGATCAAGCAAAGACTTTATGGTGCCTCTTCTGCCAGATACAGGCTATTAGCCCCTGTGGCTGTTGTTTTATTACGTGTGTGTGTGTGTGTGTGTTAGTGGCTCAGTCATGTCCGACTCTGAGTGACCCCATGGACTGTAGCCCGCCAGGCTCCTCTGTCCATGTAATTCTCCAGGCAAGAATACTGGAGTGGGTTGCCATGCCCTTCTCCAGGGGATCTTCCCAACCCAGGAATCGAATGTGGGGAAACTGCGATTTCCACAGCCTTTGTATTTTGATAGCCTTAGGGGGTTGAAACTAGGATTGCCCACCTACTCTTGAATAAGAGACATCTTGAATGCTTTGTCTGGTGTAATTTCTCAAATCACAAGGAGGCCCTAGAGACATGGATATTGCTGCCATATCAAAAATGTTGTAAATACTGATTACTATATAAGGGCAATACACTAATAAAACCATTCCATGACTGAATCTCCTAAAGGAGTTTTCAGGATGCCAAGCATAAAGCGGTGTTCTGAAGTGTGTGCCACAGTGAGGCTTAATGGCACTGTGCCCCTGATGAGTTTGGCAAAGAGGAAACCAAATGTGAAACTTTGGGCCACCCACCATGCTTCCACCTAAGTGATGGGGGTGGGGGGGGGTGGGCGTGGGGAACTGGAAACAAACTTTCCTCATTTAAAATTTAGATTTCTGTCTTATTTTTATTACTTTATCGAAAGGAATCTTACCTCAAATTTTGCCAAATCTAGAGGAACATATGTCTCCCTCAGAACAAACTCGCAGAATTAAACAATAAACATAAGCAAACATGTTAAAGGGGGTACACCTTAAATACTATCTCTAAAGGCCTGTGCATATGTCCCCTTCACCTCTTCATGAAACCAGGTAGCCCAGATTGGGACTTCAACCCACAGTCTTTTAATTGAAATCATATCTAGCCTCAGGACTTAATGAAGCTCGGAGTCTTGATGTCTCATTGCAGAGAGAATTCAGTGTGAGACAAACTGACAGGTAAGAAATGGATTTATTTAGAGAGAAACACACTCCACAGAGTGTGGGCCATCTCAGAAGGTGAGAGGCCTTGGAGGACGCATACTCCACAGGCAGTGTGGGCCATCTCAAAAGGTGAAAGTGGCCTGACCGTAGAGATCTGTCAGTTTTTGTAAGGATGGATAATTTCATGAGCTAATGAGTGAGAGGAGAATTCCAGAAGTTTGGGGGATGGGGTGGGGATTTCTAGGAATTGGGGCACTGCCCACTTTTGACCTTTATGGTTGACCTTGGAACTGTCTTGCTGCCTGTGGGTGTATCATTTAGCTTGCCGATGTGTTGCAATAAGCGTGTACTGAGGCTCAGAGTCACGTGGAAGTCGACTGTCTGCTGTCTTGGACCTATCTGGTTCTGATCAGTTCACGTCGTGTCCTTGGGCGATGTCATTCTTTTAAAGGTCGTGCCCTTTCCCCTTCCCTCCTGTTTCATTGGCATTTACAATCTCAGTAGCTGGATGCGCAATGCTATGTGTACAACAGCTAATTAAATCCTACCAATTAAAAGTTCTGCAGTCCATGGGGTGGCAAAGAGTCAGACACAACTGAGCCACTGAACTGAACTGAATTAAGAGTTCAGACTCAGAATGAACAAATGCACAATGATAATTATTGTCACAATCATGATAAGTAACATTTACTGAAAGCTTGTGTGTGTGCATGTGTGCACATGTGCTCAGTCATGTCCAACTCTTTGTGGGCCCCTGCACTGTAACCTGCCAGGTTCCTTTATCCATGGGATTTTTCAGACAAGAGTACTGGTGTGGGTTACTTAGTAAGAGCTTACCATACGCCAGGTCTTAGGGTAACACCTGTATTTCATTTAATTCTCCCAATACCTAGTTTAACAGAATCAGAATCTTGGATAAAAAAATATGCCCAAGGTTATCCAACTATTTTTTGCCGCTAGAGTCTATGATATTATGACTGACCTTATGTATTTCACTGGGCATGAAATTCCAGACAAAGACTCAGGTATAGCATTGTTGCAAAATTGGTTATATAGACCCCCCACTTGGGCCCTAGCCCAGCAAAAGTCTCATGCCTTGGCAAGGACGATTCTTTTTCTGTTTGGATACACACAGCCAATAAGGAAACTGTTGCTGAGACTGAAACAGTACACGCTTTATTCAATGGCCAGAGAATGGAGAAAGAAGAACTTACTTTGCAAGTCAACTTTTTCGAGACACCATATATACAAAAAGGTCAAGGTAAAAGGGAGGGAATTGAGTAAAGAGAGAGAAATATTCACGATTCATCAGTCCTTGTAGGGTTCTTTCAGCAGTTGCCAAGACAATTGCTAACTGTCATGACGCTGGTGGGTGTGTTCTGTGGCATGCTAATGTATTACAATGAGTCTATTATAAAGTCAACGTCCACTGGAGGTCAAAGCTTCTGCCATCTTGAGCCTACTTGTTTCAACCGATTCTGGTGGATTCTTGTTTTTCGTTTCTGGTGGTTTCCTGTAAGACAAAGATAATGCTTCTCTTCAGCCTACCTTGTTCCCTTGAAGAAGAGGGAAGCTTAGAGCTGGAGGTTAACCGTCATGATGACAGCATGCAGTTTTGTTTCTCTGTTACTAATCTTAGCCTAGCCCTACTTCCACTGCTAGTGGAAAACTGCATTTTGGTAGTTCAAAACTCATTTTCTTTTGAGTAATTCTCACTTAACTCAGGATTACTCTTCCTCTGTCTTTCCCCTCTCCTTTTCTGGAGCTGAGATATTGAAAAGAGGAGAGTAAAGCATATATATCACCTTGACATCCGGTGAGAATGGGGTCCTTGGTCTTCCGTCATCCTCTGTCCCTGCAGCCTTGGAGGGCATAGAACCCAATCTGCTCTGTCCCTCTGGTCTCCACCGCTGATGCTCACAGTCCATGTACTGCAGGTGCCATGACCAGAGTTCTATATCCTCCTCATCGTAACTCAGGCTCCTTTGGGTCCCCTGGCTATTGTCAGCCACCCCCGTGCTCTTGAGAACTGGGGGGTCTGGTGGGTCCCCTCGTGCCCTGTCTGGAGTGAGACTGCCCTCAGTTCTGACCGCTCAGATCCTCCCTCATCCACTACGCTCTGTTGTCTTGCTGGGCATGACATTTCTCTGAAATGTCTGGAGCCTCCTCTGGGCATACTCTACAAATAGAGGCAAGATTTCCCACCTTCTCCATCTCTAGTCTTCTTAAGTCTTTATGGGGCTTCTACTGCACCCTCTCAGGGACTCAGGTGCTAACCAGGTCTCCCTTTGAATTCCTCATCACTTCAAGCTGGAGAAGCGTATATCTCCTATCTTAGTGATAAGGACACTAGCCATTTTACCTACTTTTGGCCTTAAACCGAAGCTCCCTGGGGCTCTGGCTCCCTCAGGCTCTAAGTCTTATGGAACTTAAAACATCCTTTATTCTTTTGTAAATATGGGCTTTCAAGATAATTCTATCTATCTGAGCATTCAGCAAAGCTACTGAGTAATTTACTTTGGTATCTGCTCTTTTTTTTTTTTTTACTATCTTTGATCTTTCCAAGGCAATATTTTCCCCCTAACTTACAGGTTGATGTGGGAAAGCAGGAAAAATGCAGAAAATAAGAACATTAAACATTATCTCTAATAGTAACTCATAAAATTTCTGTACAGAGATATGTATATTGGGCATGTGAATACTAATACATTATAATTGTCTTCTAGGTTAAGTGTCTTAAAGTCAGCAGTGTCTTAGACCTCAACTTGCCCTGTAAATGTGTATCTTTTTGTCATTTTTCAATAGTCTTCAGGATATATTACCTGCAAATAAAATGAAGGATGCCACAGTTTCATGATTTGCAGTTTCACTTTCCTTAGCAGAAAAACAATTAAGATGTGTGAAAGGCACTATATTTGTGTGTGTGTGTGTGTGTGTGTGTGTCTGTGCCTGTGAACTAATCAGGCTGCCACTTTGCACATATATTCTAATTGCCTTTTGTGCTAAGAGCTGTGCCAGAGTCATAAAATTTTAGCCACTGGGAAGGTTCATTCCAATTTCATTGCATTCAAATGGTTGACATTTTCAGCTGAATCACATATCATGAATTCATTAGCATGTCCCCTCCTGGCTGGTTAAAGTCAGTCTGGTGCTGGCCTACGCTGGGCCCTGAAACCCAAGTACTCGACTCTTGGCTTCGTGACTCGTCTTTGAAAATCAGATGCTCTTTGTGCCAATGGCCAGGCCTCTGCTGTGTGACGCGTCCTGGATGCCACACCAGAGGGCTCTCCTCTGTCATGAGGTCACACGGAATCAGCGCAGGGGCAAGCCTGAGAAGGAGAGGAGGGAGGCAAACTGCACCTGCTTCTCCTCCACCTGCTGCCCCGGTACACATTTTAGGAGATAAAGAGATCACTGAGAGCCCAGTTTTGTAAAAATAAACCCCTCAAAAGCACAAACACATAGAAACATTTACATATATGCATATGTGTATACATATTTGTGTATATGTGTGTGTGTTTGTGTATATGTGGGCTTCCCAGGTGGTGCTAGTGGTAAGGAACTCACCTGCCAATGCAAGAGATATGAGAGAGGCGGATTTGATCCCTGGGTCGGAAAGACCCCTGGAGGAGGACATGGCAACCCACTTCCATATTCTTCCCTGGAGAATCCCATGGACAGAGGAGCCTGGCAGGATATGGTCCATAGGGTCACAAAAAGTTGGACCCAACTAAAGCAACTTAGCACATGCACACACGCGTGCATACACACACACACACACACACACACACACACACACACACACACACACACATATTTTCTCCAGAAAAGCACCAAGAGAGTGGGGTACAGAAGGGCTTCTGTAATAATAATATGGACTTCTACCTTCAATTTATTCAACTCTATGCTATTCTGATTTTTTTCCCTGTAAGTACAGTCTACATTGTAGTTTTTAAATATATATATACATATATATATATATATATTTATATATTATGAACAAGAACATCAATGCCAGCATTGAAAGGGAACAAGTCATGCCAGAAGGAGCGGTGGAGAGGTGTTTCCTTCCTTCAGTTGCAGAGTCAGCTCTGGGAACCACTGTTGTAGAAGCCTTTGGTTTTACAAAAGGAGCAAGGGAGGAACATGAGAGCTTTACTCTGAAGAACGAGGAAACAAAAGGGTCCAGGAGCAGCTTTCAGGTACATGATGGAGAGGTGGGCTGAAATCTACAGGCTACAGCCTGACTCTTCTCTAATACATGCCTCCCAAGGGTGAGATAATAGACTCAGCATTCATCTTGACTCTGAATCAACAGCATCTCTGCCCAGTCGTCCAGAAATTCAGTATTTTAACCAAGTGGAGGATGTGTGGCAAGCCCAGCTCTGCAGCTGGGACACAGCCCTGGCACACCTCCGGCTGACATGTGCCACTCCTGGAATGCTGGGCCACTCCACCCTCAAACTAACTTCTGGCTGAACTGGGGGTATCCTGGCTCTAGCTGAGAAGAGGCTCAGTCCTGCTTTTCATACTTGAACTTTTGGTTTGAGAGCAAAAGCCAAAAAATGCAACCCTACCCTGAGCAATAGCCAGGATGTTGATGCTGCCAGGCAATTCCTGTCTCATTGGACCACCGCCTCCCACTTTCTGGACCAAGAGGATACACCAGAGACCAACCTCCCATGATTCAGGCCTTGCTGACCAATCACTTAACCAGCCAGAGTGCTTCCTTTGCTTGAGTTACTACCTGCTAATGAGTTACACACTTGGCGAGGTGTGTTAGTACTCTTACACTAGCAAGATGTGGAAGGAATTCATGCAGCATTTATTTTAAAGTCATGGCCTTGGGGACTAAAAGAGTTTTCGGGGAGGTAAAAATTTATTTTTACTACCATATCTGCTCTAACAAGTTTAAAACTTCATATAACTTGCTATTGATGTGATTCATCATATCATCATCACAATTTTAGTATGGTGGTGTTTCTTTTTTGTGCAGAAGTGTTAAATGCATGGGGGACTTAAACTGCTGTGATCAGGTCACAGCTGTATGGGAGGATAATTCTTAATCTCCTTGGGAAAGTGGACTGTGATGTGAATAAACTGAACAAACAAGGTTGTGGTACCCATTAATACAATGTGGTATAGTAAAGATGAGAACAATCTAAAAATATTGAAAGAATATGCAGTGAAGAATTCTGCAATTATAATGATGACAGTTTCTCAAAGCCTTGCTTCTGGATCTGGCAATAAAACACTTAATTTGCATTTCATTTCCATATAATCTTTTTGTGCCACTTTATATTTAATTGACAATTTTACTTTTAAAAATTAGTTCACATCTTCACGTTCTTTTCACTTTATTTTGAATATTGAGTCATGAAACTTTGGCTAAATTTTGCCAAATAAATGTTCAATAGAGACAAATTCCAATCATCTCTTGATTCCAAACCAAATATGACGCATTTTATTTAACCAACCTGCCTCCAAGGCTGTGATTTTCAGGCAATTATGTTTTATTGCTGCTATTCTTAATGCCATTGCAAAACTTTAATTTTTTTTCTTTCTTCCTCATTTACCTATTATCACTGAGCCATCTATGAGAGATAGTCACTCAGTCATGTCTGACTCTTTGCTGCCCCATGGGCGGTAGCCTGCCAGGCTCCTCTGAGCCGTCTATACTATACCAGAAATGCTCAACAAATATTGAAAAAACACACAGAAACTTTAAAAGCATAAATAGGTCAATGGCTTAAGTACCAGAAAAAATTCTCATGGGTGCTTAGAGTAGTAGAATATGAGGAAGCAAGAATATGTGTTCTTGTTTACAGTTACATTGACTTTGTCTTAACAATGAGAGCACAGAGTTCAAACTTTATATCTGAAAATGGAAGAAGCTTACATATTTACATATTTCCATTTTTATACATTTATATTTTAGCTCTAGACATTTGCTGCATTTTTGTACTAACAGTAAAAGGTTTGCATTCTTTATGAGAATACTGACTACAAAATAATGAATAATGTCAAGTAAGGAAAACTGAATTCCCTCTACTTCTTCCAACTTTGACCTTAGAGAAAACAGAAAGCTTTCTTATTAAGCATTGTTTATAGTGCATGTGTTCAGATGAAGCAAACTAGCAAATTTGTCAGAGAAAAATTAATATTTCTCAGGAGATCAAACATTAATGCCAGCCAGCATCCCATCAAAGAACAAGATTACCTATATTCATATATTTGAAACCCTACGGTTTTGTTTCTGTCATTGTAAGCTTCAGTTCATGAGCTTGTTGACATATGAGAGTCTTCCTTTTTGGAAATCCAAACAGACAAAAAGAAATTGTGAAATCACATGACACTCAGAAATATTGCATCACTCTGTTCCCACTTTCTGTCTCAAAACTTTCCTAACCTCTGAGAGCATCATCAGTGTGAGTAAATTGACATTTAAAAAGATGAAGAGATGATTTTTAAAGCCCCCAAAGCATTTACTCTTAAAAAACATACGCAGAATGAATTTACCATTGAAAGTTAATGTCAGATGTGCTTGTGTTTTATTCCATCTCAAGCACAGTTAAAAGAACACTGTTGTTTTGTGTTTAAACAATATCAAGGTAGCTCTTCTTTTGTTTTACACATCTCTTCCAGTATTTGAGTAGGAAATAAAGAAGTACAGTTAGAAGAGTTGGGTGTGTGTGTGTGTTCGGCCATTCAGTCATCTCCAGTTCCTGTGACCCCATGCACTGTAGCCTGCCAGGCTCCTTTGTCCATGAAATTTTCCAGGCAAGAATACTGGAGTGTGTTGCCATTTCCTCCTCCAGGGGATCGGCCCAATTCAGGGATCGAACCCACATATCTTGCATTGGTAGGCAGATTCTTTACCATTTTGCCCACCTGGGAAGCCCCCAGAGAGAAGGCTAGTTCATACTGGGTTTTGACATTTTATTCAGCAATCTATTACCATTCATTAATATAGTATTAGTACGTACTGCATTATATGTTTTTATTAGCTGCTTTTGGTCATTGTTGCATTTCTAATACGGAGATGAGTACTTGGTACATAAAAGGCAATCAATAGGTATTTACTGAATGGATGACTCAATCAAGAGATAAGAATTACTACTTAAAGAAGAATAATTTTCCCCTTGTTTTACTCTGTAAAAACTGCTTGATAATCAGCTATATTTATTTTCTTTCAAACCTTTCTTTGCTAAAACTTTGCACTTCTTCTGTCTTTCCTGCTGAGAGTCAGTGAGCTTAGACACTCAGCTTTAATTTCATTTTTCTCCTATTTGTGGATATCATCCATACATATGACTTTCCAGGCAGTGTAATCTTTCCAGAAGTTCTTGTTGACTGCAAAAGCTTAAAAGCTCTTTATTGTTGAAGGGACGAGAAGACTGACATCCATTGTATTTCATTTGGTGACTGAAATGTGTGACACATAACAAGGCCTTTATCCTCTGTTTATCCATCTGGAAAACGAGAACCACAATTCTCACTAGTCTGGTATGGAAGTGATTGCCAAGGACTTTGTGATCCATGCAGGGAAGGGGACTCTTTAGTTGGTACATAATACAGACGTATCCCTTTCATCAGTTGGGTGTTTAGGTACTAAAGGACTTACAGAGATGTTAAGCAAACAGCAACCACAAAAAGAAGACTCTGACTTATAGATTTTTAATGATATTTACATGCTTCTTTCTTAATGTATTTAGTTTTTCTTTAAGAATTCTTTACATAGTCACTGATTAGAGGCCATTGAGTCTGGGGCTTCTTAACCAGAGTGTGTCCACACTTCCTTGTGGAGTCTTTAAATCTACACATGCCCTATCTCTACCTTAACTTCGCCTGGTTAGGAACGGGGTGGAGGTGGGGGCCCAACCTCTCTTGTATTTTATGAAACAGCACATTAACAGCCTGGTTTCCCTGGTGGCTCAGTGATAAAGAATCTGCCTGCTAATGCAGGAGATGTGGGTTCAATGACTGGGTTGAGGAGATCCCCTGGAGAAGGGAATGGCAACCCACTCCAGTATTCTTGCCTGGTAAATCCCATGGATGGAGGAATTTGGATGGGTATATAATCCATGGGGCCACAAAGATCAGACATGATTTAGCAACTAAATAACAATGTTAAGGGCCAGTTGGTAAGTGTAATAACCTCAGGACTAAAATCCTCATCTTCTGACTTCTGATAGGCTTTTATTCCTATATATGTGAAGCCTCTAATATATTAGTTTATATTGTTACACAGTTGACCCTTGAACAACACAGGTTTGAAATGTGAGGAACCACTTATACGCAAATTTTTCTAATAGTAAATACTATAGTACTACACAGTCCTGGGCTGGTTGAATCTGAGAACATGGGACCGAGTTTCTAGGGGCACAGGTGTAAGTTATATTCAAATTTTTGTGCAGAGGGCCAGCGTCGCCAACCCTCACATAGTTCAAGGGTCAACTGTATTTTAATTTTTAGATATAACTTTGTCGTGACCACTGAAAGTTTAACTATCTCTGCTGCTTTTAGTTCATAGCTATGTTCCCCTTCCTGTTTCTTGCCTATTCTATAAAGCCTTCTGCGATTCATCTTGTTAGAAACAGATTCAATCCTTTGTAAGCTTTCAAAGCGAATTACACCTGTATTGGAGCATTTATCAAACAGTACAGTCCTATATTAAAGAACCTGATAAAGAGCTCTGTCTTTCCCTAAATTGTAAACTCTTAGAGACAGAAGTCAATATACTCATTGTCTTTAGAATGATAACAACAAATAAGAGCTTAGGCACCAAGCAAGGTGTGTGCCCAGCAGTTCTCAAATTTTAGCAACCATCAAAATCACCTGGAGGGCTTGTTATTAATAAATAATAATAAATAAAGTTTAAATAAATAAAGTTTATTTATTTAAATTTAAAAAAGTTTAAATAAATAAAGATTAATAAAGTATTTGTCACTGGACCCCAGCCTCAGAACTTCTGATTAAGTGGTTCTGGGGTAGGGCAGAGGATTGGTGCTTCAAACAAGTACCCAAGTAATGCCACTCTTCTGAAAGGTTTCTATTTGAATATTCGCTACTACTTCAGTAAGGAGGTTTTATAATTCTCATCTTCAAAGAAGTTAAACAGCAAGTAACCGGGCATGGGAGGGACTGTAATCCCATCTTTTGATGCCTAGTGCTTTGGTCTTCCCCCTGCATGTCTGCTAAGTGGGTTCAGTCGTGTCCAACTCCGTTCAACACCAGGGACTGTGGCCCACCAGGCTCCTCTGTCCATGGGATTCTCCAGTCAGGAATACTGGAGTGGGTTGCCATGCCCTCCTCCAGAGGAATCTTCCCAACCCAGGGGTCAAACTCATGTCTCTTACATCTCATGCATTGGCATGCAGGTTCTTAAACACTAGTGCCACCTGGGAAGCCCTGTTTTTCCCTTAATTCTTCCTATATATCATAATCTTCCAAGAAATACACATGAAAGATAATTTGTTACGGTGGAGATAGACTTTTAAGATTCAATTATGATCTTGGGCATTACGTATCTTTCCTCTTCTATGCCTCAGTTTTCTCCTCTGTAAATTAGGACACAGCAGTATTTACCTGTAATGCACATTGTAGTCGCCCCCCCCCCCACCCCGATCTGTTCCATTCCTCTTTCATTGTGTAATCGGAGCGTGGTTCAGAAAACTGCCCCAGCTCCAGCAGTGTATTCTAATTCATCCAAGTCAACCAGGGAGATTGATAGATTCAGGAAACCGAGTCAATTATGCCATAATATTCCTCCTTCCCCTGACTGCTATTCCCAACACTTTCTGTTTCAGAGCTAAGCAGCTGACAAGTTAGGCAGATCATGAATAGGAGAGGGCATTTTTTTCACCTTTTTCATTGCCCGTGGGGACACTCACTCCCCTTTGCTAGACATGACTATGGAAGCAGATTTCCTGTTGATGGCCATCCTACAGAGGGGAATTGGTGTTCGAGGGGTCCACCCCTGGATGTCAGGAGAGAGACAGAACCTGCGAATCTGGTGACAATCTAAAGCCACTGGACCCATAAACCAAACCTGAAGCTGCTTTCTCTCTAGACTACCAGTCATGTGAGCCAACAGATGCCCTTATTGTTTGTCAGTTGAAGTTCGTTTTTTGTTTTTTTCCTATCACTTATAGTCAAACACCCTGATTATTGTTATTTAGTTGCTAAGGCATGCCCAACTCTTTTGTGATGCCATGGACTATAGCCCTCCAGGCTCCTCTGTCCATGGGATTTCCCAGGCAAGAATACTGGAGTGGGTTGCCATTTCATTCTCCAGCGGATCTTTTCAACCCAGGGATTGAACTTGGGTTTCCCTTATTGGCAGACAGATTCTTTACCACTGAGACACCAGGGAAGCCCTAAACACCCTGATACCTGATTTCAATGGATTACTATAAGAATTAAATGAGGTGATGCATTAAAAAAAAAAAGCTTGCAGTATTAAGGAGATACCAAATATGAACTAAATGTCATTATCAGGGAAGTGACTAGGTCCAAATTTTTAAAAATATATATATTATTGGTGGTTTGTTCTTGGTTTCCTTTCAAATTCTCCTTCTCTACCAAGAGCATGTGACCTTAAATGCCATGGTCAGCTCCTGACCAAAAGCTCCCTTGGAGGTGTTCTCACCAGCAGGATTAGAGAAACCAAAATAACCAGGTGAATATCTCTGTCAATGATAAAGAATGTGGCTGTAATAGGAAAAGATTATCCTGAAAACTGAAGACTCATGGAACAACAGACACAGTTAACTTTACTAAGGAGAGTTACAAAATAAACGCATAAGTGTATCAATACTTGAGTCATAGCAGAAGAAGCTAAGGTTCATATTGTGAATTGTCCCTGGTCTTATAGCAGAGATGGGTCTTATCCAAACCTGGTACTCATATTACTTGTGGTAGACGTCTGTTCCTTTGGTTGTCGGGCATGCCACCGTTCCTTTGGGTCACCGCTTTTCTTCAGCATCACATATGTAATAACATGGGGTTCTTTGGGGGTTGCCAAAAATACTTAGCTCCTTTTTTTACTGGGCTAAAATGAAAGTATTATTTCTTTGATAGTTATAGCAACTGTACTGTATTTATACTTATAGTAACTACAAGTTACTGAAACTATAGTCACTGATTCACTCACAAGCATATTAAAATCCAAGTTTTCAAAGGAAGCAAGAAAGGATCCATAGAGAACACATGGTCTGTAATCAATAGATGATTCCATTATATCTTTTTAAAAAATATTTTTTACATTTTTGGCCATTCCAGGCAGCACGTGGGGTCTTAGTTCCCCAACCAGGGACTGAACCTGCACCTCTTGCATTTGAAGCACAAAAATCTTAACCACTAGATCGCCAGGGAAGTCCCCCATTATGGTATCTTTTAGGGTCTGGAATACCCTGACCAGTACATTAAACAAAACATTTCATAAGAATTGGCTAGTGACAGGGAGAATAGATCCATTTGAAATTAAAAAGTGTGATTTTGGGAGTAAACTTGAGTGGGGAGAAGCTCACAAGTCACTGGAACACGCCTTGGACTCTGGGTCTGTGTGTCTGTCTTGGTAGTGATGTTGTGTCACTGCCTCATTCTTGGCACATGGTCTGTACTCAAGAAAACCAGATTGAAAATTTGGAATCTGTGCTTGAGTGGATTGAAACTGACCTCCAGTCACTAAGGAAAAATCAAAACAAAACACATAAGAATTTAGAGAGGACATTTTTCTGCCAAAAAATAATTTTTCCTTGATGTTATTTCTTGGTTGGGCCAATATTCCAATGGAAAAAAGTAGATAGGTTGGTCAAGATTTCAATATAATCTTCTGTAACATTTGACCTAAAGTGATATAATAAAATATTAATGACAGAAACTTGTATTCTTTCCTATGGATGCATGTGTGACAACTTGTCTCACACACATTATTAAAGAGAAAAAAACAGAAAAGATAATCTAATGGTATTTTGTTTCACTTGAAATGTTAGGTCTCAAACTAATTTATTCAATACATATTTATACCATTTATTCTTACAGGCACTTGGGATACATCAGTGAGCGGAACAAAACCAGTACCAAAACTGTACATGCAAAAGAGGGCTTAAATTGTTGTTGGGCTTCTGAGACTCTTTTGTGAAATAATTTATTTGCTTGCTGTAATTGCTTTAATATTCTTGGCGACTATAATGTCTCGATTTGGGGAAAGCTTGCTGCAGTTCATGGGGTCACAAAGAGTTGGACATGACTGAGCAACTGAACAACAAATAGAATCTAATTTCCTGTCCTTTGTTGAGCTAAATGACATGATGGGGGCCAGAGAGGTTCAACTGATCTTTGTGAAAGCAGAGGGGCAAACTCTGAGGTGCTGTGGAGTAAACAGGGGAAGAAGAGTGTCACCTAGGTAAGGAAGGATCTATATGAAGGGAGATGTTGGGATTTCTATCAGAAAGAGAAACTCTGAGTGAAACTGGTCAAGGTTTCAACTAGATGTTTATTATCTTTGTGGTGTGAGGTACAGTACAGATGCCTCAGCCGTCCTTAAGAAAACTCCAATAAAACTTTCATTGCTCTTCAGTATTTTTGGTGGGGATCTTTTATCCCCCCTTGTATCTTTTCTTACTTCTCTTTTTCTTTTGCTTCTTTAAAAAAAAAATTCCTCTTTTTTTATGATTAAAAAAAAAAAATTAATCCATGAGTTGTGTCCAACTCTGCAACCCCATGTATGGTAGCCTGCCAGGCTCCTCTGTCCACGGGATTCTCCAAACATGAATACTGAAGTGGGTAGTCAGGCCCTTCTCCAAGGGATCTTCCCGACCCAGGGATCCAACCCAGGTCACCTGCATTGCAACCAGATTCTTTACCATATGAGCTAAATGTGTAGGAAGTAGACCTTAGGGCAGGGGCAAAACAACCTATTAGCTAAATCATGAGGCCGTTAATCTGAGGTTGTGCTAATGCCTTAGCAGTCTAGTAAGTAAACTAAAATATAAGCCTGTAAATGCCTCAAGGTTAAGAAATCAAAACCTAAGGACACCCAGTGACAAACAGTCAACCAGCCTTTTTCAAATAAGGCAACCACTTAATCTATAGCCAGTAATTTCCTTGCTGTCTTGCGCCTCTTTTCTATAGAAGTCTCTCCCTGCCTCCTTATTGGTGGAGTACTCTTAACCACTTCTGGTTTCATGCTGCTCATTTAGTCCAATCTTTAGGGCTTCCCTGATAGCTCAGTTGGTAAAGAATCCACCTGCAATGCAGGAGACCCTGGTTCAATCCCTGGGTTGGGACGATCCCCTGGAGAAGGGAAAGGCTACCCACTCCATCATTCTGGCCTGGAGAATTTCATGGACTGTACAGTACATGAGGTCACAAAGAGTCAGACACAACTGAGTGAATTTCACTTGCTCAAATAAATTCTTCAAATTTTTAATATGCCTCTGTTTATCTCTGAACACTACTTATATTTGAGTTACATATCATTTTAAAAAACACTCAGTGATATAATTTTATGTTTGGGAAAAAATATTGCTCTCATAAATTAAGCATTCTAAGTAACCTAGACAATATCTTCTTGACTGGGATTTTCAACTGGGAGGTCAATATTGGATTTTTAGGATTGTTCAGAAAAGAATGTGGGTCTATAAAAGATGAGACACTCTGAACCATAGACTTCTATGATTAAACAGAAGACTACTGGTCATACCCGGAAAAATTGTTGGCTTTATACAGGCAACCTAAGTAACAGTAGTGGGCTTCCCAGGTGGCTCAGTGGTAAAGAACCCACCTGCCAATGCAGGAGAGGCAAGAGACACGGATTTGATCCCTGAGTCAGGAAGATCCCCTGGAGGAGAAATGGTAATCCACTCCAGTATTCTTGCCTGGGAAATCCCATGGACAAAGGAGCCTGGCAGGCTTTAGTCCATGGGGTTGCAAAAGAGTCAGACACGACGGAGCAATAGAGCACACACAAGTAATAATAGTGGGAAATTGATGGCAACGATAATAAGAAAAGTTGCAGTTGTGATGCCTTCTATTTATAAGGCACCTACTGTGGGTCAGGCACCATTCTAGACGTAATTGTGTTGAATTCTCACAACTCTTTTATGAAGTGGGTAAATTATTTGCTTAATGTTACACAGATTTGCAACCATTCTTTGATACATCTGTTGGGCATGGACCATCACAGGAGTAATACATTCTCTGTCTTTAGGGATTATGGCCCATTCCAAGGAGGAGAAGAAAGAGCCTTTCACTCTCGGAGGGGGTTCTCGGGACTTCAAGTGTTGACCTGATCTCAGAATGGGCTTTTTTGATCCCAGAACTTTCCTGGTTAAGAGCCCACAAGTGTCTTCAGTCACAGGAGGCTTTCCAGATCCACCTATAGTGGAACAGGAACCTGTAGTCTTTTTGAAATTCTCATTACAGAAGAAAAAATAATTAATGCTTTCATCTTTACTTCCAAATACAACAAAAAATTATAGATTTTCCCCCTCCTCCCTTCTTTCTTTCTTTTTTTTCATTCTTTCCTCTTTCATATACTTTCTCAGCAAACAAGTATTGAGGGGGCTGCTTCATGCAAGGCCCAATGCTAGATGTTGTGATATAATAAGAAACATAGGAACTTCCCTGGCAGTCCAGCGGTTAAGATTTCTTGTTTCTACAGCAGGGGGTAGGGGTTCCAACCCTGGTTGAGGAACTAAGATTCTGAGTGTCATGTGGTACAGCCCCCCTGGTCACCCCCAAAAAGAAGAAGAAATATTTATTTTGGTTTTCCTCCCTGGTTTCTGGCACAGAATGCTTAAAACTCTTGGAGTTTCCTAAGGGATAGTGATGCTAGGAACATCTTTTGCGATTCATAGTAAGCTCCTTTCAACCATACTTGAGTTTATGACACAGGTAACTCTTGGAGGGTGGGGGCTGATTACCAGTGGATCCAACCATGTGATTAGAGGGTTGGAACTCTCAGCCCCACTCCCTGACATCTAGGGAGGGTCAAGGGACTGGCAGTGGGCTCAGTCACCATACATCAGTGATTTAGGTAATCATGGCTACCTAATGGAGTCTCCATAAATATCCTGAACTATGGAAACTTTGTTCACTACTAGGTTGTGAACAAATCAGGGTACTAAGGAGGGGAATGTGTCCAGAGAGGATATGGAAGCTCCATTGCTCACCCCTCCATCCCTAAACCTTGCCCCATGTCAGTCTCCCATCTTCTGTTCCTGAGTTGTACCCTTTATAATAAACGAGTAAGCGTAAATGTTCTTTCTGAGTTCTGTAAGCCATTCTGGCAAATTGTCAAACCTGAGGAGGGGCTCAGGGGAATGCTCCATAGAGCCAGTTACTCAGACATACAGGTGACAGCTGGAACTTGGTGTCTGCAGTTGGGGCTCCTCATGGGACTGAGCTCTTAACCTGAGGGTTCTGGGCTGTAACTCCAGACAGAATTTGAGTTGAACTGTAGGATGCTCAGTGTTTGCCAAGAACTGGAGAATTTCTCGGTGTGGAAAAACCCACACATCTTGGTGTCAGAAACGTTCTGTGGGTAGAGAGGAAACAACAGTTTTCCTTTAGTTGATGTTCCTCTTCATGGTTTACAAAGCACAGCCCCTGCCTCTAGAGGGAGAACATAATTTTCATGAAGCGTAGAACATCAGTATCATAAGGTCAGGAACTGGAAGGTCTTGTTTGCCCATGTAGCCTCTACTCCTACCCCAGCACGGTCTATAGCCCTGAGCACGTGCTCCAAAACACATTGAATGAATGAGTACAAGTCTAGTATTGCTGCACTGATGGAAAGTACTCTTGCCGCTTCATCTGGGGAAATGCCACGCTACAGGCTGCCCAAGTTGCCCTCAGGAAACACAGAACCAGTCTGCATTCAGATCCTGAGAGTGGTCATCCGGAGCACATACCTTGTGAAACAGTAAGGATGTGGAATTTGAGTAATGATACACTTGGTTTTCAAATAGCCCATGCTCGTTTTCATGTTGCTGAAGACTCCTTGCTAGGATACGAAACACTTGTCATTTAATATGTTCTCCGAGTCTGAGGCCAAACCACCTCAAGCCGTGAACGCCTTGGCTCCGGACAGTCAGTTAGGGTCAGGGCAGGGCAGTTCTTGGCCTGCTGCCCTTCCAGAATGAACCAAACAGCTACAGGAAGTGGTTTCCGTGATTCAGTAGGTGGCACACTTCCTTTTGAGTCAGAACTGAGTCACGGCTCTGAGAGACGAAAAAGACCTATTTCTTTATCCCATACTTTTCCCCTATTCCCCGTAGTCCATTTATCCTTGTCTGTCGTCTGATATATCCTGTTGAGTTTAATGGGTTTTACTGAAAAGAAAAAAGATAAAAAGCAAGTCAACTAGGAGAAAGCAAGAAGGGAGTGGGAAACCTGGTAGATTATAATGAATCCAAGCATCTTGATTTCATCAGAGGGCCGTATTCTCTGAGGAGACGGAAAGAAAAGCCGTAATCTGATTTCACTGGGGTCATTAAGGCCTGTGGTCCTCTTGACTCAAATCTGACCCATTTCCAGTGGAAGCGATTAGATCACACTTACATAAACTGTGTTGCTTTAAATGGCCCTACTCTCCTCTTTGCTCACTGACCCTGGCTTACTCCCTGGCATGTCTGCTGGAAGGCTCGTCTCAGAGCTGTCCCAAGCATGGCCTTCGTTCAGCTGCGGGTGAAATGATCCTGTTCTGAATGTACTGAATGCTGCTGGCAATGCTGTAAATTGTTCTGGGGCTTAAGGAAAAACGCCATAGATATCAACAAGTCGTAAAAACAGACAGATTTTCCCCCTTGTCTTTTCCCAGTGGGTCTTTCATTCTTCAGTAGTAAGGGTTCTGCAGACGTGAACCTATTGATCCATATTTTCATCTGATGAATTAGATTTTACTATGTGTTCCTAGCTTCCTTCTACTCCAAGTTGTTCTGACAGCTTTCATGTTGCAAAGATTCAGATACTTGTACTATACATCCTGTACCTATATCACTCTAAGACCGATCATCAGATCGGAATCAGAAATCTTATTGCCATATTAATATTCCACAGATCCTTCCATGAGTTATTCCAGGAGGTTAAAGAATATAAGAGTCAAAGTCACATAGGCTTGTGTTCAGATTCATGCTCAACGAAAAAATTGTAGAGCTGTGTGACCTTGGATACGTCTCTTAACCTCTCTGAGCCATAACTTCCTCAAACTGTAAAATAGGGTTCTAACATACAGATGCTATTACTGTGAGAACTAAAAAAAGCTTTTGCATAGCGTCTCGGACAGCTCCTAGCTCATATCTGGTGTTTCAAATAAGGTCTTGCCCTTTCCCTTTATTTACTGTACCTTTCCGTTGGGAGGTAAGGACAGCATTTGGACACAACAACCACTTGGGCACACTGTCTCATCCCTCCCAAAGACGTCACTCACGTCCAGCAACTTTAGTACTTCCATCAACAGCGCTTGCAGCACATGTGATATCAAATGGTATCCTTAATGGAGTGGTGGAGAGAGCCAAGCCAGGAAGCGGGCTTGAAAGCCAAATCCAGTGCTTCTGGACAGGACAGTCGTGGCTGATAGATGACAGCCAAATGCGAGGCGAGTCCTCATCTGACACGCTGGAGTGAGCACCGAGAGAATGGGCAGGGAGAAGAACCATCAACAGAACTCACAGCCAGACAGAGCGGCCGGCGGGGCTCAGGTCAAACCGGGCGACGGCTGGCTGGCAGGCAGGTGGGAATGCAAGCACACTGTCAGATCTGCAAAGCCCTTCTGAAACGCCCATCCTCCCAAATCCCTTTGATGCCTCCCACATCCCTTCAGTTCCTCCCAGACGGCCACACACAGAGGGTGACAGCTTTTAGAGAAGTTACCACTCCCCATGGACGAGGGAGCCTGGTAGGCTGCGGTCCATGGGGTCCCCAAGAGTCAGAACATGCCTTAGTGACTGAGCAGGCATGCACATCCTCCCCACCCCAAATTAAGGTTCAAAACATCACCTTGTTCTTACCTGTCTTGGAGCCATCACTTTGTAAATTGTAGTTGCCTGGAAGAGTCTCCTCCACTAGACTCAGCCTCTAAAGGCAAGGAATGTGTCTCATTTATCCTTTAACCAACAACGTTACCTGGAGGTCAGTGCCTCAGCCATCACCAATGCGCAACTCGCGTTTGCTGACTTGACAGAAATACTGTACTAGGCAGGCCGTGAGGAAACTTTGAAACAGGAATTGGTGGCCTCTGGGGCCAACAGCCCCCTGGAGGATCCGCTAAAGAGGCCCAAATGGAGGAAGGAGGCAGAAGTCAGAAGCCCCTAGAGTGATAAAATCGGGAAGAGGATGGAAACCGTTTTTGCACGTGTCGTGGGCAGTCCAAGCTGGACACGGTTTCCGCAGGTCTGGGCATTGTCTGAGTGGAGTGTTGACTGTGTGTCTCCTGGAGACTTCTGTTTAAATAGCTCCCGGGGTAGGATGACTCAGCAGCCGGCAGATGGAACAGTCTCGGGCCGCGTCCTCCTGTAAGTGACAAGTCACGTGGCCCTGGGTGTCTGTGGCGGTCCCTGATAGGACACACGAGAGCTCCTTTCTTGCCAGGCCAGCGGCCCCGGTGCCAAGTCACCCATCACTAATCTGGAGACTGACAGAAATTGCTTGACAGGCTGGATCTCGTGCTCCAAGTGTGGAGATTCCTATTTGAAGTGAATTCTCATGAACAGATTCCATTTCTGAAATTTAGAGGCTGCTATCAAATTTTTATTCTATCTCCTTATCAAAGACCACTGATTATCTTCAGGATAAAGACAAAATTCCATCTCCTAGCGATTGAGGTCCTGCAGAACCTGATCTGCCCCTGATTCCCAACCCCCTAGACCCACCTCCTTTTACACTGGCTTGCTACTTTTTTAGCTTTGTTTTTGTCCCTGACCGGAGTGGGGCAAAGCTTTAAGGAAGAGGCCTGGGAGGAAATCCTAGTGTTAGTCGCTTAGCTGAGTCTGACTCTTTGCGACCCCATGGACTATAGCCCACCAGGCTCCTCTGTCCATGGGATTCTCCAGGCAAGAATACTGGAAGGGGTTGCCATTCCCTTCTCCAGGGGATCTTCCCGACCCAGAGACTGAACCCTGAACTCCTGCATTGCAGGCAGATTCTTTACCGCCTGAGCCACCAGGGAAGTCCCACCTAGCAGTTATTTCCTGAGAATTGTGGAAGTTAGCATTATTAAAATGGAACAGCATGGCACTTGCATATTGGCAATTAAAGAGCAGTTTCTCTGGATTTTTTGTTTGACAAATGCTGGTCACCTTTCCGGTAGGGATCCAAGAATAGCTCAGATATAAGGATCAAAAACTGTACCTATGGGAGCCCATAAATTAAACTTGTGATTTGGACTAGCTGCAAAGTGCTATTCCTGAAAAGAGCTAAATAAGATTTTAAACTTTTTTTTAAGCTCACTAAGTGTTGAAGCTGAAACTCCAATACTTTGGCCACCTGATGCAAAGAGCTGACTCATTGGAAAATACCCTGATGCTGGGAAAGATTGAGGGCAGGAGAAGAAGGGGACAACAGAGGATGAGATGGTTGGATGGCATCACCGACTCAATGGACATGAGTTTGGGTAGGCTCCGGGAGTTGGTGATGAACAGGGAGGCTTAGCATACTGTGGTTCATGGGGTCGCAAAAGAGTCAGACACGACTGAGCAACTGAACTGAACTGAAGTGTTTCAAATACCTGCAGGACTGAGTCAATTTTCAAATCACATTTTTGCAAACCCTGGCTCAGATTAAAGAAGTAACACATTATCCACAGACCCACTCTTCACCTCTAAACACCATCCTTCCCACACTCGCAAAACAGCCTTCCTGGCGAGAATGGTCTTGGCCGCATCTGTACAGTCACCGGTCAACAAGCACTTTGCATCACACATTCTCTTTCTCAGGGCTTGGTTCTGTGGGTTCAGCATAGGCAGCATGCTTACTGTTGTGATAGTTGCTCAGTCATGTCTGACTCTTTGCAACCCCATGGACTGTAGCCCACCAGGCTCATCTGTCCATGGGGATTCTCCAGGCAAGAATACTGCAGTGGGTAGCCATTTCCTTCTCCAGGGTATCTTCCTATCCCAGGGATTGAACCTGGGTCTCCTGCATTGCAGGCAGATTCTTTACCATCTGAGCCACCAGGGAAGACCTACGTGCTTACTACCATTTATTTGACTTGAATTTGACAGAGGCCATCTTCACTAACCTCTGCAGACTGCACTCAAGGATCATGGTGAATTGTGGCTTTAGTATTTACCCCTAGGGTTTTCAGCATCAGCCTAGTTATTGTTTGCAGTTATAATTTCTGTTGGCAGATGGTGGTGATTCCACAAATATCCTTTTTGGAGCCCAGAGAGAAATGTTATTCCACTTGAGATAAATACTGGATAACAGAAATTGAGAAAGAAAATACATTCAGACACTTTTCTAATTTTAATTCACTTGAAAATTTCATTTTTCCACTTTGAGATATGTTGTAGATACAAGCCCTTAGGAAATCCATTTCGAATTGCTTATAATAATTTTTCAACAGTATTGAAAAATGAAAGAAAATAAAGCAATACTTTGTTTCAAAAGTTTATTATAGACATTTAAAAATGTTTAGATAAGCATATAGAAGAAACTCTGAGACATCTATAATCTCACAGCATAGAAATAACCACAGTTAGTATTCTAGAGTTCTAAAAAGTTTTTCCATATATAAGGCTGAATATGCTAGTCTGTTACAACTTTTAAAATTTAATAATATATAATAAATCTCTTTCTATAGCAATTTAATTGCTATAATGATTTATTATTTCATGACTTTTTCATAATATATTTAACCAAACCTCCTTATGTTTCATCCTATTACAGGGATGGTGCAAAGACACTTTTGTAAATATACGAATCTTCTGTTAATCCCTACAAGTGGAGTTTCTGGATCAAGAGTCATGATTTTTCTTAAGTTTATTCTTTAATATATGGTAAAATTTCCCCTTAGAATATTTGAGTCAATTTATACTTTGACAGGGAAAGGTTATACTCCAGTATTCTGGCCTGGAGAATTCCATGGACTGTATAGTGCATGGGATGGCAAAGAGTTGGACAGGACTGAGCGACTTTCACTTTCACTTTCATTTTTCACATACTTTGACAAATGGTGTAGATTTTTTTGGAATCACCATGGACATGGAACAACAGACTGGTTCCAAATAGGAAAAGGAGTACGTCAAGGCTGTATATTGTCACTCTACTTATTTAACTTATATGCAGAGTACATCATGAGGAATGCTGGGCTGGATGAAGCACAAGCTGGAATCAAGATTGCCAGGAGAAATATCAATAACCTCAGATATGCCGATGACACCACCCTTACGGCAGAAAGCAAAGAAGAACTAAAGAGCCTCTTGCTGAAGGTGAACAAAGAGAGTGAAAAAGTTGGCTTAAAGCTCAACATTCAGAAAACTAAGATCATGGCATCTGGTCCCATCACTTCATGGGAAATAGATGGGAAAACATTGGAAACTGGCTGACTTTATCTTTGGGGGCTTCAAAATCATTGCAGATGGTTATTGCAGCCGTGATATTAAAAGACACTTACTCCTTGGAAGGAAAGTTCTGACCAACCTAGACAGCATATTAAAAAGCAGAGACATTACTTTGTCAACAAAGGTCCGTCTAGTCAAGGCTATGATTTTTCCAGTGGTCATCTATGGATGTGAGAGTTGGACTGTGAAGAAAGCTGAGTGCCGAAGAATTGATGCTTTTGAACTGTGGTGTTGGAGAAGACTCTTGAGAGTCCCTTGGACTGCAAGGAGATCCAACCAGTCCATCCTAAAGGAGATCAGTCCTGGGTGTTCATTGGAAGGACTGATGTTGAAGCTGAAACTCTAATACTTTGTCCACCTGATGCAAAGAGCTGACTCATTTGAAAAGACCCTGATTCTGGGAAAGATTGAAGGCAGGAGGAGAAGGGGACAACAGAGGATGAGATGATTGGATGGCATCGCCAACTCAATGGACGTTAGCCTGGGTAAATTCTAAGAGCTGGTGATGGACAGAGGGGCCTGGCATGCTGCGGTCTATGGGGTGGCAAAGAGTCGGACATGACTGAGTGACTGAACTAAAGTGAACTGATGCTAGATACCTTTAAAATAAGTGTGTGTGTTTGTGTATGTGTGTGTGAATTAGTAGAATTTATTGAACCTCGTCCTCATGGCCAGTCTTGTTTCTAGGCACTGGAAGAATAAACAAGGCAGACAAGGACCTTGTCTCAGAGAGCTTAACTTTTATTGATGGGATTGAACAATAAACAAATAATATAACTTCAAACTGTAATATATGCTATGAAGAAGAGTAAAGCATTCTGTGTATGCATTTGTGTGAAAGTATGGTGGGATGGGGTGGAGGGAATCACTATTTTAGATAGGTGGCTTAGTAAGCACAGTCTAAGGGTGAGAATCAAAATAGAAATTGTTTCTAAAACTAACACTTGTTTAATTCAGAAAACTTTGTCTGTGTACAAGTATAAATGGAAAATTAAAAATTACTTATAATTTTAGCAATTTGGGTTTTATCTTTTCAGTTTTTGCTTCATCATACATATGCATGCATCTGTATATTATTGAAATTTCTGAAAATACTATGCACATTTGTTCAGAATACGTAGGCAGTCAGAGGTTTGTACAGCCAGTAGTTCAAAGTGAGAAGATTCAGAGTGCTCAGAAATGTAGGATTTTATTCTGTGGGTTAGTAGTTACCAAGAGTTTTACAATTGCAACCTCCCTTGGTGATTTGACTTAAAATATTCCTTTTCCTTCTTTTTCCTAAAAAGGCTATGTGACATGTGTGTAAGTTTGCTTTTTTAATTAAAGTCGTTCTCTTGGGTGGAAATATCTGCAACAGTCTAGATGATTGAAGAAACTGCAGAAGGCCCCAGGGTGGTCCTAGGAATTACAGTTTTGAGATGAAAGTGAAAGTGAAGTCGCTCAGTCGTGTCTGACTCTTTGCAACCCATGGACTGTAGTCTGCACCAGGCTTCTCCATCCATGGAATTTTTCAGGCAAGAATACTGGAATGGGTTGCCATTTCCTTCTCCGGGAGATCTTCCTGACCCAGGGATCAAACCCAGGTCTCCCTCATTGCAGGCAGACGCCTTACCCTCTGAGCCACAGTTTTGAGATGAACATTATCAATAGGAAAACTTTTGCTAAAGCAATCTTGAAAATTCTTGAAGGATATCTTACCACCTCTGGAAAAAACCATATTCAATTCCCTCTCTACCAGGTCACTAAATAGCAACATTTTGTCCACAGATTTATAAAATGAGGAGTCTTTTCTGACACTTTTTTCTCTTAGTGCACGTAACTAATGTATCAGCAAGTCCTATTGGTTCTGCATTCAAATGAATTTTAGGACCCCGACCATTTCCTACTGAAAAGAGAGGGAAGAGGGCACAGCACAACCTTTAAAGAATGACATAACCCAAGGACACGACATAAACAGATTAGAACCAGATAGGTCCAAGATACCGCTTGACCATGAGCCTGGGCATCAGCAAGCTAAATGACACACCCACAAGAACCATGAGAGTTCCAAGGCTGACCATAATGGTCAAGAAGCGAGCAGTGGCCCAGTTCCTGGAAATGCCCACCACTTCCCCAAAGTAATTGAAATATTCCTCCTACTCATTAGCCTATGAAATTACCCATCCCTATAAAAACTG